>NC_046155.1:45213745-45813745 GCF_011064425.1 Rattus rattus
CTTTTTCTGTTTTATATCATTCTTCATTTTTCTTCTTAGCTCTTAAAATGCCTCGCCTTTTTATTACATTTTAATAGAGCCTTCCTTTCTCCTTTCATGCTTGTTTAAGTTGGTCATCATTTAAAGGTTTTTAAACTCACAATATTCCGCTCTCTAAAAACACCAGCCACCCAGAGGGCTTGCCTTCCTTGTGGTACATCCAGGAGTCTGGAAATTGGCCCCATTTCAAGACAGGAATATTGAATGTTTTAGAAATCAATCAGTTCTCAACCCCTGCCCCAGTAGCTCCCTGTTCTCAGCAACCCTACCGGGAGCCGCCAGCCGACTCAGCCCCCTGGGGTCTCCGCAGTAGAGCCGGGAGTCTAACTTTCAGGGCCAAGCTTCCCTGTGCAATTGACTCTTCTGATCAGTTAGCCGCTATCTCCCTTTTTAAAGCTGGGCAAACGGGGGGATTTCTCTACCTTCTTTTTCCCATTCTCCTTTTGTGGGCCCTGGCGACATATCCTCTTTCAAGAACTTCCCTTAAATCTGGGCCTCTCCCCTGAACCCTCTGCCTCCACCTGCAGCTGGGAAGAGGTGTGTGAAGAGGGGGAGGTTGTAAGGGAGACTCCTGGTTTCATTCATTTGCGGAGCAGGGAAGAGAGGGCACCTGTTGGCCCCGTCCTCCCCAGGGTCCCTTCCCCACTATTCTCTCCAGCTGACCCCAAGGCACCTTTTTGCCTTAACTCCTTCCCTTCTCAGCTGGGGAGCCCGCAGGACTCCCATTGCAGCTGGGGCTGGCAGGGAGCGGCGAGGATTACACCTCTCCAGGGTCCGGGGAATGCGCCTTACCGAAGGGGTCTCCGTCTTCTGCCATGGCGTTGATGCGCTTGTTGGCCAGGACCTGCACGTGCTTCCCGCTGGTGCGGCTGTAGAGCTGGTAGGTCCGGATGAGGCGGCGGCTGAGCTGATCCGTCACCAGGCTCTGCTCCCTCACATGCTGTGTAAAATTAGGTGAGGACTGAACAGTTACCTTTAGGAAATTGAAAAATACACAGCACGCCATTATAATGCTACTCCGCCCAGGGGCCCTGAGTTGGTCCCCACTGCCCTTGTACCCCCCTCCCGCCGCGCCAGGCAGCCAGCAGGGACTGGGGGCATCCCCACAACATGCCGGCTCAGGCCACCAACCCCCGCGGGGAAGTCGCGTAGACCCACCCAGGATGGATGGATAAACCCGGGATGAGGAGAGTCTGGACCCACCTGTTGGGAAACACCCTGGGGCTCCCGGCCAGCTCGGAGCAGGGAAGCGGGCTCCCTGCCCAGCGCAGGCCCCCCGCCCGGGCCTTCCTAGAGGAGCAGGGTGCTTTTAAGTAGCGAGGCAACGCTACCCGACCCGTGACATTTATAAAGACAAATTTACGGAGCAAATGTTGAGAGTGTAAAGGGCCTAGGTTAACACGCTGGCCCAAACCGGCCACACGTCTCCCCAGAGAGCAGCGGAGAGGATAGTTGCTGCAACTACATCCCAACTACCCTTGACAAGGAACACCCGCTGACTCCGGCTCCCGCCTTCCTAGGAGGCCAGGTGTGGCTACAGGTAGCCTTCCCACCCACCCGAACTGGCTAGCGCGCCTTTGAGAGTCGCTGGGCTCAAGACCCTTGGGTTCTAGTCTCTCCACTCACTCGCTCTGTGACTTTAGGCAGGACACTGTCTCTCTGTTCCTTAGATCCCTCCTCGGGGTAGTTTGGGGCTGGATTTGTAAAGTTCTTTCCAGCCCTGCTGCGCTGGCCGAAGGATCGGTCCTCGTGTCCCTGCCCGAGAGTGTCAGCTGGGTCCCCCGCGCCCGGCCCCCGCTTCTGCGCGGCGCTCCTTACCTGGGCTTGGAGGCAGAGAACCAGCAAGTGCAACAGCCTGTGGGAGACAAAAGCGGGCAGGAGAGAGGCGCGGGGTGAGCGGAGAGGGCTGGGCGAGCGCTGGCCGACGGGGACCCGGGGGCGACCGCGGTACTCACAGGCAGCTCAGCGCGGAGCGGGGGCTGCCCATGGCGCGCGGCCCCGGGAGCACCGAGAGCCCGGGCGGGGTCACGCCGTCCCACTGGAAGCCGCGGGGGGACAGGCCGAAGGTGCGGAGGCCGAGGAACGTCGGGGTGCGGGAGCCCAGCGGCTATCCCGACGCGGCTCGGCGGGTCCCGTGGAATGTCGTGCTCGCCGCGCGCGCCGATTCCCTCTGCGCCGCTGCCGGAGCCGGTGGCCGCTGGCTGCTCAGGAGCCGGAGCAGGCGGGAGGGTAACGGGCCTGTGGGGTGGGTGGGGAGGTGGGGAGGAGGGGAGGACAGGGGCGGGGGGCGCCGCACCGGCTGCGAGGGGGAGCGCGGGGCGGGCGGCCGGAGCCTGCACCCCTGGCTGGGCGCTGGGGCGGGTGGCCGCCCGGGGGGGGGCGGGGCGGCCTGGGCGGGGCGGCGGGCAGAGCTGGGATTGGGGGGTCTGGCCCAGGGGAGGGGTCTAGGGACCCGCGGGAGGGGCGGGAGCCGCTGGCGTGGGCGCCTCCCACTACCCTTGCCTGTCTCTTCCAGCGCTCCTGGGGGGTGCCTGGGACAGCATGTTTGGTGAGGACCCGTACGCTTGAGTCCTGTGGAACTGTTTCTCCGCGTGGGGTCGGGGTCTGCTTATCTCTGGCCTCTTCGAAGGTCTCTGAGTCGCCTAATGTGTATTTCGGCCTCACTCGCTCCTCTTGGAAGCGGCAACTAACATAGTGAACTGAGTGAACTGGGCCGGGTGCTGCCTTGGGCGCCGCTGGTACCCGGTGCCTTTACCTTTCAGAGAACTCAACCTTATTGGTTTCCTGTCTCGCAGTCTCCAAAGAGGCTCTGGGAGGGAGAAAAGCCTCTTGCCACCCCATTATCACCTTTAGCCTTACTCCTGTTCGTCCCCATCCAACTCCCATTAGTCTGAAGCTTGAGAGGAACCTTGAGGCGTCTATGTGGTAGGACCCACAACCACTGCTTCCCACCTAAAACTGAGCAATTAGCAGGGGCAGAAATAACTACATTCAGCAACATTCAGGGCATGGAGCCAAGCTACCTAGCCTTTCGCCCTCCGAGTTCCAGGTTTTCCTTGGTGTCTTGTGTCAGTTGGAAGAGGGGAAGTGCTGGTGAGAAGGCAGAGACTTCTGTAAGCCTCTCCAAGCTCCTCACCTCATTGCTTTCTTCATAGGGCTTCTGGGAACCCTGAGCCATTATTTTATTTCTGTGGGCACGACCTGGGTAGGCAGAGATTTCTCAGGCCAGGTATTTTTGAAGAATAGGTGGCTTCTTGATGTGCCACCCAGCTGCTGCTGTCAGCTACAGTCTCCTCTCTACCGACCCTCTGTGCCTCTGGAGTGGAACTAGGGGTTTGAGGTGGCCCTAGGAAGTCCTGGTAGGCTAATGAGAGGCAAGCATCTGGTTCTGCCTTCCACCCCCTTTCCGCCATTCCACATTTCCCCACTCCCCGCTGCAAATGCAAGCAAGCGCGCGCGCGCGCGCGCGCGCACACACACACACACACACACACACACACACACACACACACACATATATATATATATTTTTTTTTCCATGTCACGGGTTCCTAGGAGTCAGGCTCAGCCTTCCTCAGAGAAGTAGACTTCCTGAGCCCAGAGTTGATTCTCCTCACAAATCCTTTCTGTTTTGATCCACACAGACCAGTAGGTGAGGGATTTGTCTTACAGGCTCAAGGATGGGGCAGGGTTGCTCTGCAGATAGTGCTGGTCAGATGGATGGATGGGGGCAACCTGACTGAGCATTTAGACTGTCTTCCACCCACAGTGACTTCTCAAGGAGACTTAGCTTCACCTGCCAACGGAAGGTAGCCTGCATTTGTCAGTAGTTTGGCAGGTAATAGCTCCTTTCTACACCCCCCCCAAAGTGAGTCTATGAAGGGGAAAATGGGCTAGAGGGGCTCCAGGGTCCTCAGCAAAGTCCAGCCTCTTTTTTTTTCCCATGTGCTTTGCAGAGGGGCCTTTGGGATGACTTGTCTTTTATTGATTTATTTATTTGTCTATTTTTGCATTGCTCCAAGCTGGCAGAGATGATGTCTGTTTGCTCACAGAATTTACTTCATATGTGGATCATAAGAGTGTTTATTCTTGAATTTATTACTGAGTGATGGAAAGCAAAGGACGGGCTCCACTTGTAAAGGAAGGGCCCTCTCTTCACTATGGACACAACACTTTGAAAATAAGCTTAAGGAACAAGACACAGGTAGGGAAGCAGCCCGTCAGTGTGTGCGTGTGTGTGTGTGTGTGTGTGTGTGTGTGTGTGTGTGTGTGTGTGGTGGAGCACCTGAGCTATGGATCCTCCAGAGTTGAACCTTATTGATTCACCATCTGCCCATCTGCAAATCACCTCCCTCGCCCTCAGGAGACATCAGCACCCCCACCCCCTCAGAAAAGGTCCCAGGTCAGGGTTTTACTCCTACTTTTGAATTCTGCCTCCCACCTCTGAGAGACCAAATTCTTTTACATGTGAAAACTCCTATGAACTCATTAGAGCTTAACCTGGATCTTCTGGATCCTTCTCAACTCCCCAAAATTTCCTGTCTTTGGGGGAGCCAAGGATAGATATGCCTCCCCCACAGTGGGCACCCAGAGCAGGCGGTGACTGACAGATGCAAATGTTCCATCGGGCTCCCGCAGGCCGCTCTCCCTCCCTCCCTTGCTAGCCTGCCTCCTGGCCAGCTCCCTCCTTCCTTTATCTTATCAAAGCCCCGTAATTACAATTGCTATTTTGTTTCCTCGAATCTGCAATCAGAGCTCCCGCGCCTAGATGAGGGAGCGCCTGTCATCCTGATCTCTGAGTGACAGCCTGGCCACCTTTCCCTGCCGCCCCCACACTCTGCAAACACAAACACACACATGCACACACTCCCTCCTACAAACACAAACACACACTCTTTGCCAACACAAACGACCCTCTCTGCAAACATGCAGTCGCCCGGACCCAAACGCACCCCTCACCCGGCCCCAGGCCCCCGGCCCCCAGATCCACACCCAGGCCACCATGCCTGCAGGTCACAATATTGCGCGCCTCCAGTGCCCAGCGTTCAAAGTGCCACAGGCTCTATCAGCATAGTTCAAATGCAAATCTCTGCGTCTGTGTCAGCCACTTCGAACCGCGACAGAAAGCTGTGGTTCTTCTCGTCTGTCCCCCAACCCCCATATCGGGTTGCCCTTCTTTCAAGCGTTCTCTAGACACCATCTTATGCCTACATCCCGCAAGTTCTCTGAGGCCAGATAACTGGCAGCACTCCTGTTGTGTGCTGAGAGTGCAGAAAAGGGGTATCCCGAAAAGGTGTGATCTGGAAAGAAGGAAAAAACAATTCTCAGGTCTGTCTGTACCGCGCCGCAAGGGGCCGGGGAAACTCCTGAACTAGCAGGCAAATGTGGATTGGGCTCCCACTGCGGGCAGGGCTGTGCTCGTAGTTCACCCGCCAGGAAAACAGGCGAGAAATACAATGGGCGATCAGTGGAGTCACAGGGGGTACACTGATGGTGGGGGAGTATGAGCGTGGGCTAGGCGAGTAAGTTTGGAAGGCTTCCGGGAGAGGTGGCTCTTCGCTGCACTTAAGCAGGTATCAAAGAGTTGGAGGCAGCAGCCGAAAGGTGGTAGGAAAAGTGAGTGCCCCCAACTAACTCTTCTCCTCTAGCGCGGGCGCTCCGTGTGAATGAAAACATATATGCATTCAAAACTTTTGTTCCCTCCTATTCTGCCTCCTACAGCGGTACGATCACGAGCAGTTTTAAACACGCCCACCAGAGGGCGCTAGTTTCGTCTTCCCCTCCAGGTCGGCACTCTGCTAATGGCCCCTAGCCAGGGCCGGTGGTGGAAACACCTGGAAGGTCCTGGACTCTTGAAAAGGCACCCGCAACCCTGCTTCTTGAAACACAGAAAGGCACCTCTCACTTGAGAAAGGAAGGTTGAAAACTTACCCCTGACTCCTCCTCATAGATTCGGGGAAAACTTTTGCGGTCAGGAGGAGCCACTTCCCCCTTTCCCCTCCTAACCTCCACCCCATGGAGCCCAAGCTGAACTCGTTTCCAATTGTCTCATCTCCGGTGCTACCACACTTGGGTTAGGTACCGCTTTCTCTATTGTAGGGGACACTCTTGAAGTCAACACACTGAGCTCAACCCAACTTCTTTGTATTATGGAGAGGCCTCCTAGTTGTTGGTCAGCTGGTGTGAATTGGCCTGATTCTCGGACTCTGTTCTCTGTCAGTCTTCAGCTTGTCTGGGGAAGTAACCTTTTGTTTGTTTGTAAGGCATTGATCCCCACCCATCCTAACCCATCAACACTGCTGAACTGCTGACCCCAGGGTGCATAGTCCTCACACAAGCAACCCCGTTTCTCTTCCTGGCATAACAGTAGCCAGACCCAAGAACCACTTCATTCTAGGGATAAGGCAGTATGACAGCGCGCTGGGGGCAGAGGGGAGGGGTAACCCCTCAGCCGAGGAGGTTGATTCCCATGGGCTCCTTTCTGCCCCCATATGCCAGGCCACCCGGATTCTGGTTTCCCTGTCACCCAATCTGGCCAGTTCCCTCCATCTGGCCCTGGGAATCAGGTTTCTAAGGCCCCTGCTCTACTCGACCTACCTCAAAAGACCAGACCAGAGGCTGGTCCCCACCCTCACAGGCCCTCTCCTTGGGCTGAGCCCCTCATGGGGTTAGGGATGCACATTCCTCAGGTTTCTTAAGCCCACTTATCTGTCCCTCTGCCCATCAGCCTGAGTGCTGACAGAGGCCCAGGCCCCTTGTTTGGAAGCTGATAACCTCCTGCAATGGCCCTCCCTCCCCCACCTGCAGGAACATGGAATAGGCTGGAATGGGAGGTCCCTCTGCAGCAAGGCTGAGGAACTCAGGCCCGCTTTGGGCCCAAAGCCCTGGGGAATAGGATCCCACACTTCACCAGCACAAGACCTACTAGGCCAACCTTTGTGCTGCCACAGTGCCACCTGGTGGTCCCTAGGGAAATGTCATCTCAGTATTGAAAAAAGCCACACAAGGATTGCAAAAAACCATACACCACTTTATTTAGATATTTATCTAAAAATGTAAAAAGTGTTAAAAATGTGCTCTGAACTTCATGGTGGTTTTTTTTGTTTTGTTTTGTTTTGTAGTGCTGGGGATTGAACCTGGGGCTTTACAAAACTTTTAGTCTGGGTAGGTGGGTTACAAGAGATGTTCAAAGGTCATCCCACTCCAGAAGAAAAGGGAAGCTTCAGGAACCACAGGACCCTAAGGAGAATGACTGGTCTCTCAGACCAGCCTAAGTCCCTCCCACCCACCCCCTTCCTAAACCATCCTCTTCAGCGAGAAAACCATCCTTGAACTTGTCCAGGGACATATGGAACATGGCACCTGTAGCAAGCAGCTCCCTGACCTGAGAAAAGCAAGAAAGAAATCAGTGTCTTCTTCGGCCTCACCTCTCCCTTAACTTCCCAGATCCTGCTGGAACCCCCTCCCCTCCTACTCACCAGAGGGCTAAGGCCTGCCCCTATGCTTTTTGGCAGGAAGGATTCCACACAGCTTAATTTCATCTTCACTCTCATCCGGACTTTCTTCAGAAAGATCGTTGTTTATACAAACTGGTGGATACACACACGAAGACAGAAGGTTAAAGCCAAACACCACAGGTCACTTATTCAGTGCCCCATGCTGCTAGGCTGACAGGGAACCTCATCTTCCAGAGTTCCTAAGTCTACATGGGAAGAAGCTCAGAAATTGAATGGGGGGGGGGAGCCCAAAACCCAAAAGAGCCCACCCACACCGCTGGGGCTGGACACCTGGGGAGGGGTCCAGGAAGTTCACAGGCCTGACTGAAGCAATGAGAGGCACATAAAACTGAACCATGAGGCTGGGATAAAAGTCAGGAGTGGAGAGTGAGGGAGGAGAGGACCCACTCCTCTCACCAATCTGATGCCGACCAGTGATCCGCACAGGGCCAGAACCGGACTTGAGGCGGAACGTTACAGGTGGTTGGAGCTGGAAGTCATCTACGCTGAGCTGGAAGACAAGAAGGATGAAGGCCTAATCCATTCTGGTCCATCTATTTTGAGATTAATACTGAAGTTCTCAATCCCCACCATACTCCAACGAATGAACGGCTACAACTCACCATGGGCTGGCAAGACAACCTGAGGTTGGCCACAGGAACTGCAATCTCCTGATTGTCGTGATCGCGGGCCACAACTTCCACCACATTACACTCGTCCTTGGCCCCCTCGGTAAGGCACAGCTGAAAGGCATACAGAACCCCTGCGTCTCAAGTGAGGGCTGACACCAAGGCGAAGGCATCTTGCCCTAAAAGCTGCCTAGTCTCAGTGGTACCCGATGAGGGGGACCAGAGACGTAGCCCTTTGAGGGTAGCCACAAGTGACTCTCAATCCGAAGGTGGGGGAGAGGGGAGATAAGCGAGTGTCCGCGAGACCCCCGCATCTCCAACTCCCTCTGCACCCCCTTACCATGTTCAAAGCCAGCACATGTTCTGTATCATCCTCTTCCTCAACCTTGAAAGTAAAGGAGCGGGTGTGGCTGGAGAGCTCACAACCTGCAAGAGCCAGTGCGTTCGCCTGAGAGGAGCACTCGTGGAGAGGACAGAGCGCGGGGGCGTTTCACAAACTCCGCTGTCCCCTCCACCCGGTCGTGTGCTGCCGCGGAGTGACGGGCCGTTTACTCGCCTAGAACACGTGGACCGGCGTCTCTCCGGCCGTACAGGCCGCGAAGGGTTAGGGAAAGCGAGGCGCCCTCGGCCCACACCCACGTTGCCCAGCCGCGTTCCTCAGCCCGACGCTTCACCCACCCCGTACCACTCTGCCATTCCCATGTTCAATACCGAAGAAGAAACTATCCATTGTGACCGGAGCCGGAACCCTCAGGCCCCCGAGGCCCCGAGCCCGAGCTCGGCTCTCTTGGTTCAAGAACGCCAAAGCAGCCGCGGCGCCGGCGGCCATGCTGAAACGGCCGTGAGAGCCCCGCCCCCCACGCACCGAACGCCGCACCTCAGCCAGTTCCGGCCCCGCCCATTAAAGGCGCCGCGTGGCGCGAGACACGTGAACCGCCACACTGGCGTGAGAGCAGCTGTCGCCTCTTCCCCAAAGCCTCAGAAGAAATTTTCACTCGGACTTAAAAGTCAGCGTCCATTCACTGAACCCCTTTCTTCCAACCCGGGAATATGGAGATGTCGGTGCAAACTTTTCGTATCTCCTTTCCCATTAAACTTGGGGTACGGAGCAGCCATTTTTACTTTCTCCCAGGGATTCCCACCCAAATTAGCCACTACATAAGCTTCTTGATCTTGATGGAGGCTTGACAGGAAAGTTGGAAGCTCAGATGTGGGAACCAACTACTGTTCCTATTACAGCCTCCACTTAGGCGATCCCCTGACCCCTCCAATATTCCTCCATTTAAGGTCAAGCCATATGCCATTCCATAGAGAAACTCAGTGAGACATCCCTCTACTTCACATAAACTTTAACTGTAGTAAGAGAGCAACTTACTTAAACGCACTTTTCTGAGAAAAATCTTTGCTGTGGAAGGCAGGAAGGAAGGGCTGTCTTTAAAATCCAGTCTACATTGAAATAGGTTTGGATACTTGAGGGATCAGATGTGAGGAAAAAAAGATGGAAGAAACCGGAGAAAAGGCAGCACACCACACATATTCTCTTCAAGTTTTATTGTGCCTCTTGCATGGTGCAGATAGTTTTACAGTTCGTTTTCTATAGGAACTGAGCTGTGATCCAAACAATCAATGAACTGTTATTCCAACCTCAATAAATATTCATAACCATGGAAGATGGCATAGCACTTAGCCTACAGCGATGACAGTATAGACCTGGGCAGGTTTTCAGTTATGTCCAGAAGATCATCCCAAGTGATTACTGAAAGCCAACATTAAACAAAAAGCAACTTGTTTAAAATTCCTGATTCAGTATGAAACTCTGAAATCCTCCAAATGTTCTAATTCCCACTAAGGCATGAGATGTATTCGGAAAGAGGAACATTAAACCGTCTTAACACCTAGTAACAATTTTGCCCTTCACCCCAGCCTTCAAAACCAAACTTGATTTTAAGTTTTCCAACACATCCTATCAAAGGTTTGTACCCTAATGAGGTGGCTTATTTCAATACACACCTGGGCTTCTGGTGCAAGTCACTGGGTCCACTATAAAGAGTGCTAAACGTAAGACTATCTCACAAGCTCACACTGGAGTTCTATAAAAGAAAATGTTTCAAGCTTCCTTTTCTCTCTCCCTCCTCAGCTCAAAAGTTCAAAAGCTGGAGGAAAACTGGAGGAAAGCAAGGTAACAAAATACTGTTGAAAATCTAGTTACTAGCTAGCCATGATTTAAAAAAAAAAAAAAAAAAATCCTGCAGAGGCTCTCTGCCAGCTTCATGCTCAAAACCCTTAAATTCACCAAATCTAAATTAAAATACATGAAGTTTTCGGAATCTGAGTAAAAGAAAAAGTATACTCATGGTTAACATATACTTATTCTTCCTCTTAAAAATTAGATACAAACATGCAAGAATTAAAGACTGATTCAATTAAACCAGTAGTTAACAGGTCTTTGCGATTAAATGACAAGTGTACTAAGGGCAAATGAGACCACTAGTCAGTCCCCTGACCCTTACTTGACAATGTCAAAATGTTTCACATGCGGATCTGCTATTAAGGTGAATTCCCAGAAGTAACCGCACTTCCCAACAGATGGGAGTTAAAGTTAGGTGCTCATACCCCAAATAGTCATGGCCTATCCCGATGTGGGAGGCACTTCAAAGATAAAACTTCTCAGGAAGAAAAGGACAAATGAAAGGAAATCTACCACTCACTGGTTTACATTATTCAAAGTGCCATCCTAAACCAACACCTTTCAGTTTCAAAGGAAAAAAAAAAAACATAATATATAAAACAGTAAACAAAGAACAGTCAGGTTACAGCTAGTCTATGTACAAAGAGATTTACAAGTTTGTCAATTTAGGCCTTTGCCACAAACAAATGCACATTTGTCCCTAACAAAGCACAACAATCTGAACCAACCAGTCACAGGGGACAGCTGTCCAGAGCTTTACAAAAAGCAGAAAAATTGCCTCAAATCGAAACTCACTAACTTCTCATTCCAGCCATGTCTCCAAAGAACAGAGACATTTCACTCTGCACACCAAGGAGAATAGAGAGTGATTGATCTTCATTGCTCTTAGGTGAGAAATGCAACCACACTGGATGCAGAAAACAGTGCTGACTACATTTATTTAAGACCCTCTCCCTAGAGAACCCCATGTAAGAGGCCCTGGCACTAACACGAGACCCAAAGAGGAGCACATCACAAGCTGCACAGGACATGCAGCAGTACTGTCTTCTCTCAACCAGCGAGCGGCTGAAAATGGGATGGGTGAGTTTTACAGTCATCTTTGTTTCCAATTCAACTGGCTGATCTGCTGCCGCTCCAGACACTGAACTGTGTGAAGACCTCAACCACCAACCACAAGGTGGAGTTAAGAGACTTTTGGACAGTTCACAGTACCATCAATGTCACAGGCTTCGACCAAGTATAACCACATCCTTTGGAAATCCTTCCATTTTTGCAATTTCAAAACAGCCTAACTTGCTGTAAAATTCCAGAATCCTTTTATCATCTGGTCTTACTTCACAGAAAGCCCCCCGGGAGCCTAGAAATAAAACAAATATTTTAAATATAAGTAAGTGTATCATACAGATATGAATCATGTTTAATATAGATTAACACTATCCCTAAATTTCCTATTACAGCTTTTATTTACTTTGTGGTAATAGGGTACTAACTATATTCCCAGCCCAACAATATTTTAAAGTATTTTTGTTTTTTAGATAGGGTCTCACTCTGTAGCCCTGGCTGGCTTAGAACTCAGAATAGCAGGCCGACTTTGACTTAAGAAATCCACCTGCCTCAGTACTGGTACTAAATGTACATGCCACCAAACCTGACTTTAAAAATTGTTTTAAAGATTTATGTTATGTGTAAGTACACTGCAGCTGTCTTCAAACATAGCAGATCCCATTACAGATGGTTGTGAGCCACCATGTGGTTGGTGGGATTTGAACTCAGGACCTTTGGAAGAGCAGTCAGTGCTCTTAACCGCTGAGCCATCTCTCCGGCACTGACTTTAAAATTCTTAATACTTAGCCAACAGTGAGTAAAACTCTTCCTGGGTGAGGCCAGCTCTACATGCCCCCTTAGACCCACTGCCCGGGAGGCAGAGGCGGGACAGAGTTACAGGACACCCAGGGCTACAGAGAGAAACTGTCTTTAAAAACAAAACAAACAAACAAACAAACAAACAAACAAACAAACAAAAAAAGCCAAAAGAAAAAAGGACAAAAAAGAAAAAAAAAAGTCTAGAGACACAGTTCTGTGTGTCTTCCTACTGAGGCCCTACATAGATTCAATCTCCTATGGTATAAAAATGTAAAAACAATTTGGGGATTGGGTGGATAGTGCTCTGTGCATGCTTGGTAAGTGTTTTACCACTGAGCTACATTACTAGACCTCTAACTCTGAAAATGGCTGACAAACTACTCACTTTCCTACCAGCTTAGAGCTAAACTGTTAGAGTCAGATTCTCACCATGAATCCTGGACTAACCATTTTAATCTTACCTCAGATTCTCACATTCTGAGATCATGTATACTACACAATGTTCAGTCTTAAAATGTGTTCTTACATTTTAAAAGGCTGCCTGAAAAGATATTCAAGGAATACTATCTGTGGCACTTAGAGCCTAGAACATCATCTTGCCCTATATAGATTTTTCCCCCAAAGTATTAATGGTGAAGCAAGGAATTTTTGAAAACTCCACATAGATAATATACTCCAACAAAAGCTGCACAAAGTTTTTTCATCAGGTTTATTTAATCTTCAACCATTTATAGGCTTCTGAACAGAATAAATTATCTCATGTGTTCATTTCTCATTCAATTGAGGCTCTGAACTAGTGTTAATGTTACAGCAGAGCAGCCCTTTTCAAGGGTCAATGCACTGAACTCTTGCACCACTTAGTAATTCTAAATAAACGAGTAACAAGCCAGACACAGTAGGTGCAGACCCGAATTACTTAAGAGGACAGACAAGGCAGATGATAGCTTGAGCCCCAGAATTTGAGGGTAATCTGGGCAATAGAGATCCCACACCCCCAACACACCCACACCCATGAGGACAGGACGGGGACAGGGACAACAATGTAACTGAGAAAACATGGAGCCTAGGCTTATTATGGAGGCCAGATGCTGACTCTGTGGAGCTGGTTCCTCAGAGGCCATGAGTATATATGATATATGAGTATATCAAAAACAAACAAAAAAAAAAAACCCAAAAAAATCAAAAACAAAAAAACAAAAAGCCTTCTGGGGCTGGAGAGATGGGTAGCAGTTTAGAGCACTGATTACTCTTCCACAGGTCCTGAGTTCAATCAACTCCCAGCACCCACATGGTGGCTCACAACCATCTGTGAATCGGAACTGATAGATACCCTCTTCTGGTTTGTCTGAGGACACCAACTACGGTACACTCATACACATAAAATAAATAAATCGTTAAAACGACTTCTGTCAAGTCCATTCTCACCTCCCACGTTAATGTGGATTCTGGGAATTGAATTCACGTTATTAGACCTGCACTTCTGTGAAGCAAGGGCCCTACCCAATGAACCTTCTTCTCTCATCTAGTGCCACTGTCATCCTCACCACCAGCTGGCCTGGCACACGCAGCCATCCTAGTGCCTTAGTTTCTTGAGTCTTGGGATTGCGTTGAGGCCAGACATGGTCACACAGGTAATCTTAGCACTCAGGAGGCGCTAACAGAAAACTGTGGGATTCTAAGCCAGATTGAGTGAACACATACAAGACCTTGTTGTAAAAGGCCAAAACTAAATTAAACGCTTTAAAAGATAATAGGGCTGGTGAGTTGGTTCAGTGAGTTAAAAGGACCAGCTAGCTACTAATATGTCTGCCAACCTGAGTCTGAGCCCCAGGACCCACATGTAAAGGAATCGGCTCCCCCATGTCCTCAATGAATACACGCCCATGCATGTACATGCCCACAAATAAGTATTAAAAATAATAAAGTCTTGCTGACAGACTACAGCCCCACAACTTGTGCTCACCATTGGCCTTTAGTGAAGACAGGAGGCAAGCCATCATGCTTTTGGCAACACTTGGGTCAGTGACCTTTTTATGAATATCCATTTTTATCAGAGAAGGGAAGTTGGCAAGGAAAGTTTCTGGTAATACCTCCTGCTCTTCATGGAAACTCAACATTATTTTCTGCAAAAGAAATATTAGAATATTTTATACTTAGAAATCTTTTATATATTGATATTGCAGAACTCAGGAAAAGCAAAGCAATATTTAACAACTTTCCCAGCTGAGAGAGAATGAATATGCTTACAATTCTAAAAGGCATTACTTATGGCCAGGTGTGCTGATGCTTCACCTTTAACCCCACTAATCAGGAGTCAGAGGCAGGCAGAGCTCTCTATACAGTGAATTCCAGATCACCTTTAGATAAACAGTTAAGACCTTATCTACAAAAGTGAAAGAACACACAGACATAGACAAACACACCCCACCCGACCCCAGACCAAGTTATCAACCATTTAGGGGGCCTTGACATCAGGAGTTAAGAACACTCACTGCGCAATTATGAGGACTGCACTTCGGGTCCCAGAACCCACGTAACAGGCCAGGTATCTGGCACATGCCTCTGACCCTGCTCTGAAGGGGCTTAGTACACAGGGCTGCTGAGGCTTGCTGGCTTCCAACTATCTGAAAAAATGTGAACCCTCGGTTTAACCTTAGGACACTTTCCATGCTCAGTTCAGGCCTCCCTGTATGTACACAGGTACACATGTATGCATATACTCATTCAGACACATTAAAAAAAAATCATTTTAAAATTGTTTGTTTAAACCAGTTGTGGTCATTCATGCCTGTATCCTCCAGAGTCCTGTGAGTTTAAAAGTCAGCCTGGTCTGCCATGGTTAAGTTCCACGAATACTGGGCCACTCAGGGAGATTCCATCTCAGAAGACCAGAGAGCTAATCTAAAGGCAGCAACACAACACTTTCTTCCATGTGTGAGGCTTTAGATTCCACCCTCAGCAATATACAGACTTGAAAGTAACAATCCAAGGCCCAGAATGATGGCACGCATCTGTAATCCCAGCCCTGGGAGGCAGAGGCTTCTCTGAGTTCAAGGCCAGTTAGTTCCAGGACAGGCAGGGCTACATAGTGAGATCCTGTCTTGAAAATTAAACTTAAAGAAACCAATGAAAATCTGACTCAGCTATTCAGGAGGATAGGAAGATCTTGAGTCCAGAAGGTTTAAGGTTAGCCAGGGCAATATAACGTAAAAAATCCCATTTCCAAGAAAATAGACAAGTATTAATGCTGTACTCTGACCTGGGCACTGCGATGGAGGAAGCATGTCAGTAGGGAGACTGGTAAATAGTTCAGAATTGGTTATTAATAATGGACCAGTGCTTTCCTAACCTTGAGAGATATCGGAAATGAACCAGGGATAGATTGAAACTCTATACTGAGACTTGACCTGGAAATCTACAAATTAATTATTAAAGTAACTCTTAAAGAGTTTGTGTACTTTATCTTATCTGCAAAGTGTGACTATAGCTACAACACAATAAAGAATCACGGCTTCCCTGCCCTTAGATCTTAACTAAGCTTTTATTTGAAGGAGGAAAGCGCTGCAGATCTAGGTCAGCGGCAAGCGCTTGCCTAGCGTTCAAGGCCCTGAGTAGAACCCAGAGCACAACAAGAGCAAAGTCTCCTGGGGAAAACAGCAGTCAGTGAACAATGTAATGGGGGCCAGTGCATCAGCCACACAGGATCACAGGACCCAGCTACACGGGCCACACACAACACGGGTCTCACTGGAGCTGCAGGTGGATTCCCATCACCAAAACCAGCAGGAAGATTGTACCTGGAGGAGATCAACCTCTTCTCCCAGACTCTCAAGAAATCTGAGACTACTCACTTTTTTTCCTGGGCACATCCCTTAAGGATGAGGGTTTTTGTTTTTTGTTTTGTTTTTCCTTTCTTTTACTTATTTCTGCCAGTACTAAAGCAGATTTAGGCTGACCCAACCAGACTCAGGGCTTGTGTCATTACTGGGGCCTCACTGCATGGTCATGCTTGCCCTAGATGCTGAGTTCTCCAAGGTGGTAGCTGCTGCTATCCAAAAGGCTGGGGTCACAATTTTCACTGTCCTCTGAAGAGGCTACAAGGGGGAACAAGACTGACAACCCCAGACTATCCCAGGCATGGTGACAGGGTTCTGTAGCCCCCACACACTGGAATCATTTCCACTCCTGTGCCCTAGAAACTACCAATACTGACAATTACTAAACACCAGCTGGAGTCTGGACTGATGCCCAGGACAACTCTGCTCTCCGATACCCACAACCTATATGATGCTAGTCTCCCCATCAAGAACTCTCCAACCATCTTTTAAAACTCGTACTAGAATCTCCACTCAAGACTCAGGACTCCAGCTGTGGCCATCAGACAGGATTTTTATTAAAAAACAAAACAAAACAAAAAAAAAAACCTTAAGACAATTAGCTGCCGAGTGATAGGTCTCACCTATCTGTCACTTGTGTAGTGGGAAGAAGATCAGGAGTTCAAGGCTAGCCTTAGGTTTGTGGACAGCCTTGACTACATTTGACTCTGTCTCAAAAAAAAAAACATGATTCAGAGCAAAGGTGGCTGAGGAATGAGCAGCTCTTGCTATTTTTCAGAGGCTCAGGAGGATCCACACCACAGCTCACAGCCATGGGACTCCACTTCTAGATCTGATGGCCAAAGGGAGCACCTGGTACACACCGGGTACAGACATACATGTAGACAAAACACTCACACAGACAAACTTAAAACATTAAAACAAGCAAGCGCCGATTTTCTAACCAAGTACATCACAAGAAATAAAACATCAGTCCACACAAGGCCATAAATTCAATCCCAATCAGCATAAAAATATAGTTAAAAAAAAAAAAAGCAGCACTTCAAGCTGGGTGTGGGGACACACACCTTTTATACCTTTTGTCTTAGCACCAGGAGGCAGGGTGCTACATGTCTACATGAGCTTTTTCTTTAAAAAAAAAAAAAAAAGGGGGAGGGTTGGGGATTTGGCTCAGCGGTAGAGCGCTTGCCTAGATAGAGCGCTTGCCTAGCGAGCGCAAGGCCCTGGCGCAAGGCCCTGGGTTCGGTCCCCAGCTCCGAGGAAAAAAAAAAAAAAAAGACACAATTTCCTTTGTCAATCTGGCTGGTCTGGAACTCGGTGTGTAGACCAGGCTGGCCTCAAATCTACGTCTGCCTCATAAATGCTGGACAAAAGGTATGTGCTACCACATTTGGTGAATTTTACAACTTAATTTTTTTTTCTTTTTTTTTTTTTGTGGCTGGGGATCGAACCCAGGGCCTTGCACTTAGCCAAATGGAGCTAAATCCCCAACCCCACAATTTAATTTTTTAAAATTATCATAATTCTAAACCAGTGAGTTACCTCAGCCTCTGAGAGCTCTTTGTCTCCATTTGGCTTAGTATACTTCTCCTGCATGAAGGGAATCCAGGAAATTTTGCACTTTTTAATGAAGGGGGTCACATCTACAGTGCCTAAGGCATAACCACAAATACCATCTTCATCTTCGAGGACAAAACAGTAATCCAGGCTGAGGGAAAGCAGTCCTCCTACTAACCTGCTCAGAAAGAAGAAGCCAGAGTGAGCACGTGAATTAGTAACACAGGATTCACAATACACCTAGCTTACCAACACGACCTTCAAATAGCAAAAACTGAAACAGACATCATATTCGCTTTTACATTTAAGATTGAAAATAAACATTATTTGCTTTCCCATTTTTAAAGATTTATTTATTTACTTATCTATTTATTTATTTACTATATATAAGTACACTGTAGCTGTCTTCAGACACACCAGAAGAGAGCATCGGTACCCAGCACAAATGGTCGTAAGCCACCATGTGGTTACTGGGAATTGAACTCAGGACCTCTGGAAGAGCAGTCAGTGCTCTTAACCACTGAGCCATCTCTCCAGTCCTGCTTTCACATTTAAGATTAAACTGGAATTTAAAAAAAAAAAATTGGGGCTGGGGATTTAGCTCAGTGGTAGAGCGCTTACCTAGGAAGCGCAAGGCCCTGGGTTCGGTCCCCAGCTCCGAAAAAAAGAACAACAACAACAAAACAAAAAAAAAAAACAAAACAAACAAACAAACAAAAAAAATCCTTCTAGTTAACACCTCCCCTTAACTTAAAAGTACTTGCTATAAGAACAACTATCTATGACGCAAACCAAATAGGAATCACATACTTGTCTCCAATAAGGTCAGGCTGACTTTGAAAAGGTAAACCCACTCCATCATCATACATTTCTCTGCAAATCTTGTACACGGAAGCCTGGAAATATAATCTAGTTAGGAACACACCAAGAAAGCTGTCAGGAAGAACGAGCGTAAGCAGCTGTGTGTGGAACACATAGGAGCTGAGGGAGGAGCACAGGTAAAAGCCATGCTGCTTAATGGGCTACACGCTAAGTCTGAGATAAAAAAGTGTGGCCTATGGGAAACATTACCTCAGTAGGGATGGGGCAAGGTAGAATGATCTTCATTACTCTAAGTATTATTAGTTGGGTATGGAGCTCAGTGGTACCTGACATACAAAAGGTACTGCATTTGATCCCCAGCAGTACATTTTAGTTATTGGATCATGTCTGTAAAACTAGTTGAAAAAGCAGGGCATTAATCAAGACTGAACACTTGAGAGACCTTTAATTTTTATTTCTTCAAAACCGTGCACATGTCTCCATGTGGGGTATGAGCATCTAAGTACAGGCTCTCTGAGGTACCTGATCCCCAGGGAGCTAGTTACAGGAAGTTGTGATCTGCCTGAAGAGAGGGTGCTACTAGGACTGAACTCAGGCTCTCCTTTAAGAGAATAGAAGTGCTCTTAACCACTGAGCCATCTCTCCAGCCTTAGGAGATGAGTTTTGAAAGTAAATTGTGGATACAAAAGCTGGTGAACTTTTTAAGAGTCTCTCAACCTTTCTTTTTTGAGGACAGTTTCAAACTTGCCCAGACAGATCCTATGATCTCAGACTCAGGTTCTGGGATAGATCCACAAGGCCTTGCTAATTCTTCACTTTTTGAAATAGTTCGACAACACTTTAAGCATGTTACTATCTTTACAGAAACTTCTTTTTTTGTAAATAGCTGTCAACAGGCAGGAAGCACTTTACAATAGAAAATTAGAGGACAGAGAGAAATAGCAGTCAAGGACAACACATCATTAGGATGTACTGTTTTGTGATTCCTACTGTGAATTAGGCATTTTATTTATTTACTGGGCTTTTAAAAAAAAAACAACATTTTTTTATCTTATGAGCATTGGTGTTTTCCCTGCCTGTGTGTCTATGTGAGACTCTCAGATCCTAGAATTACAGACAGTTGTGAGCTGCCATGTGCGTGCTGGGAACTAACTCTGGGTCCTCTGAAAGAACTGCAGTCTTCTTAACTGCTGAGCCCGCTCTACAGCCCCTGCTGGGCTTTTTAAAGACAGTTTCACACCTAGCTAGGGTTGTCTTAGAACTAAGGTCGAAGATGGCCTTGAACGTGCACCAATTCTGCCTCAACATCTTAAGTGCCAGGATTACAACCTCGTGCCACCAAAACCCAGCTGTTATTTCATTGTCTAAATGGATATTTCCTGCCTCCCCCACATATTAGTGATTAAACGCAGAGCATTGTGTATGCTCGGTAAGAAGTCAATCACTGAACACTTGCTATTCACCTGGCCCCAATCCTCACTTAGTACTTGTATGTGTTTGCCTGGATGAGTATGTGGACCATGTGTGTGGGGGAGCCCACAGGCCAAAAGATGGCTCTGGGTCCCCTGGAACTAAGATTACAGGCAGTTCTGAGTTGCCATGAGGTGCTGGGAATAGTCTCCATTTCTCTGCAAGAGCAGTAGGTGTGCATAACTAATGAGCCACCTCTCTGGTCCAAATTTTATTTTTTAAAAAAACATTTATTTTATGTATATGAGTACACTCTGTCTTCAGACACCAGAGGAGGGCATCTCACAACCATTACAGATGGTTGTGAGCCACCATGTGGTTGCTGGGAATTGAACTCAGGACCTCTGGAAGAGCAGTCAGTGCTCTTAACCACTGAGCCATCTCTCCAGCCCCCAAACTTTTTAGACAGTGTTTTACCATGTAGTTCTGACTGGCCTCGAACTCACAGAGATCTGCCCATCTCTGCCTCCCAAGTACTGAGATTAAAGGTGTGCCCCAACACATGTAGCCCCATTTTGACTTTTTAAAGGGAAGAATTAAAAGACTCAGCTCAAGCTATTAAAAGGTTTTTGTTTTTTTTTTTTGGTTCTTTTTTTCGGAGCTGGGGACCGAACCCAGGGCCTTGCGCTTCCTAGGCAAGCGCTCTACCACTGAGCTAAATCCCCAACCCCGCTATTAAAAGTTTTAAAGGAGATAAATATCTTACTTAGGCTCCTCCTTACAATTTCCCTAAATTAAGCCTCAGTGTTTCAGCATAGGCTTTAATGTTTTAGTTAACTTCCTCAATCTCACAGTGGTATTGTAAGGGCTGGCCATTTAGTCACAATCTCCATCAGGAACCCACCACTCCCCACAAAGGCCATGTGTTTAATTCTCGGCTGATCGGCTTCTAGGAAGGCAGCAGAAAGTCTAGGATGTGAGGACTGCTGGATCTTTTGAAGGATGCAGTGTCATTGTGACTGGCATCTGGCAGCCCTGGGATGAGCAGCTCTGCTCTGCCACTGTACTATGATGACACAGAACAAAGGAGTTGACTGCCCAGGAACCGAAACCATGGACCAAACAAGACCATCTCTTTTCTTTTTTGAGACAGTCTTAGCATGTAGCCTTGGATGGCTGGGAACACATTGTATAGACCAAGTCGGCCTCAAAATCAGAGCTCTGCCTGCTGCGACCTCCCACGCCTGGCTTTCGTGGGTAGTTTAAAGGAAGACTGACTAACGCAGGCATGAATCTCAGTGGCAGCTGAGTCTGATCCCTAATCCCATAAACAAATAAGTGAACAGTAATTAAAGACAGAAGCATTTCTTTCAACCATCTAGTTCAAAGTTGTAAACGTGCATATAACCATATAGTACATTGATAAGCAAAAGGAAGTTACCTCATCTTTAGGGAAATAAGGTCTGATAGTATAAACCTTGGAGGTAGGAGTCAGTGGGGGTGGTTGGAAAAAGAGATCATTTGCTCCATCAATTGGCAGCAAACGCTGTAGGAAGGGAAAAAAAGGGAGACAGATTAGTGTTGAGAAGACACCCGTTTCTTTCAATGAGTGTGCACTGCAGATTACCAACTAACATTAACTGGCTACTGCAGGCAGACCTAAAGAGGAGGGTATACTACACTTTACTAATATAATACCTCTTTCCTGGGGGAGGGGTGTTTCAGAATAGAAATTACCCAAACTGACATACACAGCTTTAATGGCATATTAATAGAAATCTAATTTTATAATCAAAACAAAAAAAACTAGTCCAATTATGACATAAATATGTTTTTAAAACCAATCTTAAATGAACCATCTTTCTACAAGATGGCAGAACAGAATGTCAGGAGGAGAGGTTTGGTCTGAAGAGGGTTATCTGTCCAGGAGACGCTTTATCCCCAAAGCAATGCGCTTCAGTTTGCTGTGCGCAGCAGAGCACCTGTTGGGGGGAGAAAAGGAGAGCACCTGAAAATTCCATGAACAAATCCCAGCAGCAAGAGCCCGTGTCTTGTTCAGACTGTCACTAGCAGACAAGTCTCTGTTGTTTAAGTATATTCTCATTAAATTACCAAGGAACTGCCCTTTAAGCCCTTTGTCAATCACTTGTATAATCAGCCATCTTTTTTTGCTCATGGAGTTTCCTATGGCAGACAAGCATGCGCGCATTGTGCATTGCGGGCGCAGATTTAAATGCTGTGCGACCTGCAAAGAAACAATGTGAAGTGTAGACCTAGAGCCGCTGCGCTTCGCAGGCGCGGGGGATTGACAGCATCTCCTTCAGAAATTACTGTGAAAGAGGAGGAAAATTTGATTTAAAAATCCAGCTATGTAACTAAATTGAATTTGGGACTAGAAAGCCTTCGGCAGACCAATCCTTCCAGCCATCAGATGCGCAACATAAGGTTTCTCATAAAACAAAGAAAAATGTCAATTCAGTTGTGAATCATATTGATACCTGGAACTCTCCTGCTAGACCACCTCTAAAGGCCCAGGGTTCTTGGTCTCCAATTAAGAACTGTGCTGAAGAATGACTACGACACCCTGTTGAGATCAGATCCAAGCGGAGAACGTTACGTGAAAGGGGATTTCCTGGGGTCTCAAATGTCCAACAAACTAACACACACTGGAAATAGCTCTCTAAAAGTTCTAATTAAGGGTTTCAAGGCAAGGCTGTGATAATAATTATTTAAAATTTGTAACAGCATTTCAATTCTTCTGTTCCTTCCTCTGGTTAATGAAAACCACTACTTCCAATCAGCTCTACACTTTAATTTTTGGAAGGAATAATGAGGTTATCCAAATAAAAGCTTCTATATTCCTTATACAACAGTAAATCAAAACAACTGTTTAACTATCGTGAAATTCTGTAACCATAAACTGAAGCCAATGAGATAGACATTTTATTATCACAGCCCATGAAGGAACTGAATTAAACCTGTCTGAAGTCACATTTTACATTTTGAGGAAGGGTACAGGACAAGGAAAGGGAGTCAATCTTGTCAGAAAACTTAAGGTCAGCAGATACTATTGACAAAAATGGAATTAATAAAAATTTTGGTTTTAGTGAACAAGTACTATCTTAATGCAGACACGGCCAGTCAAATATGCCAATCTAACAAGATCGAGAACTTGGGAGAGCCAACTAAATTTCATAATTGTCTAAAGCTAAAAACACACTTCTTAGAAGTATGACAATGTGTGGTTCTTAGGCATCTGCTAGAGCACCACAGGTAAAGGACGCAGGCGGCGAACAGCAGGCTTGAAGGCAGCCAGCCTCATAGGCAGTAAAGCCAACAGCCATGAGATAACTAACAGCTAACGTTTGGACACCAAACAGAAATGACCTGCCTAGTTTTCTGACAAGATACAGCAGCGCAACATAGTTCTTTTCCACTGGAAGACAGCCTTCTACCTCCTGTTCAAGTTAACAATCTCATCAGTACAAGACACCGTGTGCTAGTCAGACAGTCCCAAAGCAAACCAAATTTTTGTTGACAATTCGGCCCATTAAAAGATCACATCTAGGTTTGTTATGTTTTAAGGGTAGGGTTTTTTATTTAAAAAACAAAACAAAACAAAAAAAGCAAAAAACAAAACAAAAAAACAAAAACAAAACAAAAAACCCAAAGCAAAACCAAAACATACATATACACATACACACAAAAGAAGAAAAAAAAAAGAAAAAAGCCAACATGAACCCCATAAAATGTAGTATTTGTAAAATAAACATGAAATGGGTCAAAATTTCAACAAAACCAAGAGCTTGCCCAAACCATCTATTAATTTACAAAAAAAAAAAAAAAAAAAGAAAACAAAAAAAAAAAAAAAAAAAAAAAGCACAAAACAACAACAACAACAAAAAAAAACCAATATATTTCTCAAACTTTAAATTCAGCCAATTTCCCCTACCCTCCACTTTGAGACTCCAACATAACTAGCACTTCCAACTAGTACAGTAAAAGCTGCATGTGCGAAGAGCTGTGTAAATGAAAACATGGTTAATGCCTGAGACGCTGCGCAAACGTGACTTCAGTTCATATCTACTGCCCTAGATTCATTCTACCTGAGCTACCTCACAGATAGAGCCCTTCAACTTAAAACTAATTAATCAGGACGCGCTGTGAACATCTGCCGCTGTCCATCCAATAGTAGTAGACACTTGTGCTGAGGACTCTCCCATCTGTACACAATGGGGAAGAAGATAATAGAAGTCGTTAGTCATCAAAAGTACTGCATAGCACATTCTTTAAAGGACTGAATGCCAGCTGGACTGGAGAAAGGAAGAAAACAAAGGAGTCTAATCACGAGTCCCTGAAACTGGGCATCTGCACAGCCGCACTGAGCACTGACGGTAGTTACTCAAAACCACGATGTTCCTTCCGAGACTGTACAACTTGGGAGATCTACCCTCACTGCTGCCTAGGGCAGAGATAGCTTGAGAAGAAAAATGAACAATACTAGATATAATAAAATTTAACTTTCAGTAGTTCTTGAATTTGGGGGGCAGGACGTGATACTGAGGGCTGAACCCTGGAGTATAATATTTAAGTGATATATTCTCTAATAGCCTGGATTTCGGGTTCAAAATCCCTAGGGGCCTTAGAAACTAACGATGTAAATCCCTGTAAGGATTAATAACTCCCTGGCAAGAAGCCTGGAAGGCAAGTGCTAGCTATCATCCAACTATCAATAGAGATGTTTCCCCTGAGCCTAAAAGGAGATATCTGCCACCCTTAATAGGTGTCTAAGATAGAGACACCTATTTTTCTCAAAGGTGCTAATTAAGGCTCTGTGCTAATAGATACAGTTCTTTCTATATTTTAAAATCAGTAATCACACATTCTCTCTTAATATTTAAGAGCCCAAAGACACCTATGTGAACAGAGAACTTGGGCGCTGACGGTTTCAGACCATCCATTTTACATCTACTTACGAAGCCCCGCTGCGCTACCTGTGCCTACTATGAAATGGACACAGGAGTTAGCTTTGCTGCCTGCTGTGTGCTGTACGTCCATTCATGAAACCTGAAAATGAAATGAGGTCCCTGGAGAAACTTGGCCATGCTGGCGCTTTTTTACCAAGTTTAGGAATTTCCGAAAGAAAAAAGAGGCACACAAAAGTGCACTGGATGAAGCAGAGTTTATAGGGACTGTAATTTCCATCCCGTGCTAAAATCAATTAGCTGGTAGAGGGATAAAGAGCAGCCACAGGAAGTAATTACCAAGTAGCACCAGAATAGCCTTCCACTAAAGCTCGCATGCGCACAGGGCTGGGAGGACGGCTTCCTCTTTGCCAGGCCCCTGGGGTAATTTCAGCAGTTTTTCTATCAACACAGCACTAATGTTATCAAGACACAGCAAGCAGCAGAACGCTCACGGAGTCACATCTCATAGAGTTCTACCTCCACATCACATCAGTGGAGGACTCACTCTCTCTCAGGGCTCCATCCAGGGAGCATTCAGTCAGAGCACGTTGAAGTCAGTACTTTCTAACATATTTCCAAGATATTTAGGAAATTAGCCCAAGGGAGAAAAACTAATATGCTCAAAACAATTACTAAGGCTTTGAAGTTTTTTTTAACTATGTTCACCTTTGAGAAAAATGTAGGCAAAGAACTGAAAAACATGGAAATTTGCAAATTCCCTAAGTGGTTTTCTCCCTGTGGGATAATTTTTAAGGACAATATATATGAATGCGGAGGAGATCACCGCCGGTGCACCTACCTAACCACTGCACAAAAGACTTCACCATAGACATTATACTCTTGATATCCCACACATAGGAGTACATGTCATAAAGGATTGTCCTGTTGGCACAGTTGGAGAGCCGGGTGAACATCCCCATCACTAGTGCGCACATTTCTTCAAACTTGGCTGCTCGTGACCGCCATTCTTCAATCTATATAGAATTAAAAAGAAAAAAATGAAATGATTAAAAAATTTTAAGTTTAACAAAATGATCTAAGAGTTACACACTGAGTTATTTATCAGGCATACACAATTTATCTTAAACAACTACCATGGTTTAAACTCTAGGTGAACAATTAAACTGTTAAATACCTAGATCAGACTTTCTTCCATTTCTAACTAGAACATCAAGCAAAGGAAGTGAAGGCACCAGATCCAGTATAAAACTCTCCATTATTTTAAGGAACGTATTTCTAATTATGGTCAAGTTTACAGTTACAATTATGTCCACTTAAGAATCTCAAGGGTAGGGGGGAGGTGGGGGGATGGAAAAAAAAAAAAAAAGAATCTCAAGGGTAGAGAGAGGGCCCAAGTTCAGCCACTTGTTGCTTCTTCCCAGCACCCATAGTGGTTCCACTAACACCCATTAACTCTAGTTCCAGGGAATGTAATACCCTGTTCTGGACTCAGGCACCAGGCACAAATGTGGTGCACACACATCTATTTAGGGAAACATCCATATATATGAAATAGAAAAGAAATCTCCTGACAGCAGTGTGGGTGAGCGGAGAAAAGGAAGAACTGAAACTTGGGGAGGGGGAGGGAGACAGGGTCTCTATAACCCAGGTCAGCCCAACTCGAGGTAGTGGAGAACAACCCTGAACTCCTGGATCCCCTGCTTCCGTCGTTTAAGTGCTGGAACCAACACAGCAGGCATTAGCCAATGCTCTCTGTGGCAGGTAATGGTGGCTCCCACAGCCCTAATACTTGAGAATCTGCGCAGATAGGACTGCTCCTGACAATCTGTCTCAAACCCAGTGACCCATCCATATCAGGGGCTTACAACACTAAGCCTGATTCCAAGAGAGCCAATGGCTCGATCCCTCTATGGAAACACAGACTAATGCTTGTATGCACACATACACACACACCAGCACTAAATACAAATAAACTTTAACTGGGTTTCGGTCCCCAGCTCCGAAAAAAAGAAAAAAAAAAAAAAAAAAACAAACTTTAAGCTGGGCAGTAGTGGCCACACCTTTAACCCCACCGCTTCTAAGGCGAAGGCTAGTAGATCTTTGAGTTCCATGACAGCCAAACAAATCAAAACACACTTTAAAATGCTTTTAAGACTCTGTAAACAAACCTGTCCACATTCCAGGTACCAGTGAGAAGCCACTGAAGGACAATGAGTGTACTCACTTTTTCAGAGTCTTTTCCTTTGCAATTGACACTGACAACACTACTGTTTGCTCGAAGCCACTGGAACTCCCGTAGCATCTGTGCTCCTTTGGGTCCATGCTCATAAGGAAGGTAGAAGAGATCAGCAAGTAACTGTAAATCCTCCAGAGTCACTGGTTCTGCAGCGTACAAAGGTTTTTCATTTGGACCTGGCACAAATTGCTCCTTGTTTGTTTGCTCGTCTGTCTGCATAGGAGCGATATCATTAATGCAGTCTTCTTGCATAGACATCTCTGGGGATTTTGACTCGGCTATGCTCTCCTTATCAGTGTCCATTGGTTTCAACTCCTCTGCCATTTTAGCTTCGACAATCTCAGTTAGTATTTGGTTGTCACTCTTGTGCTCTGACTCTTCCTGCTTCTCTACCACCATATCCATGGGTTCCTCATCTGGCTGTTTCTTTTCTTCTTCCTTGGTCAGAGCTGAGGGCTCACCACTCAAAGCTGCTCCCTGGCTCATAATGGGCTCCTGGTAAACTGTTGTAACTACAGTTGTGGCATTTAAAGAAGGTGCTGCAACCAAGGGAGTCCCGTCCACTACGCTTGTCTTAGCTCCACTGTGTGCAACCTGTCTACCTACAATGGGAAGAGGAAGAACAAAGCAAACTGGGCTCATCACATTTAGGAAATGCTTGCCCTCCACCCAGGCCAGGAACATAGCCCAATGGGTTAAGACACTACCACCAAGCCCAACAACATGGGTTGGATCCCTGGGACTGCCATGGAAAGAACTGACTCATGAAAATTGTGCCACAGTATGTACACGTCTGTGTGTGCACATAATCAAGCAATAAGCTTAATCAAAAACTGTGGCACACTGTTCTGCATACTGTAGACAGGCATGGTGGCACATGCTATTAATTCCAGCACTCAGGGGGCTGGAGAGATGGCTCAGCGGTTAAGAGCACCCAACTGCTCTTCCAGAGGTCCTGAGTTCAAATCCCAGCAACCACATGGTGGCTCACAACCACCTGTAAGGAGATCCGATGCCCTCTTCTGGTGTGTCTGAAGAAAGCTACAGTGTACTCATATATAATAAATCTTAAAAAAAATAAATAGGGGCTGGAGAGATGGCTCAGTGGTTAAGAGCACCCGACTGCTCTTCCAGAGGTCATGAGTTCAATTCCCAGCAACCACATGGTGGCTCACAACCATCTGTAAAAAGATCTGATGCCCTCTTCTGCTGTATTTGAAGACAGCTACAGTGTACTTATATATAATAAAATAAAATAAAAAATAAAAAATAAATAAATAAATAAATAAATAAATAATTCCAGCACTCAGGAGGTAGAGTCTCCCGGAGTTCAAGGTTAGCCTACAGTAAGTCTCCAGAACATCCAAGGCTACAAAGTGAGACCCTGCCCTGTCTTCAAATGAGTGTGTACTGTGTGTGCAGAGCAACTGAGTTCAATTCCCAGCAGGCAGCTGACAACTACATGTAACTGTAGCTCCAGGGGACTCCAATACCTACAGAGCACAGAGCACATTCACACACATGTCATATATGTGTACCACACATAAGGCTGGACCCTCAGAGGCCAGAAAGGGGTATCTTATCTCCTCAAACTGAAGCTACAGATGATTGTGAGCTGACGTGTGTTATTTCAAGCACATGAAAGGCTGAAGCAGGAGCACTGTCAGGTCAGTCAGGAGTCAAATAGCAAAGTCAAAGCCTTGCCTCAAAAAAAGTTAACAACTAAGAACAGTGGCTATTCTTCTAGAAAACCCAGATTCAGTTCCCAACAACCACATGAAAGCTTACACCTATCTAAAACTCCAATTCCAAAGACTCCAACACCCCTTTCTGGTCTCCACTGGTACTGCACACACATGGTGGATACACATACATGCAAGCATAATACGCATACACATAAAGTTGTTTTTTTTTTAAGAGTTGTCCATGGTGGGCTGGAGAGGTGGTTCAGCGGTTAAGAGCACTGACTGCTCTTCCAGAGGTCCTGAGTTCAATCCCCAGCAACCACATGGTGGCTCACAACCATCTATAAATAAAATAAATAAATCTTTAAGAAAAAAAAAAGGGGGGGTTGGGGATTTAGCTCAGTGGTAGAGCGCTTGCCTAGCAAACGCAAGGCCCGGGGTTCAGTCCCCAGCTCCGAAAAAAAAAAAGAAAAAGAAAGAAAAAAAAAAAAAAGTTGTCCATGGTAATACATGCCTAAAAGCCCAGCACTGGGGAGGCAAGGCAGGACAAGCAGAAGAACTCTAGGACAGGTTGGGGATTTAGCTCAGTGAGGTAAAGCGCTTGCCTAGGAAGCGCAAGGCCCTGGGTTCGGGTCCCCAGCTCAAAAAAAAAAAAAAAAAAAAAAAAAAAAGAACTCTAGGACATCTGTGGCTACATAGCAAGTTCTAAGTCAACCTGGGCTACATGCCAGCTTTAAAAACAAAAAAACCAAAACAAAAAAAACCAAAACAAAACCCCCACAAAGCTCAATTACATTCTGCTCAGTGGATCTAAAGGAAGGAAGGGCATGACTGCACCGTGACTCAACTCTGCAATCCAATCTCCTGGTACAAGCTGTCTAAGTGTATGTAGCAGAACAAGTCTCTATTTCAAGAACTCGAAGTAGAGACGGGTGGTCTACACAGTGCATTACAGGTAGCCAGGGCTACAGAGAAACCATCTCAAAGCAAAACAAAAGTTCAAGCTCGTCTTAGGTCACATGTCAAACTAGAGGCCAATCTGGAGCAAATGAAACCTTATCAAAAAGGGAAGTCCCAAGGTAGACAGTTTCTGAGGAATGACACCCAAGGTGGACTTTTGGCACCTACATACACAAGCAAATGTGCACGTGTACAGCCATTTGCATCCAAACGTATGTACACATAAATGAATATAAAATACAAAATAAACCCTAAAACAAGAATCAGTGCACTGAGATGGATTAAATGACAAACTGTCTGCCCAGCATGTGTGAGGCCCCAGCCTCTTCACCCCAGTCACTCACTGCTGTACTGATGAGGGACACCGAACTCCTGCAGCCACTCAGTTAAGGCCAGCTTTAAAGCCATCTGTGGACTGTAGAGCACATCAGTCTCAATGTCTTCATCACTGCCTTCATTTTCTAACTTTATCTGTATTGAGACAGTACTGTCTTCACTGTCAGCTGTGAGGGGGAAGAAGCACAAAAATAATTTGTATTAGAAAACCCTCGTAAGTGAGGATGTATGCTTAAGTTTCACTTGTTGCGGTAAGATCGAAACAAAAACCCAAAAACAAACCTTTAATATAAAACACAAATACCAGATCCTCCATTAACCATCTAGAAGGTCACTTACTTGCTCAAGGTTCCAACTAAAATAAGTATGTTAGAGTCACTAGAAAAACTGGTCATCCATGTTCACTGAATACCAGTAATGAGATGGCCAGGTTAATGAAAGCTTTACACCAACCTTTGCATAAAGAAAACACAGCTGCATCTTCAGGCTCTTATGGCTTCATTATCAATCAATCCCTAAGGCATAGTCTTTTTCTTTTTTTCAGATAGGATCTCACTATGTAAGGTCTCACTAGCAGCCCCTGAACTATGTAGACCAGGCTAGTCTTTAACTCAGAGATCCGCCTGCCTCTGTCTTTGAGTGCTGAGACTAAGGATGTGCACCACTGCATCAGGCTGAGCTAAGGTCATCAAATTCCAGGTGAGGACAGGCAGAACAGTCAGCTTGGCACTCAGAAACTCTACCCTAGCGTGGAGCACAGCTGAGTTTGATTAACCTAACTTAACATCTATCACCTAAGTGTTATGCCCTGTCTTAAAACATGTAGGAGTTAAACACTACGCATGCAGATTACATTCCTAATTGTGTCTTTTTTGAGTGAAAGTGACAACAGTGACCAAGCCATAAAAGGCCTCAATTCAATGAACAATGGCAAGGGCACAGACCACAGCTACACACACATACCAAATGTCACGACAGCAAGCAGTCCTATACCAAATGTCATCAGTAACCCTGCTTCAGACTAACTTCGGTTTTTAAATTTTTTATTTATCATCATGTGAACCCACCGTCTGTCTGTCAGAACAGGTGCCTGGGCATACACATGGAGAACAGAGGACAACTTTGTGGAATTTCAGGCTGCTAGCTCGCACAGCCTATGTCTTTAACCCCAAACCATCTCTTGCCTACTCTTCACTTCAGAATGTTCATGACCAGTATGAGCCCACATGCAGCAGTTCTACTCATATAATCCAGATCAAATGCCTGCCCAGGGGCCTAGCAACACCGCAAGTTATCACTCTTCTGCTACCACACTGCAGACAGGCATGACAGCAGGACAGACACTACAAATGCCTGCTTGTCTTCCCAACTTAAAACTGGTTTTGCAAAAGTAGACACTTGGGGGCTGGAGAGATGGCTTAGAGGTTAAGAGTCCTGAGTTCAATTCCCAGCAACCACATGGTGGCTCACAATCATTTGTAATGGGATCCAGTGCCCTCTTCTGGTGTGTCTGAAGACAGCAACACTGTATGTATTCATAAACAATCTTTAAAAAAAAAAGTGGTCCATTCAACACCCAGGAAGATGCACCTGCCACACAGTATCTTTAAATGCAAGTCAATAAGCAGCAGACATTCTCACACTTGTAACTCTTTTAGGGACTTTGCAAAGCAGTGACTTGTCCAAGGACACACAGTCTTTTCCTGTTAGGCACCTAAGTAAGAGATGAGGAAACACAACAAAAGTTAAACTGAGGCAGGGACAGCGCTTACAGCGGCCCTGTCCACCCAGCACAGGCACTTACTCATCACCACGTCCTTCCTCACTCCGTTCATGTTTGACTTGTACCAAGTGGCAAGGGTGTGGATGGCAACGTAGTTGGCTTCAAATTCACAATTTGGATTAGTCAGCACTCCCTTCAACCGTGGGATGAGCTCTGTGGATCTTCCTTTGTAGGGACCCAGAAACAGCCTCTTCTGATCATAGTCATTAGCATGAATGTTATCCCAGATCACTGGGGCTCTCTTAATGATCTTAGAAACTTCTTCAATAGATTCTACTGGAATTTCTTTTGAAACAACTTTTGGACCTAGAAATAGTTTGTTAAAAGAACTTATTTACAAAACTCTTTACATGGTTCTTAAAATACACTGTAGTGGAGAGACAGCTCAGTGGTTAAGAGCATTTGTTGCTCTTGCAGAGAACATGGGTTAGACTCCCAGCACCCACATGGTGATTCACAAGCATCCTTAACTCCAATTCCAGGGAATCTATCCCTTCTAATCTCCACGGGCACCAGGCATGCACTAGATACACATACGTGCATGCAGGCAAAATAAACAAACATAAATACATCTTAAAAGGCAAGTTTGATAATCCGAGTTCAATCTCCATGAACTACAGGGTAGGAGGGTCCTACAAGTTGTCTTCTGCGATAGTGCATGCATGCACACACGCTCACACACCACATGTAATAAAAAATGTAAAAAGGAGCTGGTGAGATGGCTCAGTGGTTAAGGGCACTGACTGCTCTTCCAGAGGCCCTAGTTCAATTCCCAGCAACCACATGGTGGCTCACAGCCATCTGTGCTGGGGTCTGATGCCCTCTTCTGGCAAGTGGCACATATGCAGCAGAGCAGTCAAACATTAAATAAATTAAAACAGTGAAAAGATGAAATAAGGAGCCTGAAGAGATGGCTTAGCAGTTAGGAGCCCTGTGTGCTGCTCTTCCAGAGGTTCCATTCTCAGGAGACATATTGGGTCCTCCTAGGTTCTGGTGCCCACTTCTGGCATGCAGGCATATATGCAGATAGAACACACATACACATTGAAAAAAAATTTAAGAAAAAAAAAAAAGATAAGAGCTGGGAAGGTTAGTGGCATAGCTCACTATATAAAAGCACTTGTCCACCAAGCTAGATGACTTGACTGCAACTGCCAATACCCTCAGGGTAGATGGTTTCAGTTCCCGTGACTTATTCTCTAATTTATATACATATCCCATGGCAGGAGTCAGGGAATGGAGGGCCCACATGCACAGCCTAGTAAGTGTAATGAAAATGTAAATACAAGAAGGGCTCAGGGATGGCTGAGCTATGTGGTAAGGAGCCTCTCATCAAGCTTAATGATCTCACACTTGATCCCTAGGACCCAAAGGGTGGGAGACGAAATAGTATTAGAAGTTCTTCTCTTGGGGGCGCTGGAGAGATGGCTCAGGGGTTAAGAGCACTAACTGCTCTTCCAGAAGTCCTGAGTTCAATTCCCAGCAACCACATGGTGGCTCACAACCATCTGTAATGGGATACAATGCCCTCTTCTGGTATGTCTGGAGACAGCTAGTTTGCTTATATACATAAAATAGTTAACCTTCACACGTGTAGCATGATGCATGCAGTCACACACATACACCACTTACAGAAGTTAAGCAATAAAAAAGTTTAAAAACACATAAGTAGCTTTGTTTTAGTCATGTATGCATTTTCAGTTTCTCTCTCCAGCCCCTGGTGTTTGAAGCAATGGAGACTAAACCCAGGGCTCCCTGTGGAGTAAGCTGATGGGCTCACTACTTACTAAGTTATATGCCACCTTCCCTGCCTCCCTTCTCTTCAGTTATTTATAAGGTTCAATCTAATGATACTCCTACTCCAGCTCCCAAGTGGAACAACCACTGTGCACTGTGTACCACCTCACCCAGCTGCTCAATTCTTCTTCTTTTAACTTTTTTTTTTTTTTTTTTTTTTTTTTTTTTGAGACAGAGTCTCTTCCGTGTAGCCCTGGCTGTCCTGAAACTCACTCTGAGGACCAGGTTGGTCTTAAACTTACAAAGATCCGCCTGCCTTTGCTTCTCAAATGCTAGGACTACAGGTATGCACCACTATGGCTGGCCTCGATTCTCCTTACTGAGCCAGCACAGCGACATAACCTTTGACTCACTTTACAAAGCACAATTTCCTAAGAGTTTAGTGATACAGTTAAATGGTTAAGAGTTTAGTGATACAGCTAAATGGTTAAGAGTTTCGAGCATATATGATGCCCTGGGTTTGATCTACAACATCACATACACTGAGTGTATTAAATATAGCCGTATTCCCAGTACTTGGAAGGTAAGAATTGTTAAATTCTACACAGCAAATTCTAAGCCTGGAATATACAAGACCTTGTCTCAAAAGATAGTATTTCTGTATCACCTAATAGAGACCAGTTTCTCTCAGCCCTGGTAATCAAAAGTTTATTCTTGAGGACTCACCTGTCCAAAGCACCTCAATTCCAGGTAGCAGCTTTTCGCCCACAGTCCTCAAGTAAGGAGACTGAGATACACTTGGATAACAGAAAGTGCCGCAGTATTCTAAAAGCAGACGGGGAGAGAGAGGTCAGGACTGAAATGCTCATAATTGGGGAAACTGCTTACACATTCTGTATTATTTTTATTCAAACAATAAAGAGCTGTGTATCACACATACAAGGAGTAAACTTAAGCAGATATTACATAACGACAGTTCACAGGATCAGATATTCCAACTTGGTGGTGTGCCTGCCTGTAACCTCGAGTCCAGAGCCCAAGACAGAAAGCTCACATTAGGCCACTCTAGGCTCAGCATATCCAGACCAGTTTTTAGAAACAAAACAAACAGGGCCTTTCCTGTGAAATGGTAATTTCTGGTTTCTTTGGAGACCCATGATGATATTTTGCTGTGGCAGACACTTAAAAGGATGAGCAGACACATATGAGAGGAGATTTGTGCTGAAGGATCCATGAGAGGACGCCTGATATTTAGAAAGAATCTGAATATGGCTGACCACACAGGCTATCGCATTGGTTTGCTTTGCTTCACTAGTCTTTGCTGACACTCATATCAGTTTGCCTTGCATCAAGTTGCTGATCCTGACTCAATGCAACTTCAGAACTTCTCATGATATTCTGGCAGCTTCTTGTAGAGCCTGAGGTTTACTGTGGCTCAAGATGCCATCGCAGATTTGTATGTGGTGTGTGTTGAGTGGACTGGACTGCATCTGCTGATTCATGTTGGTGTTTGCTAGAAGACTGGATTGCTGACAACAAAGATTCTAACAGCCCAAAGAACTATTCCTAAGCAGGTCCACAACCCCTTTTACCCTATCAACCTTGGTTATCCACTCCAGCTGTGGGTGGTGATCTGCAAGTGAGACTGACGCATTTAAGTAGGTTTTAAAAACGTAAACATACAATCCCTATGTACCACAGTCTTACTCCGCTTTGAGACCCTGTATCTTAAAAACAAGGTTGGGGATTTAGCTCAGTGGTAGAGCGCTTGTCTAGCGAGCGCAAGGCCCTGGGTTCGGTCCCCAGCTCCGAGAAAAAAAAAAAACAAAAACAAAAAACAAAAACAACAACAACAAACAAAACCCTGATGTTCTCAGTAGTACCAAGCAGTCTTTATAATCTCAGTCATTAGAAATTCACTCCATGGGCTGGAGAGATGACTCAGCGGTTAAGAGCACTGAACTGCTCTTCCAGAGGTCCTGAGTTCAATTCCCAGCAACCACGGTGGCTCACAACCATCTGTAATGGGATCTGATGCCCTCTTCTGGTGTGTCTGAAGACAGCTACAGTGTACTTATATAATAAAATTATTAAAAAAGAAAAATTCATTTCATAAAATTTTATAAACATTTTAAGTTTTTTTAAAGAGACAATTAAGCCTGCCATGTGATCTACCCATCTGTATGCACACCCCAGACTTGGGAGAATGAGGCAGGTTGGTGTTCAGAAGTCTGAGGCTAACCTTTGTTCCATGAGACCAAAATCTAATGATACCCCACCAAAAAAAGAATTGACTAAATTATTTCTTTTTTTTTTTTTTGGTTCTTTTTTTCGGAGCTGGGGACCAAACTCAGGGCCTTGCGCTTCCTAGGCAAGCGCTCTACCACTGAGCTAAATCCCCAACCCCGACTAAATTATTTCTTACAACTAACATCATTTCCTGAAAAAGAAAAGTGTGAACCATGTTTTGTGGAGTTGAGCTGTGAGAGGCGACTGGAACCTCTTTCAATGGAAACGAGCTATGTGGTTCAGCGGGGCACTTTCTAGGCTAAAACAGCCAGAGTCAGATGAGAATGGGAGGAGTGAGATGAAAGAGATTTTCGGGCAGACAGAGGAACAAGTAGGAGGGAGTAAGAGAAGACTAAGCTAAAAGCCTAAGAATTTAATTTTTTAAAGCTTTCATTTCAATACTATTTTCCTTAACAATGACAATGTAATGTTTACATTCTTTTACTATTAATAACACAAAACATCTCCAACTTACTTCTTTGGTATTACTCTTTTTTCCTATGTAAGATGTGAAAAATGTCTTCTAAAAAAAGCATTCTTTTTTTCATTCACAAAGGGAGGAATGTAAGAGGTCCAGTGCAAGGACCCTTTTTAAGTTATTTCAAAACTACGAAGTCCAGAGTTGTTATATACAATACCTGTGGGACAGAAGAGGAAGGTTTCCGGCTCTCCCAGGTACTGATAAATTTCATTTGTGATGGAAACTTGTGCATGTGCAAAAGAACTGAACACTTCTTTGTCTGCTGCACACATGTTATGATCAATATCATCAAAAAGCAAAGCAAATGACCTGCACCCAAACTGGGAGACCTTAGAAAAGAAAAACCAACATGATTATTAGCTTACCTCAGAGGGGAAATATTCTTTTAAAATATAATATATAAAAAATAAATAATGGTTATCTGAAAGGCAAATATTTCCTTGGAATATAAAAGCATATCTGGTCTTTTTTTTTTTTCTTTTTTTTTTCGGAGCTGGGGACTGAACCCAGGGCCTTTCGCTTGCTAGGCAAGTGCTCTACTGCTGAGTTAAATCCCCAACCCCATATCTGGTCTTTTTACATTTTCAGTGACAACAATTCCAAGTTAATACAGCTAGTGCTTTGGGACACAACTTCAATTTTGGATCGGAGCAGATGATTAAATTATACTTATACAAGGCAGTGAATCAGCGAGGGTGTGGTGGTGCACAACTTTAATCCTAGCACTCAGGAAGGAGGCAGAGGCAGTAGGATCTCTGAGTTTGAGGCCAGCCTGGTCTACAGAGTGAGTTCCAGGACAGCCAGATACATAGAGAAGCTCTGTCTTGAAATAACAAACCAATCCAAAAAGTCGGTGTATCTTAGAATTCACAAACTTACAAAAACATCAACAAGTGTACTCAATCCATGGAATGCTTAGGCCTTGTTCTAGTTCTAGTCCCCAAAGCACACTCACCTAACCAGCTCCTTTTCAGATGTGCCTAACTAGGCATCAATCAGAATGAACACAATTTCACTAAGAGGACTAACATCTTAAAAATTCCTTCATCAAAGCATCATCTTAAAAGTCTCTTGTGTGATTATTGAAGCTGGTGCCTGATGTACATACACTAAATACCCACCACATAGAGGTACGTGTTTAAGTGCACACCACATTGCCCATGTGGTGATCAGACAAACACCTGTCCTACCTCCTTAAGGTGGGGCCTCCTCTATTGCTGCTATCATGTTATGCATTATACCTACTTGTCCCACTGAGCTTCTGGGCCATTTTCTCCTATATCCACACCTAATTTCTGAGTAGGACGCTGAGCCTTTACAAGCCACTGGATCCAGCTTTTGAAAAGTGGGCTCCAAGATTCACTCCGAGTTCTTCAGGGCTCCTGCAGCCAGAGCTTTGGCTCACTAAGCCATCTTCAAATAGTTCTTTAGCTTTTTTTAAGGATCCGTTTATTTTATGTATATGGTTTTGCCTATATGTACTTCTGTGCACCACATGTACGCTGTAGATACCCATAGACAGACAGCGAGCATGAACTCTCCTGGAACTGGAGTTAACAGTTGTGAGCTCCTGTGTGGTACTGGGAATTGAATCTGTGTGCTTTAGAAGAGCAGCCAGTGCTCTTACCCACGGACTCATCTCGCAGAATCCTGTTTTTTTTTTTTTTTTTGTTTTTTTTTAAAAGAATAGTATCAGACTGTAGGCCAGGCTGGCCTCAAAATCTTAGCAATTCCCCTGCTTCAGCTTCTCAAATGCTGGAATTTTGAGTTACCATGCCCAGCTTCTGTCTTACTAGCTACATGATGACACTAGTATAAATCTTTGATTAAAGAATAAAATATGCAAACCATTGAGAAACTGGGGATCCTACACTCTCAAAAATACAGTTACTACAAGTTAGGTGTTAAGAATCTGAATAGAGTGGCTGGAGAGAGGGCTCAGAGGTTAAGAGCACTGACTGCTCTTCCAGAGGTCCTGAGTTCAATTCCCAGCAACCACATGGTGACTCACAACCATCTATATCAGAACTGATAGATTCCCTCTTCTGATGTGCCTGAAGACAGCAACAGGGTGCTCATATAAATAATTCTTAACAAACAAACAAACAAACAAACAAACAAAAGAGTTCAAGTGGAGCCTGGTAGCCAGCATTACTTTTAAGCTGCAGAGGCTGATTTGGGCTTGGTGTGATACTGGGACTTGAATCTAGTACCTAACACATGCTAGGCAAAGCTCTACTATTAAACCAAGTCCACTCTCCTGAGAGCTGTGTGTGAAGAGAAATGTAAGCAGTACAGTTCCTTCCAAGTTTTTGATTGACAACTATTTCTCTACACAAAACTATGAAAGTAACAGCTATAAAACTATGAAAGTAACAGTTCCTTTCAACATATAGAGCAAAACAAACAAAAATCCCCCAAAACCCTCCACTTCCATATTGAAATAAAGAAAAATAAAAAATTACCTGGTCCAATTTGCGTTTCAATGTTGATACTTCCTTTGGGTTAGAAAAAGTGATATCTAATCCTGGAGAAATAGCATAGATGAATTCTATCTCATATTCTCGTGCAGCAGAGATGAGAGTCATAAGTTGCTCTAGAGAACAGAGTCCGTAATTTTAGAAAGCAACATGAACACTAAAAGAAACTTTACTTTCTAACTAAAGGAATAAATAACTTCTTCCAATTTACAGTAAAGGAAAAGTTCTTTCATTTTAAAAATTAAAACTTAGAAAGTATCACATTCCTGTAATTTATTTTCGTACACCCTGGTTACCTCAGAAATTTGGCACTTTAACCAGGAGGGTCAGAAATTCAAGACCAGCCTCAACAACACAGCAAACAAAGTCAAGGGCCAGCCTGGGCTATGCAGTCATGATGTTTCAAAAGTAACAGTAAGAGAAAAATCCTCCTCTCTAATGTGCTAACAGGCAATACGAACTGGCACAAGCTTGCAGTGACAATCACACAAGAGAAAGGCCAAGTAGCACCAGCCCACCTCCTGAGAACACTCAAGAGGCCGATGCAAGAGGACCATGGGAGTTCAAGCCCAGCCTGGGCTATATACTCAAGTGAACTCCATACCAGCTTGGTTTATGTAGTAGGACTTGTGTGTAAACAAACACGAAGAAGTTCACAAAGAGACCCTTTCCCCCCCCCCTGGAGCTGGGGACCGAACCCAGGGCCTTGGCTCTATCACTGAGCTAAATCCCCAACTCCTTTTCTCATTTTCAGTTTCTTACCCTTGGGGGGGGGGGCAAAGCAAATTTAGTGTCAGTAAAGCATATTCTTTTTAAATTTTTTGTGTTCTCACAGAACAGTGCCATTTGTCTGACTTACAAAAATATTCTTCTATACCTCTGCCTCTTAAATGCGGGAATTAAAGGTGTGCCGCCATGCCTGTGATGTTTAAATAGTTAACGGTCCCACGGGCTCCTTACGTTTGAATACTTGGTTTGCTCCCTGGTTGGTGGAACTGTTTGGGAAGGACTAGGAGAGGTCTTTTCCAGCTTTGAGTTTTCAAAGCCCCTGTACTTGCAGTCAGCTGCTCCCTCTGACTCAGGTTTGTGAATTGAGATGGAATCTCAGTTACCGCTCCAGCTCTCCTGCCTGCTGCCATGTTTCCCATGGACTCCGACTCTAACCATCTAGAACAGTTGCTACCATCATGGTGGCTTGTCACACCAACTGAAAACTAAGACAATGCCCCTTCCGCAAATTAATTACACAAACTATTCCCATTACTTGAACCTGAAGAGTCCCTTAAATTTGCACTCAAAGCGCATGCCTTATTTCTTTGTCCAAACACTATCCCTGGCTTCCTTCAGTATTTTGCCTAGTACTATGTAGTCTAAAGACCACTAGCAGAAGTAGAGTAACACCAGGGGCTGGAGAGATGGCTCAGTGGTTAAGAGCACTGACTGCGGGGCTGGAGAGATGGCTCAGCGGTTAAGAGCACCGACTGCTCTTCCAGAGGTCCTGAGTTCAATTCCCAGCAACCACATGGTGGCTCACAACCATCTGTAATGGGATTGATGCCCTCTTCTGGTGCGTCTGAAGAGAGCGACAGTGTAGTCACATACATCAAATAAATAAAATAAAAATCTTTAAAAAGAGCACTGACTGCTCTTCCAGAGGTCCTGAGTTCAATTCCCAGCAACCACATGGTGGCTCACAACCATCTGTAATGGGATCTGATGCCCTCTTATGCTGTGTCTGAAGTCAGGACAGTGTATCCACATATATGAAATAAATAAGTAAATCTAAAAAAAACCAAAAAGGTAACATCCACAACCATAGAAGTGGAGCCAGAATGGTACAGCTATGAGCCATATTCAACAACCAGGATGTTTAGTACCACACTTCAAATCTTCTCTAGCTCAGACTAGTTACCAGATAAAGCCACTCATAAAATAAAGTTTTAGTAAGTGCAGTATAACTACTCTAAAACAGTCCCCTCACCCACTCATAGATCAAAATGTAAAAGTAGCCACACCAAGCCAGCAAGATAGCTAAGGAAAAAGATAAAAAAAAGTACTTGCCACATAGTCTGACAGAATTCAATCCCTAAAACCTTCAGTTAGAAAGAGAAAACTAACTCCAAACTCAAATTTGCACAGGTGTGCAAATTCAGGCGGATGTAAGCATGCACACACATGCACACATGCACGCACGCACACACGTGCACGCACGCACGCACGCACACACACACACACACACACACACACACAAGAGATTACCAGCTTCTTCCACTGAATACATCTCTCGCCAAAACATCCTATGTTTGTAGTCATCTTTCGGAGCATACAAGTATGTATTTAATTCCCATTTCTGAAGCCTTTAGAGAAAAAAATTACATATGCATAAGTAGGCAGCAATAGTAGGCTACAAACCTCAGGTTTTAGGGTTTTTTGTATATCTCTATCTCATGACAAAGCAATCATCTACTTTTAAATTCATCAATAGAATCTTAACAAAGTAAGTATTACTAAGTATGGGAACCTGTTAAATCCTGAAAATACAGTTCGGAATAAAGCAGGCAAAACCTCAAACCTCTTTGACTTTCCCATGCAAGGTCTGAAACCCAGCAGCCTAGGCAAAGATGAAAAGCGACTCCTACAGTAACACCAGGCTTTTCAGTGTCTGAGTCTCCTGTGCGTCACATAACAAAACTTACCTTCTAAAGAGCTCTTTTCTCTGCTCCATAACCCAAGGTCTTCCATAAAACCCTAGATTTAAACAAAAATAAGAATTTTCTCAGGTTTCAAAATGGGGTTCAGTTTTACTGGGGAAAAAAAACAACAAAAAAAAAAACAAACAAAAAAAGGCGCAGAATCCCTTCTATAGAAATGTGTAGAGGTGCTGACAATGTGGCACACTGAGTAATCAGTCAGCATACCAAAGCCCCTGGGTCCGAACCCCAGCACCGACTTAAAGGAAGAAGTGCATAGAATACACCAGGATCTGAAAACCATCTAGTGGAACATTGTTTATCTAGATCAATTATTCCCTCACTGCTCATATAAATTTTGTACTTCCCACTCCTGATATTTGTTACATAACACAGGGTTTTGTCTCACTCTGGGGCCCAGCGTGGCCTAGCACTTCTCAGGTTTCCCCCAAACTTGCAGCAAATCCAGAACAGGAGGACCACCATGTCCACCATGGACAGCTACTGAGAACTGAACTTACCATCTTTTTTACTCATAGTAAAACAGTGTTTATTCTAGCTGAGGATACAATTCAGTGATAGAGTACTGCTTAGTACTCACGAGGGCCCACATCCCCAGTTACTCACCTAACAAAACACAATTTTTTTTCAATGCTGGAAATGACCCCAGAACCTTGAACATGTGAGGCATGCACACTCACTGAATGGAATAGGAGACTCAGTAGAGCAAATCAACCAAAGTGTTAACACTGAAAAGGGACTGAGATGGCTTGAGCCGCCATGCCAGTACAGAAGAGGCCAAGGCAGAAGTAGTTTGAAGCCAGTCAGGGCTTCATAGTTCCAGGCTAACCAACCTAAGCTACAGTATGAGACCCTGTCTCGAAAATCAAAAACGGTTGGAGCTGGAGAGATGGCCCAGTGGTTAAGAGCACTGGCTGCTCTTCCAGAGGTCCTGAGTCCAATTCCCAGAACCCACACAGCAGCTCACAACTGTGTATAACTCCAGCTCCAGAGGCATATGTATACAGGCAACATGCCACATAAAAATAAAGCTGGGACTGGAGAGATGGCTCAGTGGTTAAGAGCACTGAACTGCTCTTCCAGAGGTCCTGAGTTCAATTCCCAGCAACCACATGGTGGCTCACAACCATCTGTAATGGGATCTGATGACCTCTTCTGGTGTGTCTGAAGACGGCTGCAGTGTATTTATACATAATAAATAAATCTTAAAAAACAAAAGAGGCGGGGTTGGGGATTTAGCTCAGTGGTAGAGCGCTTGCCTAGGAAGCGCAAGGCCCTGGGTTCGGTCCCCAGCTCCGGGGGAAAAAAAAAAAAAGAGGCAGCTTAATTATTTCTAGAGGGGTGACTTTAAGAGCCAAACAAGGCAGTCAGAATAATTAGAAACAGATGTGTGTGCAGCCTCTACTTACACACCCCACTTTGCAATAGAGCTACTCTTTAATGTAGGCTGGCCTGGAACTTGTAGCCATCTCCCTACCTCTGCTTCTAAGTGCTGAAATTCCAGGTGTGAATCGTCACACTTGGCTATGATCACCTTTTTTTTTTTTTTTTTTTTCCTTTTTTTTGGAGCTGGGGACCGAACCCAGGGCCTTGCGCTTGCTAGGCAAGTGCTCTACCCCTGAGCCAAATCCCCAACCCCTATGATCACCTTTTTTAAAGTTCTACAACAAAGGGGACCAAGAAAATGAAGAAACAAGCAAGAGGTGTGTGCGCGATCACATCCACAGACCCAACAGCGGCACTGACCTCAGCAGTAAACCTTCAGGCCCTCAAGTCCACAGCCCAAGTATGAAACAAAGCTAGGGACGTAACTGACTTCAAGGATCCAGTGCAGGAAACAAACTTTGAATTCTTTTTGTTACAGCTATTTCTGCACTTAAACAAAAGCTGCAAATACGTGAAATACTGTCTAAAACACTGATGATCAAAGATGGCACCGGAGTACACTAGAAACACCTCATAGCCGATCTAACCTTGCCCTCATCCATCTCTATCTATCTATCTATCTATCTTTCCCTTTCTTTCTCTCTCTCTCTCTCTCTCTCTCTCTCTCTCTCTCTCTCTCTCTCTTTCTAGATAAGGGTCCTCTGTGTAGCCCTGGTTGTGCTGGAACTTGCTCTGTAGACCAGGTTGACCTCAAACCAATTAATATCCAAGTGCCTCTGCTTCGGGGCGCTGTGCCGCCACCACCAGCGAGCGCTGTTTTAATATCACTTTCAGTGCTATCATCAGGAGGCACAGTAGGCTACCTCCTTTGGCTTCTGGGACCACAATGCCACATTTCCTTACATCACTCTGGCCTTGCTTCCATTCCAGACTTCCACTTTTTGTTGTTAGGGAAACAAGACCTTACTTTGGTGCCCAGGCTGGCCTCCCAATCTTTGATTATAGACTGTCAACATGCATGGCTAGCTCTGAATTCTCTGTATCCCCAGCTTTCTCTTGCTGCCCTTCCCCACCCGAGGATCCTAGACGGTACAGTACAGACTCTTAGGTGGCAAGAGGGCCTCAAAAAGTGGCAGCTCAGGACACAAAGTGAGTTCTACCATATGTCAGCTCAGTGTAGGGAAATTAAAACAAGAAACAACAAAAACTTCCCCCTGGAGTAGGATGGTGGCCTGTAACCCCAGCCACTCCAAGGGCAGGAAGATCACAAATTTAAGATCACTGTGCTTCAGTCAGGTCCTGGTCCACTCAGCTACAGGAGACCCTGCCCACAAATAAGACTTCCATCTTCTCTGTCCCATTTCCGTAAGAATGCAGAGACCAACAACAGCTAGTCACGAAGATCTTAGCACTCTGTATAACCCATTTCAGACCCATGGTTTCTGTCAGAAATTAAACTGCTGTGCCCTGTCTTTAAAAAAAAAAAAAAAAAAAAATCCACCCGACCCCCCCCCAAAATGTCTGCATGCTAGCAAGCCCCATATGTACAACACACAAAGCACTCATGTTTTCATAAATATGAACTCCAGGAAGAACAGTTTTCCCCCAAATTTTGCTGGACTGTTTCATGTCTTACTGTACTGCCAAGAATGTTCTCCCGATGCAATTAATCATCTAAAATACTGTAAATGACATGTTGTCTTTCAACGACAGTGGGAAAGCTGGTGCTCTCAGCCATGAGGGGAAGCTTACTTTTATCCTTTTTGCTTTGAGTATTAGTCTTTAAAATGTTCTGGGCTTTTTGGTTTTTTTAAAAAATTGTATTTATTTATTTTATGTATATGAGTATGCTGTAGCTGTCTTCAGACACACCAGAAGAGGGCATCAGATCCCATTACAGATGGTTGTGAGCCACCATGTATGTGGTTAAAGGGAATTGAACTTGGGACCTCTGGAAGACCAGTGAGAGGTGAACCATCTCTCCAGTCCAGTAATACTTCAGGTATTAGTTTTTATATTCACCAGTAAGTAAATTAAAAAAGACAATTAAAAAGAAAAAAAGAGAAATTAAAAAATGTTGAGCTTCGAGGGGGGAGGGAGGACAGACACAAGAAAACTCAAATTGCTGTGCACTTAGGGGAGAACTAAGGAAGAACAAGGCTTTCCTGAGTTCAGTATCTACCCATTCTATTTCAGAAGTTGCAATTAAGATCTTCCAGCAATCTTCCCTCACTATCAAAACGCCCTCGTTCTTTTCAACTGAAAGACAGAAATCATAAAAATTAAGCCTTTCACTGAATTTTAACTCCACATCACAGATGCTCTGGGATGTAATATACTGATATTTACACACACACACACACACACACACACACACACACACACACACACACACACGATCCCCCACCCCCGTCAAAGAACAGCAATTGGGAAAAGATGGCACTTTTCTAGGCTGCAAATGAGTCTGAAGAGGGGAAGGAGGCTTGCAGGCCAACAAAAAAAAAAAAAAAGAATAAATAAAAACAATCTTAAACCTGAAGGAATCTGTAATAACTATAAGCTGGCTACGCTCTCCTTCACAAGTAAAAACATGCCTGTGTAGGCTGATTTTTTTCGCCTTATAAGGGTGGGAGGGCTGCACAAATTTCCTCATTTGAAAGGAGACAACCCTAAGACCCCAAGGTACAAAGAAGTCACCGCCTCCTCCTTCGACAATCTGCCTGGCTCTAAGCCCAAGGAGGGTGGGGTCAGGCTCCTCGATAGCCAGGAGACTCCGGAGCCCTGAAATACCAGAGGTAAAGAAGTGAGGCCACCGTCTCCTCGCGCCCTCCCCCCAGCCCCGTGTTAGCAAGGACACCTAACGTCCTGGGGGCGAGAAGACCCCTAAAGAATCACCATCATGCCCCACCCGGGGATGGGAACTGAGCACCAACGCGGGGCTAGGCCAACTCACCTTCCACTACACCGCACAGGAACCTGCGGGCCCCGCCGGCCGCCCCGGCCACGGCCGCCGCCCCAGCTCCCGAGGGGTTGTCTTCTCCGGGGGCCGGAGCTGCAGACGGCTCCAACGAAGCCCCCGAGGCGGAGGCAGGATTGGCGTTGCGCTCACTCTCCCGCTCCTCCAGCGCCGCCTGGCTCTCCTTCTGCACCATTCTCCTGCCGCCGGCTGCCGCTCCCCTTCGGCCTCGGTCCGTTGGGCCACAGGCCCGGAGCCCTGCAAAGGGCCGCGGCTCCGAACGCGCGCCTCCTGGGCTCCTTCCCCTCCCCCTCCGCCCTTCCCCCTTCCTCTCGGCGGGGGCCCGGAGTGCCCGGATGAGAAGGGCGGCGGCACCGGCTCGAGCCCTTTGTCAGCCTCTGCCTCCGCCTGCGCTGGAAGCCAAGAGACTAAGCGGAGGGCGAGGCCGCCTCCGGGTCTTCACGGAAGGAGGGCCGAGAAGGCGCCTTCGCTCGTCCTCAACGTCCGCCGCCCTCCAAACAGCCTTATTTCTCCGGCTATCTCCCCCACCGGAGTCCCTAAGCAGCTACTGCCGCTGCCTCTGCCGCCCGCTTCCTGTTTATCCGCACTGCGCCTGCGCCACAGACCGGCTCAGACCGGTCCCTAGCCCGGCTCCCCCTCCTTTCCTTGGGATCAGCCCATTGCACTCTCTTTGCTAGGGGGAAAAATAACAAAAGGCGCCGTGGACACCGCGGAGGTGCGCGGCGGTGGAATGTACCATCTTGACTGGCCACCCTCCAGGATGAGCGCCACACTCTGGGTCGGACCATTACCCCACCCAGAGGAGGGGAACATGGGAGAATGCGACCGGCTGGGGAGTTTGGGAGGAAAGGGGGGAGGGCGGAAAGGAGGTGTTTACTCTCTCAGTGCGCAGGCGCCGGGACGATTCCTCTGGTTCTTAAAGTGATAGGAAACACTGACCTACTTTGGAGATTGTTGTACCAGTTTGGCTCATCGGAGCTGCCTGGCCCACGTTTCGTTCTGTGAGGACACCATGCCAAGGAGCTCAGCTCACCCCTCTGTCCTGACTCATTTTCTTCTACTCCCTCTTCGGAGTTAACCCCGTTTTAAATTGGGCAGGCAACTATTTATTGAGTTTGCCTCATCCTGGGCTGTAGGGCCTTTATGACCTCATAATATGGTTAAAACAAGCTGTTACGTTTCTGCTTGACATACCCCTTCGTTTGTTTTGCTATGGAATCCACCAGACTACGTATGGAGAAGCAAGACTGCATAAACAAAAGTCTAATAAAGGTAGAAGACAGTGGAAGGCAAGTTTGTTATGGCGACGAGAAAGAGTGAGCAGTGTGTGTGTAAAGGGTCATGGTCCGTTTAGCCTTAGCATCAACATTTCCTAGGAAACCTTGCCTCTAAGGGCTTGGCTCCTCCAGTGTTTCTCAGAGTTTCCTGTAGTCCTCTCAGAGTACCCTTGACATTTCTGTTCCTTAAGAGAGCTGTCCTGTTTGGGGACAAACTTCTCATTTTCAATATCAAGAAAATACTGTTTTATACTTTATAGTAGCCCGACTTGTAGCTCTAGGGACATTGGGGTGGGGGGCAAGGAGGATGCACATTATAGTCGAGAATTTCCACACCAGGTTTGGGTATCCAACCCAGGGCCTTATCCATGTTATACAAGCACTCCAGGGATTTTGTGTTTTTATTTAATGTGGGTTCACGTGCCATGGCCCATGTGGCAGTCAGAGGACAAGTTGTGGGAGTCGGTTCTCTTCTTCTCTTTTGTGGACCCTGGGGATCAAACTCAGGTTGTCAGGCTCAGGCTGGGCAAGCACCTTTATTGCCAGACCCATCCAAGACTTGTATCTTCTCTCTTCCATGCAGGAACTCTGACCAGTTCTCTCCGGTCCTGGATTATTAAGTTGGGGGTTAGAGGAAACAATGCACTCTTTCCTCCTTCCCTCCCTGCCTCTGCTGTCACAGTGCTTGATTTATTGGAATGTCTCCGTATGTCCGCCTATTTCCTTTTCTTATGTATGTTTGTTTCTTACTTTTCTCCGTTAAGTAGCCCCGGGTACTGTGAAAATCATGTCCGGCACCATTCATTGCCAGCTGAAAAGCATTTATTTTTCCTTCAGTGCGGTAATCAAACTCAAAGCCTCATGCATACTAGGTGAGCACTCTACTCCATTAGCTTCATCCCCAAACCTGAAAGGTGGGAACTCTTGTTTGTTTTTGAGAGAGGGTTTCTCTGTGTAGCCCTGGCTGTCCTAGAACTGCTTCTATAGACCAGGCTGGCCTCGAATTCAGAGATCCACCTGCCTCTGCATCCCAAGTGCTAGGATTAAAAGCGTGTGTCACCATCATCCAACTTTTACGGTGTGATTCTGACTACTCACCTGGTCCACATTTTCATACCACCCTATGCTTACCCCTGCCCTCCTACTCTGTCACCTACCAGAGGCACCAGTGGGGGCTGGAGAAATGACTTTGCAGCTAAGAGCACTGATGCAGTTTGAGACCTGGGTTTGATTCACAGCACTCACATGGTGGTTCACTGTCATCTGTACTTCTGGTTCTTAGTGGCAGTGTCTGATGTCCTCTTCTAGCCTTCCTGGGTGTATAACGTGTTGGGGGTCGGTGTGGTGCTGCTTTGTATTCAAATGCTAAATACCAGCTCCCAAGATCTGGTTGCCCCCAACGAGCAGAGCAGATCCTCACGTACACCAGGTGATGCTACTGGCTCCCTGATTTAAAGCTATTGGTTAAATAAAAGTGGCTACAACCAATGACTGAGGAGAACAGAGGCAGGCAGGGTTTCAGTTACTGGGCTAGGGGTCTCAGGTAGGGACCGAGAGGAGAAAGGGGTTTAGGAGGAGGAGTGAGGGGAAGGAGGGAGGAGATGATGGATGGATAGTGAGCACATGGTCAATTCAAGTCCTCAAGCTTGAGACCCAAGCACTTCCAAATGAGCCATCTCCCAGGTCCTATTTGTTTTTGAGGCAGGGCCTCACTCTGTAGATCTGGCTGTTCTGGAACTCAACATATAGTTGAGGCTGCCCTGAAATGTGTGATTCCTCAGCCTCTGCCTCTCAAGTGTGAGGGTTCTAAGTATGTGTACTACAGCAAGCCACACAAGTCTTAACTCCAAGGCCACCCTAGACAGAGGTTTGTTTGGGTCTGAGTCTAGTCTAACTTTGTGCTACAAACTTCCTAGATAGCTTGAGCTAGCCCACATCGTCAGCAGAAGAAAGAAGCCTGGACATGATGGCTTTCCAGCAATTGGGGAAGCAGATGTCAGAGCTCTGAGCTCTGGGTCAGCCTGGCCTACATAATGAGACTGATTCTGATAGCCTGTTCCCTCATAATCAGCATGGCTCTCACCTCCTGTTTCCCCAGTAACTCAAGAACTGGCTATGTCACAAATGCTTCTCCTTAAGAGTCAAAATACCAGGGCAGGTGAGTTGGCTCAGGGCATAAAGGTGCCTGTGTCCACGTGGTGGAAGGAAATGACACCTGGCAAGTTATCCTCTGACCTGCACACATGACATCATGTGTGTGTGTGTGTGTGTGTGTGTGTGTGTGTGTGTGTGTGTGTGTGTGTGTGTACAAAAAAGCCTTCTTAAGGTGCAAAATACAAGAAGGCAGAAGTATCAGAACTTTGCTGAGGCCCTTTTAGGGGAAGCTGCTTTCTCCAGGTCAAAAGTATAGACTTGGGGGCCGGAGAGATGGCTCAACAGTTAAGAGCACTGACTGCTCTTCCAGAGGTCCTGAGTTCAATTCCCAGCAACCACATGGTGGCTTACAACCATCTGTAATGGGATCTGATGCTGTCTTCTGGTGTGTCTGAAGATAGCGACAGTCTACTCATATAAATAAACCTTAAAAAGAATAGACTCTAAGTTCTGTCTGTGGCCTTGGGTGGAACATTTCATCCCACCCACCTCAAGAACCAGAATATTACATACGGTTGTCTCCTCCCTCATGGATGAACCCAGCTGGAAGCTCATAACTTCTCTCTATCTTCTGATACCAGCCCAGTCGTGAGCATGCTTGCCCTGGCACTCATGGCTTTTCTCTAGGTCTCTCCGAAACCTTACCCTCTCCCTTCCAGGCAGCTCCTTGCCAGCCAACCTCCCCTGGAGCCTGCCAGCTTTGTTGGACCTTAACTCAAAAAGACATGTCTTCGCTTTTCTTCCCCACCAACCTCTCTCCCAGGAGCTACAGAGATTTACAGCTTGCCTGCCCTGGTCTCTTGCTGGCTTTCTTTTTTTGTTCTAATTAAATTCTAATAAAATGATCCTTGAGTTTAAAATTAAGAATTAAAAGCAGTGGGGAATCTAATTGGGCCTGACAACATTTGGCCAGGACCACTCCTGAGGAAAACTGATTCACCTAAAGACATTAAAAAAAAAAAAAAAAAAAAAAAATGGAGGAAGCTGGGCATGGTGATGCCTTTAATCCCAGCGCTTGGGAGGCAGAGGTAAATACAGAGCTTGTTCCTGGACAGCCAGGGCTACACAGAGAAACCCTGTCTCTAAAAACAGAAGCAAATAACAAAGATGAAATGGGAGGAATAGTTATCTTCTATCCTTGTAGGAACTTGCATACCGGTATCTGCTAGGCCTGCCAGCTCTTCTGAGTTTTAACTCAAAAAGTATAACTTTGCCATTTCCTCCTTCCTCCTCTCATTTGAATGCCAGCCAAAACTCTCAGCATGGTTGCCTTTACACTCCGAGCTTTGTTTTTTGAAAAGACTCCTCCCCTGCCTTCTACAGTGTACAGAACGTCGTTGCTGACCCTATCTCAAACCTTTCCTCCTCTTCTCCAAGCTGCCAGGATTTACAGCTTGCCTGCCCTGTTGTTTTTCTTCCAGATACTAATAAAATAGTAAAACAGTCCTTCCAAACGTCCTTCAAAGTCTGTCCCTAAGGCTCTTAGAACTTACAGACTGAAACCCCACTTCCCCCGTAACAATTCCAGAAGCCAGCAACAACATCAAAAGGCGAAAAATCTAGGGGGTACACCCGATACTAGGTTCTTGACCTAAGATCTGAGGATGAACTTCAGAGACCCAAAATTTGTGAGGGTGGGCTGGAGGGTACAGCTTGGTGACACTGTGCTTGTGCAGTACACACCAGGCCGTGGGTTTCACACCCAGCAATCTCTCAACAGAACGTGAGACAAAACAACAAACATTAGCCTTGCCCCATCCCTTCTCACCCACTGTGGATAGTGGGCCCACAGTTTTGATCAGATCTTTCATTTGACACGGAAGAACAGTTCTCAGATGAGATATGCAGGAAACAGACAACAGAAGCACTCTGGAGGTTAGACACTTTCTGTGCTGTTGGGGATTGAAGCCAGGCCTCCAAAGTGCTGTTTATTGTACTCCTACAAGGGAGCTTTGCCTCCTCGAAACCAACCTCTTCATTGACCTTGTCAGTGTGTTTAGGAAGGGAGAGGGCCTGACTTCCTCCTCTGGATGAGTCAGCACATAATGGAGTTCCAGAAAAAGGATGGGAGGAACCTGCCATTCACCACTCCCAGTGGACAAGCACTCAGGAAATCTGTCCTTGCCTCAGGTGGCCTGCCCTGAGTCAGTGACCGCATGATCACTTACATAATGGCAGCACCCGTTTGCATCAGGTGGGAGAAAGTCTTTTTAATAGAACTCGACTTGTGAATTGGTGACATGGGGCGCATGTGGAGATCAGAGGGCGGAAGGGATAGAAGTCAGGTCATCCGGCTTGGAGGGAAGACTCTCCTTCCACCATGTGGATCCCAGGGCTAGAACTCAAGTCGTCAGGCTCGATGGCAAATATCTTCACCTGCTGAGCCAGCTCTTTTTAATAATGCCCAGCCATGCTGCACTTAAGGCGGGGAGGGAGGGAGGAAGGACATCTCAAGAGGCAGCGTTCTCAGAGTAACTGATTACTGTGAGTCTGACACTCTTGATGCAGAATTTAATACTGTTTGCCAAAGCTGGGCCTGGTGGAACAAACCTGTAATTCCAGCTTTTGTAAGGCACAGGTAGGAGGGTCAGGAGTTCAAGGTCACCCTTGGTTACAAAGGGAGATGGAGCTTGGCTACGTGAGTTCCTGTCTCAAACATTAAAGAAAAAAAAGGGAGGTGGTTACCACAAAGGATAGCTTGCCTCTGTGAAAACTCGGATTGAGCTGATGAAGGGTATGGATAGGCACTGATCAGGAGTGAGAGGATATGTGTTTCTGTAAGCATGCGTGTGGCCACAGAAAAGGAATCTGAAAAGCTCCTCCACATATACTGCGCCCTAACCCTACTGCTACTGTCTTTCCAGTGGGATTGACAGCCTTTTCGTGTGTGCGTGTGCGCGTGTGTGTGTGTGTGTGTGTGTGTGTGTGTGTGTGTGTGTGTGTGTGTGTGTGTAGCCCATCCACAGCAGCTAGTTCCTTATGACGGCGGTGCAGGGTGCTATAAAACATTGAAACAGGGCTGAAGAGCTGGCTCGGTGGTTAAGAGCACTGACTGCTCTTCCAGAGGTCCTGAGTTCAATTCCCAGCAACCACATGGTGGCTCACAACCATCTGTAATGGGATCTGATGCCCTCTTCTGGTGTGTCTGAAGACAGCGACAGTGTATTCATATATATTGGTATTCTGTCTAAGTTCCATCCCAATAGCCAGGTATGTTCTGCCCTGGCAACAGCTAGCTGTGCCTGACACTATATAAGGGGCTGCTTGCCCCCTCCTCATTCTCTCTTGCTCTCTCTTGCTCTTCCTCTCTCTTCTCTGCTTTCTTGCCCTCTCCCCTTGGTCCCTTCTCTCCCCATCCCCCACTTCCCGCCACGTGCTCATGGCTGGCCTTTACTTATCCCCCACTTCTACTCTTCTCTCATTAAACCTCTCCACGTGGAGAACCGTGTTGGTTTGGTGTGTTCTGTCTGGATGCGGGCCGAGACTTCTACCCCAACATTGGCCACAGGTCTACATAAATAATACATCTTTTTTAAAAAAAAAAAAAAAGTTCAAGCCCATGCCCAGCTACAGCATGAGTTTGAGGCCAGCCTGACCACATGACACCCTGCCTCAAAAACCAATGCCCCAAGAAAGGAGGAAGAGAAAGTATGTCATTTGGATGTAAAGAAAGGGAGAATGAAAAAATAGTGTACATTTCCTAATCTAGAATCTAGAGTTTCGCACAAACGCACACACACATGCACACGCACCCCAAAACAAAAGGGAGATCACTGGGATAGAAAGGGAAGACCAGCAAGGTAGGCGAGGGAAGGTAGTTGAGCGGGTGCGTATGAGAGGCCACAGTGACGTATGCTTGTGGGAGAGGATGGCTCAGTTGGTAAAGTACTTGTCGGGGACCTCCTGAAGTTGACCTCCAGCACCCAAAAGCTGGGTTAGAGAGCAAATGTCGTAATCCCAGCACTGAGCAGGTGTAGACAGGTGTAGCAGGTGTAGACTGGGAGCCAGTCTAACTTAATGGGTGAGCTGAACTTTCAGTGAGAGATCCTGCCTCAAAAAAATAGGCTGGAAGAAGACACTCCAACATTGACCTCTGGCCTCCATAGGCAAATGCAGGAGCACCTACAACCCACACAGAAAACACATACAAACAGGCGCACACAAGGAAGAAAGAAAATACCACAGGAAACCCTATGACTTTGTATGCTAACAACAACAAATTCTCAGAAAAAAAATATTGAAGGTCCTCCTTGGTTAGGAAACATTTCCTCAAAAGGAGATCGAGAGAGAACACAGAACAAAAGATCAGACACCAGTGAAGCTAAAATCTGAAAATATGTAAATGCATATACGCATTACGTAACATGCACAGATATTCATGTGTGTATTTGCTTCAGTGCTCAGAATTTACGGTGAAATGGAACGGCAAGTTTTTCACTTTCCTGAAATGGAATAAAATAACATTTATGTCAAAAGGGGGTGGGTGGGGGGAGACAGCCTGCTCCGTACATACAGTCCTTACATGCCACCCCACCTTTTCCTGTGTCCTCTCAAGTCATGAGAGGAGATTCGTGGAGGTGCTGAGGTCAGATGGGTTTCTAACCTGAGTCTTGGTCACATGCCAAGTCATAGCCATCCTTGGAAAGACAAGCACTTCCTTGAGCATTTAAAGGGCTGCAGGTCTGTCGTTGGATTCCATGGCAATTGCATGGCGGCGGTGGGGGATAAAGAGGCAGAGCCAGCAGGCTGTGCATAGCCGTGTGTTTTATTGGATCGGATGTCTTATTTTACAAAATAGATAGAAGAGCCCAAAATGCAAAGCAGTCAACCATGTCTGACGGGATGGGGAAACGGGAGGTCCTTCCCCTCAGACCCTGGCTGACTGAGAAGGGGCGCAGGAGGAGACAAGCAGGTTTGTTAATGAGGAGCAGCAGCATGGCAGGGTGCTGACCTGGAGAGGTTGACCTGGATCCTACCGTCCCTACCCTCTAGGTGAGCTCAGGAGCATCTCTGGGTAGACTAAACAGAGGGAGCGGGTACCCTAGGGGACCCCAGGGCATTGTGGGGAGCCGGGCAAAGATTCTAATGGGTGCCCCCACACTGGGTTCTTCCCATTCCCCTAAGGCAGCCACTAGGAGGAGTGGTAAAACTCAAGTTCGGGAAATCCCTGACTCACTCCATGCCTCTACATCTAGATAGGGGTCATGGAGAATCAAACAGCTGTCAAGAGACCAGCCGGAGGGGAGGTGGGACCTTGACAGGCATCATCCGGGACACCACTGTTTGCTCATCTTCCCCTGGCCACCACTCCCACCATACGAGCAAGAAGGAGGGAGAGGATTCAGGGATGAACCAGACATCTGGATCCCGGGCCCTCCTAAGACACTGAGAAGTGTACGGTGAATTTCTGGGACATTGCTAAGGACCTTCTGGAAAGTCTGGAAACTCATACTCTGCTGACCCAGGGCTGTAGGCCCTGGAACCTGGCAGTGACAACCCAGCTGGGCTCTCATCATCTGCCCAGGCTTTCTGGCCTCCACTCCAGCCAATTCCTAGGACCTAACCACTGGCTCGGGGCCAAGATTTTTCTGCTTTCTTGTCCCCCCCTCCCACAGGGCCCTCAAAGGCTAGGCTGAGAAGCCAGCTGGGGACATGGACAGAGCGTGTTCTCTGATAAGGGAGTCTTGAGGAAAATCTAAGAGATCAGGGATGGGGAAAGCACCATAGCAGGAGACATTCTGTCTAATGTGGTTTCTAGAGAGGGACTAGGAGGTGGAGAACCACTTGGTCCCTACACCAGGGGTGTCCTCAGCACTAGGTATCAGTCGAGAAGGGGTGAGAGCTGTCGGGGGTTGGGAAGCCCCCAGATTTAGCTTGCCTACTCTTGCCTACTTTTGTGACTTAGCTCAGGGATCTGGACTACTGAAGCCCCAGGATATTGAATCCCTACAGCCCCCAGGGTACAGGTAAGATGAGGACAGGCCTAGAGAGAGAGGGTTAGGTTCGTCTGGACTAGGACTACAGCCTGGTCACCCTAGGACACACTAACCCCTCTCCCTGGGGAGCTAGATGACATTATCAAAGAGCTGCATGGACCTCATGATGTTCTCGTCCTGTGGTCATGACATGAGGGAGGCAGGTAGAGAGAGAGAGAAAAAAAAAAAAAAAGCTTGTCAGAGACACAGAGGAAGACGTTCAGTCAAAGATGGGGGCATTCAGGAGTTAGGAAGAAGCTTATCTAGGGGGATCTGAGGTGGTAAAAGGGTAAATCTGCCCTGGTCATAAAAGAATAGGATTGGGAGGTGGGGAGTGAGGTGAAGTTGAGAGGAGCCTTCTCCCATTTCACAGATTTAGGTTCAGAACAGGGACGGACGTGTAGAGAGTGATACTATACCTGTTGACAAGACTCGATGAATTCCTCGATGGTCACCACGCCATCCTTGTTCCTGTCCATCTTCTGTAAGAAGGTGGACAGGTAGGGGCGTGAGGGGACAATGGGAGAGAGATAGTTAGGTTAGTGCCTTCTTGGGCCCTGGTGTCCTTCCCTCTACCCCAGGGCCACCAGCCTACCCAGACGCACCTGGAAGAAGCTCTCCACGTGTTCTCTTGGGGCCTCCTCCCGGAGGGCAGGGTATGTGTACTTGCCCATCATGTCATAGATGGACTTCATAATGTCAAGCATTTCCTGTTAAGCCAAACGAGAGATTTCGCCTAAGAGCCTCTAGCCTCCAGATTTACGGCCTAGGGCCAAGGACCGACTCGACTCGCTCACCGATTACCGCTGACACATACGACACACATGGTTCCATATCAGATCCGACTCTGCATTACCAGCACCCCACCCCCACCCCTCTTGCCCTCTGGTGGCCCTGCACCTCCTTTGTGATACAGCCATCCTTGTTGAGGTCATATAAGTTGAAGGCCCAGCTCAGTCTATCATCTATGGTCCCCCGAAGAATCACCGACAAACCAGCCACAAAGTCCTGGAAAGGAGGCGGAGGGAACTCTGCCAACCCACTCTTTGGGTTTGGCGTGCAAATCTTGGCCCCCAGAAGCCCAGGGAAACAGGCTTGCTTGACCCATCTCTCTTAGCTCTCACCTCAAAACTGACAGAGCCATCGTGGTTGGTGTCAAAGGCATTGAAGAGAAAAGTAGCATAGTTGCTGGAATCTGTGGATAAGGTGGGACACGAACGTGATCTTCAGGCAGGGGTGCTCACATCCCCTCAGCTTTCTCAACCCCCAGTTTCTCAGCACCCCCAGGCCTCCAGAACCCTCTTCCCACCTCAGCCTTGGGTGTCTGACTCCTCACCTCCTTGGGGAAAGAACTGAGAATAAATCTGCTTGAAGTTCTCCTCGTTGACAATCCCGCTGGGGCATTCCTGGGCAGAGACAACCAGACTGAGCAGAAACTCCCTTCCTACTCATCACCCTGAGAGGGACTCCCAGAAGGAGGGAAGATTATCCTGCCTCTGTGGAACTTACCACAGAGTTCTGGTAAGGACTAGCGAGCAACTTCTTCCCCGTGTACAAACAGACATGAATTAAACCATCACAAGCCCAGCTTACCAACCCCAGGGCCCTGAACCTCAGGATATAGGTTGGGTCAGCTAGGCCTTTCCGATTCAGCCCTTACCCAATTGGTGACACCCTCCACTCACGTTCTTGAAGCCTCGGTACAGGACCTGCAGCTCTCTGCGTGTGAACTTGGTCTGTTCCTGGAGTTGTTCCAGGCCCTCAGGCCGGTGACACACCGTGGATAATTCAAACTCATCCTCTACGCTGTCTGTGGGGAGTGGGAGGGGGATAGCTTTGCCTCAGGTCAAGCCCCTGAGATCACGTGGGTAATCTTCAAAGTAACTAATCCATCATCACCACCACCCCCACCCCCTTCTCCCTGTCCCATCTTCCACACCCGAGAGAACAGTTTGTCAGACTCAGAGCTGAGAACATCGAAGGAAAAAAAAGACACTGGCCACCTTTAAGGTCAGTTGGGGCTAAGGCTATGCCTGGCCCCAGATTCAGCACTGGCTCCTGGCCCTAGGTAGGGGACAGTCCAGTGTTATAGCTTCTCAGTAGGGGGATAGAATGGGGCCCCAGACGCCAGAAGGTCGGAACCTCTCTTGAACCAACTTGGTTGCTCTGGAGGGCCCACAACCCAACCCGATCCCAATCGAACCCCGCCCATCTCAGCCATGCCCGAGCCATGCCCCGCCCAGCTCCAGCCAATCATCATTCAGACCCCAAATCCCAATTCCAACCACCCTCAGTCCCACCCTAGCTCCCAACATCCATCCCTCCAGGCAAGTACCCTCCCCTCCCAATCCCGCCCCAACCAGGAGAGTAAGTCACCTGGGTCCAGCGGGCGGGGTCTGTGGGGGCGGAGGGAGGCTGGGGCAGCTAATGCTGAAGGGAGCGAATTGTCACCGAGAAGGCGGCAGCAGAAGACAAGGCCGACTGCAGACACTCCCCAGGCCCCACACTCACAGGAAATCTCACAGACTTGAGTGTTTCAACACATGAACCCCAGACCCACAACAAAGGCACATCGCAGTGCACACAGACATTCATGATGGTATGGGCTCCCCATAAACAGTCCCCTTCTTTTTCCAAGGTTTTTCCACTCGGTGACACCATCCGAGTGAAGCAACCTTAAGTGCTCAAATAGCTACTGGGCCTTTATGGCTTATAAAATTCAGTGCGTTTTTATAAGGTGGGCAAGGCTCAGCTGAAGAAACGAAACCTATAGAACAGAGGAGGTCCCTACTCAATTGGGGACCACTCAATTCAAGATCGGGCTAGGACAGAAAAACCTCGGTATCCTGACATCTGGGAAAGTGGGCTCCATCCTCTACACCTGTCACCTGTTAAGGCACAGGTGACATACATTCCAAGGTCTAAAACAGTAGGGAGGCCACAGAGTTGCAGACCAACCTCACCAGCTGAGCCAACCCATCACGGTCTTGGCTATGCTTACAAGGGCTCGGACTTTAGGCCTTAACGCACTAGCCATGGTTCACCATTCTGCAGATTAGGGATGCTCACTCACAAGCACTCATGATTTGCCTGTTACATTCCAGTTTGTAGCTACACCCTTAACATTAACACCCAACCAATTCCCAATTCCCGTCACATTTCGCACGCACGCACGCACGCACGCACGCACGCACGCACGCCCCACCCCCAGAAGCATAGGAGAGGCACTTGCTTTCACTGACTGAGGGCAGGGCTTGGGGCCCGCAGCACGGCAGCAGCTTGAGGAAACGCTGCTTCAGGGCTTTTTTACTGGGCCCTGGAGGGTGGCCTGGGAAGAGAGAAGACCCCGGGAAGGTACATTAACTCCCACAGCCCCTCGGTTCTCTGTTTGCCTATCTGCTCCCCCACCAATCACAAATCAACACTGGCTGGGGTGGGGACAGGAAATGAATGGGGGCTGTGTAGATGGGCAGGATAGCTGGGGCCAGGTTGCCTCTTGGGTCTCATAGGCATGGAAAGTCAACCCCGGGCCAGGCTTGGTCATGTTGTATGAGGAGAAAAGCAGGTAAGAGTGAGGCAACCTCAGAGTCTGCTAACTGCTAACCCCACTTCAGGAATTGTCGGAATAGGACTCTCTCTCTCTCTCTCTCTCTCTCTCTCTCTCTCTCTCTCTCTCTCTCTCTCTCTCTCGCTCTCTCTCTCTCTCGCTCTCTCGCTCTCTCGCTCTCTCGCTGTCTCTGTCTCTCTCATGCACACACGCACACATGCACACACCCACAAGCATGTTGCATAGTAACAAGTGAGAATGGCAAGTGACATAGAGAAGACAGTAACACTTGATGGCCCAAGCATATTCCAAACACAAAGTTTTACCCAAAACTCTAATATACACAAATATGACCAAAGTAAAATACGATCACACATATGGAGAGCCTTATAGACCATCTCATGCACAGTATGATCAAACCACATAAAATATACAAGGACCCTCAGGCATCATAACACTATAATGATCTCAAGACAATAATAACCAAAGTTATTATGATCATTACATTCTGACCTAGATCTCTGTGAAGGTTAATATCTATTGTTAACTTGACTGGATTTAGAACCATCCAGAAAGCTGGGAAGTGGTGGTGCATGCCTTTAATCCCTGCACTCAGGAGGCAGAGGCAGAGGCAGGCAGATCTCTGTGAGTTCAAGGTCAGCCTGGTCTACAGAGTGAGTTTCAGGACAGCCAGGGCTACACAGAGAAACCCTGTCTTGAAAAAGCAAACAACAACAACAACAAAAATTTCCTAGAAGACACACCTCTGGACATTTGGTTGAAGAGGAAAGGCCCACTCTGAATGTGAGTGGCATCACCCCATGGGCTGGGGTCCAGACTGAATAAAAAGGTACAAAAGAAGAGGTGGGCTGAGTGCCAGTAATGATGTATGTTTCCTGACTGGGACAGCTTACTGTAACCCTCATTACTGCACCTTCCTAACACGATGGGCAACACCTACAACTGTCTGCTGGTCATTCATCACAGTAGGAAGTAACTATTACAGAGAACTGGTTCCAGGAGTGGGGTTGTTAGCACAAACCTGAGTGGTCTGTAGGCTTTAGGGCCAGTTTATGAGAGAAACAGAGTCTGAAGCCATGGGATAGAGAAGGCCTAAGGTACTCTAATTAGGGCTTACTGGGCCGTTTTAGTGGGACCGTGGCAGACAAGCATGGCAACAGAAATGTAGACCGTGGGGGCTCACGACACAGTTCAGTGGAAAAGTACTTGCCCTTGAGAAGACATTTCATGAACCTCTGAAGCTGACAACTAAGCTGCATTGGAGCCTCAGGATGTTGGAGATGCCAGAGCTATGGGAAACCGTGAAGGAAAGCTGCCGGCATTAAATAGAGAAGGTCCACGAGAGATTACAAGTAACAGTGGGAAGGGACGGGACTACCCAAGACTTGCCCAGGTGGTGCCACCAAGATTCTGATACCAAATGCAGCACGGCAGAACTTACTGTTTGCCTCGCTGGGCTTAAGTCTTGCTTTGGTGCAGCCTGTCCTTGCCCTGCCCTCGTCCTTCTTTTTAAATGTGAATAGTTGCTCTGTACCATTATGTACTGGAACCTCCTTGCTTCTTTTTACTTTACTGCGGCTCACGGTTAAGAGATTGCTCCAAGTCTCAAAAGAGACTTTGAGATTTTGAACAAATTTTAAGATTCTGGGCAATCTGGCACCAAGGGAAAAGCTCACTAGGTAAAAGCATTAGCCACACAAGCCTGTTGACCTGAGTTCAGGCTCTAGCAAAGTGGAATGTGGGGGTACACATTTGTAATCCCAAGTGCTCCTATGGGGAGATGGGAGGCTGAGACAGGATAATCTCTGAGAAGCTCACATGCCTGCTAGCCTGGAGTACACAACAGAGCAGTAGCAGAAGCCAGCGAAACCCTCACTCAATTGAAAATGAGAATGGACTGCTGACGGGTGGCCTCTGACCTTCACATCATAGTGTATGTATAACTATACACACTAAAAAAAATTGTGAGGGGCTGGGGATTTAGCTCAGTGGTAGAGCGCTTGCCTAGCAAGCGCAAGGCCCTGGGTTCGGTCCCCAGCTCCGAAAAAAAGAAAAAAAAAATTGTGTATGTGTGTGTGGGGGGGTAACCATGAGCCTTTGAAGACCAGGGATGGAAAAGTTGACAATGAATAAACTTGTGATGACTGGATTTAGAATCACTTAAGGGGACACACCTCTATGTGTATCTGTGATAGTTTAAAGGAGAATGGTCCCCAGAGGCTCCTATGTTTGAATACTTGGCGTCCAGTTAGTGGAACTGTTTGGGAAGGATTAGAAGTGTGGCCATTTTGGAGGAGGTGTGTCACTGGGGGTGGATTTGGAGGTTTCAAAAGCCCATATTAGGCCTAGCTCTTCTCTGTCTTTCTCTGTCCGTTTGTCTGTCTATTTTCCTCTCTCTCTCTCTCTCTGTCTCTCTCTCTCTCTGTCTCTCTCTCTCTCTCTCTCTCTCTCTCTCTCTCTCTGTCTCTCTCTCTCTCTCTCTCTCTCTCTCTCTCTCTCTCTCTCTCTCTCTCTCTCTCTCTCCTCTCTCCCTCTCCTACTACTCCAGTGCCATGCCTGTCTGCTTCTCACCAAGATGATCATGGACTAAGCCTCTAAAACGGCCAACAAGCAAGCCCCCAATGAAATGCTTTCTCTTCAAATGGTGTCTCCTCACAACAGAGGCACAGTAACTGTCTCTGAGGATGTTTCTAAGTTGCTTTAACAGAGGACGGAACCCCCCACGAATGCGGGCACAGCAGTATCACAGGGCTAGGAGCACAGGCTGAATAAAGAGTTGAACAGGGGAGCTGAACATCAGCATGTAGTTCTGTTTCCTGACTGGGGACACAATGCGACCGACCAGCTGCTTCCAGGTCCTGCGGCCACAGCTAAAGACCGCTCACCACCCTGCCTTCCCCACTACGGTGGGCTACATTGAAACGGCGAGCCAAAACAAACCCTTCTTTTAACAAATTCCTTTTGTCATGTATTTTGCCACAGCAATGAGATACATAGAGTCACCACACACATGGCACCCACACACCTATGACTGTACTTCATCTACAAAGGCCTGGCTTGTCCTGTCCCATGCACCTGTCCCTCTTGAAATCCCTCACTCCATTGCACCCTCAATCTTCCTTCAGAGGAACAAGGTTCCCTGTTCCTGAGTCCTTCACTACATGGCCAGCTCTTTGAAGGTGAAATAGCAACTTTCACACAGTAGCCGTCCTGGGAAGCTTGATGGGAGATTTCGAGCCTGGAATTCTAGCACTTGGGAAGTGAAGGCAGGAGGATCAGGGGTTCAAGGCTAGCCCCACTGATTGTGTCCTCCTCACTTCTACGTGTGTCCTGCACTGTAGCCGAACCCCGGGAGACCCCTAACGCTATTACATGTGTCTCTCAGCTGCACTCACCTAGTACTACAGATCCGCTGGAGTTGGCACCCTGACTAGGGTTGACGTCATTCCTAATAGGGCCCAACTTCCTTCAGTTATATTCCTCTTCTGTCATAGCTCTCTATGCCACACTGTCCTCCCAAGTAAGGCCCTACACATGGGACCAGCCCCTCCTCCAAGGGGGTAACTACATAAGGTCACAGCCTTTTCCCCTCCAACCCATCCCATCTCATCCCAGGAGTTACTGAAAGGTAGCGGGGGAAGGCAATGGGCCAGGCCAGGATCAATGGTGGCCTGGCCCTTGGCCCAGGCCTCCATTAGCCTGGACTCTGGTTTCCCGAAGCCAGATTATATATATCTAGGGCCTCTGGTGGTGGTGTCAGTCACCCAGGTGGTGGGTGGCTCTCTCTTGGGCCCCCACCTTCCTTGCTCTCCCATGTCACCTGCTTGCATGCTCCTAAGCCTCATGTGTCTCCTTCTCTTGCATACTCTGTGATCACGGGGGTTTTCTAGATGGCCCCTTGCCCACCACCACAGTCTAGAGGGGATGTTGAATTAGATGCAAATTACTTCATCTATAATGAGAAGCTCAGCCCAGCTCCTCAGACGGTCTGGGTCTGATTCCTTGTTTAGACCTCAATAACACTGGCAGGTTATTGATGGAGGGTGCTCTTACTGAGCCCCAGAACAGGCAATCACTAGACCTTCCTCTTGTCTCTGGCTTCCTGAACATCTTTCCAGTTCTGCCAGGTGTCTATCCTACAGCGTCCTCATCCCCTTCCCTTGCCTGTCTCTAATATCACTGGGTGACTACACCACAATTAAAAAGATCCTTATTGTGAAGAAGCAGGGGAGGCCGGACCTCTGGGCCGGTAGAGCGTGAGTGGTTCCCCGTGGACTGGTGATGCTCCTCTCCTAGCTGACATGGGACAGGGCAGATGGAAGGGCTGGAGACCATTCTTCTCTTACTCCGAGGGGTTTGGGAGCTGAAGGGCTTTAGATATCTGGGCTAAGATCTGACCCACTCTTGGTCCCAAGCTTGGACAGTGCCACAGACATCTTGGTCACAATGTTCTCACTTTTATGCCTCCGAATCCACTCGCACCTCATGCCTCTGTCAGGGGCTACCTATCCTCTGGGAACACTGGGGACAGTTACTACCCAAAGAGGCTGAGCCATCCATCCTGCCCAGCCCGGGAACAGTAGCATCCGCTGTCTCACAAAGCCACATTCTTGTCACTCTGACATATGCAGTCACGTCTCTGTCACATACACAAGCTTACACACTTTTGTCTTCTCTTACACATAAACAAAGAGGGACACCCCATGTGTCACGCAGTGAATTTACCCCCCACGCCTTCCTGAAAACCTTAAGTCAGTACCCGGACCTGGAGTCACACGTCCTGAGAGTCACTGTGGGACCCTGGCTCCAAGAGAGACTTCTGATGCTCTCTGGTTTCCTTTTTGACACTAAAGTGTGCCAGACGGCTCCTGGTGTGGCCCAGGTTCTCCTCACCCCCTCTCCACACCCCTCCCCCATCTCCCAGATGCCATCCTCTTGTCCCTTTGTCAGTTCCCGTGAATCCTGCTCCCAGCATTCCACCTTCTCACTCACCTGCTCGCCCTGAACTCAGGCACGAAGACAGCGCAACCCAGTCCCCAAACAGTAACTCACATATGCCCAGCTACCTGGGTTACCTTCCAAGGAGACAGGCTCAAAGAGGCCAAACTGTTCCAGAACCTTGACAAAAAGAACCAGGACCACGAGGACAGCCACCATTTCCAGCCCTGCCAGGGTCATGGCAGTCCTGGGGCATGGCCCCCACCTACTGATGCTCAGTCAGGTCACACTGCCCCACGGCACTTTCCCCCCCAGACTCCCCTGCTTGAGTAAGGCTGAGTAAGACAGCCCTGCAGCCTCCCTCCTGTCTCGTCTCCCGCCCTGGGCCTCCTCCCTTCCCCTCTCTCCCCGCCTCTGCCCCACACACCTCCCAGCTACAGCCTCCGCCTTTTCCTCTTCTTCAGGCTACCTCAGCCCTTGGACCAGCACTTCCTCCACAGGATCTTTTGGTGTGGGGGAGTTAGGCTTAGAAGAGTGACCTGCTGCAGTTGTAGAGGGCTTCCCCAAGACACTCTGTGATGCAGAGAGGGGACAGTGAGAGCCGCTGAGTTTTAGAAGGCAGGCAGGCGGGTTGGGGATTTAGCTCAGCGGTAGAGCGCTTGCCCTCGGGCAGGGTGCAGATGCCTGCATGCGTGCATGAGGAACTGTGAACTGTCCCGGGTAAGTAGTAGATGGGTAAGAGTAATTATGAGTTCTTGGTGTATTGCTGTGTGCCTGTCTGTCTGCCTGCCTGCCTGCCTGTCTCTCGCTCTGTGTGGTGTGTGTGTGTGTGTGTGTGTGTGTGTGTGTGTGTGTGTGTGTGTGTGTGTGATTGTGTACGTGTCACAAAGGTATGTTTGGGAGTATGACTGGCTTGGGTGACTGTGGAATATCTGTACGTTGTCAATCTGTGTGGGGATTTCTGAGTGTGTGTTTTGGGCCGGGATGCCCTGGCAAGCATGCGCTGTATAGTGAGGCGATGATGGGTCTATGGCTACAGTAACAGATTGATATAGAATTGTGTGAGAATGTAAGGTGGAGAGAAGGCAAGTAACCTCTCCTGTCAGAAGGACGCGGTCAGCATCGATTGTGGTTGTCATGGAGACTTTGAGGCGGGAAGCACTCTCTTCCCACAGGCCACAGGCAGCGAAACTGAGGCCCCGTGGAAGGGAGAATTAGATCTCACCACGGAAGCAGGAAAAAGGCCACTGGCCTCTTCATGACCCTCCAGGAAGGGAACTTACTGAGGCTGCCTTTGGGGCTCAAACAATTAAAGCTCCTGAGGGGAGGTGGAGAGAGCTGTGTTTTTCCTTCCTTCAGGCTAGAGACTCACTCATCCTGATATGAGAAGCCTGATCCCTCCTTGGGGAAGCCCAGGATAGGAGGGAAATATGAACCCCCATGGTACCATCTCCCAGCCCCTTGAAGCATTTCTGGAGTCTCTCCCTTCCTGTGTGGGGCAGTGGGTGGGGGTCGAGAGGCCTTCGGAGCCTGTAAACCACAAGACAAGGGCCCTCTGAGTTAATGCTGTTACCATGGCATTGCAATCGAGCACTCACTACTAGATGATGCACTAGAGCTGACCGATGCTATCAAATGGCGCGTTCCCTATAAATCTTTGAAGACGTTCCCCTAAGCCGGAACCAGAGTGAGCTTATGTCCAATGTCAGTGCCTCCATTTCAACCCAGGGTGACTCCGATACTACCCTCTGTTGCCCCATTCTTTAAAAGCTCCCACTTTTGTGGGGGTGGCCCTTGCAAGGCTCCCCACTCTGAAGCTCCGGGGTTACTGGGTCTCAGATGGGCAGGAACCAACCTCTTGGCTCCAGCTGAAGGTCCAACTGCACTTCTACAAAGCTACCACTGGGGGTCAGTGTCTACCTCGTACCCTATCTTAACCCTGTGTGTTTACCTGCCCTGGAAGGTTGGGAGGAAGACAGCTGAGTGCTGTGTCTCAGTGCTCTGTTGCCCATCTCCCCGATATGGGAGTCAATTCATAAATTGGCTGCTGTTCTCATACCTTAGAAGCTGTGGCTTCACAGATGAAATCAGTAAATACCCCAGGAGCACACTCCACCCCTCGCCTGTGATGCCCTTTTACCACTATCACAAGATATCACTGTTTCAGCCACTGTCCCACAGGTGCTCCTACCTGATGACCATAGACCCGTCAATCACCCTCTAAGCTATGAAGCCTCCCCTTTTCACTACCCCAGAAACTAGAGGTGTCACCCACCTTTCCAGGCCGTTTAACTCTCTTTCCTGTCACAGCCTTCAGCCCTCAGCACGGAGCTGGGTGGGTTGTGGCAGCAGCTTGCTGTAATCCCAACACCCCTGCAAGTGGCTGTGGGAGGATTAGGCATTCAAGGACAGCCTTGGCTACACAGGTCATTTAAGGCCAATATGGGCTACTTGAGATCATGGTTGTTTGTTTGTTTTGTTTCTTAAATCCTGTTGAATCCACAAAATGCAACCCTCACTCAAGAATGTTAATAACGGAAACAGAAGAGAGGTGGCTGGCATCAGAGGCTAAAACGCTCTACTCGCCTGGGCTCAAATCACAGTTTGTACTCAACTGGGTGAACCCGGACCTCCCTTATTTCAAAAAGTGTTACTTGAGCCGGGCATAGTGACTCACTCCTTTAGTCCCAGCATCCAGGTGACAGAGGCAGGCAGATCTCTGAGTGCAAGGCCAACTTACCTGGTCTCCAGAGTGAGTTCTAGGACAGCCAGGGCTACAAGAGAAACCCTATCTCAAGAATAAAAACCAAACCAAATCACAAGGAAAAAAAAACAGTATTATTTGGAGGAAGAGTTCAGGGAACTGTCACAGCATGCGTGTGGAGCATTTGTAGGAGCCTCTCTTACCAATAGGGTCCAAGGGCTTAAACGCAGGTCATGAGGTTTACTGGCAACTACCTTTGCCGGCTGCTGGCTGAGCCATTGATGAGTGGGGTTTTTTGTTTGTTTGTTTGTTTGGGTTTTTGGTTTGTTTTTGTTTTTTTGAGACAGGGTTTCTTGGGAGCTCGGTCTGAAAACCAGCTTAGCCTGAAACTCAGAGATCCTCCTGCCTCTGCCTGCTGAGAGCTGGGATTAAAGGTGTGTGAGCCACCACTACCTGGTGCTTCAATGAATTAACATGTATGTGGGGCTGGGGAGATGGCCTAGTGGTTAAGAGCACAGACTGCTCTTCGGGGGTGCTGAGTTCAAATCCCAGAAACCATGTGGTGACTCACGACCATCTGTAATAAAATCTGATGCCTTCTTAACATGTATGTGTTTCAGCTTCTCAGCAAATAAACTTGAGCATGAACACTGGACAATTTCATGAGTGCTGGCTGAATAAGCACTGCCACCTTAACTGACACAGCCTCCCTCCCAGAGTTCCACAGCCTCCCTCCCAGAGTTCCAGAGTTCCACAGCACCCACTGTGACCGACACAGCCTCCCTCCCAGAGTTCAGAGTTCCACAGCACCCACTGTGACTGACACAGCCTCCCTCCCAGAGTTCCACAGCACCCACTGTGACTGACACAGCCTCCCTCCCAGAGTTCCACAGCACCCACTGTGACTGACACAGCCTCCCTCCCAGAGTTCCACAGCACCCACTGTGACTGACACAGCCTCCCTCCCAGAGTTCCACAGCACCCACTGTGACTGACACAGCCTCTCTCCCAGAGTTCCACAGCACCCACTGTGACTGACACAGCCTCCCTCCCAGAGTTCCACAGCACCCACTGTGACTGACACAGCCTCCCTCCCAGAGTTCCACAGCACCCACTGTGACCGACACAGCCTCTCTCCCAGAGTTCCACAGCACCCACTGTGACCGACACAGCCTCTCTCCCAGAGTTCCACAGCACCCACTGTGACTGACACAGCCTCCCTCCCAGGGTTCCACAGCACCCACTGTGACTGACACAGCCTCCCTCCCAGAGTTCCACAGCACCCACTGTGACTGACACAGCCTCTCTCCCAGGGTTCCACAGCACCCACTGTGACTGACACAGCCTCCCTCCCAGAGTTCCACAGCACCCACTGTGACTGACACAGCCTCCCTCCCAGAGTTCCACAGCACCCACTGTGACTGACACAGCCTCCCTCCCAGAGTTCCACAGCACCCACTGTGACCGACACAGCCTCCCTCCCAGAGTTCCACAGCACCCTGTACTTCACAAATGGTTCAGATTTGTCACTGTGATTTTTTTCTTTACTGTTTTTCCCCAGACAGGGTCCGCCCCCTTTAGATTTATTTTATGTGTATACATATTTTGCCTGGATGTATATATGTGCACCACATGTATACTTGGTGCCTGTGGACATCTGAGGAAGGAGTCAGATCCCCTGGAACTGAAGTTACATGTGAATGTGAGCCATCATGACGCTGAGAACCAAATCCAGGTCCTCTGCAAGAACAATAACTACTCTTAACTGCTGAGCCATTTCTCTAACCCCCAGTCAGGTTCTTAACATAGCCTAGCCTGGCCTCAGAAAGACCTCGGACTCCAGATCTTCCTGCCTCTGCCTCAAAAGTGCTGGGACTCCAGTTGTGCACCACCAAACTGAGCACATTTCTATATTTATTTATTTATTTTATGTATGTGAATATACTGTAGCTGTCTTCAGACACACCAGAAGAGGGCATCGGCTCTCTTTACAGATGGTTGTGAGCCACCATGTGGTTGCTGGGAATTGAACTCAGGACCTCTGGAAGAGCAGTCAGTGCTCTTAACCACTGAGCCATCTCTCCAGCCCCCTGAGCACATTTCTATTCTGATGGCTTCTTGTGGCAACCTGTGGGGTCCATAGCAACTAGGACTGTGCCCCTTGCACTGACGAGGTAAAGAAGGTTCCGTGTAACCTGCTCACGGCACTCAACTGAGAAGAGCTGACTTGGAGACTAGACTAGGTGGCAATGTACCCTCCACTCGATTCTAAGTGCTGGGATGGTGAGAACGCTCAAAACCAACCAACCAACCAAACACGACAATAACAAAAAACTCCACTGGCCCGGGCATGGTGGCACACGCACCTGGATGTCAGCGCTGCAAAGAGTGAGGCAGGAGGATCTCTCAAGTTCCAGGCCAGCGTGGGCCATATAAAAGGAAACCCACTAAAAACATAGCAAAGCAATTTACACAAACTGATCCCGAGGTAGAACAAGATGAAGGAGATCCAAACTCAAGCTTAACTTTCATTGCGTGGGGAGACAGCCCCCACCGAGAAAAGCTCATTTAAAATTGTTCTGCTGTATGGCTAGTATACGATAAACTGTTCTAGGCAGGGTATTAAATGAGTTAGTTATATTGCAAACGATTTCTAATTGGGAGGTCAAGGGAAACCCAACCTAAGCTGGTATCATGGTAATGAGGATCAAACCCAGACAGTACGTGCTAGACAGTCATTTTAGCACTGAGCAGCTGAAGAGAGGACTCAGTAGTTAGCAGCACATACTTCAGCTGCTCCAGAGGACCTGGGTTCAGTTCCCACACGCAACAGCTCACAGTCTCCTGTAAAAGCTAGCTCCAGGAGACTTGGCGCCCTCTTCTGGACCCTGAGGGCATCTGCACAAACATTATATATAGACATACATATTTTAAAAAAAAAAATAGGTCTACCGTTGAGCTATATCCCTCAACTTTGTGGTGTCTGTTTACTTTTTAAAGCCATATCCCCAGTCCAGGGTCTTGCTATGTAGCTCAGGGTAGCCAGGTTCTTCTGCTTCCACCTCCTAGGTGCTGGAATCACATGTGCTACTGTGTTCAACTTTGAGCTGACCATATGTGCCTGTGAAACTAGCACTCACAAGGCTGAAGCATGAAGATCTTGGAGTTTGAGGCCAGCTTTTACTATATAGCTAAGTCTAGGCTACCCAGCCATGGCTATAGAGTGAGAATCCATCTAAAATGAAATGCTGGCTCAAACATCCACCTTAGCAAAAGGACCGGCATTTGGTAAGCACACTTCTAGTTATCCGTATGTACTATTCTATGTCACCTCCATGATAAACCTGAGAGGAACTGATATCCATGAAGTGACTTTCCCCAAGAAAGTAGTTAATGTTCCGGTAAAAAGTGACTTTGGCCACAGCCTGTCATCTGCCAGCTCTCTCAGCCATCTCTCCAACAGTCATGGTAGTGTCAAGAAGACAGTTTATGTTGGGAGAGCTAAGGGTGACAAAATTTAAAAGGGTTGGATTCTACGAATGCTAAACAGACTACCTGGAATAAAAGAGACAAAAATCTTTAATTAAAAAAAAAAGGAAAAAGCATCATAGCAACACATCCTGCTTTCTGCTGCTGGAGAGACCAACAACCCTGAGTCCAAATGTCCTGTCCTTTTCCTTTCCAGCTCTCAGAGACCTTGATCTAGCCTCACAGTGACTCCTGATTCTAAATCCCAGGCGTCCTGGGAAGTAGTGAAGAAGCTCTTCTCCAGAGTCTCCCTTCCTCCTACAAAAACTTTTCAGACTTCCCATCCCACAATCCCTTGCGCCTTTCCTTTCCAACTTGGGCCTGGCAGAATGGATCCCTCAAGGAAGGGTGGCGAGAAGAAGGGCCGTTCTGCCATCAACGAGGTGGTGACCCAAGAATATACCAACAACATTCACAAGGGTATATCCATGGAGTGGGCTTCAAGAAGCGCACTCCTTGGGCACTCAAAGAAATTCGGAAATTTGCCATGAAGGAAACGGGGACTCCTGATATGCATATCGACATCAGGCTCAATAAAGCCGTGGGCCAAGGGAAGAAGCAATGTTCTGTACCACATATGAGTGTGTTTGCCCAGAAAGCATAATGAGGACGCGGATTCACCAAACAAGCTCTACGCACTGGTAACTTACGTGACTGTTACCACATTCAAAACTCTACAGATGGTCAATGTAAATGAGAACTAACCTGCTCAATGTCAAATAAAGCTGCAAACTGCCCCTCTCAAAAAAAAAAAAAAAAAAAAAAAAAAAAAAAAAAAAAACTTTTCAAGTCTTAAGAGAAACTGATAACAGACTTGACTTGGCGACTGTCCCACCAGCTCTAATCATCCAGTTTGCAGTGCCTGGGGATCAAACTCTGGGTCAATCATCTGTGAGGCAAACATGTGATCTGTGAGCTGAACTTACAGAGGTCAAACCAGGAGGTGGTGCCACACGCACTGGGGAGGCAGAGGCAGGAGAATCTGAGTTTGAGGCCAGCCTGGTCTACGGAGTGAGTTCTAGGACAGCCAGTGATGAACAGAGAAACCCTAATGGTCTCTAAAAACCCAAACCAACCAACCAAACAAAAGAACTCACTGAAGTCTCCCGGGTGCTGGGGCTAATGGTGAACTCCTGTTTCCCCGGCCTGGATTTTGTTTTTTAGGATGGGCTCTTGCTGTGTACCTGGAGCCCAAATTACCTGAGTACTCATCCTGTACTTCAGGTTAGCCTCAAACTCACGGCAGTCCTCAGCTGCAACGCCCAGACTTTCCTTTAGAAGATAAGGTCTTTATTTTTATTTCCTCCTTCTTCTTAGTGTTTAGAGACAGGGTTTCTCTGTTTAACAGCCATGGCTGTCTTGACTCTGTCCTCATTCTGTCTCAGAGATCTGTCTGGCTTTGTGTGCCCCCCCCCCAAGTTCTAGGATTAAAGGTACGTGCCATTGCGTCTGGCTAAAAGATATGTTCTTACGTATGGTCTTTCTATGTAGCCTTGGCTGGCTTGATACTTGATCACGGGTATGCATGGCCACACTGTCTATAAAGATGTTTGTTTGGGTTGGTACTGGGGATTGACCCGAGGGTCATGCACATTAGAGGTGAACACGCTAAGACTGACCATATAGCCAGCTCCAGAGGGAGATCTTAATGGAATCACTTTAGGCAAAGTGAGAACTCAAGACTCAACCGTAAGGGCACTGGGCTGGTCCTTCCCAGACATCTCAAATCTCACCACAGAGATACCACTAACCTTCAGTCACTATCCACAGTTCAAGTCTGGAAAAATACTGCTCTGTGGAGGAACCCACACCCTAAGCCACCTGCTCTCCACTGTCACCCCATCAGCAAAGACCCCGGAGCCCTTGTCTCAGCCCCCCGAACCATTCCATCCCAAGCTAATCAAAAAGATCCTGCAGCCCCCAGCTGCATCAGGTGATTAATGACCTCCCTAGGCGTTGGGGCTATTTTGGGTCCTGGAAGTCATGCCCGCAATGATTGAGAGCTGGCTCCGCCTGGCTCCAGCCATCTGTCACTAGAGACAAGCCCAAGCAAGGGGCTTGAGGGGATCCATGCTCCCCAAGAGACTTGTAAGCATGGCTCTCACTAAGGCCCAACACTCCTCTCTCTGAAGGCACCTGGCGTGAAGCAGCCACAGGCCCTGAATATAATCCAGGGGCTCAGGGGGAACCCCATGTAATGAGGCAGAGAACTACAGATCCCGGAATGCCATGGGGCCAGACTGTTTCAGTTTCTTGGAAGCCAGATGAAGGGAGAATTCCAGGTTCTGTGGCCCAGGTAGCCCTGAGGAAATCTAAGTGCAGGTGTGTGCCAACCTTAGTAGACTCATATGAAACCCACAATTCACAGCATAAACCCACAAACTTTATGCCAACATACAACTTCATGAAAGCTAGTTGTCTGACTCAGGGTTCTCAAACTCCAAAGCATTATAACCCTGGCAATCCTAGGGATGTGCCATCCAGGATACACAGCCTTGGAGACATATAACTCCATCTGTCTGGTCAGGCACAAACTCACTAGTGAGCTCAGCTTGTTCTAGCTCTTTTTTTTTTTTTTTTTTTTTTTTGGACACTGATAGCTCACTGTAAGAAGACATCCCCAAAACCCAAGTAATGCAATACAGGGGCCGTGCCTTTTCCCAGATCAGCGGCAAGCTTCTTCCTTCCATCCCCGCGCCCTGCCCCTTTCTTGGGGCTTGACCCTTCAATGAGCAGCCCTATCCAATGTTGTGAGCCATGATGTCCGAAGCTTCCTTTATCCTGATGCTTCGTGAGTGATCCTTATCCTCTGCTCTACTCTGTGAGCGAACTTGCCCTCTTACCCAGTTTATGTGCGAGTCCCTGCTTCCTCCGACCTCCGTGAGAAACCCTTCTCTCGACTTCTGTAAGGCTCCAAATCTGAGCCACTCATTTTTAGAGGGGGTCCTCCCTTCCCTTCCTCATACCTGGCGACAGCGACCCAGTTACCAACTGGTAGAGAGATCGAGCTGCCTGCCCCAACGGGCTCCGGCACCTGCGAGGGCAGTGGTTCATGGCTTGGCTGGGAGCACTGTGCCCAAGCTCCGCCCCCAAGGTCCCTGACTGAGGGCGGTGCCGCCCCCATTAGAGTGGGTGGTGCGAGAGGACAAGACTGACAGGCCCTGAGCCTTTCAGCTGCAGGTTGCTGGCCTCACAGGGAACACCTTGACCAGCTCATTTTAAGCACTCTGCACCCACCCGCAAAGCTCTTAAGAGACGGGGGTGTGGCGGAGGGGCAGGGCGTTCTCTCCTCACAGCTTTCTCTCCAAACGTCTTCTGGATTTCTGGTAAGGAAAAGAGGTACACACGAATTTTGAAAGAAAATCTGGATGACTGAATGATGAATGACTTATTTGTTTATTTTAGATCGGGTCTTGTCTGGCACTTGCGACATGATTCAGGCTGGCCTCAAATTTGTGGCAATCCTCCTGTCTCATCTTCCCAAGTGCTGGGATTACAGATGTGAGCCACTACTGATCTCATTTACCCTTTATTGCTCCACTTCAACCCCTCTTCCGGCTCTTTCCCCCACCCCCACCTCCCGTATTAGCACAGGGACGCTACAGGGGTGAGAGGACACAGTTGTCATGGCAACTCTCCACACTTCCTGGACCAATAGGAGAAAAAGCAGGAAGGAGGAGAAAGGACCGTACATTAGCTTAGCAAAGGGGTGGCGGGGTTGAGTGCCTAGTGCTGCCTCCTGGCTCCAAATCCCTTTCAAAACTATGCCCATCTTTCGAGTCTTCTTTCTTAAAAAACTCGACCATCATGCGCTGGCTCCCAGCCAACTACAACAAGTAGAAGCTCCCATACCTATCAATCTCCGTCTAAACCCTTTTTTCTAGGACTTATTGCTATTAATAAAACCCTATGCAAATCCTTCCAGCACCTACAAACACTTCAAAATCCTGGGGAAGGCCATAGAAGATGTATGCTCCTATTTCTTCCACTGCGTGTGTGAAGGGTAGGGGAGCGAGCCTATAATATTAAGAGCAGACAATTACCACCAACCACCATACCTTGTCCACTCTGATTCCACGGGCAACTGCCCACGAGGAATTAGTTTCATACGCAGGGTTCTTTGGCCACACGGGGGCGCTCCACCCCCAGAAACGATACTTTAATTGCCAAAGGAACAAGACTCGGGAGATTCTGGACCCAGGTCCTGGGGCATGGCCAATCAGGACCCAACTCTCATCTTAGCTTGTACTGTTCTTTCTGGCCTCTTTTTAGACGGGGTTGCTGCTGAGTGCTGATGCAGCTTTCTCCGCTGAGCAGCACTGCCAAACAGCCCCACTTGGCCAGTAAGATACGAAGAATTGGGGGTAAGGGGGCGTGCACATCCTATCCTACCCCTACTATGACACAGTCGTTCCCAACTGTTTTGAGCTTGAGGTAAGACTGTGACGGTCGTGGTGTATCCAAGGTGCTCCGAGTCACAACTTTAAGACCACTTTGCTGCCAGCATAATGAACCAAGATGATCCATATGCATAGTCTCCTCTACCCCAAATCCAGCTGAGGAATCCCGCCTGCATAGGGAAGGGGAGGGCTGGAGCACGCTTCAGCACCGTGGACAACGACTCCCCTTTGGGCTCCAATCAGCAGACTCTAGTCACAAGATAAGCGTCTACACAAAGGAGAGGTTTCCATGGTGCTTTTTCTACTTCTCCGGTCATGTGCAGAACTATCTACAGCGAGGGTGATGATGATTAGAGAGCTTAAGCTTTGGGTCCAGTCTAGACTACATAGTCTAGCCAGCGCTATGTAGCAAAACACTATCTCAAATAAACCAAGTAGCCAAGCAAGGAGAACATTTCACTAAAGGGGAGAATCTCGGGATAGGAAGCAAACTGGCTAGTAGCATGTTAGTGAAGGCTCCTGGACTCTTACTGCTTTCAAGGATCCTTAGCTGATGGTGGGTGGGTACAGAGTAGAACTGGATCCCACATGGGTGAACATTCTTCCTTCTGGGGGTCTTGACATTGCAACTAGGGTCTTCCCAAAGTCAGTAGCTGAGATTTATCCTCAAAGCACAATATCCTGGTCCCCTTCCCTGCTTCCCAGGTTTTATCCTGATTCCCCGAGGAAGGGCAAGGATTATGGTCTTCCCCACTTGTCCAGCTGTCTGTCTGTCTTAGGACAGACAGAGTCCCTCCTACTCTTGGTTGGAGTTCTTAGGCAGACTGCACAATGAGACACACAAATACGGAAATGTGGAAATTTGGAAATATACGAAGGTAACAAAGTCATTTACACAAACACAATCTAACCTATCAAGCTCAGGACTCTACAAATACATACAGATGTTCTTCGTCTCACAGACTCTCCCAAGGTGGGCCGCAAAGTGACCGGGGCAGGGGGTGGGGGGAGCCTGACTGCACGTCGTAGGCCCATAATTTCTATCTTTGGCCCTGAAGGAAAGCAAGAGGTTTGGATGAAGTTCTAATAGGGTTGTTGGTGATTAAAGGGGCTTTGCATGACCAGAATGATGTGAGTAATTTTCCTCCTGGGTAGAAACTAATCCAGCACTAACTGAAGTCCCTCTACAGGGGCTAGGGGCTAGAGCCACAGGGTGCTTCTGCAAGCCAGGCTGTCCAGGTGGTGGGTCTCCCTCTGGGTCCTTGAGCTTTTGCAGGAAATGGAGGGGACAAACGGGGAGGGGGAGGGCACTAAAGACCCTCGCTAACACCAGGAAGACAGAAAGGCAAAAAGGACAGAACTACCACTAACACTCACTACAGGCATCACACATGAGAGTAGACAGCACCAAATGCTGAAACAACCCATAGCCCCATAATCACAGACTTTTAATGAACGCTTACCCCAGAAGTCTTCTAAAGGGACAGAACACTACCAAGTGACACCCTGATGCACTCTGGTAGTCACATGACATTCCATATGGGATCACTCAAAGCACATGGTTGAACATGTAACAGACATACGGTTAAAACAAACTTCACTAGTGCAGCCAGGGTCCTACGCAACCACACTCAAACATCTGGCAAGACCATAAAACCCGCACTGCCTCATGCAATCACACTCACCCTGGCTGTCACCAAAGCTCAGGGCACATGGCAACTAGCCGTGGGAGGTGCACACATACATACACAGACACACAAGAACGGCAGGTGCTCACGCACGTAACACCTCCCACTCCAGACACACTCCTAGCCCTGTGTCACACCCGCCTACACCTGCTGCCTCTCTACACCTGCCCCACCTGTTCTTCCTCAGCCCCCTAGGGACCCCAAGCTTTGAATCCTAGGGTCTTGCTCCCCAGACTAGCCTGGAGGTGCATAGGAATGGGGCAGAGTGTGTATAAGGGCCAAGCCAGGGTCAGAGAGATGCAGTCTGCTCACCCTCCCAGGACCCCTGAGCTATCACCGACTCACCCGTAAGCTGGTCATAGGAGCCGTCCAGATCTCGGGATTCGGACAAACTCTCCTTTCTGCCTTGGCCCCGCATGGCCCCCGGCGCCCCGCTCCCGCCTGGGCCGTGGGAGGGGGCGCCGGGTGGCCAGGATAGGGCGCTCACACAGCGCCCCCTGGCGGCGCAGCGACCTGCTGGGGTTGGGGGCCGGGAGTAGGGGCTGGCAAGGCTTTTCTTTAGAGAGCGCTGGGTTTTAGGGCCCACCTCAGAGTCCTGGGGCAGGAGCAGGAGCCTTGGGCAGCAAGTGAGAGCGGAGCAGAAGGCAGAGTGGAGCTGAGAGCCGAGCCTGAGCCCAGCCGCCTCTCCTCCGCCCCCTCCCCGCGGCTGTCACTGCCGCCTCCCCCCTTAGGCGCTGCTGGGATTGGCTCCCCCTACCCCCCGCCCCCCACCCTCTGCAGCTCGGAGGAGGCACCGGGTGAAGGGGTGAACTGGAAAGTGCCGGAAGGGAGAATAGCTCTCCAGCTACACCACCCACTAAATTGCGGGGCTTGGGGAAGAGGGGGCCAGAAAAGCCCCGCTGTGAAGAAACTCCGCCTCCAATTCTCAGGCAAACTCCCCCAATCCCCCCAGTCAGCCAGCCCTGCTCAGCAGGGCAGGAGCCTGGGGTATGTGTGAGTTCCTTGTTCCCTCCGGTCTTCATCTCAGCCTTATTTTCTCGGTTGTTTCTCCTGCCGCGTGTTGCATGTTCCCAGTCAGCAGTCACCCTTCTCTAGCAGAATGGGGATGCGGAGCCACCTGGCCTCTGGACACGGGCTCACAGGTGGCACTGGGTACATTTGTCTTCTCAAGTTCCAGAAGGGGCCTCACTTTGTGAATGCCCTCTTCCCAGATCTGATGACTCTTCCCCACCACTTCCCACCCACCCGCTCAGGCCACTGGGAAGGCGAAAGCAGTGAGCTTTTTGCCCATTTCTCCTTTCCCATCTGCTGCTCTAAACTTTGTTTTCCAGCAGATTTAGGGAGCTTCTGAAAGGTTTGGGGGTCCGGGTGTGATACAGAAGAGAGATGTCTCTCACGAAGCCACCCTCATTTTCTGAAGGGAACCAGTACTGCACAGCACTGCACAGAGCTCCCTTCACCTCAGTCTCCAGGAACCGCCTGCTGAGAGCAAAGGCCTCAGCTAAGGTAGTACCTCAGTGAGCCTTTTCAGTCAGATTTTCTTTCCAAATGCTGGAGTCAGTGAACCGCGGTGGGTGTTCCTGTGTGAAGCTGGGACAGGCAGCGGCCTTAAGGAGGCCTGTCTTTGGGAGGAACACTCCCAGAAACCTCCAGGAGCTGTCAGAGGCACCAGCCAAGCTGACTTGTAGATGAGGCAGACTCCAGGTTCAAGGTCTCAGGTGTACATGAGAGGTGGGCTTTTAGTCAGGGGAGAAAAGAGATGCTTTGCTTAGGGCTGCTCATCCTAGACTGGCCCTTGTTCCACTACAGGAAGGGCTGGAGAAACCCAGAAGGCACCTAAGGGACCTGCTCATAACATTCTCCCTTCTTTCTCCCAGTGGCAAGGGAGACCATAGTTCTCAGGACCCAGCTGGACCAGGAGACTCAGAAGGACCAAGTCTTAAGGAAGGTCCCTTTATGACACAGGACCAATCTGCATTTAGGAGACGAAGAGGGGAAAGACACTAAAGAGACTAAAGACACACAGATCAACTTTTAATAGCTTTGATTTGCCACCAGCTCCAGATCCAGCTGCTCTGGGGTTCATAACCATGGGGATCACTAAACACCTCAGGTCAAGTTACCCATCTGGTGACCAGTGATTAGAGATGGCGCACCCCACAATGGCTTAAGGTTCTACATCTATGCATGTCAGTCTGCCGACGAATTCTCCAGAACTATTTTACTTCTGCTCAATCAGAACTCTGGCTTCCAGGGAGGCAAGTATCCCAAAGAGACAGATGCTAAATAGACAGGAGCTCAGAAAGCCCCAGACCTACCCTCAGCCTCCCTCAGACCCTCACTTGCTGCTTGCCCTGGCCATCCTGGGGCTCCACAAAGCTTTAGACTGGAGGGACCTTCGAGCAGCAGCTATTTCAGGGGCATCTGTGGGGCAGGGAGAACCCTACAGTGGTTCCATGGAGACTGTCCGATGATAGAATCCACAGGCCAGCTTCATGGAGGTTGGATGTGCTCGAGACCCAGCTACAGTATGGCTGGACAAGATGGAGGCTCGAGGCATGGTGCTCACCTAGGCTGTCCGGATGAACAGCACTCTACCCCCAGCAGGTTCTCTCCCAGCACCAGACCACAGCGGGAACAGATTCCTCCCCAGAGGAAATTCTTAGGCAGGCTGAATGTAAACAACAGCAGGGTGAGGGGGTGGAACACGTGGAGGGGAGCTCATCTAGGCTCCCACTGGAGGGGTGGGTGGGGAGGGGGGAGCTGCTGGAAAGGGAACCAGCAAAGTAGGCACCTTGAGGGCTCCAGAAAACCTGTCAATGTTTATTTCACACAGACTCTTTTAAGACAGTTTAAAACACTAAAAAGGCAAGGCTAAAGTTGTGGGCCTATTGTGTTGACGAGTCAACGTGGGAAGGCAAGGAAAGGAACAGGTGCTCCTGGTGCCAAAACTAAAATCCAGAAAGGAGAGGTCGGACAGCAGAGCACCAGGCAGATCCAATCTCCAGTCTCTCAGAGGTGTCAACTTTGAATGTGAAGACAGAAAAAGGCGCCAATCCCTGACCTACTCTGTGCCAGAACTGAGGTGCTAAGGACTGTGTAGACTGCAGTGGGGGCAGGGGCCTTGCTCAGCTCCAGGTCCAAAAAGAAACAGGATGTGGCATCAGCCAAGAACAGCCGTTTGCCTTCAGAGTGTTGGCATCAGCTGCGGACTGACCAACCAGCACCTGAATAATCAGAAGCCAGAACGTGGAATCTCAACTGGAATCATGAGGCAGTATCCAGGGAATGCAGCCTGGAAACCCCACACTTTTGGTTGCCTCTCCCATTACCCTCCCATTTCTCCCCAAATAAGACCATCCTGGGCTTGCCCTTGCTGTCCAAGCTCACTGAAGTACGGCCTTCACCAAGAGCCTCGGGGTCTGTGCTTCTCTCCAACCTTGAAGGCAGTCCCCACTCCTTTTGCTCGCCCTCCAGCCCAGGAGCCTCATGGGTAAGGCAGTCAGTGGCTCTCAGGCAGTGCAGCCTCAGGAGATGGTGGAGAACTCCTTCAGGAGGGCTTCCTGGCTGAGTGTGTGGAAGGCGAGGTTCCTCCGGACGTTGGTACTAATGGACCGAACCTGGGAGAGGGTTGGGGAGGTGGAAGGGCAGAGAAAACAGTTTCATTACAAACAGCAGAGGGCAGGCCTGAGGCACCAGGCCAAGATGAAGTGTTCACTTGCTGGCAGGAGAAGACTTGTGAAGAAAGGCTGGGAGAGCCAAACTCCCAACTCTAGGAGGCTTATGGGAATTCAGCAGCCTTTGCAAGGAGGCTCGTCCATGGAAATACGTATGTGTTTCTATGAGGAACAAACCAACAGCAGAGGGAAAGAATGTATCTGCTTAGTCCTGGAAACCCAGAGCTTTACTTTAGTTCTTGCTTTGCTCTAACAGTCATCTGGCAGGAAGCAAAGGGAAAACAGCAGGGCAACACCAGGCAAATCCACCTCATTAAGGACCAGAACTTTGCTTCCCTGTGCCAGAAGTACAGCCAGAAGGAGTAAGGGAAGCGGGGCAGTGCCAAGGATCTGCAAGACAGCTCCCTCTGCAGAGGCTCATGCCTAAGAGCCCAGCACTTGGGAGACTGAGGCAGGATGACTACTCCAAGTCCCAGGCGAGCCTAGGCTATATATAGTGAGATCCTGTCCTTGAGAGATAGGCAGGCGGGCAGACCCATTCTAATTCTTTTTTTTTTTTTTTTTTTGGAGCTGGGGACCGAACCCAGGGCCTTGCGCTTGCTAGGCAAGTGCTAATTCTTCTTTACAACCCTCTCCATAAGTTAAGTCATTCTCTTATTTGTTTCTGGCACCCAGTAAATCTCCACCCAGTAAATCTCCACATTGATGTAAAAATCACTATTCATCTCATTGAAAACACTGTGCCTACTTATTACATGATGGGTTTTTGTTCATAACTAACTCACCACAGAAAAATCCTGAGGCCTTTCACGTCAGGGTTGGAGTTGGACTGTGATGATCTGAAATCTAGTACCTCTGCCACAAACATGCATTAAGTTAAAGCTCTGTTGATGAGAGCCTGGGGAATGCTTTAGAACCTCTCTGTCCTGTCCCATTCACTAGCAGGGTTTGTGTCAACCAGGAAGGAAGCGCAGAGCTTCCCCTGGGGCAGCTGAGTACAGAACAGGAAAGGGACATTCAAAAGGGAGGCCAGCTTGGAGCCACGCCTGGGAGACTGGGTGGGTGAGATATGGGAGTGGGCACAGACAGTGAGGAACGCAGAGCTACAGGGCAGTCTCTCAAGACAGGACCAGTCAGGGAGTGACTATTTAGTTGCTCTAAGGACAGCAAGGGGTGCTGCATCATGGCTGCCACTGGTGACACATGCCAGATCCCCGCCCAGCCCTGCTAGAGCTGTGCAAGGTTGTCTCTGGCTGCAGACGAGGTGGATAATGCTGTCTCTCACTGCCTCATCCAAACTGCTTCGTAGAAGGGCTGCATACCAAACTCCTCTAGTTTTATTAATCTTTAGCAAACTGCAGTCATACCCAAGAGTACAGCAGATCTCAGTGTCTAAAGACACAGGCAGGGTTGGGGATGGGAGCTCACCAGCTCTTTGAAGAAGGCGGCCTCCTTGTGCTGCTCAGAGTAGCGCTCATACTGGTCCAGGCCATCTTGCAGCTTCAGTGTGAGTGTGTCGTAGTTGGCTCGCACTACCTCTAGTACCTGAGGGAAGTCAAGGGCCAAGGGCTCTCAGTCCTGGTAAGAATCTCTATGTAAAGCAAGGAGGAAGGATGGCAGGGGGTAGTTTCTCTGGTTTATGAGATTGTGTGTGTGTGTGTGTGTGTGTGTGTGTGACACACACACACACACACAGACAGACATACCTCGGGGCAGGGGGGACAGAAATAGACAGACACACACACAGACACACCAGAGAGAGAGAGAGAGAGAGAGAGAGAGAGAGAGAGAGAGAGAGGAGAGATATTTCTCTGTGTAGCCCTGGAACTCACTCTGCAGACCAGGCTGGCCTTGAATTCAGCAATCCACCTGCTTCTGACTCCTGAGGGCTTGGATTAAAGATGAGGACCCCCCCCCGCCGCTAAAGTCTCTCTCCTCCCCGAGATGGAGTCTCATATGTGAGGCTGACACTGAATTTTTTATCCTTTGGCCCCTGCTAGGCCTTTCCTGACAGCTCATCCTGACCACAAAGACTGTGCACTCTGGTTATGGCCCCACTGTCCCTGACACCACCAGAGCACTCTTAGCCTCTGCAGGAGGCTCGCTCTGGTCAGGTTTTCCCAGACACTGAGTTTGCCAATGTCTGACTGCTTCTCCTTTCTGGAAACCATGTTTCTTCAGCCCTGGAATGTTCCTGAGACCATCTGCCACTTGTTTTCATGTGCCGACCCATTATTCTTATCCATCTCCTGGAGCAAACTTTTGGGTATCCAAGCACTGAGTCACAGTGGACACTGACGGGGCACAGGATGTGCATCTCCTCAACAATGCTTCTCTAAGTGTTGTTTGAGAGACAGGGTCTCTCTATGTAGTCTGGGCTGGCCTGGAACTCACTATATAGCTCAGTCTGGTCTGTAATTTTTATCTTCCTGACTCACCTCCTGATATCTGGGCTTATAAGTGTCTACTACCACACTTGACCTGACTCTCTATGGGGCGAGGAGTCAAAATTCAAATGACTTTGGAAACCCTGGTGTCTGAGGTTAATAATAAAGGATCTGGAAGCCAAACTTGATGTGACTTCAAGACCCTGAATCAAACGAAGGCAAGGGTCGGGCAGGTGGGAGGAAAGGCACTTGTCAAGTTAGCGGAAGTGGACAGGGCAGAGGAGGAGCAAGGAGGACGAGGACTCAGTCTGGTGACCTGCATGGAGGTATCTGATATGCAGGAAAACCATGTCGTTAAGGAAAACCCTGCTCATCAGGGAACGGGGAAGTTAAGTGTGAGGGACCTGGCTCTGACAGAAGGCAAAGGGGGTCAGCCAGGGTCAGGACATGTCAGTGGGACAGAGGCCAGGCTCCCCGGTGCAGAAGGGTATACCTCTGCATTGTTTCCTTTTTCAGACCAAATTTGTGGTGGGCCAGGCTTTACTTGGGAGCAAACGCTCCTGCCTGCCAAGTGTCTGAGGTAATAAAGGAAATGGTGAACACTGGGAGGAGAAGCTCTGCGTTTGGGTTTCAAGGGAAGATGCAATGAGGACCAAGGCCCATCCCCTTCTTCCCTCTAAACATCCAGATCTACCGGACTGTTTTGCCTACTGGGTCCCACAGTGAAGGCCACTTGCTCTGCTTCCAGCAATACTTCCAGTGACGGCAGGCACACAGGTAAACCAGGCCTCTCCAGCTGTGGGCAGCATTCATAGATAACTGGGGGCAGCATTCATAGATAACTGGGGGCAGCATTCATAGATAATTGTGGGCAGCGTTCATAGATAACTGGGATGGCTGCAGTCAAGGTCTTGGCTCAAGGCCAAAAACAGGGCAAAATTCCTCCAACATGATGCCAGTCCCTAGAAACCAGGCAAAACAGAGTAATATATGCTTTCCTAAGACCTAAAATCTGGGCAGCCTCAGCGATGCTTACAATCTAACACCTTGGCTTAAATCTTCCCTGAGGAGAGTCAGGTACCAAGTGAAAAATTCACACCAAAGCCAGCTGCTGAAAATCAGGAAGATGGCTGTTCCTCCCAGTGTATCCCCAGAGACTCAGCCTAAGAGCTTTCTGGATTGCCTGGATATTCTCTCTTGCCAGGTCAGAGCAGAAGGTAAGGCTATGTATGCTTAGAGCAGGAGAGTGGCCTGTCAGTTCCTGTAGGCTCTGCTGTCTTCTTCTGTCCCCACTGCTCTTCACTTCTAATGACATGCTTGGCTTGGTTCTGGGTTGAGCACACTTAGTGATTCCCCACTGCTGTAGGAATATCACTTTTGGTGTATCGCTTTTTTAAATGTAGACCAGGCTGCCTTGATCTCAGAGATCCACTTGTCTTTGCCTCCCAAGTGCTGGGATGAAAGGCCTGTGCCACCACACTTGGACATTACTATATATCTTACTTGAGCCTCAGTACTGGCTTGGGTCATGGCAAAGGCAGTGCTTGGGCAGGCAGCAAACGTCCAAACGTCCAAACGTCCGTGTGTCTAAAGGCATTGAGCTTTCCCACAGCCCCTTCTGTACCTAACTTCTTGGCAGCTCCAGTAGCCCCTCGTAAGCTCTCTTTATCTGTGGCTTTGTAGTGCAAGCCTTAGACTTGCAGTCTCCTGACTCAAAAGACCTGAGTAGCTGGGATTAGAGACCTGTGTCACCAGGCTGAGCTCAGATACCCTCTCAAACTATTACCACCAAGTACAAATTACACACCTTTAATCCTAGCAGTGGGGAGGGAGAGGCAGATAGAAACCTATGAATCAGAGGCAAATGTGTCTAAATTGAGTTTCCAGGCCAGCTAGGGCTACAGAGTGGGACCCTGTCTCAAAGCACCACCACCACCACCACCCACCACCACCACCACAATACCACCAATGCCATGAATGCCACATAAATAGCCTATTCTCTAAACACAGGCCCCACCTTTCTTCATATGCTGCTAGGTTTGTAGGCTTCCTAGATCCATACCTATAGTTTAGCCCACAGTAGCTTCAGAGTAGGAAAACTACCCACTAGCCATGCTTTCTAAGGAATCTTCACAAACCACTATGACCCCAGGTAGCCAGGAAACTGGATGTGGGAAGGCTCTGACAGAAACAGACTATTATCAACAGTCACTATAGCTCTCTTGCTTTGGGAACTGAGGTACACTTGACATCTTATGTGTATGTGTGAGTGCATGTGTGCACAGGGGTAGGGGAGAATGCATGCTGGTGTGTGTGTGTGCATGTGCATGCACACGTATGTTCACGCTCGGCCTTATTTCCTTGAGATGAGGTCTCTCATCTGGTGTTCTGTTAGAGGCTAGGATAGTAAACCTCTTGCCTCTGCCCCTCACAGCACTGTGTTACAGGAGCAAATATAACTATGTCTGGCTTTTTAAGTGGATGTATACATTTCGAACTGCTACTCATGCTTGCAGAGTAAGCACTTTTACTCTGAGTCCTTTCCCCAACTGCAACAGTTGACGTCTTTGCACCTCAAGCCTTCTATGAAATGTAACTTGAATTTTCCTTTCTAAAGCGACCTCCTAATAAAGTTTGAGTATTATAATGTTACCACAGTCGATGGAAACACTGGCCTCCCAAATGGCTACACGGCTACTTTGACAGTTCCCGGGTCTCAAGAGCAGCTACCTTCACAGGCCAGGAAGTACCTGAGTCTCATGCTCTGCCGACTGAGCTAGCCAGGCGTTGGAAGCACCTAATTCAAATTCCCCAAAGGCACTACTGGCCCACATGATTCTTTACCACACAGGAACGTTTGGGTTCCAGGGAGACAGACAAATGGCCTCAGTCTTGAAGACCTTATGCCCACTTTGGTTTAAAACCACGTCAAAAAAAGCCAAGAGAAAGCAACTGGGGCTGGAGACAATAGCAGGAGAAAACAGCAAAGTAATTAAGATCATGGACTTTAAAGTCACAGGTCTGAATTTTGGTTTCACATTAAGCACTGAATAACTATATACATTCACTGTGAGTTTCTGGTCTTTCAGCTTAGTTCTTCTAAGCTATACAGGGGTGTAACACTACCTGCCTCGTCAAGCTGATGGGACATGACAGGAGACAGTGACTTTCCAGGACCTGGAACACAGTGAATGGCCAATAAGTAGTTGCTAATTATATAAAGAAAGCTTTCTGGGGATGAGGGTTTTGGATGTTCTTGCCGTCCCCAGATAACCCTAACTATAAGGCAGGAGAAAGGCCGAGCTAATCCTCATTCAGCTGACAGGTTCTCTGCTAAGGACACCAGACTCTCCTATGCAGTATAAATGTAGGACACCGAAGTCAGAAGAGTACCTAGGACCCCTGGCTGGAGCATTACCCCTTGGTGGTGCAAGGGACACAGGCATTGAGAAAGGACAACTGAGGAGATAGACCTGGAGAAGCCTGGCTTTCCACAGCACAGGAAAGCTGTTGGAGTGGTTTTGTTTTGTTGTTTCACTCTTTAGAGCAAGGCCTTTGACTCGCTCTGTAGACCGGATTGGCCTCAAACTCAACAGAGATCCACCTGCCTCTGCCTCCCTAGTGCTGGGACTAAAGGCGTGTGCTACCATGCCTAGCTGCTGCTTTTTTTTCTTCTTCTTCTTCTTCCTCCTCCTCCTCCTCCTCCTCCTCCTCTTCCTCCTCCTTCTCTCTTCTTTTTCACGTGGAGGAGGTTTATTGGAATGGTGGAGACAGGGGGGTGGGTAAGAGACGGAGAAGAGAGAGAAAAAAGGGGAGAGAGAGAGAAGAGTAGAGGCCGGCCATGAGCATGTGGAGAGAAGTGGGGAGGGGAATGGGGAGAGAGGGAGAAAGGGAGAAGGTAAGAGCAAGAGAGCAAGAACAAGAGCCATGCCTCGTCAACACTTTTTTTTTTGGTTCTTTTTTCCGGAGCTGGGGACCGAACCCAGGGCCTTGCGCTTCCCTAGGTAAAGCGCTCTACCGCTGAGCTAAATCCCCAGCCCCTCGTCAACACTTCTAAAGCAAGGTCTTTGAAACAAGAAATCACTCTAGTCTGACTGTCAGTCACAGTGAATAAGAATCACCAGGTTAGGGGTTGGGGATTTAGCTCAGTGGTAGAGCGCTTGCCTATGGCAAGCGAGGCCCCTGGTTCATCCCCAGCTCGAAAAAAAAAAAAAAAAAAAAAGAATCACCAGGTTAGCTTCAAGTTACCTCCAAAGGCCGACCTCTGAGTTCATTCTGATAAGAGAAAGAAAATGGACGATTTTTCCCCAGAATTCACATTTTATAGTTCTAAATTCAGGACAGATTATGGCTGATCACTGAAAAGATGTTCACCCTGGCTGCTGGGCCTCCCTGCTCATGGGTACTGAAAAAAAGTTTCAATCAAAAGTATTTGGAAGACAGTTCTTCAGTTAAGAGCAGAGGATGAAGGGCCAGAGAACTGGCTCAGGGGATAAAGGTACCTGCATTAAGCCCGATCGATGACCTCAATTCCATCTCCAGAACCTACTAAGTAGGAGAGAAGTGACCCCTGGAAGCTATCCTCTGATGTCCACAGGTGCTGTGGCAGGTGCATGCCAGTTTTCTTGTTTCCTGTTTTGTTTTTGAGACATCCCTGGCCTGGAATCACGCTGACCTTAAACTCACAGGATCTGCCCATTGGCTGGAATTAAAAGTGTACATTACCACACCCCATGCAGTTTTCTCACCAAGTGGGTAATGATATTTTCATCGAACTGCTAGTTCTGGTGACTGCTAGTTCTAGGGTGGTGACTGTAAGGCACCGCCATGTCTGACGCGGCAGTCCTAGTAACTGCAGCTATGCCTACTGTTACTTTTCACCTGCTTGAACCTATTGCTCGCTTCCACTGAAGTTCACTTCCACTCCTAGCATAAACAAGTCCCCTCCTATCCTCCTGATCTCTGGGAGACACCTTTATTTTATAGGTTTCCCAAAGAGATATTCGCTGGCAAGCCCTCTCCTGGGGTAATAAACATGGGATTACCACCATTAATTTCCTTACTCGGAATTGCCATATTAGTGAGCGCTTTGCTCTCTGAACAGAGTCAGTGTGACTTTGTGAATTTCTCACATTGCCAAACAGAGTCCCAAGAACAGTAAACACTTAACAAGCTTGTAGAATTAATTTAGTAACACAGGCTCAACTAAAAAGGTAAGGAATCTCTTGTTAGGGTCACATGGTAAGATCAGAATTAGCCCTGCTGATCTAACACTCAGCACTGTTCTTAGCACTTTGAGAGGCTTCTGAAACTTTCAAGCCAAGTTCTGCCTTCATGATGCCAATAAGAAAACTGGGGATTCAAATACATGTGGAGCCAAGCAGGGTCAGGTATGAAACAATGAATGTGCCCTAGGTTGAGATGCCACTACACAATTCTTTGAGACAGGGTTTCAAGTAGCCTCAAACTCCCTATGTGACAGGCTGTCTTTGCCTTCCCAGTGCTGAGATTACAGTCATGTTACCTATGCCTGGCCATACACCCGTGAAAACAGGCAGGAAGAATGAAAGGCCTTAAGGTTTCTTCTCTTTAAAACAAAAGTTTACATTGTGTGTGTGTGTGTGTGTGTGTGTGTGTGTGTGTCCACTTGCCATGACATGTACAGTGTCCACCTAGTATGGCATGTAGAAGTCTGAGGGGAATAACTTGTTTGAGGCCATTCTCTCCCACCATGTGAGTCCTATGGACGAGACTTGGGTCTTTAGCCTTAGTAACAAGTGTCTTTACCTCCGATCACTGAGTGTGAAGGTCTCTTCGATCACCATCTCTCCTACTTTATGCTAGTGTGACAGTTAATTCAGAATGCCACATTCTAGGCTGACAGGACCCCTAGGACAGCAGCTTCAGAAAAAGCCACTTACTTGGGCAAGTTGGCCCTGCATTGACAGCTGCAGGTCCTGTCAGGAACACAGAGTGTGGGGGGACGGAAAGAAGGGGAACACAGGGTGTTGGGGGATGGAAAGAAGGGAAGTCCCTTTATTCCACACATACACAGACTAGACTTTAAGTTTCTCAGAGTTCAGACTCACCCCATTCTGAAAGGTCGTACTGAGGCCTGTTCTAGTTAGTGATAGTTTTTACAGCACAAATGCAACTCAATGTGCAGTGTACTCATTAGATAACCATGCCAGCGAGCTAAGCAGACACACACGGTGATCTCAGAGCAGCCAGGTTCAAATACTTGCTGAGCTATTTTTAGCACTTGTTTACATAGAACAACGAAAAGATTTGCACCTCAAAGGACAAGAACAAACAAGGAGATTCATGAGTTCCAGGTCTAACCAGTACCCAGAGGAAACTAATCATTCCTTCAGACACTGAGCTGCCGTCTCCCCCTCCCCCTCCCTGAAGAACAGTGTGTGAGCGTGGAGGTGTTTATGGAGGTCAGAAGACGATGTGGGTCCCTTAGAGCTGAAGATGCAGGCAGTCATGCATCACTGCTTGTGATGGAACCGGGACTTGAATGCCAGTCCTCTGCAAGAGCAGAGGGCATTCTCAGTCAGGGAGCTCTCCAGCTCAGTCATAAACAGTTTTTAAAGATGGGTTTCTCTGTGTAGCACTGGTTGTCCTAGAACTTGCTCTGTAGACCAGGCTGGACTCAAACTCACAGAGATTCTCCTGCCTCTGCTTCCCAAGTGCTGGGACTGAAGGTGTGTGCCACCGTGTTCAGCTCCCCATCTTTACAGCTTTTCTTTCCTTTCTTAAAAAATTATTTTATTATTTTGTGTGTGTAAGTGTTTGGCTGAACTGATGTGACATGTGTGTGCAGTACCTTTGGAGACCAGAAAAGGGCACTGATTCTCCTAGGACTAGAGTTACTGAGAGTTGTGAGCCATCATGTGGGTGCTGGGAATTGAACCTTGTCCTCTGTAAAAGCAGTCAGTGCTTTTAACCAGAGCCATTTCTCCCCACCCCCACGCCCTATTTTTTTTTAAATACACACACACACACACACACACGCATGTGCGCGCGCGCCTGTCTGTGGGTGGGTGGGTATGGACGTGCTATGGGCTAAGTGTATGTGTCTGTAATGGACTTCCCATGCTATCTTCTGGTGTGTCTGGAGACAGCAGTGTATTGACATACATAAAATAAGTAAATAAATCTTTAAAACCCAAAAACAAACATATCAGTAGCAGGCAGATTCTTCCTTTTTTTTTTTAAACGAAACCTATTTTATTTTATTTTTTTATTTATTTTATTTATATGAGTCCACCACAGCTGTCTTCAGACACACCAGAAGAGGGCATCAGATCCCTTTACAGATGGTTGTGAGTCACCATGCAGTCGCTGGGAATTAAACTTAGGACCTCTGGAAGAGCAGTCAATGCTCTTAACCACTGAGCCATCTCTCCAGCCCCAGCAGGCAGGTTCTTAACGGGAACATTACAATATGAAGGCTACTCCCAAGTCTACCTATCTGAAGATGAAGATTGAAATGGATCATAGTGCTCTACAAATAATTCACCTGCCTTCTTGAATAAAGTCTACCACTGCTTAAGGAAACCAGCAGGACTGGTGAGATACCGCTGAGGGTAAAGGCTCGCCACCACACCTGTCAACCTGAGTTTGATCCCTGAGATTTACATGTTGAAGGAGGAGAATCAACTCCCTCAGGTTGTTCCGTCAGACACAGGCTCACCAAATAAACACATGTGAGAAGAAAAACAGCAGGCACTGAGTCAAATCCTCGAAGAAGGAATCACTCACCAGGAGACATACATAACAGCCCTGCATATGTGTGCAGACAGTAACAGCTTCAAAGCTCTGAATGAGGCACACCTGACACTGAGGAACGAGAACGAGGGATCTGCAGTTACAGCTGCAGGCTCCATCGTTGCCCTTAGTAGCTGATGGGACAAGCAGACAAGCCCCAGGGTCAACCGTCAGACTACCAACCTACTTGACCTAAAGGGTATCATAGGAAAAGTCTACTCCACTACAGCAGAGCACATTCTTCTCAAGAGCACAGAACATCAACAAGACAGACCATGTGCCACACCATAAGCCAAACCTCAATGCATTAAAGGAACTGGAATCACACCAAACATATTTTTTGACCACCAGGGAATTAAATAAGGAGTTAATAACACATATATCTAGAAAATCCCCAAATAATCAAATAAAATGACACATTTTAAAATGTCATAAAAGAAGAAATGAGAAAATATTTTCAGCTGAATAAAAATGAAAACAGAGGGCTGGAGAGATGGCTCAGCGGTTAAGAGCACTGACTGCTCTTCCAGAGGTCCTGAGTTCAAATCCCAGCAACCACATGGTGGCTCACAACCATCTGTAATGAGATCTGATGCCCTCTTCTGGTGTGTCTGAAGACAGCTACAGTGTACTCATATGTAATAAATAAATCTTTAAAAAAATGAAAACAGAATTTATGGGATGTTAACCACAAGGAGAACTTAGGCCACTCGATTTGTGTGTTAGAAAACAGACAAGTAGAGGTGGCACAGGTCTTGAATACCACGACTCTGTGAGTTTGAGGCCAGCCTGGTCTGGGCTATTGAGTAAGTTCCAGGACAGTGAGGGTACACAGAGAATCTCTGTCTTAAAATAAACCAACAAAAAAGAAAAAAAGAAAATAAAACATGATCTAAACCAATCACCTATTTTTGACTTAAGTTAGAGAAAGAAAAGCAACTTAAACCAAGGTGAAGAGGAGGAAGTAAGATAACCTTATAATCAATCAAGACAAAACAACAAAAAAGTCTGATGAGACTAAAGGCAGATTGATTGAAATGATTAAGGAAATTGATAAACTTCTAGCCAGACTGGTAAGGAACAAAAGAAAAAAGGTATACCTATATCATTAATCCCATAGGCATATCAAAGCAAAAAGAATATGGCAACCAACTGCCAGTAAGTTCCGTAACCTAGATGGACAACTTTCTTAAATAAGCCTGGTGTGTGTCACATGATTATCAGCAGAGGATCAACACCATCCTCCTACATGGGAGTTCCAGGCCATCCGGGGCACACGAGACCCTGGCTGAGAAATTAATAAAACTGCTACAAGCATAAAGTAAAACACCCTGGGCTGTGGAGATGGCTCAGTGGGAAAAAGTGCTTTCCTCTGTGCCTGACGTCTCAGTCCCACCCCCAGGAGCGGTAGGGAGGAAAGGGGAACTAACTCAGGCCAGTTTTCATAATACCACATTTCAAACCCCAGGGCTGAGGTGCCTTTTAACTTATTAAAGTGGACCTGACCTCCAGGTTCTCCAGCATCCCCTCAGTTCCTGTTTCAGGATATGGCTGGCATAGCCACCCTCTACACTCACTCTTCCCCTCCAGCTCTCCAACCCAGGGCCTGGGCTGCCCCTCCCAGAGGTTCCTTCCTAGATAATCCAGCCATTTTGGTTACCTGCCCTTTTGTACTTTTGGCATCCTGGATGCTGCACCTGGTTCCCGTCTCTAACCTCTCCCTTTCCTCTCTCGATCTCTTCGGTGGCTCAGGGTCAGGACCACTCTGGGCTTTCCCACATGTGCCTGACTCTGGCTGTGCTTTTACTAAACTATGGACTAGAAGTTCTGGGCAGAGCAGTGAGAAAAGAGAAAGAAACTAAATGCATACAACTTTTAAAGACAGGAGTGAAAAAGCATATAAAACTGTATTATTTATTCATGCCCAGCGTGACTGAGAGCCAAAAATTCTAAAGACTTTAAAAAAGAGAACAAATGACAGGCACAGTGGCTTACTCCTGTGGTCCCCGCAATTGAGAGGCCGAAGCAGGAGGACAGTTTCAAGTTCAGGGTCAGCATGAGTCCTTTAAAATCAACAAACTAAACAAAGAATTTCCTCTTTGTGGGTCCATCATAACTACACACAAAATGTAGAAACAGCCAGGACATGGTAGTAAGCACCTGATGTCCCAGCACTCAGAAGACTGGAGCAAGAAGATGGGGACACAGAATCAGAACCCTGTTCTGAAATTAGACACACACCATATGTAAATTCCTCCTCCAGGGAAGGACAGATAGTTCAGTTAGAAGCATGAACAGGCCAGGCAGTGGTGGTGCATACCTTTAATCCAGCTCTCGAGAGGCAGAGCAGGTGATCTCTCTGAGTTTGAGGGCAGCCTGACCTACAGAGTGAGTTCCAGGACAGCCAGGGCAACATAACACAATGAGACCGGGTCTCCACCGAGAAAAGTGAAGTTGAAAATACAACTGTATAACATATAACATATAACATATAACATAATGTAAGGTTATCTTGGGAGAAACAGGAATAGGTGAAAATAAGATAGGAAATAGGTGAAAACCAGTCCACTAAAAAGTACAAAACACTCATTAAAAAAAAAAATCTTAAAAGGTGGCTGGAGAGATGGCTCAGAGGTTAAGAGCACTGACTATTCTTCCAGAGGTCCTGAGTTCAATTCCCAGCAACCACACGGTGGCTCACAACCATCTGTAAATGAGATCTGGGGCTCTCTTCCAGTGTGTCTGAAGACAGCTACAGTGTACTTGTCTTTAAAAAAGAAATCTTAAAAGATCTCAAGAGATGCGCTCATAGACTTGAAGACAGTATCATCACCATTAAATGCTGAGTGCTGAACATTAAGCCTAAGTCCGTGAGTGCTAAGCACATGCTCTACCATTGAGCTACATCTCAAAAACATACTAAGGTATCAGTTCTTTCTAAAAGTTTCTAGTAAAGTAAAAGGTTTCTAGAGTTATTACAATTCCGATCAAAATCTCAGAAGCCTTATTTTCTTTAATAAAAAAAGTCATTTTTTGCTTTATATGTGAATTCAAAGGATTCAGAATATTAAAATCAATTTTTAAAAAGAATGAGTATAGAAGACTTCCATTATTCCATTTCAAAAACCTGCTGTAGTCATACAACGATGAAGACAGCACGGCAGTGGTGTGGAAGAGGTGGGTAAGAGCACTTGCTCTTTCGGAAAGTGTGATTCTCAGCATCCAGTTGTTATCTCAAAGCTATGTGTAATTCCAACTCCAGAGGTTTTTCTGACCTCCTTTCATGGGTACTGCACATGTGTGGTGCACTTATACACACATACATGCATGCAAGCAAAATGCTCCCATGTTCAAAAACAAGTACACCGTTAAAAAAAAAAGACATTGTGGCCAGGCATTACACATACAAATCCACAGAACAGACCTGACTTCTGAATGGACCTGCGCATGCCTGGTCAACAGGCTCTATACTAAACCAAGGCATTTAAATTAATTGTCTATAATTTACTTGTTTATCATTTGGTTTTCAAATGAGGCTTCATGAAAGACTGGCCTCAAACTTACTCTATAGTCCAAGTTGGCCCTGATGTCCTGACCTTCCTGCCTCTACCTTCTAAGTGCTGGGATTACCAGTGTGGAGTACTACACCGGGCTTATTTAATGCTGGGGATCAACCCCATGGCTCTGAGTAGGTTAGGCAGGCATTCTATTGACTGAACTAGATCTATAGTCTTCAAGGTATTTAAGTGGGGGAAAGGTCAGTTCTTAGAAGAGACAGTAATGGAAGACCTGAGTATCACAGGGAAATGGATATTTACTTTTACTACACATTAAACAAACACTCCTTGAAATAAATCACAGATCTAAATGTAGGAGCCTGAATTATCTGGATTATAAAACTTTTACATGAGGGCTGGTAAGATGGCTGAGAGGGCCACTTGTCACCAAGTGTGAAGGCCTGACTTCAACCCCTGGGGCCCATAGAGTGGGAAGGCAGAACTGACTCCTGCAAGTTTTTCTCTGACCTTCATACACAAGCATCCCTTCCCACCTACAACAAACAAACGAATGTAATTTTTTTTGAGACAAGGTTTCTCTGTGTAGCCCTGTCCTGGAAGTCACTCTGGAGCAGGCTGGCTTCAGGGATGTGCCTGCCTTTGCCTCCTCGGGGCTGAGGTACGGATGGCCCTAACTGAAAGTGACTGACAACCCTGTGTGGATACATCAGTGGCCTTGAACCAAGGGAACTTACAGTCACAGGAGCAAGAGGTTCAAACTCTGAACCTTCCCACGCTGGCAGAATGGGAAAAGAGCCCACAGAGTAGTGAGTACTATCCACAAGTGGTGCCTCAGTGTGGGGCTGGAAAGTTAAGGATAAAAACAGGAAATCCGAATTAAAATGCTGCAGGGGATGAATTTTTTTTTTCAAGAGGCCAGCAAAGAGTTTATTGTTGCTGCTATCACTGCTTTGCTCCCAGAGGGGATTTTTCTATTTTTTTTTTCCTTTTCTTCTTTGTATATTTTGTTTCAAAAAAGTTTGAAAGACTAACTGAGCAGTTGGAAAAATTGTGAGTGGAAACCGAGGAGCCTGAGAAACAAAATTTGGCTGAAGTGGAAAAACAAAAGGGGTCACTTTATTTTCTTTTCTGGACGTTGCAGAGTTGGCTGCACACCTGGAGAGGTTGTGGGTGGAGAGGGAAGCCCTTGGGAGGTGGGAGCACTGGAAAAGAGAGAACAAAAAGGCTCAGTCCCATGAGTAAGCAACAAAGTGGGTGCCTCACCCAGGAAGACAGAGGGAAGAGACTGCACTGGAGGGTGGTGGATCAGAGAAAAGCTGGAAAAGCAGGAGGACAATCTAATGAAACAGCCTTTGGAGAGAAAGGGTTAATCTCAAACCACCACCAGGGTAGTGAGAGACCAGGAGGCCTGGGGTTATGACACCATCAGCCTTCCCAGTAGTCATACAGCATGTACCTGCTATTGATGTGGGACAAGGTTAGGAGGAGATAGAATTCATCCTGTGGAAATGACAGATCTAAGGCATTTTAAAGAGGTTATGATTTCATATGAGATGCACTCCTCTTATCTGAAACCAAGTCTAAATAACTGAGCTACTCAAAATAGAATTATTCCCCAAGATTGGAAGGGATTGGTAACAGTTGCATCAGAGGCAGGTCCACAGTTGCAATGGTGGATGGAAGAATAAGGAACAGTGAAACAGTGAGAGAGATGAATACAGCAAAGACCAGTTGCTGGGTGAAGAGCCGTGCTCTAACACAGAACAGATTCAATCTGAGGATGATACTAAGGAACAATGCTGCACTGTAGCTTTAAGAGTTTGGAAAAAAGTCCACCTCATTTACAAAGATTAGACAAGGCTCTGGAGAAGCCTTCACTGATTTGTAACGATGATTAATCTCAGCTGTGAACAAAGCCATATCAGACCCTGATGCAAGACAGGTGTTGATAGAGACCTTAGTGTATGAAAATGCAAATACCAAATGTAAAAGGCTACTGGACCATGAAAAGTATGAACAATGCCAAAGATGAATTGTGCCACTGATGTTGGTTCCAATGTACACCATGCTAATATAATAGGCCAAGGTAAGGCTCGAGGTCTCTGATACCAAAATGCCTGGTGCTTCAATTGAGGGAAACATGGTCATCTGCAAAGAGACTGTGACCAAACTGTTAAGTGCAAGAAGCAGCACTGGACTGGAAAAGTGAACAAGCTGGCTTTAGGTTCCATGACTTTCCTAAATCTCACACAGAAAGAAGGCCTAGGCTTCCCAGGGTGTGTATGCGATATGAAAAACGTCGAACTGGGTTCAGGAATCAGATCCAAAAGATTCAAGGTAACTTCTTACTCTCAGGAAACGGCCTTGGGGGCCTGGCTCCGGGCTCAGAGCAAAAATTACTATCCATCTCAGTCAGGGAGTATCATGCTACAAGGGAGAAAAATAAAAATCCCAGACATAGAATCAGTAGTGCTGTGTTAACTTTAAATTTTCTGACTGTTAATGAGAAAGGAACAACAGCATCGAGAGACACTGGGTTACAGAAAAAAACTGTGGAAATAAATCAGCCTATATATATTGTAAGGATGTGTTAGCTGAATGAAAGCCAGTGTGAGTTTTGTGTTGGGGACACAGATTTGCTTTTATAGCCACAGGAAATGAGAAGCTGTGGACACATCAAAACAGACACAGAACAGAACTGAGCAGCAGAGGTCTCCTGAAGACCTAGCCCACTCTCCTGAAAAGTGCTTAGTTCATTGAAAATATCTGTTTGTAATTTACCACTACACACAGCATGACTAATGGCTTAGCATGGAGGGAATGTATTGATAATTCTGGGATTTTGCTTTCTTTAAAAAAAAAAAACAAAACAGAAATATTTTAAGAATATGTTTTATTTTAATTCCAGGTGTGGGGATATCAGGCTGTTTCCGACTGTCTGCGACAGCTAACTATGATTTACTCTGTGCTCTAACAGAGGTGTGGTTTCGCCGGCTGCAGATCATTTCTGTGATTATGCGCTGTTTGGAAATCTGGGAACTTTTCAGAGGGGATAAATGAGGGCCCCAAGGTGGATGATGGTCGCTCAGGGAGATTAGTTGGAGTTTGCTACTAGCCATGATCAAAGAAGAAACAAGGAGAAAGACATTAGATACAAGGATCTGTCTGTCTGCCTGCCTGCCTGTCTGTCTGTCTCTCCTCTATCCTTTCTCTATTTAGTGAGAGGGGGGTGAAACCAGGGGATGGGGAGAGATAAAGGGTAGGATAAAGAAGAACCCACAAAGTGGCAAAGACCAGCTACACTGGGATTAAAGGCATTCATCACCACTGCCTGCCTAAACAAATGTAATTTAAGAAAATTATAGAGGGAAAATAAAAGTTGAAAACTTTTGTGCCTGGGAATAGGTAAAGATTTATACAGGATGTCCTTGAACTTGTTATGTAGCAAACAGTGACCTTGAACTCCTGATCCTCTTGCCTCTGCCTCACTGGTATTACAGGAATGAAGGAGGGGTGTCTTAAGCTGGGCATGGTGGCACATGTCTGTACGCACAGCACTCAGGAAGAGGATGCAGAGGGATCACAACCAGTTTAAAGCTGGTGTCTAGGGGTTGGGGATTTAGCTCAGTGGGAGAGCGCTTGCCTAGGAAGCGCAAGGCCCTGGGTTCAGTCCCCAGCTCCGGAAAAAAAAAAAAAAAAGAACCAAAAAAAAAAAAAGCTGGTGTCTACCTGTTGAGTTCTCATCTCCAAAGATAAATATCCAAAGCCAGCTGTGCTGTGCACTGTGCTTCTTGGGCAGACGCAGTTTTGGAGTGTGTGTGGCTCCTAGATTGGTACAGCAAGTACTTCTGTACTGTTTGCACAGAAGAGCTGGGGAGAGTCAGCCTAGGCAGGCACATAGTTCCTGTCTTGTACCAAAGACACTCTGAAACAGGGAATTCTCAGACCAAAGCAGTTCTTGAGAGTTTCCTTTAGAGCTAAGAACTTGTTCTTTTTCAGAGTACCTTAGCTCAAAATGACTGCAAAGGAAAGAAAGGAACAGAGATGAACACACACACACACACACACACACACACACACACACACACACACACATACACACACACAAACCCAAAGCCAAGAGCCAAACAGCACACAACCAGACTGTCGCTGAGAATCTGTCCTTCCTCTGGGTACTTTAAGTGACTTTCTACCGAGACACCTTGCTTTTCTCCTAGGGCACTACCATTTCATATGACTTGCTGGGAAACAGGGCTTCTAAGGGTGGAGACCAACCTCTTGGCTTTCTGAGAAGCGCTCTGTTTGAAAGGGAACAGCTTCTGCTATGGCCGCCTGCATACAATATGCACAAGTTTGCTGTTTGCTTTCCTTCCTCCCTCTCTGTTTTCATCTCCTGTACTTCAGGAACAAACTCAATTTTAAAACCAATTTAAGCTGTCCAGGTCTCATAGTTGGTCTATGCCTTTCAAGGCTGCTACCAAAGGGCTTTCTAGTGCCTTGAGACTTATTGATTTGACAGGCTGTATCTGCCCTTCAGCAAGGTGGACCAGATAATGAACCTCACAGTGGGAGATTAGTAAGAGGCTGCCACTTGGGTAAAGGATTGGTGACAGTGACTTTCCTTAATTTCCCTGGGCAGTCACCCCACCTCCCTTTATTTGGCTGAAACCACAGACAGCCCTGTGAAGCTTTTCTTTGCACTAATTACATGTCCAACACATTCAGACCCATACACTGTGTAAGCAAGGCACCTAATCACGTCTACAGGTGCCAAGGTAACAGGAATGGAGGAGACACAAGACCTCCATAGGCCTTCTTTACATGCTGCCCCAACGTGTCTGAACTCCCTACCTGAGGTCTCTTTCCTTGGAAACAGAGACTCTCAGAGAGTTCAACTCAGCTGAAGAAACTGTCATCTGTTGCCAGTGGTGCACAGCAGTTTCCAATCCTAGCCCTTGGGAGGTGGAAGCAGGAGGATTAGGCAGGATTTCAAGGCCAGCCTTGGTGATAAGTTTTGAGGCCAGCCTTTCTGACCCTAACTCACGTCTCTGCCTCCGTGTCAGGGCCTCGCTTACTTCCCACCCCTAACATTTCCGTTTGTGAGCTATGCTCAGTGTCCCCTTTTAGCTGAGTGGGTTCTTTTTCAGATTGCAATTATCACATGGTCACAACTGTTATGAAAAATTGAAATACTGTTATGGTTCCCAAAAACTATTTCAAGCTGGAGGGCTGGCTCAGCATTTAAGAGCACTTGGTCGCTCTTGCAGAGGACCTAGGTTTACTCCCCAGCACCTGAATGGTGGGTCAAAAACCATTTGTAACTCCAGTTCCAAGGATCTCTCATCCTCTTCTGGATTCCATAGTCAACACCAATATCCATGGTGCTCAGTCAAACGCTCACACACACAAAGAAAGAGTGACACAACCGAGATACAGCTCTGCATAAGGTACTTCTAGCCTCGGCCACTGTCACAGGGGCAAGCCAGGCTCTTCACACACCTCCCGGAGCTCTCAAGACCTTCCTAGAAGAGATGGCAGTGGAGATCTCTTCCCAAAATCTTCCCAAAATCAAATGAAGGAAGTGGTGTGAAGAGAGAAGTGTTCCTGAGCATCCCCACTACACCCAGAGCACTTCCTCCTGCAAGTGAAGGAAGCAGCACTACTCGGCTGCAACTCTGAGGATAACAAGGTCCTCAGTGCCTACTGCCATCCTCTAGCACTTCCTGCCTCACACTGACAAAGTGGCTTCATAGCTGCCACACTGAGAAAGAGCAGACATTCATGTGGTGGCCATTTCCAAGTTCTCCTGCAGTGACAGCAGCAGACACAAAGAACAAATGCTGCACCAGGGCATGGCCTCCACCACACAGTTGTTGCCTGGCTGTGCAACAACTAAACTGGAATAAACAGACTCACTACAGCAGTTAAGAGGCTGGACAGACTTAGCTTGTAGACTGATTGGCCAGCATGTAAAAAGCCCTGGGTTGGACTCCTAGTACCATGTAAAGGAGGCACGGTAGGTACCACATGCCATGTAGTTAGAGCACTCAGCAAAGCAGGGCAGAAAGATCGGACGTTCAAGGTCATCCTTAGTACAAAGTGAATTCCCACAGGGGTAATTAAACTTTAATGTGAAAAAAGTGGAAATATATAAAAAAAAATCTACTGTGTAAATAAAAATGTTTCTAAAAGGTCACCATGACACCCCTTTATTTGGAGAAAAGTCTTCCTAGGATACCTGTTTGGAATAAAGGGGCACATTCCATTTATGAAGTTGTCACACCACATTAGGACCCTCTATGTGGATATATCTGTAAGCAACCCCTCTAGCATGGACTGGTACTTTGCATCCTCAGCTAAATGCCTTCTGTCTAAGACTTCTGGCTACCTCCCAGGAACAGGCCCATCACTGCCACTCTCCTGCTTCTTGCTCCTTCATAACCCCAGCTTACCTATTCCTTCAACCTATCTGACAGACTCAAGTTGTCATACATGCCTCAGCCTGACAAAACAGAGAGGCTTAGATTCTGGAGAAAGTCCAGCCTAGCTACATTTGTAGCCCTGAACAAATCAGTTCTTTGTAGTGTTTTCACCTATAAAATAATAATTATAGCGCAAGGCCCTGGGTTCCGTCCCCAACTCCGAAAAAAAGAAAAAATAATAATAATTATATTTATCCCCAAAACCTGACATAAGATTAAAGTAAATAACCCGTACAAAAGTGCTCCCTCAATAATTACAAAGTGTCCCCGTCCTTGTGTGTTTTTGCATCTGTATTAAATCCAAGACACTTTCTCTCCTACACAGGCCACTGATGGTATAGTCAACTCACTGGTCAAACTAAGACAATCTTCTGGGGGGCTTCTTATGCCTATGGTATGTAAGCAGCACGCAGGAGCCACCTTTCCCTCTGACTTTGTGTCTTTCTTGTTTAAGGGAATGAATTCAGTGAACTAACAGCTCCATTGAAGTGTTTTTCCACCCAACGAGTCAACTGAAATGCCAGAACACAAATAAAGACAGCAAGGCAGGCAGGGTGGGACAGCAGCTAGAGTTGGGGTCACATGTCTCACTCAGCCAGAGTTCTCACAGCAACAGTCACTCATGGCTACAGAGAGGCGGACACTGCTATAAGCCGTTGTAGAAAAGCTCACTGTCAAGTACAGGAAGCGAGTCACGGCTACTGTGGGAGTCTTAAACCTTAAATCTTGAGCATGTATCTTTCTGCCAAGGCTGCCTTGCTCTAAGAGGAGAAAACAGCACGGGGCACCGGGAGCCTGCTGTTCAGAGTCTAAAACCACCATGTTTAAAATGCAAACGTGGCCTGGGACATTATTTAGTTTACTTTAGTTGTGGGAGAGACAAAGTCTCTATGTAACACTGCCCATTCTGGAACCCTGTAGGTAGACCAGGCTGGCCTCCTGCCTCTGCCTCCCAGTGCTGAGATTAAAGGTGAACTCAACCGTGCCTGGCTGGGGAGAATTGTTATAGAGGTGGCTCCCATGAGGAAAGTGAACCATAAGAACTTCCTGCTTAGAAACTCCTGATAGGACAATCGGCTTCATCTTGAACCCATGGTGGGAGCTTCACACCAAAACACACAAATCAGCCCTTTCTGCTGCTCACATCCACAGAAGCTGCTCCACACTCACGCAGTGCACCAAGCGGGGAGAACGCTGAAGATGAAAGAAACATGAGGCTTGGTTCTCCTCAGAGGCCTGTGAGTTCTTAGGGCTTTCTACCAAGTTCTCTCACACAAAGTACTCTACTCGGGCTCCTCGAGACGCAGAGCCACACAAAAGTGGGGCTCCCCTCTTATTACAGTTCAGTTTTCACTGGAAATAAACCAGGCTGGGCCTGGTGGCTCAAACTTCTAATTCTAGCACCCAGAAGGCTAAGGCACTAGTTAGAGACCAGCCTGGGCTACATGGGGAGTTCCAGATTGCCTCAAAAAAACAAAACAGCACAGAACAGAACAAAAAATCCAAATAACAAGAAAGTTAAAAAAAAAAAAAAGGCTAGGTATCATTTGGATTTCTAAATATCTAGCAGTCATTTGTAGTTTTTAAGATTTATTTTTACTGTATGTCTACCTGTGAGTATCTTCAAGTATATAAGTGTATCATGCACATGTTGGTGTCTGTGGAACCAGAACAGGGTACTGGATACCCGAAGGTGACGTTACAGGTGGCTGTGAGCTGCCCCACGTGGGTTCTGAGAACCGCGTCCTGATCTGCAGCAGCGGCCAGTGCTCTTATGATAAGCCGTCTCTCCTCCCTTCAGCAGTCATCTGTAATGGCTCTTAGGAGCAGGAGAAGTCAAATGTATTTAGAAACTTTACTAAAGTAATACTTACAGCTTTCCACACTACTCTGCTTGTAATAATACTTTAAAAAAAATGTCTTGAGGGCTGTCAAGATGGTTCAGCCAATATAAACATCTGCTGCCTAGCCTGGCCACCGGAATCCTTAAAGCCTACATGGTAGAAGGAAGGAACAAACTCTGAGCGTGCACACACGCGCGCACATGCACAGACAGACAGACAGACAGACACACACACACACACACACACACACACACACACTATGCACTATGTAGTATGTGCATCCATACATGTAAAACTGCATAGAGGCCTCCTTTGGATCCAAAATCCAAAGCTCTAGGGAGAGTAGACAGGAATCCAAACCTCGGCAAAGATTTGCTAACACAGCTGTCTCACACCTACAATCCCAGAGTTTGGGAAGTTGGAGACAGAGACTTTTATAAACTCAAGGTCATTTTCAGTTACAAGGAAGTTAGTTTTGGGCTAACCTGGTCTATATGAAACCTTTCTTAAAAAACAAGGTAGGGATGTGTTGAACAGACGTATATGCACTAAAACACACTAAAAAAAAAGTAAATAAATCTAAAATGACAAACTGATTTTGATTATGTCATAATATTAAAAACAGTAACAATTCCTATCATAGAAAACTAGGGATCTGACTGTATCAGCCTAGGGCCATAACACTGTGGGTCCCAGCAGAATATCTTTCTCCCAAGAGTCCTTTCTTTGGAGGGTGTGCTGGGAAATTAAACCAGGAGTCTCCGGTATGCTGGGCAAAGACCCACAGGGTTGAGCTATATCCCAAACCTTAAGATTGTCTCAGAAAATCTATAACTTTGTATGCAGAGGAATTTTTAGCAAGCTCCAGGCCACTGGGGTGAAAGTAAAGCTTCAAGATAGGTTCTCTACCCTTAGAAACAGAAAGTAGGATGGTGGTTGCCAAGGCAGCAGGCGGAGAGGAACAGGGAGTTGTTCAGAGGACAGAGCTTCAGTTCTGCAGGATGGAAATGGCTTAGAGATCTGTGGCACAGCAGTGTACGTGGTATTAAGTGTACTGCTTCATGCCCTGAGAAATGGTTAGTATGGCAAATATTATTAACTGCAATTTAAAAAAAAGGCTTTTCCATCAGGCCTCACCATATGCCTGGCATCGTTAGACCCTTAATAAGTGTTTGTGATCAAATTAAAAACAAGTAATCAGGGTTGGGGATTTAGCTCAGTGGTAGAGCGCTTGCCTAGGAAGCGCAAGGCCCTGGGTTCGGTCCCCAGCTCCGAAAAAAAAAAAAAAAAGAACCAAAAAAAAAACAAAACAAACAAAAAAAACCAAGTAATCAGGAAGAGACTCTGGGTATGATGGTGCATACATGTAACTACAGCATTCGGGAGGCAGAGGCAGGTGGATCTCTGTAAGTCAAACCAGCCAGAGTTATATAGTTACGTCCTACATTTTAAACATTGTCTGTTAAAGAAAAAAAGGTGGGGAGAATCTTGTGTACTGTGTATTCAGATGCTGATTTCTGTGCCCAGAGTTCTGGTTACGGTCTAGATGCTGGCTTTGTCACAATTACTGAGCCATCTCCTGTATCTATGCTGTGTAAAGAATGTTCCTATTATGTCTGATTGGTTAATAAAGAGCGATCAGCCTATGGCTGGGCAGGAGAGCACAGAGAAGCCAGGACATCTGAGAGTACCAAAGAGACCAGAGTGGAAGGGGGGTGGGGAAGGGAAGAAGGTGTGGAGAGGCCAAGTGGAGGGACCAGGAGGAGAAGAAAGTGGCCAGGAGGCCAGTGACGCACCATGAGGAGTCTCCATGAGGACACACGGAACAGAAAGAGTATGGACATGACTCAGATTAGAGGTAAAGGACCACGTGGCTAGGTGGTAGGCAGACTAACTGGGTTAGATTAGGATAGCAAGGGGGTGAAGAAAACCCCCCAAATTATTATTCTGGGGGTGGTATGGGGGGGAAAATCAGGCTGGCCTTAAACTCACAGAGCTCTGCCTGCCTCTGCCTCCCAAGTGCTGGAATTAGAGATGTGTGCCATTACATTCCACCAAGCTTCAGACTATTTTGTGACCCAAGGACATGACATTCAAAAACTCTGGAATTCTCCATTCTTCCTGACTTGTTCAGGTCCTAGTTTTGAGTATCCTTTACAATTTATGTCTCTCTGTTAACTAAGCATATCCTTCCTCTTCTGAGTTAAGTTGAGCTGGCCTTTTCTCCCTGTTTTAGGAGCACAACTGCAGATTCCTTGCTTACACCGTCGGCTGCCATCTCTCTCTCTGGAATTATCTTCTTTCATATGTGTGGGTGTTTGCCTGCATGGATGGACCACATGCAAGCCTGCTACTCACAGAGGCCAGAAACAGGTACGGGATCCCCTTGAACTGGAGTTACAGAAGTTGTGACAACACCTACAGTGTAGGTGTTAACACTGGGACCTCTGGAAGAGCAGCCAGTGCTCTTAACTGCTGAGCCAGCTCCCAAGGCCCCAAAGATTTTTCTTAAACACCAAGTGGGATCTGCTGCACGATGCATTCCCAGGCACCAGGAGGCCTGCAGCTTGTGGGCTACACAGCAAGTTAAAGAACAGTGTAAGCAAATTAGTAAGACCCTATGAAGATAAAAACTAGCAAGGGGGGTTGGGGTCACAGCTCAATGGCAGAACACTTGCTTAACTAAGTGTGTGAACCCCTGGGTCACACCATTACGTGCCTTCAGCCCACATTTATTTAGTACAGATAGAGCAGTCACTGAAATGTTTCAAGGAAACAGGCTGTTTAGCTCAACTACCTTATGGGAATGAAAACTGGGCCAGGGCGGTAGTCAGGGAAGACAACTCACAATGACTTAAAGGGCAATGTCTGAAGCTGCTCCTTTTGCATCCTTTTAAAAGGATGGAGTTCTAGAAATGAACACCAAGGAAAGCCAACAGAAACCTCATGAAGTCAGAAGTTCTTTTGCTGACATGCATTTTGACAGCGACTCACTCTACAGCCTGAGCTGACCTCGCGCAGCCATCCTGCATGCTGGGATTACAGGCAAGAGGAACAGTGACATCATCTTTTAAAAGATTCTTACTTCTTGGTGATCAAGTTTCCCAGTACAGCAAATGGTTCTACTAGGTAGGCACGAATGTTTGCTACCGAGCTACCCTGGAGAGAGACAGGAGCTAAATCCCAGCCGAGGGTAGACAATTAGCCTGAAGAGCAATTTTTCTCCAACTGTTCTAGAAATAACCATACCTCTTAGTTTCACTATTGATGGTGCACTCCCTTTTGTTTCTTTTGTTTGAGATAGGGTCTTATGTGGCAATGGCTGTCCTAGATTCCATTATGTAGACCAGGCTGGCCTTAAACTCAGAGATCTGCCTGCCTCTGGTATTAAAGGAGGACACCACTATATCCAGCAGGGATTACAACAATGCCTAGTATGTTCAAAACATTTAAACTTACAAAATAAATAAATCTCCCAAAATCCTCACAAACCTAGGTAACCATGGTGGCCTCCTGGTTTAATACCAGCACCTGGGAGGCTGAAGCAAGAAGATTCTATGAGCTGAAGGACAGCCTGGGCTACACAGTGAATTCCAGGTTAGTCCAGGCTAACCCTGTCTTTAAAAAAGGAAGAAAAAAAAAAAAAAAAGATCCATCCCAGCATTCCAGAGGCAGAGGCAGGCCAATATCTGTGAGGCCAGCCTGGTCTACAAATCGAATTACAGGACAACCAAGACTGTTACACAGAAAAACCTTGTCTCGAAGCCCTCCACTCCCCAAAAAAGGATTCACAAATCTTTTCTAGAACAAAATGGAAGGCTGGAAGGCAGAGCTAACAAAGAGCCTGTCCTGTCCGTCTAACTTACTGATGCTATAACTCCCGGGAATGCCTATTAACAGGCTTTAGGCTTTCTCTTAGAAGGACTTTAGAATGTGCTAGAGATTAAAATCCTGTTTTGTTTAGCTCTTTTTTCTTTTCCCTCCCTACTAACATAGCTGCTAACAGCTGCAGGGCCTTACTGCTGTCAAAGCCAGCTCTTTGGGAAGTGTAAATCCTCTTGACTTTCTGACATTAGTATTAATGTTCATAAGTAAAGGGAGAGAAGTACTCCACATGTTGGAGACAGACAAGGCAGTCAGATGCTTCTAACCTGATAAAAACAAGTGCATTTGCTGTTACAGACAGGGAGAGGGGGAAGGGAGAGGAAGGGGAGGGGGAGAGGGGGAGAGCGCCATTACTGAGCAGCCTTCTGAGGCAGTTGGGGAAGAGAAACTCTATTCTGCGATCAGGGTCCTGGGGTAACAGTGCTCTGTGAGAGGAAATGAGCGCATAATAACCAGGGCTGCAGAGATTACACTTGGGCTTTTCACCAATGAGTCTCATCGCCCTCTGTACTGTCACAGGCATGTAACTGCTACAAAGCAAACGGACCACTGAGGACCCCTTCTCTTTGTGGTGCTGGGAATGAAACAGCACATCACACATGTCAGACGAGCATCACAAGCACACTATCCCCAGCCCTCTTCCCTGCTACTGAATCAGCTCAGCTCCTTTCCCTAGGAGCCACCTCTCTGCTGGCTCAAGGAACACTTTCCTCATCACTTTCAACTCTGAATGGAGGTGAAAGGGCATGAGGATACAGCTTGTCAGTCTTCCCCTTTCTGACTTTCTCATGCACCACATGGTTTTGTTTTTTGTTTGTTTGTTTTTGTTTTAAATTATTATTGGTTGGTGGCTGCTACTTCTAGAGAAAAATGTCAGCTGTCCTTCCCAGGCTGCTGTGCATGGCTTTCAGGCTACCCAAAGCTTAGAGTGGTAGGAGGACCATCTTGTTCCCTTAACATACAGAACATAATACACAGACGTTCTGTATAAAAATGACACACGGATAGCTCCAGTATCAAAGGAACAGGAGTCTGCTCTGCTCCACAGGCAGAGGGGAAAAAGAAAATGTTAGCCATTTATAAAGGCAGCTTTAAGTGTGAGGATGGAGCCACACAGCTGGCTTCACAAAAGAGAACAAATATTGAATAGGAAACAACTGACAGATTAATAGAGCTCCATCCATCTGGCTGCAGAAAGAGCCGCTGGGGGGAGTACTGAGAAGGCTCTGTTAGAAAAAAGCTTGCCTGCTGCCTCGCTGGGAGAAACGAGTACCTCCAAGAACGCTGGAACACATGGTCACACACTTGCTGGCTGGTCCTGTTCCTTAGAAAACTCACAAGAGCTACAAGGATGCACTGGCAAGAAAAGGAGACCAGAACATACGAGGTTTGGGATTCATCCCTTGGCTTTTCCAACTCAGAAGAAGGATGACATGCAAGAAAGGAGATTCAGGTACGTATGCATCCATGTATGTGTGTATGTATGTGTGTATGTGTGTATGTATGTATGTATGTATGTATGTATGTATGTATGTATGTATGTAGTGTGGGTGTGTGCAAGTGAGCATGTGTGGAGGACAGGTTCACAACCTGTGTCTTCAACTGCTTTCTACCTTCTGTGTGTGTGTGCTGGGGTCTCTCACTGAGCTTAGAGGTCACCTGTCAATTAGACGGGCTAGCTAGTAAGCTCTAGGAATCCGCCCACCTCTGCCTTTTTCATGTTGGAATTACAGGCACACCTAGCTTTTTTGTGTGTGCTGGGGGACTGAGCTTGGGCTCCCTTGCTTGAACAGCAAGCACTTCACCCAAATAAGCCATCCCCTCAGCAACTCAGTTTGTGCTTTTGACACAAGACTCGAAAGCCTCCAATGAAAGAGCAAGGTAAAGGCAGGAGGCCAGGAGTGAAAGGTCATCCTCAGCTACACAGGGAGTTTGGCCATATACACGAGCTAAATTCTTGCAGCCAACATAGGCATGTGAGCCTGGTTTTACGTCTTCTTTTTCTTTTAGCAGCAGTTTTATATAAAGTTATCAAGCAGTTTTATATACTTATCAAGCTATTAATAAAGATTCTTACCCAGAGAGAGAGAGAGAGAGAGAGAGACAGAGAGAGAGAGAGAGAGAGAGAGAGAGAGAGCTCAGATGAAACAGTAGGTTCAACTCCATGCCATGCTGAATCCATCTGTACTTTTACATGGTGTAGAACCCAGCACAAGTGCTAGCTGAGAAGAGGAAATGAGGCCAAACAAACGTGCAGGGCTATCTGCATCCTCAACTCAGTTGCTAGCACAGAAAACCCTGCCTGGAAATAACTGCTCAGGCAAAGAGAGCACAGCCACTAAAGAAAACAAGCCCTCAATTAAAGCTTGTGCTTTCTGTTCATTCCTAACTTATCATGCATTACTTTTTTTTTTTTTTTGATTTGTTGGCGTTTTAAGACAGGGTGGTGTGCAGCGCAGACTGTGGCTGCCTCACTGTGTAACTAAGGATAACTCTACTCCTGCTTCCAGGTGCTGGGATTACAGGTATGCACCATGATGTTGACTTTTCTGACTTTCAGAATCAAAATCACTGTGACTGAGAGCTTAACAGTGAAGGCCTCATCACCTGCTCTAAGACAGTAATGCATCAAGTTTCACCTCATGCTTGATACAATTAAACCCTTCAGATGGCACCAGTGAAGGAGGTATTAATGGTTTTAAAGAACCAGCAAGCAATCTTGCACTAACTCTTCCCACCAGCCTGGTTTTACCACCCCACCACTACCCTTGCTCAAAGCTCAGTAACAGAGTCCCATTACTAGAAAAAAAAAAAAAAAAGAGCCATGAGATCCTCCTCACCATGAGGTCAATGTGGGGAGAGCAGTGACTTACCTGTTCCTCTGAGAGTTGAGAGATGTGGTTCACAGCAGCATAGGACTCAATTTTGGGAGTAAAGTGACTGACGATGGCTCTGAAATAAAGAATTAACATTACTATGGTCCCAGATGGAAGCCAATGATAATCCAGTTAATAACTAGGAGTAGCCTTGGGTTTATCTGTGTCAACTTGACATAAGCCACAGTGTCAATCAAGAAATGCCTCCATCACACTGGCCTCTAGGCAATCCTTAAGGAAATCTCTTTGATTAATGATTATTGATGTGGGAGAGCAATGCCACTCCTGGACAGGTGGTCCTGGACAGGGTAAGAAAACTTGCTGAAGGACCAGAGAGATGCCTCAATGGTCAAGATCGATTGCTTGTTCTTACAAAGAACCCGGGTGAGCTCCTAGCAGGCACACTGGTTACCTCACAACTGTCTCTAACTCCAATTTTAAGGGATCTGACACCCTCTTCAGGCCCCCAAGGACACTGCACGTGCTTGGTACATACATGTAGGCAAGCGCATGTGTATGTGAGCGCACACACACATACACACGAGAGAGAGAGAGAGAGAGAGAGAGAGAGAGAGAGAGAGAGAGAGAGAGAGAGTGTGAGTGTAAGCAGTGAGAAGAAAGTCAGTAAGCAGCACCCTCCACGGTCTGTTGCAGCTCCTGCCTCAGGTTCCTGTCTTGAGTTCCCACTCTGACTCTGTTCTGAGGGAGTGACCTAGGAGCTATGAGATGAAATAAACCCTTTTCTCTCCAAGTTGCTTCAAACCATAGTGTTAATGACAACATGAGGACAAGGACAACTGTCCTCTTCCTAAGCATGAGTTATAAATGATATGAAGTGGGGAGGATTTAACAACCCACTGAAGAGTAGAATCAGATGCCTCTGATATGGAAATGAGCTACAGAGGAGAACTATAAAAACAAAAACCTAGCATGGATGAAAAAGGTCCTGGAGGTGTCCACTAGGGGGCCACGGTGTTCCAATTAGAAGGAGGCGTACGGGTGGGTACTCTGAAGCTGGACCAACATGTAGACAAAATACAGTCTCTGAGGAAGCTAAGCTTTGCCAAAGCTGACATTCAGTCTTTATGCTTGTTAGTATTAGTTAGTATTAGTCCCAAACCATAATCTAAATTACAAAATCAATCACTTGATCACATTTAAAGTCACCACATCTGGTTAAATTCACCTTTCAAAAAAAATCTCTGAGGGCCTGGAGAAAAAGTGTGTGTTAAGCAAACATGAGAACCTGAGTTCAGAGCCCCAGCACCAATATAAAAGTTGAGCACAGTCATGTGCCTGAGTCCCCAGATAGTGTGTGTGTGTGTGTGTTCATGCAGAGACAGAGGGCTGGGTAGCCAGCCAGTGTAGTGAAACATAATGAACTCCAGATTCAGTGAGAGGAGATCATGTTTTAAAAATTTAGGTTCCCATGGGTACAATAGTGTCGTGAACGGGAAGGGTGGGTAACTAACTACTTTCTGCTTGGTTATAAAGGCCTGCTGCACAGATGGAAACACATGTCTAGTTCTGTAAATCAAGAGCCAAGGTTGAAGAGCTCAGAAGACCCAGGGATGAGCCTACTACTACTACTACTACTACTACTACTACTACTACTACTACTACTACTACTACTGTTTAGCTCAATGAAAATGTCAAGCTGCCCTACAAATCTGTAGGTCTCAACCACGGATTAGTGTAGCTCTCAGACCTCCTCAGAGAAGAAACTCACACTAGGTCAAGCACAGAGAATCAGGGTCAGCAGAGTGCTCAGCCATTTATGGGACACATCTATATCACACCCCCTGCATTAGGTTCAAGGATCATTGTCGAAGACGGATGGGAAGACTCCACAGAGGTCACGGAGAAGAGAGCAAAATACTATCTTCTGAATCCTATCAGCCACGAGGTCCCAGCAGCCAGAGTTGCTGAACAAAATCCAGCCGCTCCGCATTTCAGCACAATCCCCCACTCCTGCCTGCGGAGTTGAACAGAGGATGGTTTCTGGAAAAGGGAGGGTTTTATTTAAGGATGTGGCTCCTGGTAACTTGACCACACTTTGGTGATGGCCTCACACCCAGGAGTATATGGGCAGCACAAATTGTAGTCAATGGGTTATTAAAAAAATCAAAAAGAGGGGTTGGGGATTTAGCTCAGTGGTAGAGCGCTTGCCTAGCAAGCGCAAGGCCCTGGGTTCAGTCCTCAGCTCCGGAAAAAAAAAAAAGAGCATTATACCCCAACTCAAAGATAGAGGTGTATTAGGAAGGGATGTGTATTAGGAAGGCGATGTGGATCTGGGAAAAGTTAGAGAGGAGAGTTGGGGGGTAAATATGATTGAAGTGTACTATAAAATTCTCAAGGAATTAGAAAAAAATATTAAAACATATATAGTGGAGAGGAGTTGATGAGGAGGGAGAAACATTTCTTCAGTAGTGTATTCACTGGTTAGGAGCCCATGATCCTATAAAATTACCTTCACCTGTGTCTATGTGAGCAGCCTAACTAAACTCGATGGGGTTACACATACCAAAAAAGGTCATTAGGGTAGAAAGGATCCATGGGAGTGAAAGCAGGGCAAGATAAGGTAACTGCGGCATGGGTATTACTAAAATACATCAAATACACGTGTGAAAATATCATAATAAAATCCATTATGTCAACATACACAAATAAAAATACAAAATTGTAGACAACATAGTACACAGAGACAATGCAGATTGTTCCTCACGTCCATTATGAATCCAGTGCAACTCTTCCCCAGATGCAATTCCCAGGTCTAAGATATATCACACGGATGAAACATACACAAGTCTTCTATGAGACAACAAATAAGTCATGGTTTTCATCCAGCAGCCCAGAAGAGCACAACTGTTTCCGTTCCTGAGTTCCCTGGAGCAATCAGGCAGCCTCCCAGAGCAGCTATGTGAACCCTTCGGGCAGGTGTGGCAGCAAAAAGCAAACGCCAGTCTTATGCAGGTGACTGCCTGACCATGCTAAGAGGTTGCAACTTGAAGCTCCACCTTCAGAAGAGGTATAATCCTTAATTTCAACTGTGGTGATCAGGGAAAAGGTCTCCATTTTGTTTACTGGGTTTTGGTCATATGTAATGCTATTTCTCTTCACTACTAAAAAATCTGAATCTTATTTTTCCCTGGAGGCCTAGGTAGAATAACACTGTTTCCATGAACAACACATAATGAAAACGAAAAACAATCCCAAGGACTTTAGAGAAAGAAGGCCCCAGGTGAAATCCTGATTCCTCACTGAGCCCTGAGGCACGCACCTATAATCCTAGCACTCAGGAGGCTGAAGGTTTTTTTTTCCATCTTTATTAACTTGAGTATTTCTTATTTACGTTTCCTTATTTACATTTCAAATGTTATTCCCTTTCCCGGTTTCCGGGCCAACATCTCCCTCCCCCTCCCCTCCCTTTCTATATGGGTGTTCCCCTCCCCATCCTCCCCCCATTACTGCCCTCCCCCCAACACCGGGGGTTCAGTCTTAGCAGGACCCAGGGCTTCCCCTTCCACTGGTGCTCTTACTAGGATATTCATTGCTACCTATGAGGTTGGAGCCCAGGGTCAGTCCATGTATAGTCTTTAGGTAGTGGCTTAGTCCCTGGAAGCTCTGGTTGCTTGGCATTGTTGTTCATATGGGGCCTCGAGGCCCTTCAAGCTCTTCAGTTCTTTCTCTGATTCCTTCAACAGGGTCCTATTCTCAGTTCAGTGGTTTGCTGCTGGCATTCGCCTCTGTATTTGCTGTATTCTGCCTGTGTCTCTCAGGAGAGATCTACATCTGGTTCCTGTCGGCCTGCACTTCTTTGCTTCATCCATCTTGTCTAATTGGGTGGCTGTATATGTATGGGCCACATGTGGGGCAGGCTCTGAATGGGTGTTCCTTCTGCCTCTGTTTTAAACTTTGCCTCCCTATTCCCTGCCAAGGGTATTCTTGTTCTCCTTTTAAAGAAGGAGTGAAGCATTCGCAATTTGATTATCCGTCTTGAGTTTCATGTGTTCTGTGCATCTAGGGCAATTCAAGCATTTGGGCTAATAGCCACTTATCAATGAGTGCATACCATGTGTGTTTTTCTGTGATTGGGTTACCTCATTCAGGATGATATTTTCCAGTTCCATCCATTTGAGGCTGAAGGTTTTAAGGCCAGCCCGAGTAAATGAGACTGGTTCAAAAATACAGGATTGGGATGGATCTCAGCGGTAAAGCATCCCCCTAGCATGTGCGAGACCTTAGGTTATATCACTCAGCAGTGGGGAAATCCTCACTCTTCTGCTGATTTGCTGTAAGAGTTAAGCACTGGTTTTTTCATGTTTTCTTGTATACCATCTCACTAACTTGCCCCAAAGGGTAGGTTAGAAGAGTGTGTGTATGTGTGAGTGTGAGTGTGTGTGTGTGATTGTGTATGTATGCATGTGTCTCTGTGAGTATATGTGTCTGTATGTGAGTGTGTTTGTATATATGTGTATGTCTTTGTGTGTGTATGTATGTGTGTGTCTCTATGGGTGTATTTGTGTGTGTATGTGTTTCTGTGTTTGAATATGGGTGGATCTGTGTGTATGTGTGTGTCTCTGTATAACAGTGTGTGTGTGTGTGTGTGTGTGTGTGTGTGTGTGTTTTGCCACTGATTACCAGTAAGCTAAATCCTCATCTGTGCTTTTTGTTTGTTTAGTTTTTCCTTTTAAGCAATTTCTCCTTTCCTTGACCATCCTGTGACACAGTATACAATATACTACAGAGTGTATTCCTGGGTACCTGGTGATTATAAGTGGGAAAAACATTCTATGCTTTTAAACACTCTTAAAAGTAGAAACCTTCCAACACACTGGCCTCTGAGAATAGGGGAAGGCATGACTGAATGGTGTGTGTCAGTTGATAAATTGTTTGTCTGAGGTTTAGTTATTTAATTTTACACTAACTTTTCTTTTCACCTTTACAACTTCACACACACTCCCATTTCATGCAATAATAAACTTCTTACCTTATGGAGCCAATGAATCTTTAGCCCATACAATTCAATAACAAAAGCAACAAAAAAAGCAATTTCCCTTGATGCCCGTTAACAGCGGTGCATTACAAGCCTCAGAGCCTCTGCTGATTAACATTTAACAAAATAAAACCGCAAATAAGAATTCCTCTCAACCTTTTCACTTTGAAACTATCTAATCACAAACTTCCTCAGCTGACCTGTTGGGCACTCCTCTACCTTACCCTCAGGCCTTGTGCACTCCTACCTGTGCCCTAGTGCACACTCCTGCCCCGGTGGCCTTTGATTCTTCCCAAGATCAAAGACCAAAATAAATAAGCAAGTGTGTACATTCTTAAAATTAAATGGAAAAAAGGAAACCTTAGTAGGAGAGGCATTTTGATGAATAATGAAGAAAAAAGCGCATGGAAACCAAAGATGAGCGGCTAGGGATGTGGACATGGGGTGCGAGGTCGGGGATGTGGCTACGTTGGCGATGCTTAGCCAGCACGGAAGGAGCCCCAGTACCACATAAACTAGGTGTCTGTGACTCCAGAGCGTGGCAGGTAGAGGCAGGAGGATCAGGAGTTCTGCAGTAAATATAAAAATAATCAAGGAAACAACACATTACACGCACATGTGAAAAGGTCACGATGAAGCTCCTTATGATATGTAATTAACATGATAAAAAAGGAGATGGGTAGGCATTCTGCCAGCTGACAAGAAGAATAAGCCATTGGCCAGGACGACAGTGGCTTGCTTTACTCACTGGTCCAAGCTTGTCAAGTGGCTTAGGAACCTATTAAAGCATCTGACTGGTTTAGGCAGTAGATCTGCTGGCTGAAAGGAGGGCACTGGGAATGAGCACCATTGACTGCATCCTAGCAGCTCACACCCTTTAATGGCTTGAGAAAGCGTTTTCCTGACTTCTAAGTGGGAATCACACGTGTCACTCCAGGGCTCTATTTGCCTTCTGTCTTCATTTCTCAGGTAAATGAAGGTTCACAACTCACTAAACCGGAAGCAGCAGGGGAGTAACGTGCGTGACCTACACAGGAGCATGGTCTCTGGGTAGCTGCCCCTCTTCCAAAGCGTGTGCATGGCTGTCTAGTTGGGGACTTTAGGCTTTCTACCTTGATGCATGGCTTCACCTGCTGGAGATTTCTACCTCATTGCGGGCTGGAAATTAGGCAATAGGTTATAGCCACTTTCCTTGAAAAACGAGTTTGTGTATTCTTGTTCCTTGTGTCTGGTGGAGAATAAGCTGAGTTCCAGTTCTTGTGTCCTCTAATCACAGATTTCAGCTGAGTAAGATGGACACCACAGCCTTCATACTTGGCTATACGTTATACTGCATTTCTTGCACGGCTGTGCGAGGGGACAGACATGCTCTCCTGCTTTAGCAGCTAGCCTTACATTTGTTTCCAGTCTCCGCAATCAGTGAATATAGAGAATTAGCCACAGGAGCTGACAGGGCTGCCCTCTTTCTACAAAGGACAGAAGTTACACACTCCTCTCAGACACGCCCACTTTCTTAGCAGATCTTTCCCCCAATAAATGAGCAGAATAAAATCTCTGAAAGATAAAAGACTCACGTGACAGACCCAACCTGCGCAGATTCTATTACTCTGTAATAGAGGGTTTTCCTTCCCTCCCTGTCTTTGACAGGATTTCTTTCTGTAGCTCTGGCTGTCCTGGAACTCACTCTGTAGACCAGACTGGCCTTGAACTTACAGATACGCCCTTGCCTCTGCTGGAATTAAAAGTGTGTGCTGCCACCACCTTGCTCATTAAAATTACTAATTTTTAGATTTTATTTTGATTTTATGTGCACATTTTGCCTGCATGTATGTCTGTGTGAGCGAATGGATCCTCTGGAACCAGAGCTACAGACAGTAGCTGCCATGTGGGTGCTGGGGTTGAGCATAGGTTCTCTGGGAGAGCAGCCAGTTCTCTAACTGCTGAGCCGGCTCTGTCTCTATGGCAGGTCAGGAATAGCTCATGGGAAATGTTCCTGAGGCTGGAGAATAGAACCTTTGGAGTCTGGCCCTGGGTTTCCTATCTCTGGAAGCAAAGGTAAGGAAACAAAACAAGCCATTTGAAATTATGTACTACATTCTTCTGTTTCTCTTGAGAAAATAAAGATACCTGGCAGAAATTCCCAAGAGTGAGAATCTGTTAAAAATCCCAGAAGCAACCTAATTTTAATTAATGGTAATCATTTTAACCTTTTGAATATGACTTGAACATGTTCCAAAACTGGCACAGGACAAAGGCCTGACATATGCTAGTTACCTCTTATTCTCATTAGCCCAACCAATCTATTGTTATGAGAAAAAATTAAGCATGGAAAGGGAAGGAGGCCAGAAAATAAGGTTATCACCTCAAAAATGGAGGCAAATTTTGAGCAGTTTACAAACTGAGGACTGAGGAAAATACTCTGTGGGTCCTATACCTCATGAAACAAGGGGCAATCAGCTAACATATTCCTCAGATATACCTCTGTGCTAGACAAGGAGGAATGAGACATCATTATTGGTGGTGCATGCCTTTAATCCCAGCACTTGGGAGCTGAAGGCAGTCAATATCTGTGAGTTTGAGGCCAGCCTCGTCTACAGATTGAGTTTCAGGATAGTCAGGGCTACACAGAGAAACCCTGTCTCCAAAAGCCAAAAACCAAAACCAACCAAACAAAAAAACCTCACTGTGAACAGAAGAGGAAGGCAGCTGTCAAGAGCTCTGTACTACATGAGAGGGCCCAATGTTGTGCATAAGAGAAAAGGGATAATGGGTCATACGGATCCCATACTGGTTCTCAAGGGCTCCAAGGAAAGAATGACATGAAAAGACATGGAAGAGGTTTGTTTTCTATCCCAGGGGAGCCTTTTAGAACTCCTTAGGAAAGGCAATCATTGAGACTGCCAAAGTAATTAAGCAAGTGAGCACTTACCATAAAGCCCACATCAGTTAAGTGAGCAGAGATGAATCTTATTACAGTGCACTGTCAGCCCTGAGCCTGCAGGTGCTAACCACCGAGACATGGTACAGCTCCGTCCTGAATGCTCTCCATTAAGGGTGACAGAGTGCTTTGCCCTTCCTGCCAGCTCTGAAGAGGGCTGTTGTCACCTGCTTTGGCAGTGACATATTTAGAATCCTGACACAGTGGTTTTCTCTAAGTCGGTATGGCTTCTGTGAGGTGGCTAGAAAAAGCCATGCAGGGTAAGGAAGATGGAGAGAGAGCAGAGGAGTCAGATGGGGCACTGCTAGTAAGGAACAGGGTGGTCTAGTAGACTAAGAACTAAATGGAGAACAAACTCTAAGTAAGACTGCCTCAAGAGAAAACTTAATACTATCTGTTGTAAACTACCTTCTTGGAAAGAGAAACATTACCAAGGACACGTTTCCCAATACTAAGGGAGCATCGACATCAGCGTCACTAGGAGCTGGTGTCAAAGACTCAGATTCTCAACAGCCTAATCAGTAGCACTAATAACCAACTGTTAACTGAGGAGACGGCCATTTATCCTAAGATTTGCAGATGGCACCGGAACACCTTTTGGTTCTATTTTGTCCTGTGAATAGTTTGGTGAGCTAACATGAAAGCTCGAAATGGACTAAATGACAGCTTATTGTCAGAGACTCAGCGACAGGAACTCTCCAAAAGGGAACAGTATAAAGTAACTGTGGAGACGAATTCAAACATCAATTAAACTCACTGTAAAAACCCTATCAAAGACCATGTCTATTACTCCAAGGAGAAAGCTAGAGTAGATGGAGGTAGGCAAAGCTGGAGTCTAGAGGCCAATTCACATCGAACTCACTACGGAGCAGACCTGACAACACTGCTGGGTGACAGATGTGACACCAATTGGGTTTCAGCATGAACCATATGCTGGAGAGCTCACTGCACACACATGCACACCAGCTTCTCCTCTCTGAGGCCCTCAACGGGAGCAAACAGGGAGCTATGGAAGAGAATGGTTTGCAGCTGCACCTTCTCCCACAGCTCTTTGTCTGCAGCAGGGCCTGCAGTTCCCCTTCAGTGCAGGGCAATGAGAAAAGCAGGAGAAGCTGTGTGGCTACTCCTCAGATCTAGCAGCGCTGCCCAGGAGAGGACTTAAGAGGAGAATAAATTTGGGGCCCCGTTCTTTGACAGCACCTTCAGTGATATCCAGTAAAGCAGGGGTGAGAGCCAGCTCTAAACATTCATCATCATAGTGCAAGACGAAGGTCTTTAGGGGAGCATCTGTGGAATTCCAGAGTAAGAAACTGAAGCTGGAGGAAGGAGGAGGGTTGGCTCTGGCATCGTGTCTCTATGGGAGGCTGATGTAATTGTTTTATGTCCACGAACAGGCTATTAACTGTTTTCTTTCCAATGTATTAGGAAAGAAATGTATTTGGTGTGCTCTCCCCACCAAAAGTGAGGCTATAAAAGGAAAAAATAAACAGTGGTTTGAGAACTTTGAAGAAATAACTTTTCTATTTTCTTCTCCGTCACTGCAATACTGCTTTCTACACAGTGAAGGAGCACTGTTCCCAGGACAAAGGCCTGTGGTGTCTGAGGTGAAGGGCTGCTGGTGCCATCAGAGACTCTCGTTCATTCAGACTGTGTTGACAGATGTGTGAACACCCGCCATATGCAGGTACCATCAGGAGAAACAGAGAGATGATTCCAGAGATCCAGGAGCATACGGGGTCCTGAGAGGGACACACACTAGACACTATGTCACTGGGATGTGCTAAGGACTAAGACAAAGAATAACAAGGTTCCACAGAGGCAGAGAGCAGGAGCACTTGGCCTCTCTTTAGGGAAGGCATGTGGAAGGCTGGTGTTTAAGTAGTCTAAAACCACAGTGGCTTTAACAGGCATTGAAGGACACTTTCTTACAGGGTTAGAGACTCTGTATTAATAACATAAGAACAGGTTTGCTAATAAGTTAGATTTATACATCTAATAAATAGTTAAAACTGTCCACTAAGCTACACAGGAAATGTGTACTTTCTTACCTAAGGTCTTACTTTAAACTTCCTCTAGCCATAAGACTTCTGCCTACGGTGTTGTCTGTTCAGTGCTCACTCAGACACTGCAGACTTAGTGCAGCTCCAGAAGATCCAATGCATCTGGCCTGCACAGGCACCTGTACTCATGTGCAATACCTACACACACCAAAGAAGCAGTTGCAGTGCTGGAGGGATGGATGGCTCAGTGCTTAGTGCACAGGGCTCTTGCAGAGGGCTGAGTTCAAGTCCCAGAACTCATTTTGGACGGTTCATAGCAGTAACCCCAGCACCACAGGCTCTGGCAGGCACCTGCAACTCACACGCACATCTTCCACTCATATACACATAATTCTAAATAAAAATAAAGGCATCTTTTTGTTTGTTTGTTTTTTGAGACAGGGTTTCTCTGTGTCGCCATGGCCGTCCTGGAACTCACTCTGTAGACCAAGCTGTCCTCAAACTTAGAGATCCACCTGCCTCTGCCTCCTTAGGGCTGGGTTTCAAGACATGTGTGATTACACTAATTTTCTCTGGTTCTCTATGGACTTATAAGAGTAGATATTTGGAAGGTGGCAAGATGGCTCAGCAGGTGTGATGCTTAGTTTTGGGTTTCTTACAATTACTTGTTTATTGTGTGTATATTAGAGTACATATGTATGTGAGGGTCAAAAGGTAACTTGAAGTCCTGGGGACATCAAGCTCAGGCTATCACACTTGGTGGCAAAAGCTTTTTCTCATAGACTCATTTTGCTGGCCCTGATGTTTAGTTCTGATTGTCAACTTGTTATAGTCCAGAATCATCTGGAAAAATTTTCAGTGAGATAATATTTAGATTAGGTTGGCCTATGGACATGCTCATGAGGAATTTTCTGTAATTGCGGTGGCTTGAATGTGAAAATACTGTTCCCTAGGCTTGGGTCTTGGACCACATAGATGGCTGAGCAGAATCATGCACACATTCATTCTCTGGCTGTTGGGTGTTTTTGGGGAGGGTTGCAGAGACTCACGAGGAGGCACCTGTCTGCCTCCCAAGTGCTAGAACTACACTGTGCGCCCGCCAGCGCTCTCCCTGCTCTTTACTGTGGACACAACTAGCGGCTTTGACTCCTGCCCTGAGTTCCATGAAGTCGTGGACTAGAACCAGGGATTGAGAGCACATAGAACTTTTCTCCCTTAAAGTTGGTTTGTCAGGGTGAGTCGTCACAGCAACTAACGGAAAACTGACACAAGCAGGTACAGTCTTATCCCCAAGCCTGAGGACCTGGATTTGACCTCTCAAACTGACTGGGTAGAAGTTGCCCTCTGATTTCCACAGGTGTGTCTTCCCCCACCTCTCAATAAACTGAATTTTAAAAAAATGTAAAGAAGTATACCTGGGAAGGTCCTCAGTGAATGCTGACAGAGGAGCGCTGACTTTAGAAGAACCTCGGCAACATCTCACTGCTCTTGGCAGTAAGATGTCTAGACACCTAAGCCAGTGGCCCATGACAGCACAGAGCCCACAAACTCCTTCTGCAGGGCTGCTAGTTTACATAAATGACAGAAACTGAGCATTTAGCCAACAAAGGTTTCTAAAGGCACTCTTAAAATCGCTTATAATTCAGGAAATCGGCAAAGATTAAAAACAGTATTAACTGCCTTGCTTTGTTGCTTAAAAACACATGCAAAATAAGCAGTGCTCCCAACCACCAATAATGCGCTTCATAGTAGCTTTGGCTGTCTCAAAGCCTCCATCTGGATAATTAAAACTTCCCTGCTCTTCTCTCTAACTCTGGAGCGACTGGAAGCCAGTAAACTCTACTGTATTGGGATAAACAATTCAATTCACCACCAAGAAAGGAGTCGTCACACCTTGGCTACACTGGGTGAGTACAGGGCCTGTCCGTGTTCACTACCTCTGCCTACTGAGATCTGTGCAGACCTTTATAATGAAGCCTCCAGATACTTCTGTGGAGCATCGTCACAGGGAGTGTGCTTTAATTTTTTTCTTACTTTAAGATTTATTTATTTTTATTGTATAAGCATGAGCATTTAGCCTGTATATATTCTGTGTATCACGTGACTGTTTGGGGCCAGAAGAGGCCAGAGGAGGGTGCTGGGAATTAAACCTAGGCCCTCTGGAAGAACAAGTGCTCTTCACTGCTGAGCCGTCTCTCCAGCCTCCTGTAAGCATTTCTTGATATCTCAGTTTTCTTTCTCCAGTCTAAGGTAAGGTAGGCCAGGTCCCTTAGTGACTCTGAAACACAGTACTTTGGTTACTTTTCTACTGCTGTGATAAGACACCATGACTGAGGTAATTTATAGAAAATAAGTGTATTTGGGATTTAAAGTTTCAGAGAATCATGACCATGGCCAGGAGAATGGCAGCAGGCAGGTAAGCCATGGTACTGAAGCAGTAGCTGAGAGCTCACATCGTGAGACACACCACAAGAGAGAGAGAAAGAGAGAGCACACTGGCAATGGCATGAATCATTTGAAACTGAAAGCCCACCCCAGTGACACACATCTTCTAACAAGGCCACGTTTCCTAATTCTTTCCAGACAATTCCACCAAGTGGAGACCGAGTATTCAAATATATACTCAAACCATATATATATATATTCTCAAACCATCAGTCATAAAGACCCTAAAAGAGGAAACCACTCTAGCTCTACATGCATTGTACTGTGGGGCTGGAAGGCTGTGCGACCAAGGGAGCCAGTCTGGAGCAAGAGTGAGGTTGAGATGTGTCTAATCCCCAAAAATCTTGTCCTGAGAGCAGCAGGAGTAGGACTGCTTCCTTCCTGCTCTGGGCCTGCATGTTCTAGAGCATGTAGCCTTGTGATCCTGAGGTAGTCAGGTAGCCTGGTGGCCAGATACAGGTTAAACTTCCTTTCTCCTTGTAAGGATATGTCCAGCAAGCACCTGGAATTCTTCATGCAGATGAAGCATTCCTTGGCACACCAGGCTCCAGCCAATGATGTACACTCATCCCCAAACCCCGACCCACCCCCTAAGGTTTATACCCCCCAATAAAGAGAGCTGCTTCCCTGAGAACTGTCCCTGGAGGAGGCTGTTTCTCCCGCACTCCACTGACTCAGATCCTGCCGAACCCGCCTGTCCCAGCTAAGCTTCATTCCCTGCAGCCCAGCCCCGGGTGCAATGTGCTTGGGTATCTCATGGGGAGACGCAGACCCAGGGTGGCACTGCACTGTACCATTCTATGCTAGGAACAGAGGTCACTGAAGTAAACACAGACAACAGAAATCAGGGCTCCTGTCCTTAGGAAATGGTCAGCGGTGACCAACAGACATAGGAAGAGCCACCTCAATGTGACAAAGGCTTTAAGTGAGAAATAGACAAGGTCCTGTGGCAATGCAGGTGTGATCATTGTGCAACAAAGAATCCAGGATGTTTTTAAGAACAATAATCACTGAGTGATTTTGAAACATAAATAGAATTTTGTTGGATAAAAAGGCAAAGCCTTCTGGTAAAAGCTTACACATAGCTATTGTGAGACTCTTGGGCCAAGTCTAATCTGCCCATACTTTGGGACAGACAAAAGACTAAGGGTAAGAAGTAAATTAGGATCACCTGTGGAAAATCTGGACATTATCCTATCAATGACAGAGAGGGAAGGGACACTTAAAACCCAGAATCTTTCTAATGAGATATTTCAGGCATAGGAAGAGAACATACTGAATCCCTCAAACATGGGGCTAGCATCTATGCCTTATCAGTGGAAAGACCTACACTTCTCCAGCCCTTGTAACTGAACAGACTAGATGGTGGCCACTACAACAGGATAAAAGGAATATTCTGAAATGGCTTGCTCTATAAGGAAGGCTGCAAGGCCTTCCATACAAACAGTGGCTGTAGGAATGGAGAGGAAATTCAAAGAACCTACTGATTGAGGGGAACAAAGAAAGAAAAATCTTGTCACTTTTGAGATTTCTACTTTAGGCACTGAACAGCTAACAGCACCATTAGCTGAGACAACACAGGGAAGGAAAGGATCCTGGGAAGTCAAGACCTAGTCTTTATAAGGACTGTGAAGGCGCATTAGGTAGCGTATGAGTTCAAGAGGCAAGGCTGGTAGTGCAGACTGGGAAGGTTGCTCACCTGGGGAACCTCAGAGAATCGAATGTGTGGACAGAAAACAGCTAAGGACATCATAAAAACAACGGCACTCTACTAGTTAACATTCGTCTCTCCACTGCAGGGTGGAGGGAAACCAGCTGCACACCCAGGATACCAGGGACTTTCTAACTTTGAACTATTTCTGAACGTTACTCTCTGCCTGTCTAGACTGGTACCTCCTGCTTGAAATAAAATAGTTAGAGATGAAAGACCGGCCTGTGCCCTAGACCTCAGAGACACCAAGTTGTGCTTCCGATATCTAGCACAGGGGAAATGGCATCCTGCTCAACAAGGAAATAAGTCTATGTCTTCTAAGTGTAGCCTGCTTACGGATATATTCAAATTTCCCATACTTTCTGAGTCTGACCCATTTTCTAGAGCTATAGAACAGTGCTTTTCTTTCTTCTTTTTAAAGAAATTTCTGAGTTGCGACCCTAATTACTTTTTATTTTGTTTGCAATGGGGTTTGTATCCATTACTATTCTCATTCACTGTCATGAAGTACCTGACAAGGGTTTATTTGGCTCAAGGTGGATGGGGTGACATGATTCAACACAGAGGAAAGCCATGGAGCAAAGGTTTCAGGCGGCTAGTCACACTGCCTCGGTGGTCAGGAGGCAGAGTGGGCACCTACCACGTTCTCCTTTTCTCTCAGTCTAAGAGTCTGTCTTTAGAATAATGTCACTGATATTGGGGGTGTGCGTGTGTGTGGGGTGAATGCCCTGTCTTCTTCAGTTAAGTCTCCCCACAAAAGCTCTTACGAGTGTGCCCAGATACATCTACCTGGTTGATACTAGATCTTGAGAAGTTGGCGTTGTGATATTTTGAATAAGAAATGTTCCCTATGGGTCACTCGGTGTATGCTCCCCCTGTCCCCCCGGAGCTGAGGACTGAACCCAGGACCTTGCACTTGCTAGGCAAGCACTCTACCACTGAGCTAAATCCCCAGTCCCCAGAGTATGTTCTTGCTTGACTGGGCAGACAGAAGAAACAAACGATCTTAACCAAAATCAAAGGCCACAGGATTCTCCTGGTGCTGTTGGGGGATTCAGGCAATGCAGCCTAGCTACAGGAAGTCTGACAATGGGAGCATGCTGTAAGAGTAATAGCCACCCTACTTGCAGTTTACTCTTTCTGCTTTGTGTCTGCGGCTCACCATGTGAGTACTCTGTTCCTGCTCCTGCCAACGCACCTGCTGATGCCTTATGGACTCTAACTCTGCAAAACCATAAGCCAAAATAAACTTCTTCTACAAAAAATTGATGAAACAATTGGCATGTGATATCACAACAACAGAAAAGAAATCAATATGGCCCTCAAGACAAACTGTTACAAGCTTATGACATTGCAAGGAAGGCACTGAATTCCTAGGGTCAAGCAATCCTCTAGTCTTAGCCTCCTGAGTAGCTGGGTCTTCAGATGTAACTCACTACACCTTGCTCTGGAACTTTTTCTTTCTCTTCCTAGTTTTATCAAAGTGTGAACAGAAACCCAAGAACTGGGACAATACTTTTGATCCTGTAGTATCATCTATCTTTTGTGGTGGTTTGGATAAGAATGGTCCTGATTCTTCTTGTGCATATCTCTCCAGTACAACCTCTGCCTGCCTGACACCATGTTTCCAGACATGATGATAATGGACTACACCTCTGAACTATAAACCAGCCCCAGTTAAATGTTTCCTTTATAAGAGCTGCCATGCTCATGGTGTTTCTTCACAGTAATAAACACTGACAAAGATACCTGTATACAGGAGTAGGCAAAAATCTATTATGCTACCAATGTCAGGCCTGCTCTTCAGCTGTAAGTGTGACCTTGGAGAAAATCAGGATTATGAAGCCAAAGAGGTAGTTGCTCCATAATGCACACATGTTCTCTGGAAGGACACCTAAGACAGAGAGGGGAAAAGGAACCTTTGTTCTGGAAGTTATCTTGTTGTTTGACAGGGCAGACAGAGGAAACAGACTATCTTAATCAAAGTCAAAGACAACAGTGGGTAAATGCCCTTAGCAGTCAGTCCTGTTTAGTTTAATGCTTAAAACGGTCTTATTCCTGAAGTGGCCATGACTGCACAGAAGCTTTCTCCAAAAGCTTTGGAAGAAAATGATATGCGGTATGCAGTGGTGTGCTGTCTCCTAGAGCTTTTCAAAAGAGTTATAATGAGAAATACAAGTTATAGTCTATTTTAGTTACCACAGGGCTGTAACCTAGCCTTCATGTATTCCTCAAAGTCTTAACTGTAATGTCATGCTCATGCAATCTTGTCATGGAGTATTCTATCCATGTGATCAGATGCTAAGAACAGAGTTAGATACGCAAAAAATATAATAAATAAATAATGATGATTAAGACTTAGCCAGGATGAGCCTTTATTTTCCAGAGACATGGAATGTTCATATGTCCCCTATGAATAGCCAGGAAACTACACTTTTACTCCCTGACTGGGACTGAAGGGATGTAGACTGGGTTCAGATCTGATAAATTATTGACAGAAGCCTTAACTTTTGGTGTTTCATTATCAGTTAAAATAGTCAAACATGGGGGTTGGGGATTTGGCTCAGTGGTAGAGCACTTGCCTAGGAAGCGCAAGGCCCTGGGTTCGGTCCCCAGCTCCGAAAAAAAGAAAAAAAAATAGTCAAACATGGTGGCTGTGATACTTAATGTTGGCTGTCAAACTCACAGCATGTAGAATCCCTAGAAGATAAACCTCTGGTCATGCTGTGAGAGAGTTTCTGGACTGGGTTAACTGAGGTGGGACGACTATTCCATGGGCTGTTGTGGTGTTTGAATGAGAAGGCCCCACAGGCTCATGGATTTGAACACATGGTTCCCAGTTGGTGGAACTGTTTGGGAAGGATTAGGAGGTTGGCCTTGTTGGAGAAGATATGCCATTTCAAAAGCCCATGCTACCCTTGCCTGTGGATCAGGACGTAAACTCTTAGCTACTGCTATAGTGCCATGCTCACCTGACACTAACTCTGAAACCGTAAGGATGGCCCAATTAAATGGTTCCTTTATAAGTTGTCTTGGTCATGATGTTTCATCACAGCAATAACAGTAAGCAAGACAGTTTGCCTTAGCTCAGTGAAAGAGAAGAACAAGAGGACCACTGCCACGCACCATACTATGCTTCCTGCCTGCGGGCAAAATGTTACCCGCCAGCCTCTGTACTTCCTATCTCCATGCTTCCCCTGCCACAATGGAGTCTTCTCTTGATCTAGCAGTCAAACAACGTCTTTCCCCTTAAGTTGCTTTTATCCCTGACATAGTGTAAATCTGCCTTCCAGTCCATGACTGTCTAGAACAGTCTCGTGTTCTAGACTAAGTATAGAGAGGTACAGTTCTCAGTGAGTAGTTCTGAGATAATCTATTGGCATTACTATGGGTCACATAATAAAAAGAAAAATGGGAGGTTCAAGATGCTGATGAACAAGGCTTTTTAAAGACATGCTTCCGAGGTCTCACATAGCTCAGGGTGGACTCCGACTTGTATAGGTACACGTAGCCATGAACGCCTGCGCTGCCTGACTCTATATTCTACATGAGGGATTCCAAGTATGTATACACCATGATGCTTAGCTTAATAAATGAAGCCCTAGCCAGCAGCGGTGGTGCACACCTTTAATCTCGTCACTTGGAAATGAAAAGCAAGAGGATCTCTGTGAGTTTGAGGCCAGCCTGGTCTACAGAGCAAGTTCCAGGACAGCTAGGGCTACACAGAGAAACCTGTCTCAATAACATAAATAATAAATGAAGCTTTAAAAGAGAAACTAAGGGCTAGAGAGATGGCTCAGAACACTGATTGCTCTTCCAGAGGTCCTGAGTTCAATTCCCAGCAACCACATGGTGGCTCACAACCATCTGTAATGGGATCTGATGCCCTCTTATGCTGTGTCTGAAGACAGCTACAGTGTACTCATATAAATATAATAATAAATAAATCTTAAAAAAAGAGAGAAACTAAACTTGGATGGTAACACATTCCAGCATTCAGCAGGTAGGGGCAGGAGGGTAACCATGAGTCTGAGGTCAGACTGTTATGTTCTAGGCCAACCAGGGCTACATTCCAAGAGCCTGTATCAGAAACAAAGTCTAAATTATATTATAAAACTCGAAAAACTGGATCCAACCCATAAACTAGGGAAATGATCCTCTCATCTATGCCTGGTGGCTATCAGCACAATTCAACAGCTTTTTCAGTGAGCTGTCCTCCTCGAACAGTCCTTTTACTGATTGTATAATGCTCACACATAAGAAAATGCACAGAAACCCTATTCTCCTATTTCTCTTCCCACTCAAAACTGTACAGAACCTTAAAATCTGGAAGAAAAGTGAAGAAAATCTAAGCACTGCAAGGACTATGGAAGCAAGTGTCCTAAGTCCAGACTTCCGGGCAGCACACAGTGCTTCAAGTCTGCAATCTCAGGACTAGGAAGCAAGGCAGGACAATCAGGTGCTCAGGGTTATCCTGTTACATAGCCAGTCTGGGCTCCACTAGACTGCCTTAAATTTTTTTCAAAGAAAGATGACTCTTTTATGTCCTCTTCTATGAAGATCTTTTTCCCTGATTTTAAAAATTATAGTTTTTATATAGTAAAATGTATCCACTCAAATGATATGATGGCTCATTTTTAAATGTATTTTTTAGTTAAAACCTTTTTGTGGAGGCTGGAGAGATGGCTCAGTGGTTCAGAGCACAGAATGCTCTTCCAGAGGTCCTAAGTTCAATTCCTAGCAAGCACATGGTAGCTCACAACCATCTGGGATGGGATCTGATGCCCTCTTCTGGTGTGTCTGAGACAGCAACAGTGTATGCATACACAAAATAAATAAATCTTTAAAGCCATTTTGTGGTTTGCACATGTGTGCATGCAAAATGTATGCACATGATATGTGTGTTGAGGTGAGAGTTTAACTTTGGTTGTCATTTCTTAGTAGTCTACCCTGGTTTTGCTTAAAATAAATCTCTTCATCTGTAAATATGTCTTTTTTTTTTAAAGATTTATTTATTTATTATGTACACTGTAGCTGTCTCAGACACAGCATAAGAGGGCCTCAGATCCCATTCCAGATGGTTGTGAGCCACCATGTGGTTGCTGGGAATTGAACTCAGGACCTCTGGAAGAGCAGTCAGCGCTCTTAACCTCTGAGCCATCTCTCCAGCCCAAGTATGTTTTTATTTGCTTGTTTGCCTACATAATTCTAATCACCACAATAAACACATAGTTTCCCAAGTTTTGAAAAGAGTACATACACTATGAACCCACCACACTCAAGATAAAAAAGTTTCATCACCCAAAAGTTCCTTGGTGCCTACTGATAGTCAACCTGTCTCACATCTGGCACCTAGCAACTGATCTAAGTTCTGACCCTTTAAGGCTGACATTTCCAGAATGCAAGATAAATGGACTCATATGAGACTTAGTGTAGATTCCTTCACTATGTACAGTGCAATTTAATTCACCCATGTTACACATATCACAGCTATTCTTGATTGCTAAGTGGTATTTGACTACGTGGACATTTCATAGTTAGGAAACACTTGGGTTCTCTCCAGGTCTGACAGCTTATGAATAAAGCCACTGTGAGTACCTGTCTAAGCCAAGTCATTACCGCACTTAAGTGGGTACTTACGAGTGGACGGCTGGAGGATCTGCTTTACAAAATATTTGCCTGATTCTGTTCCTGCATATGCATTTTTCTATGTAGCAGAGACCTTGGTGAAACCTCTCTTCCTGGTGTGTTCATATTAATTAATTAATTATATTACTAAATTGATTAAAAGCTCTGCCCTTCTGGCTGCAGGAAACATCTCTGACTCTGGGTCGCTTTCAGACTCCATGAACCTTACTTTGCTTACTGTTGTCCCAGACCATTAACAAAAATGCTGACCGTGCCTGGGTGCCTCACCAGTACCCTGCAGCCTCCAGAAAACAGAGCTTTCCTAACCCACACACTGTCTGCTTGCTTTACACACATTTCACAGCTCACTTTCCAGCAGCTTCTCCTCTGTTTTGTTTGCACAGGGTCTCACAAGCCCACACTGGCCTTGAATCCGTAAGTATCCAAGGATGGTTTTGACCTTCCTGTCTCAGCCTTCCGAGCGTTCAGGTTACAGCTGTGAGCCAGCACATCCACTGCTCTCCTTTTTGACAACTACGGAAACGGAGCCGAGTTTTCCCAACTCACTGGCAGCCAGTGTGCTTTTCATAATCGTGAATAAACTAAGGCTAACGTGAAGTATATTCAGAAAATTCAATGTGCTGGTCCCTAACATCAGCTTAAAAGCAACTGTGGGCTTTGCTGCCCCTAAAACAGACAGCACCCAGTCCTTTAAAAGTCTCTTAAAGAAATGCTATATTAATTAAACTAGAGGGAAGGGGGGAAAAGTCAGCATAATTAACATAGAAAGCAACACAATGGCCCAATTAATCACTATGAAGAGCAATCGAATAAAATACTATGCATTTTTATGGAGCAATTTAATCTGGCAAGTAATTAATCACAGAAACACTGAGCAAAACAAATGGATTTCCCTTTAAGGAAGTCACATTTATCATCTCTAATGTATCCCAAACCCTAATTTGTTATCTAGGAGACAATGAATTGTCAGCCTTAGCAGAAAATGGGTTTCTAATTAAAAAAGAACCCTTAGCTTTTCAAGTGAAGCCAAGTTCCAGGGCATCCAACATGCTAAAGCATCAGGGACCGAGGTCTATAATGACCAGCATGGAGGTCTTAACCTTGGCAGGTCTAAGTCTAGATCAGTTCAATGAGTCCCACAATTGTTAAATAAATCAAAGAGAAAATACTTATTATTAACAGTAAACATAACTGGCTACAAATAGTACCAAAATACCTAAAAAATGGAAGGCCCTCCAGAAGACAACAGAGCATTCTTCAGAACAAGCAAAAGGGGTGGGGGTGGGGACACATGAATGTCCAGAAATTTAACTCAAAGAAATTCTTCTTTCTTCCCTAGTTCTGTAGACTAGGCTGGCCTTAAACTCAGAGTCCTGCCTGTCCCCGCCCCCAGAGTGCTGGGACCAAAGCTGTGTGCCCTCAGTGCCTGGCCTTTCTTATTTTAAACAATAACGCATTTAAGTTCAAACAGCCTTACTAGTTTGATCATCAACAGGCTGACCCTTTTTGAGACAGGGTCTCACTGTGTAGCTTTGCTCAGCCTGGAATTCACTATATAAATCAGGTTGACCTTGAACTCAGAGATCCTCCTGCCTCTGCCTCCCTAGTTCTAAGATTAAAGATGTGAATCACCAAATCCCACTAACAGGCTGAAATTTACAATAACTTTAATATTCTAAGACAGCAATAAGCATAAGCTAAGAATGTATAACTGACATCTTTCCACCTCCTCCCAGCTCCTTCTGTGGAATATATGTGACTATTCAACCTGCCCTTTGTTTGCCAAGAAAGTTTATGACATTCTCGCAGCATCTCCTTTCCTATCTGTACAGTACCAAAAGATTTAGCTTCTCTTATAGAACAACCCTACAGACTAAGGCACCTAGCAGAACCTCAGGTCTTTGAGGGTTGCAACTACAATGTTGTCTTTACCAGTGCACTCCATCCTCAGTGCTAGACCCTATGACCTGCCTCTTAAACTGCTGATCTTTCCCAATTCTTCCACTTGAGAAAAGGTACTGCCAATATCCTCTCTGTACCAGGCCACTGTCTTCCAGACTAACTCTTACACCTTCCACTTTGTGCAGGTGTCTTTGGTCAGTACCACTGGCTTGGGTTCTATTTCACCTTGCCTTTCAGTAGATTTCTGAGTGGTAGAGTCTGCTGGTATTTTTGTTCAGACTTTATCTGAGCTCTTGTCTCTGAACTGTCTTATTTCTTCCCTTCGTCATGTGAACTTTCAACTACCATTACTCCTGTCCATGCCATGTCAGGCCTGGGTGCTATTTGGCATCTCTAAGATGTAAGAAAGAAACTCTGTTTGCTGATCTCTAGTCAACAAATAATCAGCAAACAAAAGCACAGATGCCACCTGTCTTCAATAGACTTCTATAAAGGACAACAAAAATAGCTACTCTGGAATATGGTCAAGCTTGTTTGAAAAGAGCTGAGGTTGAATATGTACTCTGATGAGACAAGCTGACAAGTTGGCTAAGGACATTCCAGAAAAGGATGAGACCTATAAATAGTTTATCCAGAGAAACACATATGGCTAGCCCACTAAAGCTAACATATCAATATCTACCTTTTCTAGACTATTAAAGATGGAGGCTGGGCTTGGTGGTATATGCCTATAATCTTCCAAATCCCTCTTTATAACTAACCAAATAGATCATTCTTTTACTAAAGAAATTAGTTCAGCCATGCAAAGTGATTCATGGATGTAATCTAAACATTTGTGAGGCTGAGACAGGAGGATTGCTGCAAGTTTCCGGTTAGCCTGGGCTACATTATCTCAAAGAAGAAAAGAAACAAAGCCAAGGGGCTATACAGATGGCTCAGCAGTTAAGAGCACTGGATGTTCTTCCAAAGGACTTAGGTCCAATACCCAGAACCTACATGGTGGGTCACAACTATCTGTAACTCCAGTTCTGATGATCTGACACCCTCTTCTGGCCTTCACAGGTACCAGCCATGCACTCTTAAGCATAGACATGAATGCAGGCAAACACACACATAAAATAAATCTAAAATCCAAAAACCTTTGATGAGGAGTCCAAGGCCAGCCCTGTATGGGAGGAGGGAGGAAGGGAGGGACGGAGGGAGGGAGGGAGAGAGGGAGAGGGAGAGGGAGAGAGGGAGAGGGAGAGGGAGAGAGAGAGAGAGAGAGAGAGAGAGAGAGAGAGAGAGAGAGAGAGAGACAGAGAGACAGAGAAACAGAGACACAGAGACACAGAGACACAGAGACACAGAAAGAAAGAGGGAAAGGGGAGGAAGAAAAGAAGGAAGGATGGACAGACAAACCATATGAGAGAGAAAATAGATTTTAATCCACCTCTATCTACAAGGTCCACTATGATGACTAACACTGTCATTGCCAAACCAACCTGACAGGATCTAACGTCACCAAAGAGACGATCATCTGAGCAGATCTGTGAGGGAGACTGGACAGACCCACACTGTAAGTGTGCATGGCACAACTGCACAGACTGAGCCCTGGATTACATTTAAAGGCAAAGAAAGGGGAATCTGAGCAGCAGCATTTAACCCTGTGCTTCCCAACTGTGGCCGAAGTGAGACCGCTGCCCCAGGCTCCTGCTATCAAACCTTCCCCAGCCCTTCCTCCCTTTTAAGTTGCTTCTTGTCTTGTATTTGCTCTGAGCAAGTTCACTTAATAAGTCATCCCCCAATAAGATGAGGTATTGTAGAAACTACAGCAATCATGGACGCTCCAACAGCACAAGTGAGCACCAGTGGCAGAAGCAGTTTCCAGATGCTCTCAGGTGCGCTCCGAGCGTGTGAAGGTGTAAGTGAGAAATGAGGTTCTCTGGTGTGAGGGTCTTGGAAATGCATCAGCACATCTTGAGCTTCACATCGTCATCACATGACTGGTTTTCAAAGACATGATATAGAAACCAATTACAACAACAACAACAAAAATCTCATTAAACCTGTTACTACAGGAGCTCACTTTGCTAGAGCATGCAAAATATCTGAGCTCCAGGGAGAAATGTACAATTGAGGTAAAATTAATCAAACCTACATAAAAAGAACAGCAAGAGACGGTGTAAGAAGAAAATTTTCCTCAGAAATTCCTGAAGTCTGATCACTAAGTGCATAATTCTGTTTACTATTATCTCCTACAATGTAAACCTGTATTTATAATTAGGTTGATATTATAGTAATATGACAGTACCATGTAGACACAATTCATTTAACGATTAATCTACCGGAGCTAGAAATTCTTAGCTTGTCATTAGTCGCCTGCTTATTAAAGCAGCCCCTCAGCTTCAGTTGCAGACGATCACACCCTTGTTACAGCCCCAGGGGAAATGCAAGCACACTCTCGGGACAATTAGCAAGTAAGGGGACCCCAACTCTGAAGAAAGCGGAGAGACCAGGGAGATCCTCTGAGAGCTCTCCATTTCCCTCAACCCCCAGCTCCCATGGTGTCTTCTCACTGCCCTCTCCCTGGGACTGCATCCTCAGTTCTCAAAGGCAGAACCAATGCCTGCTACAACCAACCTCTAGTTCTTAGCTGGCGAGTCCTGCTGGGGCTTAGAGAGCACAGGAGAGCAGAGGACGATCTGACCCACTCCATGAAGGCCATGGGTCTGGATTGTTTAACGTAAGGCTATTGTTTTTCTGGTTCTGCGCTGCTTGAGGGCTCTACCCACACTTCTAATTCCCCGAGGGCTTTGCAGTTGCCTCTTCAGGAATGCGTTCAGGCTTCGGGGCCATTTTATATAACAGTAACAAAGCAGAGCCCAGAATGGAGAGAGATTAGTCCCAAATCATCTACCAAATCAGGAGCAGAGTCAGGAATAGATCAAGGCATCTGGACAAAGACTCTGAAGACACATTTAGGAAATGTGCTGAGGACACAAAGCTGCAGAAGGTCCCAGCACACAGAATGACGTAACCAGGACGCAGAGCACACCCTGATAAGCTAAAGTGATGGGCTGAACACATCAAAACAAACAAGGATAAAGTGGTGAATATAGGTTAGACACAAAAGAAAAAAATAAGCTGTAGAAATTGAGGAGATTCACCAAAATAGTGACCGAAGCTCTACTGAAGGGTGAGACTGTAAGTTCTGAATTATTTTTACTCTGTCCTTTGTACATTTCTTCCAAGTTTTATACTAAGTACCACATAGATAGCAAAATGCTCCTATCAACTGAACAAGCATGGCATTCGAGAACAGAGGAGGGCCACCTCTTGAATCGGCTTTGAAGGTTTCCAAGGGTCCTACGAACGAGCAGCACAATTCACCTGACAAATAATCTAGTGCCGGTCAGGGATGTAGCTCACGGGACAGGGTTCACCCAGTGTGCAAAAGTCCCTGGTTTTTGCACCAGAGGAACTGAGCATGTGTACACTTCCCAACATCTTCCAGGTAGAAGAACCAAACGTTTAAGGCTGAGGCTAGGACAGCTCAGTGGTGATGATATGTGCCAGGCAAGCCTGGTGAACTGGGTTTGATTCCTGGAGATGAACGTGGAAAGAGAACAACTGACAGCTGTCCGCTGACGTCTCTCTGCATGTGCACTGTGCCAAATACGTCATACACACAGACAGACACACCTCCTACACACAGACAGACAGTTAAACAACTAAGGTAAAAAGAAGTTCAAGGTGATCAGCTATATTGAGAGTGGGAGGCCAGGATAGACTCCGTGAAACTTTATCTTAAAATTAAGTAAACAGGGCTGGAGGGATGGACCAGCAGTTAAAGAATACCAACTGCTCTTCCAGAGGACCCAGGCTCAGTTCCTAAAACCCACATGATAGCTCACAATGACCTGCAGCTCCAGTTCCAGAGGATCTGACACCACAGACACCCACATGGTGCACAAACATACATGCAGGCAAAATACACACACACGGAAAATTTTTAAAAATCCAAATCTTCAAAATCTTTTAAAAAATCCAATTTAGGAAAGCAAGTAAAATGTTCTATTTGGGGCTATTCTATTTCACTGGCTCTGAGTACCCTTTATAACCTGCACCACGCACGTATCTGGGTCCTGTCTGACAATCTGTGCTGGATAGTTTTATGTCAACCTGATACAAGCCAAAGTCATCGGAGAGGATGGAATCTCAACTAAGAAAATGCCTCGATAATGATTGGGGAGGGCCCAGCCAATTGTGGACGGTGCTATCCTTGGGCTGGTGGTCCTGGGTTTTATAAGAAAGCAGGCCAAGCAAGCTATGATGAGTAAGCCAGTAAGCAGCACCCTTCCCTGGCCTCTGCCTCAGCCTCCAGGATCCTGCCCTGTGTAAAATCCTGTTCTGACTTCTTTCAATGATGAACAGTGGTAAGAAGTTTTAGCTAAACAAACCCTTTCCTCTCCAACTGGCTTTTTTGTCATGGTGTTTCATCATTGCAGTAGAAACCCAAATTAAGAAAGGACCTTTCACTATAATAAACATTTTCTCAAATACACCTTTAATCCCAGCACTCAGGAGACAGAGGCAGATCTCTATGTGTTCAAGGTCAGCCTGGTCTACAGAGTAAGTTGCAGGATAGCCAGAGATACACAGAGAAACCCTATCTCAAAAAAACAAAACAAAATAAAAAAATTTTGATGAAAGATATACCTGACACCATACAGTAGAGGTTAAATAATTAAGAAATCAAATATGAGACCCCAGCATGGCCGTACATGACTTTACTCCTTGTACTCAGGAAGCAGAGGCAGATGAGTCTCTAAATTTGAGGCCAGCCAGGGCTAAGCAGTGAGACTGTCCTTGAAGAAAGGAAGGGTGGAGGCAGGGAGGAAGACCGGAAGGAAATAATTAAATTACAGGTCTGCACAGATGGTTCAATGGGGAAGAATGTTTCCTGCAGAAGTCTGAGGATCTGAGTTCAGATGCCAGCACGTATGGCCACACATCTGTAACCACAGCACCGTGTGGGACAGAGACAGAAGAGTCCCTGAGCTTTCTGCCCACCAGCCTAGCCCAAGGTTCAGTGAGAGAGCCTGCGTCAAAGGAGTAGTCAGAGAGCACTAGAGCAGGGACTATAACAAGGGAGCATATACCCATACCACACACACATTCACACATTCAACACCCCACACAATATCTAAAGCAAACCATAGTATGCAAAGAAAATCTGAAACCATGTCCTAAAGAGTCATTGATGGGAAAAAGGCATTTTACCTACAAGAGAGCAGAACTAGGGCTAAAGAGATGGCTCAGCAGTTAAGACATCTGCTGCTCTTGCAGAGGACTAAAGTCTGGTTCCCAGCACCTATGCTGGGTGCTCACAACCATCTATCTCCAGCTGCAGGGGGATGATGCCTTTTTCTGGTCTTCTAGCTCTGAAGGCAATATACAGAGACACACATACAAAATTAAAATTATATATATATGTGTGTGTGTGTGTGTGTGTGTGTGTGTATATATATATATATATATATATATATGGAGAGAGAGGAAGAGGGAGAGAGGGGGAAGGAGGGAGGAACTATATATACTAGTCATTTGAAGAAGTTAATATTTAGAAAACAAGGGTAAGTTTTTGGTATTGTATATTCATGTTTTATTTTGATTTTTGTTTTATCTTTTGAGAAAGGGTCTCAAGACTATACTTTTGGGGATAATTTCTGTAGTTTGAGAAAGGCTCTCATGTTACCCAAGCTGGTCTTAGTTCCCTTTGTAGTCAAGAACTGGTTTTAAAGTCCTTGCCCTCCTGTCTCTCTGTCTCTTGAGTTTTACTATTAGAGGCCCCTTCTACCACAGTGGGGTTGGTGCTATATTTTAAGATTCTGAGTTCACAGGTTAACATAAGGAAGTGATTTTCAGGATATAAATTACTGGGTAGTTTGAAGCCTCCAGTATTAAGCACTTCACTGAAGGTTGGGGGGAATGAGGGAGGGGGATCGATTGTAGAGAGAAAATCTTGTATATTGTATGAATGCACCACCTGTCAATCACCTGTGGCCTATGGCTTAGGCAGGAAATGGGAGGTGGGACATCCCAGGGGAGAAGGAATTCTGGGATAGAGCCAGAGATTCACCTGGAAGATGTGACAAAATGGATGCATGGTACCTGAGCACAGGTAAGCAGCCACGCGGGAGAATAGAGGTTGGAATAAACGGGACATCTGAAGTTAGATCTAGGCAAAGAAGAGCCTAGCCATATGGCCAAGTATTTGTAAATATATTTCAAGTCTGAGTCTTATTTCTGGGGTCATGGGCTGGAATGAAGAACCACTCCTAACTTCTAGGAAGGAGAGAGAGAGAGAGGGAGAGAGAGAGAGAGAGAGAGAGAGAGAGAGAGAGAGAGATTGATTGATTGATTGATTTGGCTTTTCAAGATAAGGTTTCTCTGTATAGTCCCAGCTATCCTGGAACTCATCCTGTAGATCAGGCTAGCCTCCAACTCAGAGATCCACCTGTCTCTGCCTCCCAAATGCTGGGATTAAAGGTGTGTGCCATCACTGCTCAGAGATGTGGCCTCCTTAGACGACATGAGATACTGGGGCAGGCTCTCTGGTAGTGTGCACTGCCTCCTGCTTGTTGTGCAAGGTGTGAGCAGTCCCCTCAGCTTTGGTTCTGGCCGCCGCATGTGCTGCTTGCTGCCGTACTTCCTCCCTGTCCTGATGGCCTCTGGAGCTGTAAGGCAAGCAAACCTCTCCTTCTCTAAGATGCCTGGGCTGTGGGGCTTTACCAGAGCAATAGAAAAGCTAACTAACATAACCCCGCAGCCCTAGTATAAAGAGCCAACTGGAAATACCTTTTCCCTTGTAAAACAGTAGTTCAGGTCACCATGACGGAGCTTATGGAATTGTTTCAAAGATGAGGAAACAACAGCAGAAGCAGGAAAATAAAGGCTCAAAAGGACTCCAATCTACCAAATGCAAACACATTATATGGCTTCTTGTTCATTCTCTCGCCCTACCTCTGACGCTTACCTAAAGAACGTAGGAACAGCCCATGATGGAGCTTCTCCTGAGTAGAAAAAGGTTGGCATAAAGGACACATCTGACATGCTTCATCTCAGATATTCATAAATTTTAAAGATTATACTGAAATTATGAATAGGAGAGCCTACTAACTATATGCAGGATGCCTGCTATCCTGAGAAGACACCTGGGGGTGGGTATAAGTCACAGCAGCATACACACCAAACACATAGAAGGCCTTGGGTTTGACCCCAACACTAAAAGGGAGGGGGAAAAGGACTGGGGCTGAGGTCAGGAATTGGCTCTCTTGCCACACAGAGGTAATTCATACTGATCTCTGGGACTGAGAGCTCCTGCATCGACCTGGGAGTCGCTCGCTTCTCCAGTGCTCTCTGCAATGTCAGCTGCAACAGTGCTCAAAACATCATAGCTTAACTTATGCCAAGGCCTAAAATGTTTGGTTATCTTAAGTTACCAGGAAGTAACTATCCTCCTATCACCAACTCAGTCACAAAGGTATTTCCTATCAACTACTGCTATGAAGCAAGAGAAAATTGTCAGTGTAATTAGTAAGCAGATTGCCAAAACAACAAAGTAAGGTTTCCAGACTTAAATATACATAAGATTTCTTTGAACTAAACCATAATGACAATAAAATGCTTTTATAAATTTCCTGAAGCTGGAGCTAGCAAAATGTTTCAGTGCATAAAAGTGTGTGCAGTGCAGTGCAAACCTGATAACCTAACTGAGCTTCCAGAACCAACAGTGGGGCCTGGCCCCCAAAGCTGTTCTCGGATCTCTGTATGTGCTCAGTATCATGCACATGCCTACACTCACACGCTCATCACACACACACACACACACACACACACACACACACACACACACACACACACACACACACACCCCAAAACAAAACAACAACAAAAACCTAAATACACCTCTACAAAGGGTGAGCCTTCAAGTGAGTGTCTCAGGATATGTGTGTGTAGTATCTGGACCCTGCTAATAAGGAGAGCCTTCTATTTCAGTCCAATAGCCTGATTCGGGCTCAGCTCAAGATTGACTCCTTTTCTCCTAGGAGCCATATTCCAGAAATAGCCCCTTATTTGAACCAATAAAAACAGGCCGCAATCAGTAGCCTTCTTGGAAGAAAATGAGATGCAGAAGGCAGAGCACACAAGAATATCTTCTATAGACCAATGCTGACTCTAGACATTTAAAAAGCACACATAATAGCTCCTTCAGTCACTCCACATCAAAGTTCTATGTCCTTTCAAAATCACATAGACCCCCCACGCAAATGTTAGACTAGTCTTGCTACTTTTGTACCAGCTTTTTTCTTTGTTATAAAGATCAACATGCAGGCATCAAAAGCCAATGAGCTTTGACTGCTCAGATCCCGAATGCAGAGAAGAAATAGCTATAGGCTATTAGCTCACCAGGGAATGCTGTGTTTAACACCTACACGCAAGAAAATCTCTCACAAAGGAAATGTACGTGTATAAAACCAAATCCAAACTTCCCCACTATCACAGAGCTGCAAATACAGTAAAGAGAACAGTACGAGTCCTCCTCACTTGTTTCTGAAACTGAGAAATCCCTCTTGTGTTTTTTTTTCTTTCTTTCTTATCCAAGTACTAACCAGGCCCGACCCTGCTTAGCTTCCGAGATCAGACGAGATCGGGCGCGTTCAGGGTGGTATGGCCATAGACTTTTCTTTCTTTCTTTAAAGTAAAAAATTTTTTTACTGAGATGAATATAGTATGTCTATATTATTTAGAGCTGCACAGAAATGTCTATATTTCACTGCAATTAGTATGAATTTTGGCAGGGCATAGTGGTTTGTTATCTATTAAAAAGAAGGTATAATTTCCAGAGTGGTTGTACCAGTTTGTAATCCCAGCAGCAGTGAAGGAGTGTTCCTCTTTTTCTATATCCTTGCCAGCATGTGCTGTCACTTGAGTTTTTTAACTCAGCCATTCTGACTGGTGTGAGATGGAATCGCAGGGTGGCCCTATGGTAGAATTAGGGACAGGACTGAAGAAGCTGCAATGGTGAGAGACCCCATAGGAGGACTAGCAATATCAACTAACCCAGAACCCAGGGAGCATACATGGGCTGCTCTGAGTGCCGGGCACATATGTAGCAGAGGGCTACCTGGTCTGGCCTCAGTGGACTCCTCAAGATTTTTGAGGCCCCAGGGAAGGGGTAGGTCTGGTAGGGGAGAGAGCTCAGAGGAAAGGGGGAGGAGGAATGGGATAAGGAACTGTGGCAGGGGTCACAATGACTGGAATGTAAATAAATAAAATAATTTAAATTTAAAAAAAGGAAAAAAGAAAAGGAAGAAGAAGAGGAAGAAGAAGGAGGAGGAGGAGGAAGGAGGAAGAGGAGGAGGAGAAGAAGGAGGAGGAATAAAACCAGGCATGTTAGTGCATTCCTATGCTCCCAGCAGAAACAGGAGACCAAACACAACCCCTTCCCTTACACACACACACACACACACACACACACACACTCTCTCTCTCTCTCTCTCTCTCTCTCTGTTTTTGTTTTGTTTTTGTTTTTGTTTTAGTAAGCCAGGTATGGCAGTGTTTGTAACATCAGCACTGGGGAGCGGATCAGCCAGGCAGCTTTGAGCAGCTCAGTCATCCCTTGTCTCAGAACACAAAGCAAACAGAGACTGAGGAGATGGTTCAGAGGCTAAGCACATGTAATGCCCTGCCGAGGTTCTGGCTGTGGTTCCCAGCTCTCATACATATCGAGAGGATTTGATGCCTTCTGGCCTCTTTGGGTAGCTGCACACACATGCTGCACAGAAGCTCACTCACGCACGCACACACACACACAACTAAAAATGAGTAAATATTTTTTAAAACATAAAGAGACTTGTAGGTAGAACTTGGCAGCATACTTGCTTCACAGCAGTGAGGCCCTTGCTTCAATCCCTAATACAGTAAAACCACAACAGATAGGAAAGAAAAGAATTAAAGAAAAATGTAGTAGGCAGATGAAGTCCAATTGAATCCACAATAATATTAAATGTGAGTGAAATGAACATTCCAATCAGAATGCAGGACCCGTCAGACCAGAGGAAGAGCCTGACCTGCAGAACAGGACAAAGCATGTCTTTAGTCCCAGTCCTTAGGAGGCAGATTTCTATGAGTTAAAAACCAGCCTGGTCTACACAGAGAGTTCCAGGCCAGCTGAGGCTACATTGTGAGACTCTGTAAGAGAAGGAAAAAAGAAGCCAGATTCAACTACCTATCACAAATATTTTATAGAGGTAAAAACAGATAAAGCATAAAAGAATGGGAAAAGATATGTCATGACAGAAAATATAATTAGCAAAGAAGCTAAGAGTTAACACTGTATATGTATTTATCACGTCTGCAGATGCTCTGTAGCCCACTGAACAACAGTCGGTGTCTATACAAGGTGCATCATTTGTGAGGCAGTGAACCAAACTTCCGTTTAAAACATTTTTGGTTTTTGTTTGTTTGATCTTTGTTTTTGTAATAGGAGCTCCTGTATTCCAGGCTGGTATTGAAGTCAATATATAACTGAAAATAATCCTGAACTTCTATTTTCCTGCGTCTGCCTCCAAGGGCTGGCATTACAAGCATGTGCCACCACGTGTGTGCGGGCACCTGCAGAGGTCAGAGGCACTGGATTCTCCAGAGCTGGAGATGCACATGTCCACACCCTCCTCCCCTCAGAAACATAGACTTAGTGAGAAACAGTAAGAGTCATGCAAGAAGAAATGAACAACATGAAGGGTTCTTTATCAGACAGAGGGATTAAGTCACTTATTTAAAAAAAACAAACTGCTTCTGGGGGGTGGGAAGATGATTCATGGTTAAAAGCACTGGCTTACCCAGATGGTTCTTCTAAAGGACCTAGGTTTTACTCCTAGCATTCACACGGCAGCTCATTGTCACCTGTAACTCCAGTTCCAGGGGAACCAATGTCCTCTTCTGGCCTATATGGGCACCAGGCACATACATGGTGCACAGATATTTCAGACCAAATGCCCTTACACATAAAAATAAAGTAGTAAAAAAAAAACAGTATTTGTGAAAAGAACATCAAGTTCTAATAAATTCTACCATACATTTAATATTAATCCTCTGCAAACTCTTCCAGAAACAAAAAGTGAAGAACACAAACCAATTTATTCCATAGTGCCATTATTACCCTGATATAAAAACAAAAACATCACACGAAAACTACAGAAGACAGAAATACAATCTTCTCAGTTATAGGTAGAGTCATTTTGGGACTTTTTTTAAATCATAATAAAAATACAGCATAATACAGCAGGAACCTCTGGAGTAAAACTAGGTCAGACATCCTATGAGCAGACTCAAAGTGAAGGAGAGCACGAATCTTCCCCCCATTACTCTCCCATCACTGGGGACAGGAACAGGCTGACAGCCTAAGTTCCCGCATGACCTCTAAAGCCAGCCTGTCACTACCATCATTTTAGATCTCCCATCTCTCCAAGTGCACATGAGAAGGGACAGAGACAGGAGGAAAGTGGATATGAAAGGGCTTAATCCTATGGGCTGAGTTCTCCCTGAGACTCATGCGAACTGAGACTGTAAGATCTGTACACTTGTACAACCAGGACACAATTTTTAATAAATTAGTAAATATTGAGTATATGCCATTTAATAGTCTCCTTAACAGCTCAGGCCCATGATTAGCCTCACTCTGTGGCTGAGAAAACTCAAGCACAGGGTGGCTGAATCACTTGCCCAAAGGAAGAATAGAACTGGAACTCAAAATTCAATCTCCTTTATTCTTACCCCCACCCCCCACCCCGGGACTGAGGACCGAACCCAGGGCCTTGCGCTGTAGGAAAAACTACAGACAAACTGAGTTTCTTTCTTTGTCAGCCTGAGTGAAGATGAGAAACTGGAGCCATTCAAGAATGTGCAGGAATCAGTGGGACTGAATTCTATTCCCAGGAACCCCTCAAAACATTCTAGAATCAGAGCTGGTATTATCTTTAAAAAGGCAAAGTAGGTGCTAGTGGAACTGCATTTCCACATACAAGGAAGTAAAGCTTGGCCCTCGGTTAATTTTATATACAAATCAGATAGAGCTCCAGGCAGAGTGTTTGCTGAGCATGTGCAAAGCCCTGGGTTTGAGCACTGGATTTGATCTCCAGCAACACATTATGATAGTGGTGATATCATGTGATAGTAAGACAAGTATTCAAAGATGGGACAAGAGACTGGGAGAGCAGGGATAGAGGCAGGGGGATCAGGTGTTCAATGACAGCCTCTAATACACTGTAAGTTTGACACCAGTCTCAGGTGCACAGTAAGGTACTTCAAAGGTGGGGTGGCACAGTGGTGCACGCGTGCAATGCTCAGGAAGCTGAGGTATAAGAATCCAGAGCTTGGGAACTCAACCATTCCTGAGTAATATAGTTTACATCTGACTACATATAAAGATCAACCCTTCTGTGCACCAAAGGACACTGTAAAAAGTAAAAAGGCAACTCACAGAATGGGAGAAAATAATTGCAAATCATCTGATACATTGGCATATAGATTACATAAAGAATGCCTGAAATCCAATAACAAAACCCAACTCAATTAGCTGAGCACAGTGGCACAGGCCTTTAATCCCAGCACTAGGGAGGCAGAAGCAGGAAGTTCTCTGTGAGGAGTTCAAGGCCAGCCTGGTCTAAACAGTAAGTTCCAGGACAGGTGGAGTTACAAAGTGAGACACTGTCTAAAACAAACAAACAAACAAACAAACAAACCCCTTTCAATTAATACACTTGGGGGGGGGGCAGGCGACAGCTTGGTGGTAGAGTTCTTTGAGTAGCACATAAGAGGCCCTGAGAGTGATCCTTAGTATCACAGAAGGCAGAAGTGGGTGGGAGGAGTGGATACAGTGTCACATGCCTGTAATCCCAGTACCTTCAGGTCAGCCTGGGTTACATATACACAGGTAGTCACTATCACCCTACCCCACCACTGTCCCCACCAAGAAGAAAGAGAGAGCTGCTGTGTGTGTTGGGGTGAGGATGGGGAGGATTTGAATAGTATTTCTTCAAGGAAGAAATATAAATGCCTAAGAAAATTTTTAGGTGGCACATGCCTTTAATACCAGCACTGGGGAGGCAGAGGCAAGTGGATCTTTGTGAGTTTAAGGCTGGCTTGGTCTACAGCATGAGTTCTAGAATACCCAGGACTCTATGCAGAAAAACCCTGTCTCAAAACAAAACAAAACAAAACAAGTGTTCAACATTACTATTAGTCATTAGAGAAATGCAAATTAAAAATATAATGAGATACATCTTCACACCCATTACGATGGGTAGTGCCAAAAAAGGGAAAAGCATTAGTAAGAATGTGTAAAATTAGAATGTAAAATAGTGCAGCCACTTTGAGAAATGGTTGGCAAGTTCTCCAAATGTCATACATAAATTATCGTATACTGTAGTAATTCCACATGTGAAGCAAGCAAGGTACTGAAGAGATTTATGTATAATCCTGCTCATATAAGCAACACTCACAGCGTCCGTCTGTCCAAAAGGTAGAAGCAATTCAAGTATTTTCAACATGACAACAGAGTAACAAAATGTGGTAGACACACATGATGGAACTCACACAGGAAATTCTGACATATGTTAACACAGCACACATGTTGATGCTTGAGGACAGTATACTACACGAACTAAGTCAGTCACAATGGACAAACAGGATGAAGTTCTCGGCAGTCAATCAGAAAATCGAAAACAGAATGGGATTGCCAGGTGCCAGAGGAGAAGGAAAGGGAGATGGGACTGTGATGGGTGCGTAGTTTGAGCTGGGAGTCAAGCCCCGTGGTAAGTGCTAGTCTGATGTGTAAGGCTCTGCTTTCAGTCCCCAATGCCACTCAGAATACTAAAGTTCTGAAAGTGATGGTGGCAGTGACACTGTAACAAGGTAAATACACTTACTGTCAAGGAGCTATACGGTTAAAAATAACTAAAGAAGGGGCTGGAGAGATGGCTCAGTGGTTAAGAGCACTGATGCTCTTCCAGAGGTCCTGAGTTCAATTCCCATCAACTGCATGACGGCTCACAACCATCTGTAATGGGATCTGATGCCCTCTTCTGGCATGCACCATATATGCACACAGAACACTCATACACAAATAAGTAATATTTAAAAAATAAGATCTGGAGCTGAAGAGATGGCTCATCAGTTAAGAGCACTGGCTGACCTCTAAGAGGACCTGGATTCAATTCCCAGCACCCTCATAGCAGCTCAAAACTATCTGTAAATCCAGTCCCATGGGATCCAATGCTTCTGACGTCCTTGGGCACTGCACACACATGATGCACAGACATGCATGCAGGCAAAACATACACATGATGACGATGAAGATATAGAGGAAGCAAAGTGCAGAAGTACTCCAAGGGAATTTTAAGCCAAGTTTAAGAGGGGTATACTAAAATCATCCTCACCTACAAATCATTACAGACCCAGATAAAATCTCAGTATTTCACTATAAATACCCCATTTTCCTAATCCAAGATTCTTAACGTCTCTGCAGTTCACCAACCCTAGCTATGTCCTTATGCAAAGATCTCACTTTGCAGCGTAAACTAGCTGCAATCTTAGAAGACTGGGAGCACTGAGGAAACAATGTTCCTGTGGCTTTATTTTAGTGCTTTGTTGTAACGTGCATAGGCTTCTCACTCTGTCTAAAGGTGTGGAACAGGGTCTGATTAACAAAAGCAGGGCCATCATTGACAAATTCTAACTCAAGCGGCATCTAAGCCTAGGCAGACAACTCTGCGGTCACATGCTCCCTGCTACTTGCCAATTATCAATTCAGTGCCCCTGCTCATGTCTTTTACTTTAGTCTGCACTTCATCCTCTTCCCTAGACCACATTCATTTCTCAGTAACTAAGTTGCACCCTTCTGCTGAAGTGCCTGGGCCTCAAGCTGCGCCTCTTCTCCCTTCGCCTGTGCTCATTTTACCTCTAAGTAGGAGGAGGACACTGAAGCCCAGACAGTGCGTGAGCAATGACTTCAAAGCTGCGAAGACTTCGGAGGACCGAGACCTCCTCACATTCCCTTCTCAGCTCCAATTCTGTCTCCATTAGCAGAGGTAACCAGGCTAGGGTGATGGTGTGCACCTCTAATTTCCACACCAGAGAGAGGTGTAAGCGAGAAAGACCATGTATTTAAGGACAGCCTGGACTGTGTACTAATTTCCAAATTAGCCTTAGCTACTAGCACTTGGCACAAAGATCAGGAACACAAAACCATGCTTGAATACAGAACAAGTTCAAAGTCAGCCTCGGATACTGAGGCCTGTCTCATATAGACAAACACCACAGAATGCACAGGGAGAGAGGAGGCAGACCTTCCAAACGGTTGGTAAAGGAGCCATAGTGCACCTTACTCTTCTTTTTTTTTTTTTTTTGGTTTTTTTTTTTTTTTCGGAGCTGGGGACCGAACCCAGGGCCTTGCGCTTCCTAGGTAAGCGCTCTACCACTGAGCTAAATCCCCAGCCCCACCTTACTCTTCTTATGAAAGGACAACAGTTCCTGTGGGGAGGATCTGCTAAAAACAGGAAGAGGCTCGTTCAAATGCAAATAACTCTGACAACTGAAGAACCAACAGGACTAAACCATGAAAGACAGAAAAGCAGAGCACCTGAAACTCCACGCTTGTGTTAGTACTTTAGCTCCCACTGTCAAAACCCAAGCTCCAAAGGACAGAAAGGTCTGCGGTCTTTCTGCTCCTCCCCAAGTTGTGGGGAGGCCCTAAGAAAGGGAAGTCAACAGGCCCACCACAAGCCAGGAGGCCCAGAGGCACAGCTTTACGGTGTCATCTGAAGTTGGCCTTCAACTCATCTCTTCCTGGGGAATATCAAATAACATTCTCCAGGCACGCGATAAGAGTCTGTTCATGCTGCCTTAGCAATCCTTCTCATGTACACATCAGCACAAATAACCTTTAGAAACAGCTAAAATAAATTGTGCCACCACAATTTTCCCACTAAGCCTTACTCCATGGTATTTCTTGGAGACCCAGTAGTGTGATTGCTGACCCAGCCCTTGCTTTCTTAACCACCCAAAGTCACAGGTGCACATCACAAACCTTAAGTCACAAGTGCACATCACAAACTAAGTCACAGGTGTACATCACAAACCGTAAGAAAAGACAAAAGTGCAGGGAAGCCTGGCTCAGTCACACTGTTCCTCTCCTTCCTTGGATATATAACTACAGAAAATGACACAACTTCCTTGATCATTCTCATCCAAAGCCAGCAATGTCCATCTACAAAGAAACCCAAAACATTTTAACCTTCACAGAACAGAAAGGTAAAGGGTAGCTGGAATACTAAACAAGCTTCAAAATAGGCCAAGTGCAGTGGTACATGCTGTTAATCCCAGCACTCATCAGGCAAAGCCTAGTGGATCTGAGTTTGAGGCATGTCTACTATTGATTCCTAGGCCAGCCAGGGTATACAGTGAAACCCTGTCTCAAAGTTAAGGTGTGTGTGTGTGTGTGTGTGTGTGTGTGTGTGTGTGTGTGTGTGTGTGTGTGTGTAAAATGTTAAAAGCAATTGCTGCTTTTGTGAGGACCCAAGTTCAATTCTTAGCACCCACATGGTGATTCATACTATCTGCAACCCAGAACCAAAAGTTTCAATGCCCTCTTCTGCCCCCCACGGACACCAAGCACCTATGTGCTATATATACATGTAACATAAAACTAAACAGAGGACTACCATATGATACAGAAACTCCTCATCTGGGCCTATGCCTCAGAGAAATGAAAGCAGGGTCTCTTTACTCCTTTTTAAGAGAGCCTTGCTATGTAGCCCAAGATGGCCTAGAAATGGCGGTCCATCTACCTACCTCAGCCTCCCAGTGCTAATGTTAGAGCATGCAACACCATATGGATCTGAAAGCAAGCTCCCAAACACAACTTACCATACACACAACCAAAACAGTAACGATAACTCAAGTATCCATCAACAAATGAACAGATAACATATGGTAAATAAATACCATGGAAATATTAGTTGGCCTAAGAGAAGGAAAGAGAGTCTGGCATCCTACAAGATGTATGAAACTTAAGGACATTCTCTATGAAGTGACCACCATTTTACAGTTTACTATCAGGAGCTAATGGTGGGAGAAGGTCCAGAGAAGGCCATTGCTCACATCATATGGCAATAGTAGCAGCAGCAGCTTCTTCTCTAATTCAACTCACCCCATGCCTTCAGTCCATAGAAAAAGGCAGAGGGGCATAAGCATCTCTGTGAGCCTGGAACATTACATCCTGAAAGGAAGGGCCTGTGCTCACAACTTTGCCACGAAAAGAAAGCAGGGCTTTCCAAAAGTCACTCTTTAATCTCTAAGAATTGCTGTCCTGGCCGCCATGGCCCTGTGCTACCCCATGGCCATGGGCCTCAACAAAGGCCACAGGGTCAGGTCAGAGTGTCCAAGGACAAGTGTGCACTCAAGTTCATCAAGAGGGTGGGCACACACATCCATGCCAAGAGAAAGCAGGAGTGCCAAGCATACATCTGTGCCAAGAGAAAGTAGGAGGAGCTAAGTAACTTGCTGCAGCCATGAAGAAGGTGGCAGCCAAGAAGGATTAATGAACCCCAATAAAAGATTGTTCTTACAAAAAGAAAAAAAAAAAGAATTAGTTTCTTTGCTGGTAAGGTGTATTTTGAGGAAGGTGTGGTGACAAACACATGTAATCCCAGCACTTCAGTAGTAGAACAGGAGGTCACTGTTGGCTACTGAGTTCAAAGCTATTTGAGAATCTGTTTCAAGTGGCAAGAACAAGGACATTTTAAGCAGAATATACTATACTCTAGAGTTGGAAGACTAAAAGACTAGAGAAATAGCATATGGAAGAACACTCTACACCTGACATTTAGTAAGGGAAAAGAGATGTCAATAAGGAGCAAAGGTATTCTGTTCTTAGTTTCATCAGTACATGTTCCTGGTCTGGGTTTGCAGTGATAAGATTCCCACGCATCTTTCCAATGATGTCTTCAGGAAGCTGAAGGGTGCTTGCTTCTTTGGCCAAATACTAACTAGCAACAGTGAAATGGATGCGCTCACTCCACAGGAAGCCTGGTGTGAGAAGTGGAGAGAAGCAGCCATGCTGATAGGCCTGGTTTTCTCAGTTATTCAGAGAAGGCAAGGGACTTAAGCCAGCTGCCTGGTGGCCCTTGGGAAGAACAAGGGCAGCAGCCAAGACAAAAATCATTGGAAGCCAAAGCAACAGAGTAGAAGATAGAGTAAACGGGCCCCAGACGAATGAGAGCTGCCTGGAAAGCCTGTGTAAATACACGATAAATAAATAACACACACTATATCCTTACGTACTTTATACTCTCACCCAGAAGCCAACGCCGCATCCAAACATCCACGGTGTCTCACTGCCCTTAGGTCATAAAGGGACGTGGCAGAAGAGTCTGTAATGTCAAATTCTTTTAGAAACTGACATTTATCATACGGACTCACAACAGTGTCTTGACTGCTAGGTGCAGATCTGCATCTGTTGGTGAGATTTATAAAACTGTGTTTGCTGCAAAATGTCCCTGGGTGTAGGCAGGCCGTGCAACCTCCTTCACTGTGTCTTGTTAGCGCATCTCACCTCATGCTCCCTCGTCCCAGCACGCCTAACACACATTTCACAGCTTCCCTTTTATTCCCAGATGTGACACACTGTAGTAAATCACTGCCGAGATGAGACATTTTACTTTAAAAGAAAGACAGCAATAAACACGCACTCCTGCCCTCTCACACATTAGGATCTATACAAAGTTGTAAAAGCACGCTCCTATTATTGGAGTGTCTGGCAAGCCTTACATCTGGAGCTAAATCAAGTTCCCCATCTGCTGGCTTTGCCTCTTTTAATCAACATTAACTTCTTGATTGTTTGCAAAAACAACTTAATAACTGTTGGGAAAAAGGAAAATCATAGGAACAAAGGGAGGAAACAATGGAGAAAGTCAGACTGAGATCTAACATGCAGCCCTTTCCCTCCCCACTCCCAGACCCACACATTCCTATGAGATTACTGCCTCCCCCGGCCTGGGAGCCCCACATCTGACACAATTTGACCTAACACGCACAACACTCTGCTTTGCTATTTCATAAGGAACTAAAAATGACTTAGCCCTTAGGGCCTTTGTTTGCTTGTATTTACCACAAATAGAAATAGCTATCTATAGTAAAATGTGAAAGTTCTAGATCCCCATGAAGAAACTCTGGTGAGAAGCAGAGGAAACCTTAGGGGAAGCTCGCTCTCGGGTAGCTTATGCATAAAGAACACTTTGGCAGCTAAGGTGCCTGCAAAGGGCACGCAACCATCTCTGGGGTAGAAAATCCACAAAACAGCCAGCGCTTTGAGCTATTTCAATATGACAAAATGAGGGCCTCATGTACTCCTGCTTCTTGATCAAGTATGACAATTTCTTCCACTCCTACAGACATCAGGGCTTAAAATAGTCGCAGTGCTTAGAGCGTGCTCCTCGGGAAGGTGCATCAAGCTTGGGATGAGCAGCAGCTCTGAGGAAGCGTTCGTCCCTTACCTGATATTCACCAATGCATGTGTCACCTTGCTCGCTGCTTCCTTCCACTGGCCAGCGTTGGTGGAAAGCCTAAGGACTGGGAAAGAGAGAATACCGGTCTGTCACGCTCCTGACAAAAAGCAAATGTGAGGAGTGAGGACACGCCTCAGAATAGCATGATTACAAAACCAAACAAAGCCTGTGCCAATCTTGTTTTTAAAAAGACAACAAATGAGGTCTTATAGACTCTTTCAACGATTTTCTCCAGGAATTGTTCTTTCTCTGACTTCTCACTTTTCATCAAAGTAGTCACTACTCCTTTTCTGCCTCAGGCGGTTCCTAGCCCCTCTCCTGATAAGAGGCCCCCAAATTTAGTTTCTGTAGTCACTTAATATACAAAGAAGATGAGGAGTTGGTGCAGTTGGCCAGCAGAGCACGATGACCTGAGTTAGAGTCCCAACCCATGGGAAAATATCGGGTGCAGGACACAGGCTCGTCATCCCAGCACTGGTGAATAAAGATAGATGGGACCCTGGGCTTGCTCCTGGCTAGTCAGCTTTGTCTTCTTGGCAAACCCAGGCCAATGAGTGGCCCTGCTTAAAATGATGAGGTGGGGGGCTGGAGAGATGGCTCAGTGGTTAAGAGCACTGACTGCTCTTCCAGAGGTTCTGAGTTCAAATCCCAGCAACCACATGGTGGCTCACAACCATCTGTAATGAGATCTGATGCCCTCTTCTGGTGTGTCTGAAGACAGCTACAGTGTACTCATATATAATAAATAAATCTTTAAAAAAAAATGATGAGGTGGACAGCTCCCGTGTAATAACCTGAGATTGACCCCTGGCCTCCATGCATGCAAGCCTGTACAACACATGCACGCTCACAGATATCTACTATAGGAGTGGCATTGTGAGGGCAGCCTGGTTGCCATGTTTACCATTTCCCTAATGGCAAGGGTTGCACTTGGTTAGCATGGAACTATGTAGACGAGGCTAGCCTTAAACTCATAGCACTCCTTCTGGCTGAGCTGGTGTCCCTTCCTGCTCCACACACATCTTTATAAACCAGCCATACATCCAGCCAAATAGAACAAATAACCTTTCCAGATAGAGAATGATCATGTTTCAAACAAGGAATATGCTGTTTTCCTTCTCTAGCTTACATGGGTAACCTGTAAAATGAAGCAACAGAAAGCATTCACTATCTAACCAAATTCTCTTTTGCAAACACATTCACAGGGAGACAAAGATTACAGAAACACAAAAGTAAACATATCCCTTGACAGCTATGATTTCAGGCCACACAGGTATTATAACCATGCCATTTAGAAAAGACACAACAGCACAAGTACTCCCTGGATAATGAACAGAAGGCAGGCATTCAATTACATTTTTGTTTTTGCTGTTTGTATGCATGCATACGTGCATTCATGTGTATAGGAACATGTGCACAACATGCATGTGAACATAAAGAACAGAGATGAACTTTGCCTTCTATCACTCAGTGCCTTTTATTCTAATTTGTAAATTTTTTTTACTAATTTATGTGAGTGTTAAAGTGCACACTTATGGAGGTCAGAGGACAATTTGTGAAGCTGATTTTCTTCTTCTATCGTGTGGGTTCCAGGGATTGAGTTTCGGCTGTCAGGCTCAGAGGCAAGCCCTATTACCTACCAAAACATCTAGGTGGCCCTTCTACCATATTTTTTGATATATGGTCTCTTACTAAACTTGGAAGTCACTGATTGACTCTACTAGTAGCAAGAGAAGCCTTGTCTCTATCTCCCCAGCAAGGAATTATGAGCATATACACATAACTTGTGTACTGAGGATTTTACCCACTGAGCCATCTCTCCAGCCCCCAAATATGTTCTTAGAGACTGTGTGATTACAGAGGCAAATGTGTGGAATGTTTACAAAGTATTAGGCACTGGACAAAGGTCATATATAATATAGCATACAAATAGGTGTTATGTAACTGTTTCCTCTAAAATCAAAACATTCCATTCTGCAGAGAAGTTCTTTAGGCAGAAAGAACTACTCAAGATACTTCAGGAAGTCCCTGAAACTGACCAGATTCACCAGGCCCCTCCCTCCAAGAGTTAACAAGTCAAGCTCCTAAGAGTCACGCTCAAACAAGCCAAGTAACAAAAAGTTCTCTTTAGATAAGCCAAGGGTCTTGGGTCTATAAAGAGGACCCAAGAGACTAGCTGCCCAGAAGAAGCAAAGCCAGCTGAGCTACCTAAAAGAGGTTTAGACTGGAGTCACTTAGAAAGGACATTCTCTAACCTGTTGAGATACCTGCAGGCTGTGGAGTATGTTCCAGGTTCCTGGCTTTTGTTAGATGTCACCAGTGCTGGGGTGGACATTAGTGATGAAGCTGTCTTTGAGTCATTACTGTTCCTGTAATTCCTCACCCACACTGTTATAAGTAACTCTAATAAAATTCACTGGTTCACCAAGTTGGATTTTGTTGGTATCTATACTTTGGTTTATCCTTGGCTTCCTATCTGGTGTGAGTAGACATGTCTCCCCTCCCCCCAAAAAAGCCTTGTCACACAACAATAGGAAACTCCGAATCAGAGAAAACAAGTGATTGTGATTATTCATAGTTGTTTTGTTGGTGTGTGTGTGTGTGTGTGTGTGTGTGTGTGTGTGTGTGTGTGTGTGTGTGTGTGAAGAGGTCTAGTAGGCCCTAAGCCCACGCACAGAAGGCATGGCTCTAGCAGGCCTTTCTCTTTCCCAGCTCCCTTAGATTACATTCCTAAAGTCAGCCACCAAGGTCTATTCCTTATTTGGCCACTTCTTCCCTCTGAGATTGACCACCCAGGTCCAGCTATTACAGTAATGTAGCTCAGCAATCTAAAGTCCCCTTTTGGCTGCCCTAATTAACATGTACAATCAAAACAAACCAACTCTTCCTAACAGTTTCCTTTTTTCCCTTTATAAACTGCCATTTGCCTGTGAGCCACAGCTGTGGCTTGGGAGATGGCTCAGTGGGTAAAATCCATGCTGCCCAAGCATGAAGACCTGAGTCAGCAGCACACAGAGGCAGCCCTTTATCCCTGAGAGACACAGATCACTTCCCTCTTTCCCTTGCCCCTTTTCTCCCCTCTCCCTTGTTCCTCTTCCCTTCTCACTCTGCCCGTCTGACTTGTTTCTTATTCCCTGCCCTAGTCTTTTTGTACTATGAATGTGGTCTTGGGATGTCTTGTGCTGACTTCAAGGGGACTGATAGTTTGAAGAATTTTTTGGTTTGTTTTCAAATATTTATTTAAGGGAGGGAGAGAAAAACAGGTGTGCACACGCTCACATGTGTACATGTATGTGCATGAGTGCTTCATCTTTAATGGTCTAGGAAAGGCCCGGGGTGACCAATCCAAAGTGTGGACTGCAAATGCACTTTGAAAGTTTGAAACTGTTGTCACTACCTTCCATTTGGAATAGCTAGCACTGGGTAGGAGGTACACACAGTAAATAGAGCTGAACTTCAATCATAATGGATAGCTCTCTCTTTATCCTCTCTCTCCCTCCCTCTTCTCTCCTTCCTTCCAACTGAAAGTTGAACTCTGGTCCTCATACTTGTATGGTAAGCACATTACCAACTGATCTGTCAGCCCAGAATTTAATAGCCCTGGCTGTCTTGGACTTGCTTTGTAGACCAGTTGGCCTCAAAGTCACAGAGATCCGCCTGCTCTACCTCGAAAGTGTGAGATTAAAGGTGCTCGCCCCGTACACAGCCTTATTAAAGACATTTTAACAGGGGCTCAGTGGTTAAGAACAGGTATTGCTCTTCCAGAGGGCCTAGATTCAGTTCCTAGCAGCATGTCAAGAGTTGCACAACCTCCTGTGACTCCAGATCCAGGGAATGAAATGCCTCTGGCCTCCATGGCACCTGCACGCATGGAGCATACACTGACACAGACATTCTTTCAAAAATTTTAGAGATATTTTAATGTAGACTTGAGCAGATGGAGAGGAGATTCAGAGGATCTCAGAAGAATTAAGACATTCCACGTCTAGTACAGTGTTCTCAAGGAAGGGTTGCCTAGTGATACATTTTAAGTTTTCTTAAAACATTTATTTTATTCATTATGTGTATGTGTGTGTACACTGAGTGCAGGTTCCTGTGGAGCTCGGAAAAAGACACTGGATCCACATTAGGCAGCAGCCATGTCCTACACACCAGGATGCCCTCGATGCTGAGACTGATGGTACAAAATGCCACATCTGGATTCCCTCAATCTTCTGGCCTCTATGCACACTTCTGACCACAGAGATGTACATGTGCATGTGCATATGCACACATACGTGCACGCACATACACACACAAAACAAAATTTAAAAACCTCAAGACAGTGCCTCCTATAACTCAGGCTGGCTTTGAGTTTGTTGCGAAGCCAATTGTGATCCCGAACTTTTGATCTTCCTGTTTCTACCTCCATGCTGGGATCAAACCCACTTCATGCATGTTAGGAAGAACTCTACCAACTGAGCTATATCCCTAACCCCTCTTCACATATATGTAATTTTTTTTTGAAACAGAGTTTTATGAACTCAAATTTCTCCAGATTTAACTCTCCAGCTGGGATTACACAGACACCGTCTTTACATCGGAGGCCAGATCTTAGGTCCTTATGTTTGCTAGTCGAGTACTTTACAACTGAGCTGCCTCCCCAGCCCACCTATGGCTGCTTTTGCAGACAACAGCTCAGGTAGCCCAGATTGGCCTAGACCTCTTTATGTCAATGAGAATGACCTTGAACTTCTGAGTCTCCTGCTTCTACCTCCAGAGCGCTGAGACCACAGGTGTGTGTAAGCACACACTGCTATGTGTGCTAAGGATTGAACCCAGAGTTTCCTACATTCCAGGAAAAGCACTCTATCAACTGAATTACATCCTCAGCCTAAAAATCCCCAATTGGGGTAAGTTTCCTCAGTCTTTCTTTCATGACTTTAATAGTGTATTACTTTTGTTTCCCATAATTTGCTATATAAATAATATCTTTAGTTTGAAGTACAGTTACAATGTACACATAGGGGTCAGAAGACAACTTTTGAGAATTTGTTCTTTCTTTTCACCATAGGTTCCAATGACTCAAATTAAGTAAGCAGTATTGTCAGTGAGTACTGTTACTACCAAATGAGCCATTTCATTGCCCTGTCTCCTTTAACACACGTTTAAAAACATTTTGTCTGTAGGGGTTTGTTCCTGTATGAGATTACGTATACTGTGTGCATACATACACTCATGTGCCTGTAGAGGTCAGAAGGCATTGCATTCCCCCTAGAACTGGTGTTGTACATGGTTTTGAGTCACTGACATGTTTTGCTGGTGAGCTTTTGTTTTGTTCTGCTTTGTTTTTTAAGGGTCAACAAGAGAGCACTCACCTAGCAGGCAGGATGTAACTCCTCAAGGATGCTCTCTACTCCTATTTTGAGTAGGGGCCCTCAATGGCCTGAAGCTCACTGAGTAGGCTAGGCTAGATGGCCAGTACACCTCAGGGATCTATCTATCAGGTTGGTTTCTGGAACTCACAGAGATCTGTCTGCCTCTGCCATTTGAGTGCTAGAATCAAAGTCATTCACTATCATGCCTGGCTATTTACTTCTATACCATATAAAGGTACCATCCAACTAGGGAATCTTTCATAGTATTTTCCTGTTACTTACTGGACAGGGCAGAGAAAGATAAGGAGAAAGACAGAGCTTACCCATGCAGTAGAGGTTGTCAAAGCTCTGGTGCATGCGGATAATCTCATAGTAAAGCTCGTCATAGCTGCTGGGGGTTGGCAGGAATGTGTCACCATATGTGATGAACATGTTAAATAGGTTCACAATCTGAAAGAGAAGCAATAGCCCTTATCCAGACACCATGCTGAGAAGATCAGAAAAGCACCACTAGTGGTATGCTGTAGGCATCTCTTATTGATTTCCAGATATATACTACTTCGGGACTTTGTAAACCGGTTGTAAAATAATTATTAAAAATTCACTGGGGTTGGGGATTTAGCTCAGCGGTAGAGCGCTTGCCTAGCGAGCACAAAGCCCTGGGTTTGGTCCCCAGCTCCAAAAAAAAAAAAAAAAATTCACTGATAAAAACTAACAAATTGCTTACTTATTGTCTACCTTTACTCTTACCTGTACTCTGAAACTAACTTATCCATGTGAGGGAGTATCATATAATAAGGTACTGCCACATGTCTCAACTCTGCATGACTTTGTTGTCATGCTGAGAGCTGAAAATTGGCCATCTTGGGCATAGTTCTGCAATTACAGATACTACAAAATCAGGACATTCATCCCCACCCAATACTTAAGATTTACACGCTGTATAGACAACTGAAAGGTTCGGTGCCTCCTTCTGCCCTGAATTACCAGCCAGATAAGCATTTCTGTGTACTCTTCAGAAGCCAAGTACAATGATGATGCAACTACTTATCTGGCCAGGAATCCTCTAGAAAACTTACTCCTCACCCACACAGAGACTGCAAGAGTGCAGATTCTTAGCTGGAACCAAACTCAATCTTCATAGAGATATGACCTGTATCCATGCCTCCCAGGCCAAACCCAAAAGGAAAATACAGCTTAGATCCCAGACCCTGGCTCCTATTACAAACCAGCCCACTCTGCCTTAGTATATTGGCTTTAAAAAAATATTTTTATTAATACTCACCATAAGGGCCAATGTAAAAATGTTGTGTTTGGCCAAAAGTACAGTTTCATTTGACATAAGGAACTTCAGCAAGTTTATCAAGGCTTTAGAGAAAAAAAAACAAATTATTCAAATCATAATCAATATAATCAATAAAGGTAAGTAAGGACCAGCAGGATGGCTCAGCGGCATCACTGAGTGTGATGACCATGGTGGCTCCAGGTTGTACACAGTAGGAGAGAACTGGCTCCCACGATGTGTCATCTAACCTCCACCCAAGTGTACACATGCGATGTGTCCACATACAAATGCGCGCGCACACACACAGGCACACGCGCGCACACACACACACACACACAAATAAGTGTAATGAAACATTAAATAAATAAAAGCAGAATAGCTCTATAGGAACCCATAAGTCAGAAGAGCCTCGGCAACCAAGGCATTTTGTTATTATTAACATGTAATTGTGCATGTGCCTCTGTGTGTGTGTGTGTGCGTGTGCGTGTGCCTGTGTGTGTGTGTGTGTGTGTGACCTGAAAGTAGTAAAGGGCTATGAGGAGTGGACGAGGTGTAAGGGGAGGGGTGGGAAACAAGAGCACTGATAGAGCACACGTGACATGAAAGCAGAAGGAACTACTGAGTGGGGAAGAGGAAGCAGCGACTGAGGGAGAAATCCACTGTTTGATGTGCAACTAAAAACAAAAGGTAAGACTGGAAAGAAACACACAATACTTAAGATTAATTTATGGGTTATAGTGTGCTATTTCAATATACACAGAAAGAGAAAAAAGACTAAATCAGAATAACTAAAACATAAATAACCTTTTCTCGTTATTTATGTTTAAAGCCTTGGAGCTTTTGAGAGCTCCCAAGTTTAAAAAATTAAGTTTTTCAAAGTTAAAAAAAATAAAAGTTGGGGTTGGGGATTTAGCTCAGTGGTAGAGCGCTTGCCTAGCAAGCGCAAGGCCCTGGGTTTGGTCCCCAGCTCCGAAAAATAGAAAAAAGAAAAAAAAAATAAATAAAAGTTAAAAATTAACAAAAAGAACCCCCCTATGTATGTTTATGTAAAATAGGTAGTTGTAAAACACCACCATTTCACTGTGCTATGAAACACTAGCACCTATTTCTTCCATCCAGGTGCCTTCCGGTGCCCATTACCCAACAGCTCTCTGCCCTCCCCCAATTATCAGTGTCAGTAATCACTACTCTACATCAAGATCAAATATTTTTAAAAACTTCCATGTCTAAGAGAATATGGTATTTGTCTTTCTGTGTCTGGCTTATCTTGTTGATATACATCCTCTAATTCCATACACTTCATTTGGCTACAGGTGACAGGATTTATTCTTTCTTGGGCTCAATAATATCCCACTCCTCTGTAAACAATTATTTTTGGTAGTAAGGAGGAACTGTTGTAGAATTTTGTAGATGAGAATGGCCACAAATAGGCTTGTATGTTGAAATGTTTGGTCCCAGCTGGTGGTACAGTTTGGGAAGGATTAGGAGGTGTGGCCTTGTTGGAAGAGGTGTGTTACTAGGGGTGGGCTTTTAAGGTTTCAAAGCACTGACACCATTCCCCGTGTGTCTCTGTCTGCCTCCTGCTTTTGGGTCAATGTGAGCTCAGCTGTTCCTGCTGCTGTGCATTTGCTCAGCCTTCATGGACTCTTACAATGGCAGTTTTATGCCTATTTAACACGCATTACAGTTATCTGAGAGAAGAGACCCTCAATTGAGAAAATGTCTGAAGACTGAGCTGCAGGCAAGCCTGTAGGACATTTTCTTAATTAGTGATTAATGGGGAGGGCACAGTCATTGTAGGTCAGGCTAATTCTGGGCTGGTGGTTCTGGGTTTGATAAGAAAGCAAGCTGAACAAGCCATGAGGAACAAGGCAGTAAGCAGGACCCTTCCATGGCCTCTCCATCAGCTCCTGTTTGAGTTCCTTCCTGACTTCCTCCTGATGAGGAACAGTGATGCGGAAGCTTAAGCTGAATAAACCCTTTCCTCCCCAGGTTGGGTCAGTTATGGTGATTCAACACAGCAGCAGTAACCTAAGACAACTCTAAGTTCTGAAACCATGGCCAATAAAATAATGGCTGGTTATGGATTTGTCACAGCAACAGAAGAATAAGACAGGGACAGAAGACCCCAGGCTGACATCAAATTCACGATCTTCCTGCCTCTGAGTGCTGGGATCACAGGCACATACTATCTTGTCCACTGTACCACATATGTGTGTATACATCCCAAACACAGGCATGGGGGAGGATAGGCTGGCCTCCAACTCACTATAGCTGAGAAGGGTGCTCATCTTCAGTGAGCCCAGAGCCACGGAAATCTAGGTAAGTGTCCCACCGCTGAGCTACACCCCAGACTCCTGCCCAATATAACTGTACCTTCAGCGCCTTCCCCATCCATGTGTAAGAGAGAATCTCATGGAGCCCAGACTAGCCTAAAACTTGTTTTACATAGAGGCTTATCTTAATTATTGATCCGTTGGCTTCCACCTCCCAAATGAAAGAATTATCACATCTGAAGTTCATCTGATTATGTTTTTGAGTTCTATATAACTTCTGGTATCAATCTTTTGTCGGGAAGTCAGAGAGATGGACTAGCAGTTAAATGCATACTGTTCTTGCAGATGCCCCAAATATGTTTCCCTGCACCTATGGGAAGTGGGGCTCTCACAATGTCCTGTAATTCCAGCTCCAGTTGAATCCAATCCCCTGGCCTCTACCACCACCCATACACATAATTTTTTAAAAAATTATATATATATATATATATATATATATATATATATATATATATATATATATATATATCACACACACAGTCTCATTATGAAGCCCTGGCTGGCCTTGAGCTCACAAAGATTCTCCTGCCTCTGTTTCCCATGGGATTAAAGGCCTCTACTAACATACCCAGCTCAAAAAAGAAATCTTTTAATAGATCTTTTGGTAGATGAACATTTTGACGATCTCTCATTTTGTAGGTTGTCCACATTACTTCTATTTCTGCCATGTATAGTCTAATATAATGCTATTTGTCTATTTTTTGCTTTTATTATATGCACTCTTAGGGTCTTTTATTTATTTGCAATAGTGGAGGTAGTGCCTAGGGCTTTGTACCTGCTTAGTAAGTCTCTGCTATATAGTCCTTTCTGTTTGTTTGCTTTTTGTTTTTTGAAACAGGATTTCTTTGTGTAATAGCCCTTGCTGTCCTTGAACTCACTTTGTAGACCAAGGTGGCCTCAAACTGACAGAGATCCTCCTGCCTCTGCCTCCCGAGTGCTGGGATTAAAGGTGTGTGCCACTGCTACTCAGCTACATTTTTCATTTTAGTGTGCACGTGCACAACACTTTTACTGGACTATGGTGATCAAGCTTAGGTCCTTACCTTTGCTCAGCAGAAACTTAGCCCTTGAAACACATCCCCAGTTCTTCATTTTTTATTTGATACATGGTCTAAGTTGCCCAAGTAGGCCCTGAGCTTACTCCATAAGGTGGCTTTGACCTGGCTTTTTGAATACATGGAATAGCAGGCCTGTGCCACCAGGCTCAAGGTCTTTTAAAAGCAGACTAAAGGCTGGATAGTGCAGCTCAATGCTACACAGTCATCTAGTATAGACAAGGCCCTGGTTCCCTCTAGCACAGATAAACTGGAACATTTTTAAAAAGTGGGTCAGTGTGGAGGCACACCCCTATAATCTTAGCACTTGGTTGGTGAGGACAGGAAGTTTCTGGTTGGGTCATGTGATGCAGACTCATGTGGTGTTTTGCTGAGGCAAGCCCCGTGGGAGGACATGATATCTGGAGAGAGTATAAATAGGACTCAGTGGACAGAGACGGTTCGCTTGCACAGTTAGCCTTGCAACACTTTGTTGGTCTCGCGTCTTCGTCTTCGCAGATCTTCATTTTGCTGCTGACTTGCGGTATCCTGGCACTACTGAACTGGACTGCTGGTGTCCTGACAATGGAGGCTGGAATCACCCCAAGGAACTCCTCCTAAACAGGCCGCACCCCTCATCCTATTTATCATCTTTTCTCTCCTACCTCTGGACTGTGGGCTAGAAGGGAGGTCGAAGCATCTGAGACCTCTTATTAAAAGCTGATTTTGGGGTTGGGGATTTAGCTCAGTGGTAGAGCGCTTGCCTAGGAAGCGCAAGGCCCTGGGTTCGGTCCCCAGCTCCGGGAAAAAGCTGATTTTGATCAGGTATGGGAGGAGACAGGGATGACATACAGAGGGTCAGGAAATTGAACAGAGGTGTGTAGCAATGGGGAGATGGGGAAGTGGGGGTAGCCACCAGAAAGTCCTAGATGCCAGGAAAGCAAGAGGCTCCTAGAACCCAACAGGAATGAGATTGGCTGAAATGCCCAACAAAGAGGAAGGGGAACCTGAAAAGACCAAATCCAGAGGTTAGGCAAGGCCTCCGGTTGTGGGGCCACTCACTCATCTCCAAATTTTTAAATCTTCCAAAATTGTTCCTGTCTTAAGGAAATATGGGGACAAAGTGTGGAGCAGAGACTGAAGGAAAGACCATCCAGAGACTGCCCTACCTGGGGATCCATTCCATATGCAGCCACCAAACCTAGTCACTATTGCTGATGCCAAGAAGTGTTTGCTGACAGGAGCCTGATATAGCTGTCTCCTGAGAGGCTCTGCCAGAGCTGGACAAATACAGATACAGATGCTCGCAGCAACCAATGGACTGAGCATGGGGACCCCAGTGGAAGAGTTACGGAAAGAACTGAAGGAGCTGAAGGCGTTTGCAACCCCATAGGAAAAACAATATCAACCAACCAGTTCCCCAGAGCTCCCAGGGACTAAACCACCAACCAAAGAGTAAAAACATGAAAAGACCCATGGCTCCAGCCACATATGTAGCAGAGGATGGCCTTGTCTGGCATCAATGGGAGGAGAGGCCCTTGGTCCTGTGAAGGCTCAATGCCCCAGTGTAGGGGAATGCCAGGGCGGTGAGGTGGGAGTGGGTGGGTGGGGAGCGCCCTCATAGAAACTGGAGGAGGGGGGATGGGATAGAGGATTTGCGAAGAAGAAGCCCGGAATGGGGATGACATTTGAAATGTAAATAAATAAAATATCCAATAATAAAACTGATTTTGAAACAGGTGGCACCCAAAGTGGCTGAGGCATGAGTAGATCTGCTTCGGGTGCAGTAGAGGAAAGGTCAGGATATAAGGGGTTAACAGTGCTCTTTAAGGAGGTTGGCATAATAGTAGTTACCAAGGACAGGAAGCCTCCTACCCTGTTCCCAGAGAGGGTTTTCAGAGTTTGTTTCCTGGTTTTCATGTATAATCTTTTGAAAAAGACTGGGGGGAAAGCTGAAAGTCTCTCATGTCAGAGAAGACTGCGGAGTTGGCCATGCACAGAGGTCGAGAATAGAGGGAGAAGTGCTTGGGAAGCAAAAAGATCCAGTGGCAGGAGAACATCAGTGAAATCAGCCTGTGCTGAATGACACCATCTTAAGGAGAACCAGTTATCTCCCAGGCGCACCGTCTTCTTATCTGCCCGTTTAAGGTTTTAGAAACATCTACTTCTTTTTACCACTTCTTACAAGCAATTAAGCTCAGAGATGTGACTGCTAAATTGACATCTTAGAGTTCCAAACCCACTCCCACGCGGTGATCTCCCCATCAAACTTTCTCAATTTACAAGTAAAGTACAAACCCCTTCCACCTCACACTCCTAGCGTCTACTGTCCACAAGTTTCACCGCGCATCTGTTTCAGACATCAGTACTGGCAGGTAGATATTCTGACTGGTTACCAGATGTGGCAGCCACACTGAAGGACCCACAGCAGCACCGCTGCCCTGTGGGAAGCCGGCTCATCAAAAGGTGAAAAGCTCTGTTAGGTGAGCTGGCACGTGCTTGTCATCCCAGCTACTTTAGAGGCTCAGGCAGAGGCAGGCTGAGCCAAAGTTTAGGCCTACAGAGGTGACTTCCTGTGAGCCTATATTTAAAGGGTTGGCCTTGGGAGGGTAGGCAGGAGGACTGTTGTGATTTTAGGCCACCTGGGCTATATAATGAGTTACAGGACAGCATAGGTTATTGAATGAACCTCTCAAAAACAAAACCAACCACCCACTGCCCCCAAGTCCTGGCAATATAGCTCAACTGTACAACACTTACCTAGTGTGCATGCTCAATACCCGGTACCAGAACAAGAAAAAAATGCTTTTTTATTAAAATTTTAAAGATTTTTTTCATTGTGTATATGTGCACACAAATGTCAGTGCCCTCAGATCCCCTGTAGCTGGCGTTACAGGTAATTGTTAGCTGGGTGCTGGGACCCAAATTCCAGTCTTCTGCAAGAGCAGCCAGCATTCCTGACCAATGAACAACCTCCTGCCACCTGGGGGAGGGGTGGCGTAGGATCTTAAGTATTCGAGTTGTGCAAATGAAAATGTAGCTTGTTCTGTCCACTCACAGCGACATTTACCAGAAAGGATTTTCTCTGCCTGACATTCAGGAAAGACTGTCTGCACGAAGCGATCTTGACGAATATAAAGTACTGTCAAGTCCCGGGGGTAACTTCGCAACTTTAAACACCTTATTATAGCAAAATAAACAAAAAAATTGTTGCTCATTCACCTAGGGCAGTGGTTCCACCCTTCCTAACCCTGGAGCCTTTAATGCAGGCCCTAATGCTGTGGTGACTCCCAAGGGAAAATACATCACTGCTACTTCGAAACTGTCATTTTGCTACTGTTACGATTCATGACATAAATAGCTGTTTCCCAATGGCCTTAGGCACCCTCTTCGAGAGTGTCAGTTGACCCCTGAAGGGTTTTGACCAACAGGGTAAAACACTGACCTAGGACACTTGTTTATGAATCGGATCCAACTTCTGTGCCCATCCTGCCCCACCCTGCACTTCCTGCTATTCTGAGAGGGAAAGGAGGGAATCAGCTAAAGCCTGCGGTTCTCTCAGCGCTGGGATTATAAGCATGCATCTGACATCTGACTTGTGGTGCTGGGATTATAAGCATGCATCTGACATCTGACTTGTGGCGCTGGGATTATAAGCATGCATCTGACATCTGACTTGTGGCGCTGGGATTATAAGCATGCATCTGACATCTGACTTGTGGCGCTGGGATTATAAGCATGCATCTGACACCTGACTTGTGGCGCTGGGATTATAAGCATGCATCTGACACCTGACTTGTGGCGCTGGGATTATAAGCATGCATCTGACTCCTGACTTGTGGCGCTGGGATTATAAGCATGCATCTGACACCTGACTTGTGGCGCTGGGATTATAAGCATGCATCTGACACCTGACTTGTGGCGCTGGGATTATAAGCATGCATCTGACACCTGACTTGTGGCGCTGGGATTATAAGCATGCATCTGACACCTGACTTGGGGCGCTGGGATTATAAGCATGCATCTGACACCTGACTTGTGGCGCTGGGATTATAAGCATGCATCTGACATCTGACTTGTGGCGCTGGGATTATAAGCATGCATCTGACACCTGACTTGTGGCGCTGGGATTATAAGCATGCATCTGACACCTGACTTGTGGCGCTGGGATTATAAGCATGCATCTGACATCTGACTTGTGGCGCTGGGATTATAAGCATGCATCTGTCAGCTGACTTGTGGTGCTGGGATTATAAGCATGCATCTGACAGCTGACTTGTGGCGCTGGGATTATAAGCATGCATCTGACACCTGACTTGTGGTGCTGGGATTATAAGCATGCATCTGACACCTGACTTGTGGCGCTGGGATTATAAGCATGCATCTGACACCTGACTTGTGGTGCTGGGATTATAAGCATGCATCTGACATCTGACTTGTGGCGCTGGGATTATAAGCATGCATCTGACACCTGACTTGTGGCGCTGGGATTATAAGCATGCATCTGACACCTGACTTGTGGCGCTGGGATTATAAGCATGCATCTGACACCTGACTTGTGGCGCTGGGATTATAAGCATGCATCTGACATCTGACTTGTGGCGCTGGGATTATAAGCATGCATCTGACATCTGACTTGTGGCGCTGGGATTATAAGCATGCATCTGACACCTGACTTGTGGCGCTGGGATTATAAGCATGCATCTGACACCTGACTTGTGGCGCTGGGATTATAAGCATGCATCTGACACCTGACTTGTGGCGCTGGGATTATAAGCATGCATCTGACACCTGACTTGTGGTGCTGGGATTATAAGCATGCATCTGACATCTGACTTGTGGCGCTGGGATTATAAGCATGCATCTGACACCTGACTTGTGGTGCTGGGATTATAAGCATGCATCTGACACCTGACTTGTGGCGCTGGGATTATAAGCATGCATCTGACATCTGACTTGGCGCTGGGATTATAAGCATGCATCTGACACCTGGACTTGTGGCGCTGGGATTATAAGCATGCATCTGACACCTGACTTGTGGGCGCTGGGATTATAAGCATGCATCTGACACCTGACTTGTGGCGCTGGGATTATAAGCATGCATCTGACATCTGACTTGTGGCGCTGGGATTATAAGCATGCATCTGACACCTGACTTGTGGCGCTGGGATTATAAGCATGCATCTGACATCTGACTTGTGGCGCTGGGATTATAAGCATGCATCTGACACCTGACTTGTGGCGCTGGGATTATAAGCATGCATCTGACACCTGACTTGTGGCGCTGGGATTATAAGCATGCATCTGACACCTGACTTGTGGCGCTGGGATTATAAGCATGCATCTGACACCTGACTTGTGGCGCTGGGATTATAAGCATGCATCTGACATCTGACGTGTGGCGCTGGGATTATAAGCATGCATCTGACACCTGACTTGTGGCGCTGGGATTATAAGCATGCATCTGACACCTGACTTGTGGCGCTGGGATTATAAGCATGCATCTGACACCTGACTTGTGGCGCTGGGATTATAAGCATGCATCTGACACCTGACTTGTGGCGCTGGGATTATAAGCATGCATCTGACACCTGACTTGTGGCGCTGGGATTATAAGCATGCATCTGACATCTGTGGTGCTGGGATTATAAGCATGCATCTGACATCTGACTTGTGGCGCTGGGATTATAAGCATGCATCTGACATCTGACTTGTGGGCGCTGGGATTATAGCATGCATCTGACATCTGACTTGTGGCGCTGGGATTATAAGCATGCATCTGACATCTGACTTGTGGCGCTGGGATTATAAGCATGCATCTGACATCTGACTTGTGGCGCTGGGATTATAAGCATGCATCTGACATCTGACTTGTGGCGCTGGGATTATAAGCATGCATCTGACATCTGACTTGTGGCGCTGGGATTATAAGCATGCATCTGACATCTGACTTGTGGCGCTGGGATTATAAGCATGCATCTGACACCTGACTTGTGGCGCTGGGATTATAAGCATGCATCTGACACCTGACTTGTGGCGCTGGGATTATAAGCATGCATCTGACACCTGACTTGTGGCGCTGGGATTATAAGCATGCATCTGACCTGACTTGTGGCGCTGGGATTATAAGCATGCATCTGACACCTGACTTGTGGCGCTGGGATTATAAGCATGCATCTGACACCTGACTTGTGGTGCTGGGATTATAAGCATGCATCTGACATCTGACTTGTGGTGCTGGGATTATAAGCATGCATCTGACACCTGACTTGTGGCGCTGGGATTTGAACTCAGCTCCAAATGATTGTGCAGCAGGTTCTCTTAACTAGGCTTTTAAGACAAGATTTTAAGGTAGCCTAGGCAAAGCTGGAGTTCATTATCTTCCTGCCTGTGCTTCCCCACCAAGTACAGGGATTACAGGAGCACACCACCACTCCTGGCTTCACTGATCTTCTAAAACTACATCTGGTTTTGGTCAGCAAAGAAGTCCATTCTTCTATGCTGCCGGTACTTTGTATGAAGTTCACTGTTCTTAGAGAAGAGTTGTGTGCTTTGATTTGGAACAGCAGGGAAAGATGAGTGGAAGTGACTTAGCAAAGGCTGCCAGTCATACAACAGTCCTCCCATGCAGTCCTCTAGGAGTTAGACAAGCATCGGACGAGGACAGTGCCAGAGGCTGGCTGTGCCTACATTCTGTTCTCAAGGTTCACTATCCTCTCAGATAGCAAGGAGATGGAGACAAAGAAGGCAGGCACCCTGATGTATGCGCTCTACTCCTGTCTGGAGGAAAGTTCTCTAGGGTTTTGTGTTGGAAAGGCAAAGCACAGGCAGCTTGCCTTTGTGATGGTGTCCGCTAACAAGTGACTCAGGCAGGGTTGGGGAAGCTCCATAGGTACCCACAATAGATCACACAGTCTTCTTAGCTCCTACTAGCAGCTGAGAGTACAAGCCGGCTAGGAAAGCCACGTAGATGACTAACCTCAGTCCAAACGTCTGTCCTTGCTGCAGACCACCTGCTCAGCTGTTTGGAGCTACCACTGATACAGTGCTGTGGTTGTGAGATTACAGTGGGCCTTGAGCAGCATCCCAGAAAGAAGTGTCTGTTGGGAAAACCTATGTCCCAGGATAACCTGTCTTATCTCAAACAAACAATTTCAGACAGGAGAGACTGCAGAACCACACAGCCCTCTAGGGCTGCAACAATTTCCTCATTCTGAAGCTTCTCAGCCTACCCTTACAAAGGGTTTTCCCTTGTCGGGCTCCTCAGCTTCCCAGAGGAGAGAGGCTAATACCCACTGTGTGTGCTAATAAACAGTCCCCTGAAGGTCAGACTCTGCTCTCTTTTTGCCCTCTCTCTTTACACTGCCCCAGAACCCTACACCCTTCTCTCCCTCAATCCTAGCACTCACAAAACTACTGTGAATGGATGAACACCTAACAGACTTCATTAACTCACAGGGGACAAGAGAAAGAGAGGGTAGAACATAAGGGGTAGAGAAAGACATAGCTTTTTTTCATATCCCAGGCAGAACAGCAGAGATGCAGCTTCGGCAGTGCCTGCGTGGTAATTAAAGGGTACGAGATCCGGAGACGGGAACTGGGGACAATTTTGTCCCTGTGATGGACTTCTGATGAACATGATTCCTGGGAGTCAGAGTTAGGAATGACAAAGTAATGAGTGTAATTCTAGCACAAGCCAACAGGCAATTAGTGTCCAAACTGATGCAAACTCAGGCAGAGCAAAACAGCACAGAAGACGGTCCAGCACATGGATGCCCTGTGTGTAAGTACTGCAGAGACGTGTTTATCCCTGATGATTCGGGTCACATGTCATTCTCCTGTCTCCCAAAGATCACTAGGAAGTGAAATAAACCCTATGGGTTGAAACCTCTCTGGGACTCTTACTGAGTTGCCTAAGACCACCAGAAAACACAAATAATTATATTATGATTCATAATAGTAGCAAAATTACAGCTATGAAGTTGCAACAAAATAATTTTATGGCTGGAGGTTATCACAACATGAGAAACTGTATTAAAGGGCCACAGCATTAGGAAGGCTGACAGCTACTGTCCTAGATGGTATTTCTCTTTGTTTGTTGCAACACCTGGGAACTGAACCTAGGACTACACGCAGTCTAGGTAAGTGGCTGAGCTACTGAGCCTAGCTAGAGGGATCTTTCACAGGCAGCTAACATGAACAAAGCAACCTTAAACTTGGCTCCAAACAGCCTAATACCATAATCCCCTGTGGTGGTTTGAACAGGCTTGGGCCAGGGAGTTGTATTATTAGGAGGTGTGACCTTGCAGGAGTAGGTGTGGCCTTGTTAGAGAAAGTGAGTGACTGTGGATGTAAGCTTTGGATGTGGATGTCCTAGCTGCCTGGAAGTCAGTCTTTTCCTGTCTGCCTTTGGAAGATACAGATCTCCCAGTTTCTCCAGCCCCATGTCTTCCTGGACACTGCCATGTTCTTTCCTTGATGCTAATGGACTGACCTCTGAATCTGTAAGCCAGCCCCAATGAAATGTTGTCTTTATAAGAGTTGCCGCGGCCATGTGTCCCACGGGGAGGTACCTAACATCTGTAAGCGCTGCTTCCCCTTCACCATCTCACTGACTTCACACACACCACATCCTGTGCAGTCAGCAGTGCACGCATATCCTCTTCCCCTTCAGACCTTCAGATTTACAACTGCCCTCCTGCTAAGGCTGAGAATAAAGTTCCAGAATTTAGGATCTCAAGAGGTCATTTAATCCAATTCCTCATGTTTTAGAAGAGAAAAACCTACACCCAGTCCCATTCCCACTCACTAGTGATTAAACAAATTGGCAACGGTGAGTCAATTTCACTGGCTTTAGAATCACCATGGAAACACCTCTCGGGATGTCTTATAAGGTGTTTCCAGAAAGGTATAGCTAAAGAGGGAAGACACTCGATGTGGGTGGCAGCATTAGGGGTGGGATCCGGGACTGACATAAAAGGAGAAACAGCACTCTCTCCCCCCTCCCGCAGACACACTGAGACTAGCTGCCTCCCTGGCCTGCACTGAGCCTTCTCTGCCATGATGCCTTCCGAGAAACCAGGTTACAAGTTTGCACCTTGGCATTCAGCTTGCAAAGCCACTTGGATTTTCATGCTCACCCAGAAAACACTTTACTGATGGACTGCTCTTTTTTAAAACATATAATTACCAAGTGAAATTGTTTCTAATTTCCTCACTCAGAGTTGGCTCTCAAAATTATGTCCTATACACAGAATATGATTGGATAATGGACTTTACAAGAACCCAGAATAACCTTCATGCAAAATCAGAACCAACACAAATAAAGACTGGGCATAAACAATTAATAACCAAGATTATTCCTATGCAATTAAGGCACAGACCTTTGCCCAGAGCTTATGTAAAAGGCCAAAGAAAATAGTGACCTATGTCTGGGGCAGCTTCAAGGACAAGAGAAAACGTACAGCCAGGCTCTTGATGCCAGCACACAAACAGGACAGAGATGGTGCTGGCTGCTCCTAGCTCACTCTCTCCATATGCATTCATTTTTAGAAAACTGCCCTTGATCTACTTGTCCTCTGTATGCCAACTGGGCACATGACTAGCCAAGCTATTCCTAGGATAGCCACAAAAGTCACAGTACATGGCAGGAATAATAAAGATAACCATAAAAGTCAAAGGAGTGATCGAATAAACGGCACTGCTAGTCATGTGTTTGTAAGCACTTGCTATCATGAACTGCATGCTGTGGCCACTGAGAAGATCCAAAAATAGAATGTGTCTTTTTACTCTTCCTTAGTTTAATGCTTTAAATGATCATGCTTTTCACTGTTAAAGAATTATTAAGGAGGCAGGGGTAGGGAAGAGTAAACACAAGCCTCATCCTCACCGAAGGCCCAGCACTTTTGATACCTGTTCTGGAAGGTTTCCAAAGAACAACCACATCACACAGGAACTTAAATAAGTTAAAGGTCTGGTCCAAGCAAGGGGTGGTAGCTCCTGCCTGGAGTTCCAGCTCAGGAGGCACAGACAGGCAGATCTCTGAACTCATGGTTTGCCTGAGCTACAAAGCAAGTTGTAGAATAGCCAGGGCTACAGAGAGAGACCTTGTCTCAAAACCAAATGAAAAGTTTGGCTAAGTGAGTGAGAAATTGTTGCTCATCTCTCAACGAAAACCTTGTTGAGAGGTTGTTGTAGCTTGTTGTAGATAATATTTTGATATTTTGGTTATAGAGAAAATCTCTTAGGTATTATGTGGAAGCATCACCTGTCAATAAAAGGTTGTGGCCTATTAGCAAAAGGCAGGAAATAAGACATAGGAGTTCTGGTAGAGAGATAGGAACTCTGTGAGTTAGTGAGAGGTGGGAAGATTTGCCACCAGGCTCTAAGGTGACAGATGTATGAAAGTGAGGAGAGGTAACCAGCCATGTGACATGCATAGAATAGAATAGGTGGGTTATATAAGTTAAGGGCGAGTCAGGGAACAAGCCCAAGCTTATGGCCTAGGCATGTATGCATGTATTCATAAATAACTAAGTCTCAAAGTAGTTATTTGGGAACTAAGGTGCTGGTAGAAAAAGCATGTTACAAATGGCACACTGAATGTGTGGCTAGAAATTCCAGAGTGGAATGTGAACCACAGAGAGGCAATGTGGAAGGTGGCTCTTTAAAAAAAAAAAAAAAAAAAAAAAAAAAAAAAAAAGCCCCTGCTGACTAGAAAAGCCAGCGCTTCTACCAGAGCCTCAGCGCACTTCCCAGGCACAGCTCCTATAACTGGGGCTGATGAGCTCACTCAGCTGCTGCAGTCTCTTTCTGGCTGGGCTGTAGTGCACTTCCCAGGTATGGCAGAGGGAATGAGCAGCCTACACCTTTGGGAAGAGCCTGCAACAGTCCAAAGCCAAAAAGGTAGCAAAACACTGTGGCCAGGAGCCACGCCCCAGAGCCAGCAGGTGTCAGAGGGCAAAAAAGAGGCCCCAGGCCAAAAAACAAGGAAAGCCTGCTAGACCTAGCAGCCCAGCCCAGGGTGGCACAAAGACCCTAAACAAACCATGGGAACACATGTCAGTCTAAGGCAGAGGGCTGGACTGCTACTACCCTGTGAGCAAAAGGGTAGGGGCATGGCTGGTTACAGCTACAGGAAGAAGAAGCCAGAAAAAAACAGAAAAGAAGAAATCCAAGTACAGCCAAACTTTTGATAAGGTAAAAAAAAAATGTTTGAAATTATGTTTTAATGCTAAAGAAAGAAAGAAATTGGGTATAAAAATTCATAGAGTTAGTTTGAAATAGTAAAATAAAATAAAAGAAAGTTAAATAATATTTTAAAGTTTGCCTAGAGGAAAGAGTTTAGAGAAAATTAAACAGACAAACAGATATTAAGTTTAGAGAATGATAAGAGAGAAATGAATAAAAGAACATTGAAAGAAAGGAGAGAAAGAAAAATAATAAAGTACTTGTAGAAAGGAGAGAGTTGGAAGATTAAAAAAAAATGTTTTCCATGTTAAAAATGGAAGGGGTTGGGGATTTAGCTCAGCGGTGAAACACTTGCCTAACAAGGCTGAGGCCCTAGGTTCAGTCCCAACTCGAAAAAAAAAAAAAAAAAAAAAGAAAAAAAAAAGAAAACACTATGGAAGAAGGCATTAGGACCCCATAGAGTTTTGTTTTGACTGTCAGCATAAAAATAATTATACATTTAGTAATGATTATAATTTTACATATCCTCTTTAAGAGAGATCAGAATAAAGCAGACTTAGATACAGAGAGGACTGAAAGACAGACTGCTAGGTTACAGGCCATAGGACAGAGGTTAGAGGAGTCTTTAGATCAGAATAAAGCATCTTCAGAAGAATCCAATCTGGAACCTACAGCAACAGCAAAAAAGGTAGTACCAAGTGAAAAAATCCACAAAGGCTTGGGGAATTAGAATGGCAACGCACCGAACTGGAATATACTGAGTTAAGAGTACAGATTATGTTTGAAGCTACCTTAGAGCAACATCATACAACAGATTATATATGTTTCATTCTGCAGAGTTTGAAAAAATAAAATACACACACCATACCATAGGCACATATTCAGGATTTAAGTGGCCAATTGCTTTAAGTCACCAAAAGGCTGATTCTATAACTAGGCATTTATTAGAAGTTACAGCAATTATGGGATACCTGTACAAATCAAAACTGAGAATGCGCCAACATACGTCTCTAGTCAAATGGAACATCTTTTACATATTACAATGAAGCACATTGCAGGTGTACCGCACAATCTACAAGACAAGCAGTGGGAGAAAGATCTAATTGTACTTTAAAAAACATACTAAACAAACAAAACGGGGTAACAAAACTCTCTGAGATAGATTACATAATAATTTATTGACTTTATCTTTTTTTAAATACTAATGAACAACAAAAAAACTACTGAGAGACAATGGATTACAGAAAAATCCTGCTGAAGGAAGTCAGCCTGTTTATATTAAGGATCTCCTAACGTCAGAATGGAAGGAAGGAAATGGGTAACAGTTGGGGAAGAAGTGGTGCATTTGTTTCCACAAGAGAAGAAAAGCTATGAATTCCTTCAAAATGAATAAAAATCAGATATGACCAGGGGAACCCCCCTGAAGAAATCAATAGGACCAACAATACAGGTAACAATACAGGTATTGCTGATCCTTGTACGTGGGAACAGCTCTGAGACTGGCTGGGAGGTGAAAATGTCTCCAGCCAGGACTTCAGCTAAGCATAGCCAATAAATCTTGTTGGCTACAGAATCCTTGAGCTTGATTTTTCACATTTTGGCTTCACTAGAAAACCCTGGCCCCAAGCCTCCTCAGGTAGTCAGTCCCTGACCCCATGGACTGCAGTGACGACCTACTGACCTCCTCTTTGGGTCCCTCTCACACACCAAGTCCTGGGGATGCCTTGAACTACAGTCGATGGATCTTTCTCTCTTCCTCATCCAGGGGAATGGGCCTCATCTATAGAAAAACTCCACCCTCTCAACCTAGCACCCAACCCAAAGGACTCCAAATTTATTCACTCTTGCAATAAAATCTCGCCTCAATATCCTTTAGCTAACTGATCCAAATGTGGCCAACTAACCGCACCCTAGAGTCTGGTATCATTCAAGGCCTTTACAAATGCTACAGTAGATCAAGGTCAATGGAAAGAGAGACTCCACTCCCTGTTTCTCTTCTCTTCTCTCCATTCCAAGTCCTGTTGGTTTTTGTCTGGTCTCCCCCCACATTGTATAAACGTCCTATCTTTTAAGTTACAGTTCATAGATCTGAAAGTCTGTTGTAAAGTGGGAGTCAGAGTGTACATAATAGGAGAGAAAGGAAATGATGGAGTAGCCCAGCCCCAAGTGCACACACCCCACACTGGCCAGTGCACCTCCGTGCTCCCCCTCCCCCAGCATCCTCTCCTAAGATATGTAAGGACCATTTGTTTCTGCAGGACACCATGAGTTTTGCAGGCAAATGGATGGCACTAGAAAATACCATCCTGAGTGAGGTAACTCACACACAAAAGGACAAGGTATGTACTCACTAATAAGTAGATATTAGCCAAAGAAGTACAGAATATCCAGGATACACAATCCACAAAACTCAAGAAGGTTAACAAGCAGAAGGACCCAAGAGAGGATGCCTCAATCCCACTTAGGAGGAAGAAAACAATTATGAGTACAGGGGTGGGAGGAGGGAGGAACATGAATGGGATGGGGAGAAGGGGAAATGATTAGGTATGGGCAGGGGGACAGGAGAGAAGTCCTGAAGGCCAGCAAAATGAATGGAAATATGCAACCTCAGGGGGTGAGGTAGGAAGTGGGGGACCCTATAGAAGAATAAGAGACCTGGGAGGTGAGAGACTCTCAGGACTCAAAAGCAGGGGGTTTAGATAAAATGCCCTACAGTGAAGAAAAGGAACTCGTAGAGTCCATCTCCCGTAGAAAGACAGGGCATCAATTGAGTGATGGGGTTGCCATCCCACAGTCAAAAACTCTGACCCAGAATTGTTTCTGTCTAAAAGAATTGCAGGGACAAAAATGGAGAAGAGACTGAGGGAAAGGAGGTCCAGTGACTGGCCTAACTTGGGATCCATCTCAAGGGGAGGCTCTAAGGCCTGACACTATTACTGAGGCTATGATGTTCTTACAGACAGGAGCCTAGCATGGCTGTCCTCCAAGAGGCCAACAACCAGCTGACTGAGACAGAAGCAGATACTTCACACCGAACCTTAAAGTCAGGGACCCCTGTGGTTGAAATAGGAAAAGGCTTTTTTTTTTCTTTTTTAAGATTTATTTACTTGGGGTTGGGGATTTAGCTCAGTGGTAGAACACTTGCCTAGCAAGCGCAAGGCCTTGGGTTCGGTCCCCAGCTCCAAAAAAAAAAAAAAAAAAAAAGATTTATTTACTTATTTATTTATTATGTATACAGCATTCTGCCTGCATGTATGTCTGCAGGCCAGAAGAAGGCCTGAGATCTCATTATAGATGGTTTTGAGTCCCCATGTTGTTGCTAGGAATTGAATGTAAGACCTCTGGAAAAACAGACAGTGCTCTTAATCTCTGAGCCACTTCTCCAGCTCCATTACCAGCATTACTTATAGCCCCAACCATTGGACTGAGCCTGGAGACCCAATGGAAGAGTTAGGGGAAGGGCTGAAGGAGCTGAAGGAGAATGCAACCCCATAGGAAGAGCAACAGTGTCAACTAACGTAACTCCTCAGAGCTCTCAGGGACAAACCACCAACAAAAGAGCACACATGGTCAGTCCATGGCCCCAACTACATAGGTGGCAGAGGACTACACCTCATCTGGCCTCAGGGAAGGATGTGCTTTGGTCTGTGGAGACTGATGCCCCAGAGAGGGGGGATGCTAGAGGGTGAGGCCGGGAGTAGAGGAGAGGTAAGAGTGGGTGTGAGTGGGTGGGGAGTACCCTCTTAGAGGTGAAGGGGAGGGGAAATGAAGTGGGGAGATTGTGGAGGGGGTACCTGGAAGGGGGACAACATTTGACATGTAAATAAATAAAATAATAAAAAAATTCTTTACAGATAAAGCTATAAAATCTAATCTTTTTTCCCCCCCCTTTTTTTTTTTTTCAGACTGGGGACTGGGCAGGGCCTTGCGCTTATAAGCAAGCGCTCACCTGAGCTAAATCAACCCCATAAAATCTAAAATCCTAATCTTATAAAAAAAATTACTACCTTATTGTAAACTGTTCAAGGTAATTAAGTCATGCAAGTTAGTAGTCAGTCATCTTATAAATGATCAAATGTGGGGAGCGGGTGTGGCAGCAGTCCCAAGATGGCCCCCAGGACTGCAGCTAAGTCTGACTAACTGACTTTAACACTGGCCTCACCTGAAACTAACCACCAGCCATTGAAATGCATGGCACTTCATGGTGCAGATCTGTGAGCCATGTGGCGTGGACCTATGAACTGAGACTTGCAGTCTGGACTGAGGAGGCGGAGTTGAGGAGATATAAAGGAGTGTGTGCTGAGAGGCGGGGGCCTGAGAAGGGAAAAAAGAAAAAGATTCCTGCTTGCATGCTGTAAAGGTTCTGAATAAACTGCTTTGAAAGAGCAGCTGTTACCGTCGGCTCTTTTCTGTGGAGTCGAAGACAGAAGTGACAATCAAACTCTTTAATGTGTTCAGAACCATACTTGTAGCCATGCTGATAACTAATGTAATTAATCACAGGGGTCAGCCTTATTTAGCCTCCTGTATGTTTTCAAATTGTAACCTAAAACAAGGAGCTAGAAACAACCAAATCTGTTTAGTTTAGATATAGCTAACAGACAATGATCCTCAAAACTTTTCGGAGACCCGCTAATATGCTATTTAAAATATTTAGTGGGAAAAGCTTACAGAGTTCCCCAGATCCTAGCAGTGACCCCCCCACCACCAAGGTCTCCAAAGATGATGATGGGACACAGAAGAATTATCTGGAGATTGCTTTAAATGTGCCAAATCCAGCCACCTGGTGACAAATCCGGTCACTGCACTGCACTGACTTCATCATTTCAGGACCCTGTGCAAACTGTGGACAAGCAGGACACTGGGAGCTGATTGCCCCATTTTCCCTAGATAAGGCAGGCCAATCCCCAAAGCTCCTACTCCACAGAACAGTTTGCTGGATCTCCTGGGCCTGGTGGCAAAGACTAATGATGCCCTGGGACCTCTGCACCATCTGCCTAGCGTGAGTGTCTGCAGGAGAAGTCTACCCTTCTCAGTCTGATGGGGTGGACAACAAGGCCAGTGATGATGTCTCAGTGAAAGGCAGCACCCAAGGCTTCAGCTGCCTCCTCATCGCTTCAAGTGTAACATCAGGACGCAGGCCTCACTTGCCTAGAGCTACTGCTAGGTCTAGACTCAGGTTAATGTTCTACCAGATTCTGGAAAGAGATAGATTGTTTTAGTTAAAGGGACTCACTTTACAATGACTGCTCTTTGTAATCAACAACCTGTGTCTGTTGGTAAATAACAGTAAAGTTTATGCCTGTAAGATATGAAAGTTTATGTGAGTCATAAGGACTAAAACATGTTTTAATATATGTAAATGCAAGTTATAAAGGTCTAAGAAAGTGTCTTAAGGTGTTTAAATACAATGTGTAAAAGTATAAGAGAGTAATTTAATACATATGTAAAAATTTAAACTATTTCAGATTTCTCTCCCTCGCTATGCTATTGTTATGTAATGCTTCAAAAGTTCAGAGCTTTACATTCATCAACGGAGTTCTGATAAGCTCTTAATCTAGCTGGTAAGGCACTGACTACTATTATCATGATCACAAGCTCAATATTTTAAATTTCCTTTGGTTGTCTTCTAAGAATAAACTTTAGCAGTGCTTCTCATATGCTAAGAACATCTGTCTAATCTCTACGCCCAATCTTCTGGACAGAGAAAAAGTATTCATGCCAAGGTCATTTGGGGTCCCAAGCTTTCCTCTAAGGAAGGCCTGAATATACTGTCTTTTCTACAGTGTGAAGTACAGATTACAAACGTGGTAATGTTAACTAACATATCTAAAACATATCTCTTTATATGAACTTAAATTCTTATAAGCTTCAGGGGACTGGCTTGAATCCACCTCTCACAGGTCAAATGGATTTCAGATAAGCACTGTCAATCAGCAGCCTGCTTCCCCACCTGCTATTCTGCTTTTCTCTGAGGGTGGGGTATAAGCTTCAGGGGACCCAACTTCAGGGGACTCCAGCTTCAGGGGACCTGACACCCACCCGCATCAGGCCTGTGATGGCAATGGAACACACATGTACATATACACTCAGAAAGATGAACACATATATAAATGAAAATAAAATCATCTTTAAAAGAAGGAAATCATGTTAGTGAAGAAGCTACTCATAAAAGTCAACAGGATGGGGGTTGGGGATTTAGCTCAGTGGTAGAGCGCTTGCCTAGCAAGCACAAGGCCCTGGGTTCAGTCCCCAGCTCCGAAAAAAAAAGAAAAGAAAAAAAAAGTCAACAGGATGGGCTTAAGAACTAAATTTCGCTTACTAGGAACGACCTGAGTAGTCAAACTCAAAGAAACAAAGTAGAATAGAAATCCCTCACTTGATGTTGTGGTACAAGCCTGTATCCCAGCAGGTAGAGGCAGAAGGATCAGAAGCTCAAGGATGGTCTCACCTACACAGGAAATTCAAAGCCAGCCTAGGCTACATGAAACTGTTTCAAAAAGAAAAAGAAAAAACAGTCAGGGTTGGGCTCAAAGCTAACTAAGCTCTTCAGATGCCAACAATACCCTATGTATCTTAAGGGACCCTGAGTTTGACTTCTAGTCCAGCCTCTCATTTATTAGCAAAGCTCTAGATACTTGGCTCCAAACACTCCAACCCGGACTGAATGAAAAAGTCTTCCACCCTCCATAGCCACATGCACACAAGAACCGAGTTTACACCATAGATAAGCTGAAGGTAAGTAGCTGCTTTGAATATACTTATTTGTTATCAGAGAGTCGTTTTCTACAAGAGTCCTTGTAATCTTGGTTTCTGGGTGTTTGTCCAGAACCTGGCCCCAACTGCTGGCTCTTCTGATACTGCTGGAGGCAAGTAGCTGTCTCCTAAGTAGCTTCAGCCTCTGTTCCTTTCCAGTGAGGTGTGCACTTCGCACTGGTGTGCGCAGGCACTAGCACTGTCTAGAAATACAGTGTCTAAGCTCTAGAACGCTGAGCCAAGACTATTATGGTAATGTTTTAGGTCCCAAGTCAATACTCAAAGACAGCAGCAGCCAACCCACCAGCCAAATAGAGGGTTCAGTACCACCCCTTGAAAACCTCTGCGCCTTCATAGGCTCCCATCACAGAGCAGAGAACAAGGCTCTGAACTTAATGAGCTGTCCTTAGTACTCATGTGCTCTACACAAAGAGGACTTCCCCAGATTTGGTTCTATCCTCCTTTGGCTTCAGGGGGAGGGAAAGAAGATAGCAGCAAATTGTGCTGCCATGTAGGAGCAGAATGAATAATGGATACAGGAACTTGTCCAGGACCAAAATCTGTCCCCACATGGAGGGCAGACCAGGTGCAGAGAGAACAAGTCAGCCACAGGAAGCCATGTTGAGTGGTAGCTCAGCCTCCTTCTGCTGCCTCAGAGAAGAGAGGGAGGGTTAACTGTGAGAACTAAATGAGTGACATTTAAATAAAATTAAAGACAGGAAGGAGACAGACTCCAGTTGAGCACAAATTGGTGTCTCTACAGAAACAGGGCAGAGAGAGCTGTCTGCATGGCTTCTGTCCACAATGAAGAGGAAAGGATACAATGGGAGGCAAGAGTGTATTTTGTGGTGTGGTACGGAGCTAGGACTGGGTGCCACTGAGCTCAAATCACAGCACAGGGAGATGCATAATTTCAGTGACCAATAGACAGGCAGTAACAGTATCTCACTTGCTTAAGAAAGACGCCGAGGAGAAGCTAAAAATAGCACTGATATAACAAGCTAAAGCCACCAAAACTCTGGAGGCCCCATGAACTCCAGCCAATTCCAGCATCCCCGGAGAAAAGTCACCAATCACCCAAGGACACCAGCAGTGAGTGAGCAGCAGGCTCACCGTCAATCAAGATCAGTGCAGAAGGGACTGGAGAGATGGCTCAGGGTTAAGAGCACTGACCGCGGGGTTGGGGATTTGGCTCAGTGGTAGAGCCCTTGCCTAGGAAGCGCAAGGTCCTGGGTTCAGTCCCCAGCCTGAAAAAAAAAAAAAAAAAAAAAAAAAAAAAAAAAAAAAGAGCACTGACCGCTCTTCCATTGGTTCTGAGTTCAATTCCCAGCACCCATATGGTGGCTCACAACCATCTGTAATGGAATCCAATGTCCTCTTCTGGTGTGTCTGAAGAGAGCAACAGTGTGGGGTTGGGGATTTAGCTCAGTGGCAGAGCGCTTGCCTAGCAAGCGCAAGGCCCTGGGTTCGGTCCCCAGCTCTGAAAAAAAGAAAAGAAAAAAAAAAGAGAGAGAGCAACAGTGTAAGTGTACTCATATAAATAAAATAAATATTTTTTAAAAATAGAAAGAAATGTTACATTAAAAGAAAAAAGAATGGTGCAGAAAAGAGTAAAAAGGAAATACCTCCCAACTGAATCACTTTAAATTACACTGGATGCCGCCAAAATCCAGGTTTCTAATGTGGGGCTCTGACTGTACCCCAGCACTGGAAGGTAAAGGAAGGCGTCAAAAGCTCAAGATCATTCTCAGGTACACAGTGTGTTCAAGCCTGTGCTAGATACATGAGAACACAATATTTAATTAAAAGATTAATTTTAAAAATTCATCCATTTGTCTGTGTATCTAAGCACCTCATCAACACAGCAGCAAAAGAATCCACTATAAACAAAATGGTTCCACGGCATTTGCTGGTGCTCCGAGTCTCCGGGTAAACAGAACACACAAGTCAGTAGAACAAATCGTTCTTAAATGGAAGTCAGACTTCTCCATTTCCCTCCTATGAATGTACATCTACTAAAAAGGAAAACAATGTTCTTAGTCACTTCCCATCCTGTTTACTTGGGAGAATGCAACCTTCCAATTACCACCTACCCTCTTCTTCATCATGAATGAACTTTTAAACTGAAGTTCCCAGGCTCAGCCTGTATGAACCTCTATAATTCTAGCCAGGGGAAGCAGAGGCAAGACAGTTGCTTACCACTGAAGGAGAGCATGGGCTTGGGGTTAGCAAAACCCTGTGTCTCTAAAGTGACTAAAGAGGCCGGCTGCACACCTTTTATCTCAGCACTCAGGAGGCAGAGGATAGCCAGGGCCAAGAGAGAAATCCTGTCTCAGAAAGGGGGGAGGGGGTTGGAGGGAGGGGGATGGAGAAAGGGATGGAGGGAGGGGAGAGAGAGAGAGGGGTGGGGGTAGGACTGGTTGGATTCTCAATACCCACATGGCAGCTCACAGCCATTCCTAGCACCCATTCCAGAGGATCTGATGCCCTCTTCTGGGCTCCAGCAGTACTGCACACATGTGGTGTACAGACTTAACAAGCTGGCAAAACTCCCATACACATGAAAATAATTAAAGAGAAAATGGAAGCCCTTTTTTAAAAAAGGAAAAAAAGAGAGGGAGAAAAAGAAGGAAAAAGGAGAGAGGAAGAGGGAGTATGTAGAGCCTAGACTTGGGGCAACATAGGACCTCTGTGTAGCTCCCCATCACTAAGCATGCTGGGAACCACCTTCAGTACCTGCTGCTTTCCCCAGCATTATCCAACTGAGTGACAGTCAAACTCCCTCCATGAAATTTAGCACTCAGTGGACCAGATCATGTCCACATTGCATCTGCCATGGGACCAAAGGTCACTCTCTCCCAGGCTACATGAGCACCAGTGTCACATCTGTCTGGCCCAGGCAAGAGGTTAGAAGGATAACACCTTATAGAGGTCAACTCTGTGTCCCGTTAGGACTGGGAAACCAGCACAGGCACAGCAGCAAGAGCAGCTGCTCCTCTCCTCACCCCACCCATGAACTGACAAGACACTGACTGACTGGCCTGTGGACGGTAACTTCTCTTTATATAAAGAGACTTTCACAAGCAAAGAAAGGAGAAAAATAATTCCTGGCTCTTTCAGAGCTTTAGCCTCTATGTGAGAATCTTTTTCCATTTTTCCCCCTAAAACTGGATTTTCTCTGTGTAGCCCTGGCTGTCCTGCAATTAATTATGTAGACCAGGCTAGCCTGCTTCTGCCTCCTGAGAGCTGGGATGCCTGCCTTCTCCTTGATTCTTATCTTTGGCTTCTGTCAAGTTTCTGAGAGAATAAAAGAGGATTCCAGATAGTTTAAGCTTTAGATTTAGCCAAATGTAATGATCTAACAAGAAAAAGAGTTCCCTACTAGTTTTTTTCTATACCATACAGACTATTCACAACTAAGCAATAGAAAATGAGGAGACATCTAAGGAACTTGCACAAAAACACTCTAAGAACTTGGTTACCCATGGAGGAAAGTCTGTCTTTCACACATGGACACGAAAGCAGTCTCAAGGGTGCATGCAGCTTTCTATTTTGTGATATGCTCCCCTAAATCCACAAATATTTTAAAGTAAGTGTGGGAAATGGTTTTGTTTGTTTTTCTCTCTCACAGGTAGCTACCTTGCTAAGAGCGAATAGTCCAGAAATCTCCCCTCATGTCCACCACCGTGCAAACCTTTCTAAGAATCTTTAATCTCCTCTGCCTCGCCAGGCCTTGATGGCCTGGGACAGCTGAACCTTGGCCCTTTTCCTTTGTTTCCTTTGTTTGTTTGTTTGTTTGTTTACCTGTTTGTTACTGAGTGTGGGGGTCAGAGAACAACTTTTGAAAGCCAACTCTGTCCTTGGCAGTAAGGGCTACCTGCTCAACCATCACACAGCTCACCCTCAACCTTCAATTTCTGAACTCCCTCCTCCTCCTGACTCTGAGCCCTAGAATCAATTCCGTCCTTCCTGTCTCCTCTTCCTGAGTGCTGGGCTAGATAATTTTCACAAGCACGCTATATTCTTTCCCACCTGAAGAACCTCTTCAAAACTAAAAGGAGTCAGTGGCTGTCTGAGATGCTCTCTTCGGAGGAAGCACAGGGAAAGGTGTACTTGTACTATTTTGAGAGGAGGCTGGGGAAAGGTATACTTTTACTATTTTTGCAACTTCCTATAAGTCTATAATCACATCAAATTACAGTTTAAGAACAAACTAAACCAAAGGAAGCAGACAACTAAATGCTCACAGGTAAGAAACTACATTTGGGAAGGGCTGCCAAAGCCATACCTACAGTACGGCTGCCAGATAATGAAATACACCCAACAGTTCAGCCCTGAGCTGGCTGGTGGTGGCTCATGCCTTTAATCCCAGCACTCAGGAGGCAGAGGCAGGTGGATCTCTGAGTTCAAGGGTCTCCAGAGTGAGTTCCAGGACAGCCAAGGCTACACAGAGAAACCCTGTCTTGAAAAACCAAAAGAAAAAAAAATCGCTTCTCTGTAACACCCACAACAACATAGCTTCCAACAACAGGCTCTCAAATTGTTCCTAACCATGAAGGCACAGGTTGTGCCAGTGATGAGAGAGCCAGCTGGATCCGGAAAGCTGTGACGCTCTCTGGGTGTTCCATGGTTCCCAGTAGGTACCTAAAAGGTCAGATCATGTACCATTTCCCTTCTGCAAAGCTGAATGCTTGCGATGCTATGTAGCACAGCGAAGCGTAACAGATTGTTTTGGGGGCTTTGGGACCTTCCTTCCTGCAGGGAGGAAATGTTGCCTAGTGATCTACATCTCAGCATAGAAGTCAGGAACTCTAAGTTCCAACCATGACTGTTTGGTATCTGGCTCCGTAATCCTTTCTAAGTCACTTAACCCTTTTGTGTCTCTGCTCCTTTCCCCCCAGAATAGGGATTTAAGGAATGGCTGGCTTCTCACCCTGAGACATGGCATAGTGAAGGGGTAAGGACTTTGATCTACAGACAAATGCTGAATAGAGAATCCCAGCATAAATCCGCCTTTAAACCATGTTTTCAGACTGTGGAAACCACATATTTAGATGCAAGCTGCTTTCCCAGTGCTCCTTCTGCCTACTGTGGAAGTAAAATAAGCTGTCTCTAGGAGGCTCTGCTCAAGTAGCTCCCTTCCCAACAACTGCAAGCTTCTCCTATTCTTTGGTTAATGGCTTAGAAGTCATCAGTCTCCATTCTTCACTTGGGTAAAAGTAATGCATTCATCTGTTTCTACGGAAGAAGCACACAAAGGAAGGAGAACAGGCTCTAGGCTCTACTTCCTTTGCAGCTCAATGATTCCAATAAATCTTAGTTGGGGTTGCTGTACCCAGAGATGCTGAGCAGCTCCCATCAGAAGCACTACAGCAACCACATCGCACAGTCTGGTCCTGCTGCTGTTGTTGTTTAAGGTAGACGCACAACACTGTGTTGTTTTAAGGTAGACACACAACACTGTGCTGTTTTAAGGTAGACACACAACACTGTGTTGTTTTAGGTGACTGTTAATTCATTATTAGTGAAATGTCTACACTGTCATTTGTGAATCTATTACTCAAATGTTTTCTACATCCTTATTAAAAGCCATGTAGTCAGGGCTGGAGAGCCAGCTCAGTGCTTAAGAGTGCTTGCTGCTCTTCCAGAAAGACCCACGTTCAGATCCCAGAACCCACACAAGACTACACAGGACTCTAAATACATACATACATACATACATACATACATACATACATACATACATACATACATACATGGCCCAAAGTGCCATAGGGACAAACAAGAAATTAGACACAATAAAGAAAATTATCTATAGCCTCAGAAAGTTCAGAAAGAAGCTGGCTATGGTGGTGCATGCCTTTAACTGCAGCACTCAGGAAGCAAAGGCAGGTGGATCTCTGAGTCTGAGACTAGCACGGTCTACATGGTGTATTCCAGGACAGCCTGGTGATATAGTAAGACCCTTTCTCAAAAAAAAAAAAAAAAAAAAGCTCAGAGAGAAGATGGTGCTAAAAGTCCACATAGATAGGGCCAGCATGATGGGTTAACAAAAAAAGCTTGACTAGACACCAGGATAGGGCCATTATTTTTTTTCCCATTTAAGATCATGGCTGAGTCTCACAGGGTTCAGGAACTCCCTGACATTCTATGTAGCATATGAATACACAGATGTTTCATTCTGGTTTCAAAGATAAAAAACTGTGGCATCTGATCCCCAAATCTCATTTTCTGTCTTCATCAGAGATGAGTTTCAGATAAGATTTTGCTCAGAGACTGGCATTTAAAGATCATAAGAGGATTCCCAAACTGTCTACATCTCGGGGAAAACAATGGTTCCTAAAAAGAAGGGCAGAGCAGACATGCAGGACTTCCTTCTTCCACAGATGTCCTCCTACACATTCAGACACCATGGCAACAGCCACTGTATAAAGAGTACAGCAGGGAGCGGGTCAGGGCTTGTGTATGTGAAGCCAACTGCACGGAAAGGCATAAGTGGACCTGGGCCACAGTTAATACAGCTGCCATTTTCCTCTCCCACATCTGCTTCTTTGGAATTCATTTCAGGAATTTTGGAGACTTCTGGCAATCTTCCCCCAAAACAAAGAGCAACCACAAAAATAAAAATTAACACTGAAGAAATATAGTGACACTGAGCACCCACATTCCAAACATAGAGGCATCTGGACCCTGACTATCTTCCATAAGCTCAAAAGCTTCTGGCTGTTCAATCTAACATTACATGCCTTACACTCTTATTTATATATAAAATTCATTTATAATTCATAACCTATACATGGGCAAGCATTTATCTACACTGGTTTATTTTCCATGATGAGTTTCACACACCTCCCTCAATCCATAACTCTAGAGGCAAAGAGAGAATGAAAACATGGGCATTCCAACATGAGGGTAGTGGCAGCCAAGGAGTGGGTGGATCCAACACAGCCACACTGTACTCACTGGATGCGCTGTTACACATTACCATGGGCTCTCACTGCACTGGCTGGAGCACTGTGTTCTGCAGCTTTCCTTAACGCCTGCTGCTCCTCACCTCATGGTATACGCATGAACACACAGAAGCAGGGTTAGAGGAGAGCTCACTCCGTCACTACAAGTAAAGAAGGGCTCAGAAGGTAAAGGTGCTCGCCACCAAGCCTGACAACTTGAGCTTTATCCCTGGGTTCCAAATGGCAGAAGGTGACAGATGACTCCAGTAAGTTGTTCTGTCATCTTCACAAGCATGGGTAACGTGCACACATAATCAATCAATCAATCAATAAATGTGACACTAGCCTCACAAAGCACAAACATCTATGCCTTAGAAACAAGCAGTCACTAATGGTGCTCCTCCATAACTCCCTTTAACACACAAACGACAGTTGAACATTAATCAAGACAGCAAGTGATCACTGAGCGGAATACAACAGAAAGTTTTCAAAGACATGAAGTCAACCACCAGCACAGGATAAAGAATCGTTTTTTCTTTACTAATTAAACTGATCACTGCTAGGCTTCCTTCAGTTACACTTACACCTATGGGGAAGTCTAGCACTTGGGAGGCAGAGGCAGGCAGGGGGTGATAGCCTCCTCCATCTTAAGATCAGAAGTCATCCTGTTACAAAATAAAGTCATCCCTGTTTTCTGTCAATCCCACTTTCTCCTACGTTCCATGCTGTTCTTTCAAACCCTGCTTTAAGGAAACAGCCCTGTGTGACAGGGAGTAAAACTTGCTTACTTCCAATAAAAGAATTTGAGTAATGGTCTTTACTCTCCTTCAATGGGATTAACAGCAGATCTCGGAGTTCAAGGCCAGACTGGTCTACAGAGCAAAGCACAGAGAAACCATGGCTATACAGAGAAACCCTGTCTCGAAAAATAAATAAATACATAAATAAATAAATAATAAACAAACAAATAAAAAGAAAACGGCGATAGGAAATAGGACACAGAACAGTCGGAAGCCTGAGAGGCCTGAGGAAAACACAGCAGGACAGAGTAGGGAGCAGCAGGCAGCACACAGTGGGACAGGGGATGAGGGAAGAGGGACCAGCTAACTGGTCCACAGGGGCCAGGGCAAAAATGACCAAAAACAAGAAAGAATAAAACTATCTGAGAGCCAGAAGCCGTAGACAACTGCTGTTCCACAGAATCCTGAACACTACCTGCAACATGGTCTGCGGCAGACTCTAACCACAGGCGTGTGTTCTCCGTCCTACGCCTGCCCCAAGTGCGCGAGTCTGTACTGTTCTCATCTCCTTTTACAGGCTAGGCTTTCAGAGCTCTGTAATTACATGACTGTCTCTATGTGGTGCACATGCCTGTAACTCCAGCCTCTGGGAGGCTGAGACAGGGAGACGGCCTTGAGTTCAGGGCTACAGAGCAAGACTCAGCCTCAAACAACACACAAATCTCTTTCCATGTCTCTTCTAGCACGCCCTCAACCTCAAACCCTCCGACTATATCCTTCTGTCCTAAAACTCGGACTAAAATTGCCGCTGTCGCCCCATTGGTGTGGCTCTCCTGCCCTCCCCTTTACTGTCATACACAGTAACTGCTGAAAAACTTGCTAATCCATTAATTAAAGATCTCTACTTCCCATTATGGAGGACTAAATTTAGAAAGCCAAATTAAGCTGGGAGGAAAGCATGTGTCACAATAAGGGAGATGAATTCCACGGAAGGGGCTGGGCTCCTGGCCTGTATCTTACAGAGCCCCTGACACTAACATGTTCTCCTCTGCTCAGCAAACAGAGACACATCCCACCAGAGGGCAGCCACTCATCACTGTAATCATCTGGAGAAAACTATTATCCCATCAGGTCACAAAAGCCACAGGACATCAGCAAGCAACTGCCTCAGAGGACAATCTTTGCTTTCCCAAACCTCCAATTTAGTCACACAAAAGAAATGGTAGCAAGCTAGCATTAACTGTGCCCTCAGAGAAGAGCCACTTCCCGCCTACAGGGGTGGCAGTGACTTTACTGGGTTACCAAATGGATATAAAGACAAAAGTAAACATTGTAATTTTCTGTTTTGTCTCTGGCACAGGGGGAGTGGTATCATCTACACAGTCTGTAAACAGTAATAATGCCAGATGTAACAAAAGGACAGGGTTCCCCCCATCTCTCCGCCCCAATCCCCACCCGCCTAATGCCCTTCCTTCTGAGATTACTCATCTTGAGGAAACACACAGCAGCTTCCCTATAGTCCATATGCTGCTACCAAATGGATGTGGGTGAGAATCCAAGTTTGCACTGATTCCTCCTTGCTGTTACACAAAGCCATAATAACTGAGATTCAAGACACTTTTGTTTGGTTGGTTTGTTTCTTAAGACAGGGCACCAGATGGCCTGGAATTCACTATGTATCCCAGGCTGGCCTAGAACTCACAAAGATCCACTTGCCTCTCCCTCCAGTGCTGAGAATTCAGGTTTGTACCATTATGCCTGGCTAACAAGTTATACCCCTTCTTGAATTTTTTTCTTTTCCCTTTTTTCTCACTGCTTAGGGTCAAACCCAGGGCCTTATGCTTACGAGGCAAGCACTCTACAAAAGCTAATAGTTTAGGCCGAGAACACAAGGAACCGTCAACTGTTTCTAAAGGCTGACAGACAGACAAGACACAGGGAAGGAGAAGGAACAGGAAAGCAAGTATGGACCTCACAGCATGCTGAGGTCTAGACTCAAATAAGACTGAAATGTTAAAAATAGATAGTATATGTGAAAACAGAATCATTCTAGGAAACTGAGGCTAAACGGGCTACTAACAGTCTGAGCCTGAGCCTAGGGATCCACAGAACGCACAGAGGAAGAGGACGAACTGGAGAAGGAACGTTACCTGACCAGAGTTCCCGCCAGGTGTAATGCAGGCGAACTCTACACTTCTTCTGGTAACACAGCAGTTTGTGCACTACCTGGACACACCGCCTGCAATGCAGAGAAAACCGGACAAGCTTCAGAATCCAGCACAGCTCCCCGTGCTCTTCCTGTAGGGAGGCAGCTTTGCCGGGGTCACTAAGACTGAGGTTAAAAAAATAAATTAATTAAAAAAAAAGATAATCCGGGGTTGGGATTTAGCTCAGTGGTAGAGCGCTTGCCTAGGAAGCACAACGCCCTGGGTTCGGTCCCCAGCTCCGGAAAAAAAAAAAAAAAGATAATCCTATTGAATTTCCTGTCAGTCTCTTTCACACCCTCAAACCGACTCCCCAATCCCCCAACCACCACACACACAATTTGTGCTATCAATGGGGCTACAGCCTCTTAGAGGTCTGTACTGAGGTACACTGAAGGGGCTCTCAATGGCTCTTCCAGAAGGCCTGGGTTCAGTTCCCAGCACCCATATGGCAGCTCACTACTGTCTGTAAGTCTGGTTCCAAGGGATCTAACATCTTCTGGCTTCTCTAGATACCAGGCAAATATGTGCTATGCAAGGTACATGCAGGCAAAACACCCATACACATGAAACATTTTTAATTAAAAAATTTTTAAAAGAGGAATGGATTGAATATAAAAAAAATTAAAGACATTAAGACTCTAGATCAAATTCAGTTTTAAGAGATGGCTCAGCAGGTTCCAGGATCTTCCAAAGGTTTCAACAGAATCCTAGTACCTACACAGAGCGGCTTAGAGTTACCTGGGACTCCAGCTCCAGGACCTGACACTTTCTGGCCTCTAAAGGCACAGCAAGTTCCAGGCCGACATGGACCAGGTGAGACTCTGCCTCCAAATGGCTATATAATGAATGGAAACAAACACCAGCCTAGGGGATGCCAGAAGCACACACAAATCCAGCTCCTTAGCTGCACAAACCAAGGAATTAGCTGCAAGTGCTGCAGCAGCCACAGGGGCCAACAGCCCAGTCCTAGACTTTCCAGTTACACACATCACAACAACACACTGTAACAGCCCAGTCACCAGTCTCTCCAGTTACACACATCACAACAACACACTGTAACAGCCCAGTCACCAGTCTCTCCAGTTACACACATCACAACAACACACTGTAACAGCCCAGTCACCAGTCTCTTCAGTTACACACATCACAACAACACACTGTAACAGCCCAGTCACCAGACTCTCCAGTTACACACATCACAACAACACACTGTAACAGCCCAGTCACCAGACTCTCCAGTTACACACATCACAACAACACACTGTAACAGCCCAGTCCCAGACTCTCCAGTTACACACATCACAACAACACACTGTAACAGCCCAGTCACCAGTCACCAGTCTCTTCAGTTACACACATCACAACAACACACTGTAACAGCCCAGTCACCAGTCTCTTCAGTTACACACATCACAACAACACACTGTAACAGCCCAGTCACCAGTCACCAGTCTCTTCAGTTACACACATCACAACAACACACTGTAACAGCCCAGTCCCAGACTCTCCAGTTACACACATCACAACAACACACTGTAACAGCCAGTCCCAGTCTCTCCAGTTACACACATCAACAACAACACACTGTAACAGCCCAGTCACCAGTCTCTCCAGTTACACACATCACAACAACACACTGTAACAGCCCAGTCACCAGTCTCTCCAGTTACACACATCACAACAACACACTGTAACAGCCCAGTCACCAGTCTCTCCAGTTACACACATCACAACAACACACTGTAACAGCCCAGTCACCAGTCTCTCCAGTTACACACATCACAACAACACACTGTAACAGCCCAGTCACCAGTCTCTCCAGTTACACACATCACAACAACACACTGTAACAGCCCAGTCACCAGTCTCTTCAGTTACACACATCACAACAACACACTGTAACAGCCCAATCACCAGACTCTTCAGTTATACACATCACAACAACACAATGTTTCGTTTGCTGTTTTGAGACAGGATCTCCTGTAGTACAAATTCGCCTCCAACTTAATGATAGCTAAGAATGACCTTGAACTCTTGATCTTCCTGACTTCACTTCCCACGCACTGGTATTTGTTTTGTGGAGGTGCTGGAGATCAAACCCAGAACTTCACGCATGCTACCAAATGAACTATATCCCCAGCCTGTTTTGTTTTGTTGAAACAGAGTCTCATGTAGCCCAGACTCCCCTTGAACTTGAAATGGAGCCAGAGCTAATGAGGCAGGGAAAAAATATAGGAAAAAATTATGAGGACATGGAAAGACAATCTCTCACTCCACTCACCCCGGCTGAGAAGTAAGAGGTTACTGACACAGATAATTCTAAAACAGCAATGAATCAAGACTAAGGCCTGACTATGTATGACCTTGGGTAGGACCATATTCCACCCCACATGTTTCTGGGGGTCTCAAAATTAATTTTGTTTCAGTAGAGATGTCCTAACTCTGCACTATATCCCTGTGTTCTAGAAATGACTTTATTCACATAGCATCTCATTTATATTTCTGGCAACCCTCTCAAGAAAATTGTTTCAAAAGCCAGCAAACAGTCCAGCTGGCTACTCTGAGTTGCAAAGGCTATCTCCTGGGGAAAACACATACCCAGGCTTTCAAGTCTTTACCTTCTTGCCCAATACTTGCTCTTAAATCTTGGGCTTAATATCTATTTTATAAAAAAATATTTCCAGACGCTGGGGCTGAATTGCCTAGCTTGCCTAACATGAGTGCAGCCTAGTTCAATCCTGTGCACTGTATACACTGGACACACTGGCAAGCATCTGTAATCGAAGCACTGTGTAGGTGGAGCAGAAGGATGCCAAGTAATGAACTTTAGCTTACATAATGAGTAACAAACACCCTTCATTGAGTTTGTATTGCTATGTGATTAGGCACTTTAATTCCTCCTGCTCTGTGGTTCTCAACTTTCCAAACTCTTCAACCCTTTCATTCAGTTCCTCATGTTGTGGTAACTCCCAATCATAAAATTATTTTCATGACTACTTCATATCTGTAATTTTGCTACTGTTTGAATTGTTATGTAAATGTTTGTGATTTCTGGTGGTTTAGGCAACCCCAGTAAAAGGGCCATCATCTTAAAGGAGCCATCACAAGCCCCAGGTTGAGAGCTACTGTTTGAGCTGGTCTCTCCGGCTCTTACCTCTCAGAGCACAGTTAGCACTGTTTTTTTTCTGTTTCTTTGAGACAGAGTCTCACAGTGTAGCGTTGGTTGCCCTGGAACTCATCATGTAGACTTTCAAACTCACAGATATCCTCCTGCCTCTGCCCCTCTGCCCCTCTGCCCCTCTGCTCCTCTGCCCCTCTGCCCCTCTGCCCCTCTGCCCCTGCCCCTGCCCCTGCCCCTGCCTCTGCCTCTGCCTCTCAGGTGCCTGGATTAAAAGTGTGAAAAGTGTGAACCATCATGCCAGGTCCTCCTTTTTTTTTTTTTTTTTTTTTTTTTGGTCTCTGCTTATTTCTCCTTTACAAAGAGGGTCAAGAATGACCCCAAAGTGGGTTTGGACCAACCTCGGACACATGAGATCCTGCCTCAAAACAAAACAAAACTACCAACAACGATAATAATAACAAAGGAGGCAGGGAACAAAAGGAAAGAAAGAAGGAAGGAAGGAAGGAAGGGAGGGAGGAAGGAAGGTAGGTAGGTATTTTACTAAACTCCAAATCTACTACATATAGGCTTGTCTTGAAATTCTCTATAAGGAAGAAAAAAATATGATCTTGTCTGAACTGAGGTCCCTAATGGATTAGGGGAAGTCCCCAGGCTGCTTCAAGTGACGTCATGTTTTTATCTGATTGCTGCAGGAGGGTCTGCTCATGGCCCAGGCTGGCCTTCACCTTTCCTAAACCTGGGGTTATAGGTACAGGCCACTGTCCCAGCTCAGGCCAGTGCTTTGTATCACCCATTCACCAAACACTGGTTGAACTGCTACTTAAATCCTGCTGTGCTTATGTTCTAAGGTTCTTAGCACATTGGTGCCAGGTAACCCATTGGTTTTAAGCAAATTGAAAAGTTTCTTTCTGTGAGAACTGTTCCACAGAGAGAAAGTGAAAGCAGGAGAACCAAATAAGCAAGGCAAAACAGCACTGCAGGAAGTGGCCCTTGCCCATCTCCTTTGATTTACAGAAGCTTTCAATATATTCAAGGCCACTTCAACTGAATGGCAGCTTCAAGTAGAGGATACTTCCTGAGGTAGAGTTGAGACTCAGGTCCTGTGCCCTTAATATAAGGCAAGGATGCCTGAGACACCAACTGCACTGCCCAGTCGGTACCAATCTGCTACTGAATAAGCTACCTTAAGGGTAGCTACTCTTAGGGGCCTCTATCGAAGGTGAAAACAAACAGAAAGAACACTAACCCACCTCCCTGAGAGGTGAGAGCCAGAGACAGGCTAAAGGACACAGCAAAGACACACACATTCGAGTGTGCTTGCTCACTCCGTATGTAGACTGACGGCCAGAGTTAAGCCAGCTATGGTGGCACATGCCAGTAATCCCAGCCTGAAGGAGGACTGACGAGAAAACAAGGCCAGCCTGGACTACACAGAAAGCACTAGGCGTGGGACTAAAGAGATGTTTCAGCAGATTCAGGTTTAAATCCCAGCAACCACATGGCAGCTACATTCATTTCTAACTCGAGTTCCCAGAGGTCCAATTCCCCCTTCTGGCCTTCTTGGGCACTAAGTGCACATACATGCAAGTGAAACACATAAAATAAAATGTTTTTACAAGAAAATATTACACTGTCCAAAGCTACACTGCGAGACTTCCGTCTCAAGACGACAAGCCATCAGCCAAGGGAGGTGGCTCAGCAGATCTTCTCACACAGGCCTGGTAACCGGAGCTTCAACCCTGGACCCAGGAGAGAAACCCTGGATGCAATGGCACACATGAACACAAGCTGCTATGAGGAGAAGACAGAATCACCCAGAGCCTGGCGAGCCAGTAAGCCTCAAGTACAGTACAGCAGAAACAATAAGAGACATTCTGCCTCAACAAGGCAAGAGAACCAACTTCTTACATGAATGGCTGATTTTTTTATGTTCACCATAACAACACACACACACACACACACACACACACACACACACACACACACACCAACATAAAAGAGTTAGCAATCACAAAAAATAAAGGGTAAAACATAAATTAATATACACAACAAATTTTAAATATTTTTCTCTTACCCTCAAGAAAAAAAAAAATCTAACCTGTACTGAAACTGCCTACCAAGTGATACAAATTTCAAATAAAGTATCCTTCCGGTTTCTAAGTCATTTCCTTGTTTTCTAGAGATGATGGCACGGTCTCATTTGGTGTGGCTGGCATCTGCCAACTCATTTGAGTCAATCTTAAAAAATTAGTCTAAAAAATTACCCAACCTGTAAAGCTTCTATCGATTTCTCCCTAGAACTTACAGTGATTAGGTCCCAGCTGCTAAAGCCATGTTGCAGCCAACAAGGATAGCTGGATGCCACCTGTCTGAGACCACCCATGTGGGCTGGTCCTTGGCAAACACACACCTTAGCTGTTGTGGACAGTGATGGCGCTGAGCTACTCCAGGGTAGCTCCTTGCTGAGATGCTTCCTCAGCGCCTAGCCATGCCCCTGCTGCTCTCTGCCTTACTTACGGGGTGCACACCTCACTCCAGCTCTGCTCCTAGGCTCTCTCGCTGTCTCCAGTCACCCAACAGGTGCTCTGTCAGCCTTGTGCTCACAATGACTCACACTATAATGGTACCAAGCACAATGATATTTTTAACAAGTGGCAGGTGCCAAGGGACACAAAGTACATTATGATCCCAGCACTCAGAAAGCTGAGGCAGGAAGCTGGACAGTTTGAGGCCAGCCTGGGTTACATTACAAGACTGTCTAAAAAAGAAAAGAAACAAAAACAAATTTAACAACTGTTACATCCTTAAAAATACACACTGGCAGAATGACTCCAGATTTACTGCTTCTTGGGGTAGCTCTCTCATGCACACAGTGGTTTCCTATTCTAAGAAAAGACAGCCCTGCCTTCTCCTGATTTTCCCTTTCTCCTGCATCTTTTGTAGACCCTGTCTCAAAAAAGAAGTGGGGTAGGCTTGAGTTTTCCATCTAAGAGGAATTTGGAAGAGTTTCTTTTCCTGGATTCCTTTCTCCTCCCTCTCCAATGCTGTGGTAAGCAGAGGAGTGACAAGAACACAGCAGACCAAGGGCTGGTTGCTTGGTTAGCTTGGGGTTTTCTCCTACCACTTCCTGCTCGCAGTGAGACTGTCTCCCCTTGGACAAGCAGCTTTCCCCATCACTCAGTACATACAGCGCTCACACAAAGAAGCTTGCCCACTGCTGACCCAGATTCTGTACTCCATATTTCTTCACACTTCACCATGAGGATTATAAACTTGTCTAAAATGGTAAGAATTCGTTTTGCTTTCAGCTCCTCCTTGGCCGCACGCTGCTGAGAGGCCATACATAATGAGAAGTGGGAGCAGCAGCCTGGCCTGCCGCCCAGCCGGGAGCAGACACGTTCACCTAAAAAGGACTTGATGCTCCAAATACCAAACTGAAAAAGGAAATGAAGTAGGGGGAAGGAAAATCTGGACCATATCCATGGATACAGGCTTGGAGAAAGTAAATCCACACGAGGGTGGGTTTCCTTCTGCCTAAGCTTCTTCTCATCATCTTCACCACTCTTAACGTCAGTACACTCAAGGAGGAAGCAGGTGGAGAAAAGGCAAACTGCAGAGAAAGCAAAGTCATGGAGAAGACTTCCTGGGGCACAGGTATTCCTAACTGTGGAAGGAATAAGCACAGGTTAGCGTGGAGAGTGGGTCAAGAACAGCCACTGTAGTCCAGGTAAAAGGTTGGGTGGGCAGACACGGTGTCCTTTAACTCTATGGGTGTAAGCATAGGTCCGTTCAAGCACTCTTCCACTGTCCACGTTCTCTCAGGCAATCTTTCCTTCCACTCTCACCTTTCCTCCTGTACCCTGCTCTCTAACCATCCAAGCCCATCTACTCCTCTCCAAACACTGCGCTGAGAAGCTACTGCAATCCTGAACTGTGTGCCGATCCTTACCTGGAATGCTCTTTCCTACTCATCCACATAGAAAACTCCCAAGGTCTTTTCATGGATTAGGTGAAATGGAAGGAACCTATTCTGGGGTTCTATCAACATGGTCACTCTGTATCTTTCCATTGTTCCTTATCACCAAAAAAAAAAAAAAAAAAAAAAGCTGAGAGTGCAAACTAAGATCAGGAGAAATGAATTTGAATCTTGCTCATACAACTCACTAGCCACGAAGCTGAGGTACCAGTTTGCCATACGATTACTGGCAATCCTAGCCCCCCAGAACTCACAATTCTTTGTCACAAATAAAACAATTTATAAGGAAATGTGTTCCTTGTAGAGTCCAGGGTCAGAGTGCTCGCATTTAAGAAGGGGAATCTTCCACGCACCATTCACAGTGGAAGATGGAAGGAAAAAGGACGGTAAGCTCGCACACAGCTGTGCACACAAACGTGTGCAAAGGGCTGGAGATGTGTAGGGAACGAAGAGAGGGTGTGAGAAACTGGGGTCACAACCTCTAGCCCTTTTTTAGTTGATACTAATCCACTCATGAGTGGTGTCTTCATGATCTAAATGCCTCTCATTAGGGCCCATATCCCTACACTGTGTCCTGGAGATTAATTTCCAACATAGGATTTGGAAGAGACAATCAAACAATAGCACCCTGGCATAATCCTTCCCACATTATATCCATGTGACCGAAAGAAATGCAGAACACCTGGTATTCAGTTATAACAGACACTGCATCTCCCATCTCGGGCTCCACACTCCTCCTTTCTCTATTGGATTACTCGCTGTGAGGAAAGCTAACTGCATGTAAACAACCTAAACAGAGAGTCAGGGGAAGAACAGGATTGTACCAGCAAGATGGCTCAACAAGTAAAAATGCCTGCCACCGAGTCTGAGATACTAAGTTTGATGCCCCAAACAGTCCACACACACACACACACACACACACACACACACACACACACGAAAAACATCATTAAAAAACCAAGGCTTACCAACAGCTATTACATGAACACCAAAGCAAGTCCTCTAGCCCCAGGACTTCACTGAGCTTCAGCCCCACCTAGCACTTTTTCCCACAGCCTTCTGAGCCCAGTACAGCTGAGGCAGATTGGCGCGCCTGGGCTATACAGCAAGCTCCAGCCCAGGGCAGGGTCAGTTGGTAGAGGGTCTGCCTCTGTGCACAAAGGCCTGGGCCCATCCCTAGCACTACATAAAACCAAGCCTGGTAGCATGTGTGATCCCAGCATTCTGCACATAGAAGCAAAAGACCAGGAGCTCAGGGTTGGCCTTAGATCCATAGCCAATGCCAGCCTGTGACACATGAGAATCAGTCTGAAAGAAATAAATTATCGACCCATGAGAGGTCTCAGGTTAAAAATATCCAGGCGAACGTTTCCACAGAAAATATAAAATTATGAATATTGATCTTAAACTACTAGGTTCTAGAGTACTTTGGTACACTAATAATGCATTTGTGAAGGACACTGACAGCTCAACATTTATAGGAAAAAATTTAGAGTTAGGTCTGGTGGTGCCCACCTTTAATCCTAGCACTCAGGAAGCAGAGAGACAGATACATCACTGAGTTTGAGGTTAGCCTGGTCTATGGAGTTTCAGGACAGCCTGGGCAACACAAAACAAAAACAAAAACAAAAACAAAAACAAAACACGTGTTTTGGGCTAGCAGGATGGAGCACGCCTGTAATCACAGCACTTGGGAGATAGAAACAGAAAAAAAAAGTAAAAGCCATTCTTATCTACATAGAGGATTCAAGACCATCCTAGCTTGGAACCCATTTTAAAAACAAACCGAGGTGGGGGACTGGAATAATGCACCATCATGCCTAGCTTGTTTTTGTTTTGTTTTGTTTTGTTTTGTTTAGATTTTTTTATTGAATATTTTTTAATTGGATTTTTTAAATTTACATTTCAAATGTTATTCCCTTTCCCGGTTTCCTGGACATAAGCCCCCTATCCTATAAAGCGGATATTTTAAATTAGAATATACCCGGGATTGTGATCCACGCCTGTAATCCTAGTACTTAAGGCTGAAGCAGAAGGATCACCAGTTAGAAGGTAGCCTGGTTTACATAGCAAGTTCCAGGTTAACTTGAGCTAAACAGCAAGACTCTGATTCAAACAACAGCACAATAACAATTTTTTAAAAATATATGGTAGGGGGTTGGACAGATGGCTCAGAGGAAAAAGACATTTGCCACCAAGCCTGACAACTGAGTTCAATCCCAGGGGCCTACATGGTAGGAAATCATGCACATAAAAAGTAATAATAAACAGAGTTGGCAGTGGTGGTGCAGGCCTTTAATCCCAGCACTTGAGAGGCAGAGGCAGGCGGATCTCTGTGAGTTCAAAGCCAGCCTTGTCTACAGAGTGAGTTCAAAGACAGCCAGCACTACATAGCAAGACCCTGTCTTAAGGAAGGAAGGAAGGAAGGAAGGAAGGAAGGAAGGAAGGAAGGAAGGAAAGAAGGAAGAAAGGAAGGAAGGAAGGAAGGAAGGAAGGAAGGAAGGAAGGAAAAAATTTAAAAACAATAAAGGAGAAATGAAAAGAAGAAAAAGAAGTCAGAAAGTCTATACTAAAAATATATTTAATCCCTAAGGTACTGGTTGGTGTTCACAGACTCCATCTAAAATAAGCTGAAATTCATCTGCTAAGTTTTATAAAAAGTAGTTTCATTGCCTTTGAGTTAAAATCAAGCATCAGACATCTAAACCCAAAAAGTATGGCAAACTAACTTACTAATCCAAAAGTAAAATTCACTATTATTACACTAGACCCAGGAAACCATAACATTCAGCCTGTAAGCAATCTGAAATCTGGTGGTCTGCTCTGTGAAGTCCTGGGCACACCCACATCCCTGACACCGGGGTAGTGTGCCAAGTTAGCACACCAATGACGCTCTCAGACGGAAACAGGAAGGCATCAATTCCATTGTCAGACTTAACTGAGGTGTGTGTGTGTGTGTGTGTGTGTGTGTGTGTGTGTGTGTGTGTGTGTGTGTGTGTGTTTATGTGTGTACAAGGTTTCCAATAACTCAGCTTTGCCTCAAAATCGCCCTGTACCTAAGAATGGCCGTGAACTTGTCCTGCCCCCATCCCAAGTGTTAGGATCGCAGGCCTGTACCAATCCACCCCTCCTGAGCTGCTTCTGAAGAAAGAAAAATATAGTTAAGTGGCCTACCTGAACCCCAAGAAAACTTCAGTGGCCTCGCACGCCTCATGGAAACAACTGTGATGGACAATCACATCTCCTTAGGAGTTTAGCACGGCCATTGGCGACATAAACCTACCTGACAAGGGTGTGGGATATCAAGACAGTATAGACGAAGAACAGACCAAAAGGTCTCTGCTGACCTCTACCTACTCTCTAAACATTAGTGACTGCTTGATACTAGCATAGAGAGCGGATGAATGCCAGCTTTATACATCTTTATAGTGCAAGAGCCTCCTGATCTGCTTCCAGGCATCTACCTAGACCTCCATGCAGTAAGCTTAAAAGTGAGATCGGTCGGTCCCCAGCTCCGAAAAAAAAAGAACCAAAAAAAAAAAAAAAAAAGAGATCGGAGAGATACGCAAAACCCAAACTCTGGCTTGTACTTTCTCCCTTCCAAAACAAAACAACAAACACAACATTTCTTGGTATTTCTTCACACATAAATGTTTCCTTCCTTTTTTAAAGAATCTTGATTTTCTTTCGTAAAGATCTGTTTTATGTAGGTATATGCACATGAGTGTGGGTTCCCACAAAGGCTAGAGGTGTCAGTCACCCTGGAACCAGACTTACAGGCTATTGTGAACCACATGCCATGGTGCTGGACACTGAACTCTGGTCCCCTGCACAGGCAGTATGCACTCCTAACCACTGAACCACCTCTCCGCCCAGTGAGTTTTTCTTGAAGTAAACACAGAACAAACATTTTCTATCACTTGATTCTTTAAAATAAATCTGCACATATAAAATGAGCCATGGTGCTTACACATAGAGATCCATAGGGAATTCCTTCATCATGTGCGTTACAATGAACTCCACCATCAGGTCTAAAAAGAGAAAGGAGAAAATTTTTATCAAACACAATAAAATTCACTCCTTACCATTGAGTTTGGGGAAAAAAGCTCCTCAAAACTGTGTGCCTTCTGCTCACACTGAGTGACATCCCCTGCTGACATCTATCTGTAAGAACTTATTTTCTATGCCACTATTTAAACACTTGCCACTTGGAAATTAACAAGCAAAAAGCTTCAGTCACTATTACATTTCAGTAAAATCGTTCACTCTCTTCTAGGTTAACAAGATAAAGATCTTACTCTCCTATGTCTAGAAAGACCTGCCAATACATTTAGAGTCAAGGGAGGGGCTGGAGAGATGGCTCTGAGAACTGAGAACCCCAGTTCAATTCCCAGCACCCACATGGCAGCTGGTAACTGTCTAGAAGTCTAGTTCCAGAGGATCTGCCAACCTTGCCCAGACATACATGCAGGCAAAACACCAAAGCACATGAAATAAAACAAATCATTTTTAAAAAGTGTGGATACAAGGGAAATTTCATTGTACGCATATCTCTTTTTTTTTTTTTTCTTTTTTTTTTTCGGAGCTGGGGACCGAACCCAGGGCCTTGCGCTTCCTAGGCAAGTGCTCTACCACTGAGCTAAATCCCCAACCCCGTTTGTACGCATATCTCATTCCACACATAACACAAATACAAATGCCTACAGGAAATCTGAGACTAGAGATGAAAGTATTTGGAACCCATTCACACAGGCAGAGGCTCAGCTCTAAAGCTGTCTGTCAATCTGTCCCAGTTCACTATCCTGCTGATTGACAGAAACTCATTGAAATCAGCGTGAAGCTCTGGGCCAATAGAGGTGCTCGCTCTTTCTCTCTCTCTCTCTCTCTCTCTCTCTCTATATATATATATATATATATATATATATATATATATATACACACACACACACACACACACACACACACACACACACACACACACACACACACAGTTTCTAAGATCAGGCAGATCCAGGAACTGAGGTGGACCACCCAAGTGCAAGTGAGATCAGGAGCTTCTCTAACAGTCAGGGGTGATAGCGCACGCCTCTAGTCCCAGTGCTTGAAAGACAGAGGCAGGGGGATCTCTAAGAATTTGAGCCCAGACTGGTCTACAAGGCAAGTTCCAGAGCAGCCAAAGCTACAGAGATAAAAGAAGAAAAAAAAAGTGCACAATGCAGATTTCTGAACAAAGAGGATGATATAAGACCCTACCTACCAGCTCTGTCAGCCCCATCTCAACTTACTCAGGGAAGTTTTCCATGTTTGAATCTCAACTTGTAAAGCTTCTGACCTTTAAACACATCACTGCAGACCACGAAAGAGAAGTAAGAATTTGAAATCTTGGTGACGAGTAACACATACTCATTTTTGTCCTGTCCCAGGGAGGTTGTTTGGGTTTGTTGTTTGTTTTGTTTTTGAGCAGCAGCACCTTTTACTGAGCACTCTAGTCATTGAGGTGATTTACAGAACACAAGAAACAGAGCTTCTTCTGTAACAATGCTGAGGAAAAGGCACGACAACCAAAAGCTTCACCATGAAAATCACCAGTGCCATTCTGACTGCTCACTCACCCAGGACTGCGCACACCAGGGGACGGCAGGGAAGATTCTTGTCAGCAGCCTTCTTCCTGTGTCTCATAGGCTTTAAAAATGCACGCACAGAAAAGAGGGAATTAGCAGATGCTAGAACTAGAATCCAATGACTTATGTTTCTCATGCAAATAAAATGACCACTACAGAGATTTACTCCAAGGCATCCACCTTGTCTTTCTCTTTCTAGTGGGGTGCAGGAGGGAGCAAGCAGGACAGGCACAGGAAAATGCTTCTGAGTTATCAATGAAAGGTGTATGACAAAAACACAAATTACAGCACGTCCCAAAGGAAACACTACAATAGGACAACTGTTATTAATTTCATTTATCTATACTGTGCATTGTTAACAGCAAACAAGGTACAATGGTACTTTTCTATAATAATAAAAATAAGTAAGAAAAAGAGGAGGTGCTGGAGAAATGCTTCAGTTGGTAAAGCCAAGCACAAGGCATCCAGAAGCCACAGAAAGCCACTCGTGTGTAATCCCGATGCTGGGTTGGTAGAGTCAGGCAGATTTCTAGGAGTCTCCGGCCAGCTCCAGACCAGAGCCCTGTCTCAAAAAGAAGTGGACAGTGCGTGGGAGCAACACCGAAGGCTCTGACTACCATATGTACCTGCTCAGATACATAAAAGAGGACAGGGCCTAGAAAGATGGCGCAGCACTGGCTGCTCTTCCAGATGACCTGGGTTTAATTACGAGCACCCACATGACAGCTCACAACTGTCTGTAACTCCAGTTCCTAGGGATCTGAAATGCTTTTTCTGGCTTCCTCAGGCACCAGGCACTTAAGTGGTACAGAGACATACATATAAGCAAAACACCCATACATATAAAATTTTTAAAAAAATTTAAAAAGTAAAAAATAAATAAAAAGAGAAGGAAGGAGTGGTGGCAGCAACTGTAGCACTGGGGCGGGGGGTAGGGAGGAGAGCTAAATTTCGAATCTAAACCGTGTCGTAACATGTTTTAACACACTCCAGTCTGAGCTTCATCTTCCCTATTCTGATTCCTCCACACTCCGCCTCTCAGGTGAATGAATCGAAGCAGACCATAGTCTTGTAGAATAAAAGTCATGCTACATGGCTGGGCACGATGGATGGACACCTGTACTTCTAGCATAAGAAGTCAGAAGCAAGAGACTCAGGAGTTGAAGGCCAGCTTTGGCTACAGAGAACTCAGTGTCTGGAGAGACAGGGCTTAAAAAGATGGCTTGGCAGTTTAAGGCACTTGTTGCCAAGCCTGAGTTCTGGGACCTGTGTGATACAGGGAGAGGACTAAGGCCACTCCTGCGGGCTGTGCTCTGACCTCCATGCTCACACCGTGCCACATTGACATGAGACCTTTTGGGAATCCATGTCCCTCTACTGCCCAGTATTACGATAATCGCCATCTGGCTGTAGATCTTTCTGTCCCCAGGTGAGCAAAAACACAGCTCCATGACAAACAAAAGCACCCTAAAGGGCAGAGAGGTCTGTTGGAAAGCAATCGTGCCCTGAGCCCTTTAAGCACAATTATCCAGCGACATTTGTTCTGAAAGAAGCATCCTAACTCATCCAACACATGAGAAGTAAATGTACAGTCGCACCTACCATTCTGTGTAGGTTTACTCGGAAGTTCATGTTGTCATCATGTAAAAAGGCATTGGCATACTGATCCTGACAAAACAGAAAAGGCAAAGGCATTGGCATACTGATCCTGACAGAAACAGAAAAGGCAGGATGTGGTGACTACATTTAAGAAACTCAACTGGGCATGGTGGCACATGCCCAGTCTTCAGCATTTAGGACACAGGAGGACCGGGAATTTGAGGTCATCCTGCTATACAGTCAATTTAATCCTAATGGAGGCTATATGAGACTCTGAGGAAAGACAAAAACACAATAAAAATAAAAACAGAAAGACCGAGAAAGACAGGATGAGAGGGGCGGTGAGATGCTCGCTCAGTGGGTAGACGCCTCCACCACGTTGACGAACGGATTGAGTTTGCTCCTGCAACCCACAGCGCTGCAACCCGAAGCTGCCCTCTGACCTCCATGTGTGAGCCAAGACACAAATGCACGTGCATCCACTCATAAATAAGCAAGCACACTTTAAAAGACAGAAGAAAGACGGGATGGAGGTGGGGAGGGAGCGACAAAGGAAGAAGGAAAATTTAATGAGGGTGGGATTTGGTTTTTTGTTTTGTTTTGGTTTTTGGTTTGGTTTGATTTGTTTTGTTTTGGTTGGTTTGGCTTGGTTTGGTTTTGGTTTTTTGAGACAAGGTTTCACTGTGTAGCCCTGGAGGTCCTGGAACTCACTGCATAGACCAGATTGGCCTCAAATTCACAGAAATCCACCTGCCTCTGCCTCCTGAGTGCTGGGGTTAAGGTACCCAGCACCAACCAGCTGAAAGGCAGGAAGAAAGGCAGGCAGGCAAGCAGGCTGTGACATCCTACAAATCCTTCCTCCCTCCTTCCCCAAGCTCTAAAACAAGGTGCCCTCCAGCCTAGGCTGGCCTCCAACTCCCTATGAAGCTAAGAACAGCCTTGAACTTCTGACCCTCCTGCCTCACCTCCACCTCTGACTGCTGGGAGTACAGGCATAGTTCCTGCAGAGATAGACTGAACCGAGTGCTTAGCCAACTGAAATATAACCTCAGACCAAACTCTTGGACCTTCGAGAACCACTTTCAGGATCAGCTGGAGAGCTGAAGTGTAAGTCTAGAGCCTTTCTCTCAACCCCTCGCCTAAGCCATGAAAATGAGTATAGTTTCCCAGCATGTCTTTAGCTGGTCAAAGATCTCCGAGAAAATTAAATACAATAAAGATTAAAATCCAGGGATTTGAGACAAATGCTGAGAGGAATCTGACTTCCTATTCTCTCTTCCTTTCCATCTGCGCAAGGAGTCAGCTGTGTTTGTGACAGCTTGTGACAGCTTGGAGGCTCTCACAGGGGCAAGACCATGCATGTGCAAGAGCCACATGAGGCTTTGGAATAAGGCAGGCCTGCGCTCTGCTGGGAACGAGCTCAGCACAACAGGAAACAACTGCTATGCTGGCAGCGTAGAAGCAGGCAAGACCCCATCTCTCCCTGGCTTTTAAAGACTGATGGAAAAATCAAATCTCACCACAGTGGATTGGAAATAAGCATCCACTGTCCCTTTCCCAACACCGTCCTGAGATCTGACATGCCTACAGACGCCCATTACCAGAACTGTTACCATTTGTGAAAACAACTCCTTCAAAGATTTTCTTTAAAAGATTTTTGAAAAGCAATTACACAAGGCCCACTGTTAATAAGCAGTTCGTCCAGACCTGGCCTCCCCTGGCCTTGTGAAAAGAGCTCATCTTCCCAAGAGAACACAGAAAGGAAGCCAGTGAGAGACCGCTACACCCTGTGGATTACCTTGACTATTGTCTCAAAAAACCAACAACAAGGACAGGGAGTTCTGAAAGCAGAGGCTGAGGCTCTACATGTTGCTCAAGCTCCATCAGGCTGGGTGGGGCCGGGGGTCACCACTGACAACAAATGTGAGTCTAGCTGGCCCAGCCTTCTCACAGGGAAGCAGCAGTTGCCATAGGTAAGCTTCGCAGACGATCTGAATAGTTTTCAAATCTCTGCTAAGGCATCCTCCATGTATATCTAAGAGGGTGTCTTCCAAGAGATTAAATTAAGGAATTAAAGATCCATCCTAATTGTGTCTCTATGGGCTAAGGACTCAAAATGAAGAAAAAGAGAAAAGGGAGAATGCCTAAATGTAGCCAGACTTTTGGCTACTTTGTGGGTCCTTTTTTTCTTCCACCCTTTCAACCCCCTAACACTAGACAGGAGAGAAAAAAGGACAGAGGGAAAGGGGATGTCATTGTTCTTAGATGATGACTTCCTGATGATTAGGGGTGTCCTTGGGGCAAATTTGGTCTTCGATGTCAGGATATCTAATTTCTTCTCATTGTTTCTTCTTTACAAACTACTTAACAAACCACAACCAACAGCAACCACCGACCAACAACCCACATGCCTCATGGGGCCCTAGCAGAGTCCCCAGAATTCAAACATCACACACTTGCAGAAACTGTCTGCAGCTGTCGCTATCATGCCCCTGCTACCACATGAGGCAAATCATAGTCAGCTGCTGTGGACAATTTGAGGTAGCCCAAATCCCACACCTGAAATTAAAATAAAAACATATGCTTATAATATCTCTGTGTTTTTAAAGAAACCAAACTTCTCACTGCATCTAACTGATAGACACCAGCACTCAGCTCTGCTTCCGAGGACAGCAGCTACACTGTGAACAAGACGCCTCAGGCTCCAGAGTCATGGCCCACAGCCGTGTCTTCCCTCAGCAATAGACTGCACCACTTAAACCGAGTAAAGAAAACCGAAGCCCCTTTGTTAAAAAATGATACTATTGTGTGTGAATAAGTGCACAGGTGCACATGTGGAGGTCACGGAACAGCTTGCAAGAACCAGTCAGTTCTCTCCTTCCATCATCTGGAAGCCAGGATCAAACTCACGCCATCAGACTTGGTAGCAAGTGCCTTTACCAGGGGAACCATGTCCCCACATGTAAACTGCTGCTTATTTGGAATTTGGTTACAGAAATGTAATTCATCCACATGTCTTCCTCCTTCGGGTCTTACTTACCACCAAAATACAACAGGAGAATTCCTGTTTCTCTTCTACTCCTCTATCCCCAAGATACCTCAGCTCTTTTTTAATTCACTAAATACAAGATACAACATGGGCAGCTCCAAAGGGAAATGACTGGTTTTTAGAACATTTTAAACCTTTTGGTTAGAACTGTTAAATGCCAGAATACAGATGGGGTTGTAGCTCAGATGGCATAGTCTTGTGCAGCAAGCATAAAGCAGTCCCACCACCACATAAAACCATGCGTGGTGGTATGCTGTGTACCTGTAAGTCTAATGCACAGGGGGGTAGAGACAAAAGGTCAGAAGTTCAAGGTCATCCAAAACCACATAGGAAGCTTGTGGCAGCCTGGAATATAACAGACCTCTCTCTTAAAAAAGATGGTAGATGGAATACCATCCTGTTCTCAACCACCACAGTTACTGTGCCAGTTGTGCTTTATTTTAAATGGAATCTCACGTATTCCCAGGTACCACAAACTCACTATTACAGCAAGGAAAGCCTTAAAATTCTAATCTTCCTGCCTCCTTCTCCAGAGACATGCCAGGCTTTCATATGGTGCCGGGAGTCAAGGCCAGAGCTCTGTGACTGCTCGGCAAGCACTGTTCGGCTGAGCTACATTTCAGGCACCTCGAGGTTCACTAGGAATCCATCTAATGGATGCTAACTGAGTCCACAGAGTGCGCCAGAGGAGGAGGGCAGAGTGGTGGACAACACAAAAAACCTTCCAGTCACGGAAGAGAAGTGGGTGGGCAGAAAGGAGCACTCTATCCGGGAGACATCAGCTCACACCCAGCACTCACAGCAGGACCTACCTCTGCGATACACGTGAGGATGATCAGACAGAGCTTGCCACTGTGAAGCCTGTGTTCATCTGTAAAGAAAACAACAAAACTCTTCTTTGTCCATAGTCCAAACCACACGCCCAGAGAGAACAGAGGCACACACCACAAAACGGAACATGCGTGTGTTCTCATCCCACAAAGCCAAGAGTGAAGGGCTGGGGAGACAGTTCAGTCACAGAAGTGCATGTCTTGCAAGCATGTGGATTTCAATTCCGTTTTACGTAAAACCCCTGCAATACACACTTGTAGCTCAGCTCTGAGAAGAGAGAAACAGGATCCCTGATGATCACTAGCTAGGCAGCCCTACCTACTGGTGAGCTCTCAGCAGGTAAGAAACCTGTCTCAAAAAAAGGTGGATGGTGCCGAGGGAATCTCAATCTCAATCTCAATCTCAATCTCTCTCTCTCTCTCTCTCTCTCTCTCTCTCCTCTCTCTCTCTCTCTCTCTCTCTCTCTCACACACACACACACACACACACACCCCCCATCACGCATTACAACTGTAGACAGTTAAAACACACATACACACATGAATCAAAACCAGATGGTACTGACATCTTGCTTCCCTCCTAGGCAAAGGAATTGCCACAATTTTTTTTTTTAAATCCTGGTAGCTTGTAACATATCTGCCTAGGATGTAGGCCTTGTACCCATTCCTATGGCCATGCCCTTGACTTTTCTTCCAGTGCTGGGGGCACTACATGTGCTAGGCAAGAGCTCCACGACCGAACTGTGCTCCCCAACCTTAAACCTATTTTAAAGATCAAGCATATTTCTCTTTAAGGTAACAACACCAAAGACACCACTACCAAGGATTTTTAAAAAGCCTTAAAAGTAGAATAAAAACATAAAATCCCAGAGAATGAAGAGAAAGGAATGACTGAGGAGATGACTTCAACAACATAATAAAATACGTTTTTAAAAGCTGAGTAGGTAGCAACGGGATGGAGAGATGGCTCAGCGGTTAAGAGCACCAACTGCCACAGCCAGAATACGGCAAATACATAGGCGACTGCCAGCAGCAAACCACTGAACTGAGAACGGGACCCCCGTTGAAGGAATCAGAGAAAGGACTGAAAGAGTTGAAGGGGCTCGAGGCCCCATATGAACAACAATGCCAACCAACCAGAGCTTCCAGGGACTAAGCCACTACCCAAAGACTATACATGGACTGACCCTGGGCTCCGACCTCATAGGTAGCATTGAATATCCTAGTAAGAGCACCAGTAGAAGGGGAAGCCCTTGGTCCTGCCAAGACTGAACCCCCAGTGAATGTGATTGTTGGGGGGAGGGTGGTAATGGGGGGAGGATGGGGAGGATATAGAAGAGGAGGGGTTAGGGGGATGTTGACCTGGAAACCGGGAAAGGGAATAACAATTGAAATGTAAATAAGAAATACCCAATTTAATAAAGATGGAGGGAAAAAAAAAGAGCACTGACTGCTCTTCTAGAGGTCCTGAGTTCAATTCCCAGCAACCACACGGTGACTCACAACCATCTGTAATGGGATCCGATGCCCTCTTCTGGTGTGTCTGAAGACAGCTACAGTGTATTTACATATAGTAAATAAATCTTTAAAAAAAAAAAGAGTGTTTTTTTCAGAGGACCAAAGTTCAGTTCCCAAGATATATGTGAGACAGCTCACACAGTCTGTAACTCTACCTCCAAGGAATCTGGCAACCTCTTCTGGCACCCATGTACACAACACACACACACACACACACACACACACACACACACACACACACACACACTCTGAATAAATAAATCTGAAGGAAAGCATTTTATAGATGTTGATTGATACATACATTTTTTTAAAAGGTATCTTAGAGCCAGGCATAGTAATAAACACCTTTAATCCCAGCACTTGGATGGCAGAGGCAAATGGATCTCTGTGAGTTCAAGGCCAGCCTGGACTACATAGTGAGGTCCAGACTAGTCATCTATAAGGTGAGAAACTTTGTCTGACAAAAACAAACAAAAGAAAAAGACAGGCGTCTTTGTTTGGGACAAAGAAAATGTTGGTTCTATTCTCCTAAGATCATGATGTGCGACGGGGCTGTGGTTAGCGGTAGGGCATCTGGTTTCATGGGGAAGGCCATATATCTCATCCCCAGCACCACAGGGAAAAAAGTATAAGACGTATGATAATAGTAACAATGATAGCTCGATCCTGTAGCCAGGTCTTGTACAGCAGGTCTTGAGCTAAGACACAGAGAGAGATCGAAAAAAAAAAAAAAAAAGCCACAAAACAGCCATTTTTGAAATTAACTATTCATCATGCCTAACCTTGTCCTTAGCCATTTTTAAACTGCTTGCATTCTACAGACCTGTGGCTACCCATATTGACTATTAATTAATTAGTCTTTAATCTGGGTTTATATTTATGAACAGGAAGTGACCAGGACAGAGGCTTATAAAACTATTAAGAGCTAAAAATACATTCTAAGAGCCTCAATTCACTGTGTAATATCAAGCAAAGTAAAAGTTCATTTTTCTGGGTCATATCCAACAATTTCTTTCTTCTGTGGTTGCTGCAGTATGTGTGGAGAAAGGAGGAAGCAGGCCATGTCCATAAAGAAGCAATAGCCTCAGGAAGCTCAGAGGCACAGGAGTCTTTCTTGTTAGCCTTGCCTGCCAGGTCTCAAAGGGCCAACAACACCAGCAGCTCCCAGTGGACTGTTATGTTAGGACCAGGTGACATGGAGTATCTGCATGTAGTTAACCCCTGTGTGTAGCTCTTCGCCTTGGAAGAAAATCACAAGAGACGAGAGGAAAAGGTCTGTTTTCAAGGCAGAAATCTCCAATAGCAAACCCAATGTCTGAGCACAGCACAGCTTCGCCTCCCCCAGGCTCCTTTTAGCTCTGGCTAGTCTCCATTTCCTGTATTGACCTTTCACCTTCCTGGTCTCTGCCTACCAGTTTTCTCTTCTCTCCAGAGTCCCTGAACCTGCTCTTTCTTTCATTTCTAGAACTCTTGAAAACCCTCATAACAGAAGCCTGCTCACTTGGCAAGGAACAGCCTTCTCAAGTACAAACCATGCTGAAGGGAGCTCCAGACAACCTGAGGGACAATATATCGTCTTTTCACAAAAAAGCAAGGCAGCAGAACAATCAATCTTAATAATTCTCAGTTCTATAAATAAAGCTGGCTTTTATATCTAGGAATATGAAGTTACTTATAGACTATAAGCTAATAACACATTGGGCATGGTAGTATACATATATAACTCCGGCAATTGTAACAGACAGGAGGATCAAGAGGTCAAGGCTGGCCTCTACGACAGAACAGTCTGGAATACTCGAGACCCAGAAAGAAAAGAAAAGAAAAGGATAGGAAAAAGGAGAAGGGGAAAGGAGGAGGGAGAGGAGAGGAGGAGAAAGGAAGGGAGGGGAAGAGAAAGGGGGAGAGGAGGGGAGGGGGGAAAGGAAAAAAACACTCATGTTTCTACCCGCCCATAGACTTGTGTTAAATCTAAATCTAGCTTTTATAGAGAAGCTTCTTATCACAACAGTCCAGAGTATGGTGTGACCAGAATGAAAATACACATGGAGTAGCTCTAATAGGAGGTGTGGCATTGAGGATTGGGTGTGGCCTTCTTGGAGGAAGTGTGTCACTATGAGTGGGCTCTGAGGTTTCAGATCGTCAAACCAGACCTATTCTCATTCTCTCTCTGTCTCTCTTTCTCTTTGTCTCTCTGTCTGTCTCTCTCTGTATGTCTCTCTCTGTGTATGTCTCTCTCTCTCTGTGTGTCTCTCTGTCTGTCTGTCCGTCTGTCTGTCGGTCTCCCCCCAACCCAATGCTGCCTGCAGGTCCAGATGAGAAGCCCTTTTCTAGCACTATGTCTGCCTACATGTTGCCATGATTCTTGCCACAACGATATATGGACTAAATCTCTGAACTGTAAGCCAGCTCTAATTAAATACTTTTCTTATAAGAGTTGCCATGGTCACACTGTCTCTTTACAGCAATAGAAACCCTAATGAAGACACCATGGTTAATGCAGGAACCCATAACTGACAAAAGTGTCAAAGTTAAATAATGGTAGAGTCTCTAAACAGCGCAGCTATGTCACCCACTCCAAAGCTCAGGAGACATCAGAGAGGAGGGAATGGTGAAATGTAAGGGTCAGAAGAGAGGCAGACATGCAGCAAAAGGTACCTCCTGGATATGGCATACACTCACATAAGGAACTCACCAAGGCTGTGCCCATAGCACAAGACCTACTCAAGACTGGACATCGACATTTCGTCATGGATATGGAAGGCCCAATGAGGCCCCAGCCTTCCCTCTGGAACTACTCACAATTAATAGCTGTTGGGATTGACCGTGCTCTAGAGAATAACCTCCCGTCTACACTTGAGCAAGAAATTTGAAATTAAACTAGGGGGGTGGGAGTGGGAGTGGAAGAGGGAGGGGGGCTACAGAGCACCTGGGTTCCATGTCCAGCACCTACCAGACAGCTCACAACTGTCTGTAACCTCAATTCTAGGAGCTCCAACACTCTCTTCTGACCTCCTTAGGCTCCTCCTGCACAACATCACAACATGTGGTACACAAACATGACCTAAGGCAGGCACAGAGAAAGAGAGAGAGAGAGAGAGAGAGAGAGGGAGAGAGAGAGAGAGAGAGAGAGAGAGAGACACAAAAAGAGAGAGACAGAGACAGAGAGAGACAGAGAATATCAAACAAAAAAAATCATACATAAATCAAATACACAGGGCGTTGGGGATTTAGCTCAGTGGTAGAGCGCTTGCCTAGGAAGCGCAAGGCCCTGGGTTCTGTCCCCAGATCCCAAAAAAAGAACCAAAAAAAAAAAAAAAAAAAAATCAAATACACAAAAGGAAGACAGGAAGTACATGGGGGATGGGGGATGGGGGGGGGGGTGGGGGATGGGGTGACTGGAGGTATGCAGAGATGACTCCGCAACTGAAAGCACTGGCCTCCTCCAGAGGGCCTGGATCTGATTTCTAGCACCCTTATGGTGGCTTACAACCTTCTATAACTATAGTCCCATGGGATCTGATGCCATCTTCTGGTGTGCACATATGGAGACAAAACACTCCTATCCATAAATAAACAAATCTTTTTTTTTTTTCTTTTCTTTTTTTTCAGAGCTGGGAACCAAACCCAGGGCCTTGAGCTTGCTAGGCAAGCACTCTTCACAGAGCTAAACAAACCCCTAAACAAATCTTTAAAAGAAGAAAGCAACACGGAGACTTGTTGGGAAGAGGCCTTCAGTGGGAGGAGAAAGATCAAAGATCAGGACCCAACATGCTTCTGCATGCTTTAATCCCATGACAATGGAGGCAGGGGCAGGTAGATTTTATGATTTCAAGGCCAAACCTATCCACATAGTGAGTGACAGGCCACACAGGGCTATAGAATGAGTCCCTGACGCAAAATTCAAATACAAACAAAGAAAATTTAAATCTGACTAGAAAACTACTCAAATTCACTATATAAATGTATGAAACTGCCAACTTTGTAAAAAGGAAAGAAAGACTTGAGGAAAACCAAGAAATTTAAATATGGGAATATAAATATGCTATTAGAGAACAGCTGTTGATTTTTTTCAGGTATAATGACATTTTTAAATATCTAAAAAATATTTTTTTTTTTTTTTTTTTTTGGTTCTTTTTTTCCAAGCTGGGGGACGAACATGACCTTAAGCTTCCCTGGAAACCAGCGCTCTACCACTGAAGGCTAAATCCCCAACCCCATATTTTCAATTTTTAAAGATACACACCACAGTACTTAAATGTGAAGTAGAGTGCTGTTTGTGATTTCCTTCGGAATTTAAAGGCAAACCAAACACAGCAAAATGTCAGTGTGATGCAGGTGAGGCTCAGAAGGGATCTCCCCATACCCGTTAATCCCACCCACACAACTTCTCGCACAGAAGAGCCTGCATCCACTTACCAGGCCTTGCTAAGAAGACTTAGTAATTTTTGTGGGGATCAACTGCTTTCCTTTTCTATTTTTAAGCGCTTCCCTCCAACTTCAGGTTTTCCCAAACCACCCAGTTATCGCACAGAAGTGAGAAACCACTGTTTCCCAGAAAGCAGGTCCGGCCCTGCACAGGAGGTCCCAGAGACTCAGCCGTCAAAGCCCCAAAGCCTCCGCTCTTTGCAGCGAGCCGCCTGCCACAGCTCCCCAGGCGTGTCTTACCCTTGGTGTCCTGCATGACGATTGAGCTGTACTTTAGGAAGGTTATCAGGAGATTGCTGGTCTGTACATCTGCGTCCAGTGAGAGCTCCACGGAACTTATAACTGGAACAGAAGAAATAAAACACTTAGCCCATAACATACTCCACCTAACACGTCTACCCACACAGCCACTGTGCCACCAGGCAAGGAAAGGACTAAGTAAGCTGTCCCCACAACAGAAGAGGACGCAGGGCTTTACGTAAAACTTTCAGCTGCTCTTACTAGGCCTCTAGAGCCCCTACCCCACACTACCCATTCGCCTAGTACAGAAAGTTGTTCTCCTAACATTCTGGCCCCAAGTAATCAACAGTTCAAGGTCCTCTTAGAGAGATTGTCATTTCTAACTAAAGGAAAAAGTTATACTGAACATAAGTGAGCTTTACTTTGATGAGTCTCTCACTTAAAATGAAGAGTTTTCTCTTCCAAATAAAGAGAAGTTTTGCTCAGTCTTGAAAACAAGTCTGACACTGAAGTAAGGAGCAGGGGCTGAGGAAGACCTAGGTTCAAACTCCACCCCTTCAGTTCGTCTCCTAGGAAGGGAACCTGAAACGTAGTATCAGACAGAAAACAGGTGGGCATCACTGACTAGCACCCTGGAATTGCAATTTTATATGTCCAGTCTCTGTGTGCAAGAGGAGATCCTTTTGCTTACTCTCCCACCCTCTCCGAGTCATGGCCCCAGAGAACAAGGGGATGTCAGATCAGAACTGACCCAACCACAACAGCTTTAACTTAGAGCTCCTGAGATTCAAAGACTTTAAACTAGAATTAGTCAGCTTGTTAAGTGTTTTAAATGTCTAAAACAGACACATATACAAAAAGAGCCTCAAGATGACACAGGGATATTTGAAAATCTATAGCTTTCTGCTATATTTTAAACTATAAACACATGGCTAGGTTTGGGGTATTAGTCATAATATGTATTCATAACCATTATGGATCCCTCTGGAGTTATCACAATGCATGCACAGGACATTTATTAACAATGGGAAACACTGCACATTATGGTTCCACAATACACAGCAAAAAACGTATGAAAAGAAATTAGCATGTCCAACCCTTGGCTCTTTTCCTAAATACAAGATAAATTTATTTTTGTATTGAAACATTAAAATATTTCTTACAGAGTGAGACCCTGTCTCAAAAACAAACGAGCAAACTTAAAAGGTTTTAATTCATGCTATGGTTTAATAGCACAGGCTATCACCTCAAACCACAGCCATTTTGAACTTAGAACCTATAATCATTCCTTTGTTATCTAACTAGTAAGTTACCCTACTCACACAGAGTGATAACTAGAAAGCTCTCTTACATAATATAGTAGAAATATAGAACTATATGTATTTTTAGTTTACCAGAAAGTCCTCTCATGCCAAGGCGGAGTTGTCAAATGTCAAGTCTGAGCTGTGAACAAATGTTACAGCTAACTGCTGGCTTTTAAAAATAATAGTGCCAGTGACATCCCTTTAAATATAACTGGGCTACAGAGCAGCACTATAATTAAAAACTAAAAATTGAAAATAAGGCCATAATACTTAGGACCCATGCAGAAAGTAAGTGAGTTAGGGGAGAATAAAATAAAGACAGAATCAAATCCCTTGCAAATTAAAATCCCCTTCCTAAGCAAGTTTCATCCCTTAATCGTTGGCTTTATAATTCTTCCCAGTAGCTTTTGTCAAGAGAGACAGTCATCCGAAAGTGGGCTGATCTTCCCACTAGAACACTAAAGGCTCAGTGGTTGTAGGTAAGCACAAATCCTGCCATTGCATAATCAAGTGTGTGGGTGAAGTGTTCACAATCAACAGTTTGAAAGGCAGTGCTCTGAAGTATCCAAACCCAACAACACATGGAACCCAGCTATATATACACTCACACTCACAATCACACATATATGGCTTTGAATATCCATGGTAACCAGGCAAGCTTCATCCTTAAAGAGGAAGTACAGTGTTTCTATTGGCTTATCCAGTGACCTGAATAAACAGACGGGTAGGCAGTCCTCACTACACTTCTTCTCATTAAGATATTTTGGAATTTGGCTTTCAATTCTAAACAGACCCAATTTGCTATCATAGATCTGGCTATCAATGACACCTCCTTGCTGTTCTCTGGTGCTTGTACTGCCTTAAAATACAAATGCACACCATATAACACGTAGGGGCTAAGCCGGGCAATGGCGATACTCGCCTTTAATCTCACCACTCTGGAAACAGAGGCTGATGGATCTGTGAGCTCCAGGCCAGCCTGGTCTACAGAGCAAGTTCCAGGACAGCCAGGGCTATACAGAGAAACCCTGTCTTGGGGTGTAGGGGGTGCTGGAGTGGAAAAAAACTTGATAATTATGTACAAAGCACTAGCTATGATTGGAAAAAGCAAAGAGGGACATTTTACTGAACCGGAAAGGGTCAAAGTTAGATTTGTTAACATTTTAAAACCATTATTAGTGCTGCTGTTGTCACTGAGCTCATGTGTCAATGACATGCACATGAAGGTGAGGGAACGTCTCTCTCTGCCTTTATGTCAACAGCTAGGGATCTAATTCAGGCTCTTGTAGAGCAAAGACTTTACTCACTGAACCACCTTGCCAATCCCAAAGTTGGATATTTCTCATACTCATTACACAAAACGAGTTCAACATTTGAAGAATAGCACCAAGTATTAATGTATATATATTTTTAATTGTTTCAGACAGGGTCTCATAAAGCCTAGGCTGGCCTCAAACTCACTATATAGCTGAAGATGCTCTTAAACCTCTGATGCTCCTGCCTCCACATCCATTGTCATGTGCCACCACGCTGACTTTTATAAGGTGCTGGCAACCAAGCACTCTACCGTTGGACTACAGCCTTGGCCATATATTTATATAATAAAATAATATATCTCCCCAGAGCCTCTCGAGCAACCCACGAGTCCTCGAAGGACAGGCATTGGTCAGTGGTGCAGTCACTTTCAGCTCTTTCGGAATCCTACAGCTACCTAAGGAGGACAAACCAGGCTAATGCTGCTCCTGGGGCTGTGTGACTGTCTGGGGTATGCTAAGATAAGAACTCTCCATATACATACACGTAGCTGTCCTGGCACTCACTCTATAGACCAGACTGGCCTCAAACTCACAGATTTCTACCCGTCTCTGCCTTCCAAGAGCTGATAAAGGTGTGCCACTACCACAACCCTGGCTAGTAATTTTTTGAGATGTTTCACGGAGCCAAGGCTGGTCTTGAACTGATCCTCCTGCCTCTAGTTCCTCCAGCTGGGATAACAGGTATACACTACCACACGTAGCTTTAAATAGTTCCTTTTTCTTTTAAGAATTATTTTTAGTTAGGTGGTGGTGATCAAGGACTACACAGAGAAACCTATCTCAGAAAGGAAAGAAGGAAGGAAGGAAGGAAGGAAGGAAGGAAGGAAGGAAGGAAGGAAGGAAGGAAGGAAGACAGAAAAAATGTTTTATTTTTAGTATTTTTAAGTGTGTGCACGTGGGCTGGAGAGATGGCTCAGTGGTCAAGAGTCACCATCTGCTCTTCCAGAGGTCCTGAGTTCAATTCCCAAGCAACCACGTGATGGCTCACGACCATTTGTAATGGGATGCAATGCCCTTCCGGTATGTCTGAAGACATCAACAGTGTATTACACATATACATAAAATAAATCAATCTTTAAAAAAAAAAGTGTGTGCATGTGTCTGCACCCATCTACAGGTCTAAAGTGTTACATTCTCTGGAAAGTTACAAACAGTTGAGAGCTGCCTGATATGTATGGGTGATGGGAACTGAACCCAGGTCCTCTGTAACACAAGTGTGTGCTCTTAGCTACTAAGCCATCTTGCACCCCCACATGTTTCTTACACACAGATGAAACACTCCATTTGACTATCTTTCCAAATTTTTCTCTAGAACTTCAGAGCCTAAAGCATGTCATCACATACTTCCTTCTTCTTGTTGTTGTTGTTGTTGTTGTTGTTGCTGTTGTTTTGAGGGGAGGCCCATTGGTGACAAGTGTTTCTTTTATTTACTTACTTACTTACTTACTTACATCCCAAATGCCACCCCCCATCTTCTTCCCTTCAGAGTCCTTCACCCATCCCCATGCCTCTGAGAGGGCAGTGGCCCTCTAGGTATCCCCCAACCCTGGTGCATCAAGTCTCTGTAGGAATAGATGTATCTTCTCCCACTGAGGCCAGACGAGACAGCCCTCCGCTACATACGAGGGGAGGGGGTGTGGAGGGAGCTTGGTCCAGCCCCAAACTCAAACAAATTCTTCCTTTTCTTTTTCCTTTTCCTTCTCTTTCCCCATCTTGGGGATTAAACCTGGAGCTCATTCATGGGCAGGCATTCTACCACATAATTATATCCCCATCCCTTTTTAAATTTTAAGTTGACCAGGTAAACCAAGCAGGCCTTGAACTTGCAATCCTTCTACTTCAGCCTCTAAGTATCTGGGATTACAGATGTGTACCAACACTAATTACACACTTAGACTAATTAAAATAATTAATAAATATATTCTTTGCTCAACACAACTATGCTTAACCCTGAAAGATCTAGAGTCATCAGGGAGTGGCGGCACACACACGCCTTTAATCCCAGCACTCAGGAAGCAGAGACAGACAGATCTCAGATTTTGAAGCTAGTCTGGTCTATACAATACAGTAAGTTCCAGACAGCCAGGGCTACACAGAGAAATCCTGCCTCAAATAATGAACACACTAAAAAGAGAGAAAGAAAGATCTAAAATCATATTAATCAAGAATACCATAATACAAGTGGTGGCCTCACCATCAGAGGAAGGTGGTGTAGTCCCAAGTGGTGTGGCTGGGGTTGTAGGAGTAGGGCTGACAGGGGTTGTCACCAACCCCATCTCTGGATGGCTCTGAAAGAGGACACAGATGGGTAAGGAAACAGAAAATCTACTTCTCAGTAAGTCTCCTCTTCTAAGCATGCTTACTGGTTTTCCAGAATCAAAATGAGACTGGCAGCCCACTGAGGACCTCTATTTAGCACTCCTTAATACTTGATTTCTATTAGTTCCTGCTGAACTAACAAGGAGCACTGTGAATTAATTTTCATTAAGGAATCTGTGTTCCATTACAAATTTTTGTGTTGAGTCATATAAACTAAAAGAAAAACTGTTCTGAAGAATGCACTATTTTCATGAGCACAAAGTTGACAATAGACATAAGTAAACCAAGGGAGGCCAGGAACCACAGAAAGTGCTGTTCTGATTGCAGCCTTGCTGTTCCACAAGAAACATAAAACCAAAAACAAACAAACAAACAAACAAACACCCAAGAGCACGTAAGCCAGCAAGATGGCTCCAAGGGGAAAGGTTGTTACCAAGCGAATGGCCTGAATTGGGCCCCAGGACCCATATGATAGAAGAGAACCAACTCCCAAAAGTTATCGTCTGACCTCTACATGCACCACACTTACACATCCCCCACACACACACACACACACACACACACACACACACACACACACACACACTAAACTGTGTAAAGTGTCAAGGCAGAGGCATAAAAAGACATCTAGTGTGCACAACACAGAGGGCCACCGTGTCCTTGATTTTCCTGGCCACCTCAACTGAGAGAAGGAGGCTCAGAAGGAGCACTTTCATTTTTCAACAGCCTGACCAGTCCTTCATCTTTCTCACGTCTTCTAAAGTCATTTATGGAATTTGATAGACAAGAAATTGGCAAGAATAGCGGATAAACTTCCCTAAATTATCTTATAAAACTAGGAAGAGTCCAAAGCACACCCCAAAACAGCATATTGTTTTCAAAGCATAGCTTTACTTTCTGGGTAACATTCTACTAGTAGATTCTTTTGAAGTTAAAAGAAATACACACACCAGGAATGGTAACACATGCTTTTAATCCCAGAGTTCAGGAGGCAGAAACAGGTGGATCTCTGAGTTCCACAACAGTCAGTCAGGCCTACACCACGAGATCCCATCTTACCAAAAAAACTAGGGTGGGGGGAATGAAGAAAGAAACTCACATATCTTAAACAGTGTGCCATTAGGATAAAAACACTTCTGTCTTTTAAGGTACTTCCATGGGCCAGAGTCCTGGCTCGATTTAGTCCCTCCCTGTGCCGACTACTGAGGATACATGCCCTTAGGCATGTGAGCAAGAGTCCTGTGTCTCCTTAGCCTCCATGTGTGTACACTATTTTGTCTGCTAACAGCTGACACACGCTGGTTAGAAAGCCTTTTGACTTTGCTCTCTGGAAACTGGTAAGATAATGGCATAAGTGACTTGGCCTATAGTATCCCCTGTTATAATTCCATCAAGACTTAGAAAAAAGACAGACTAACAGAAAACTCCAAAAACTACATAGAACAAATAAACCCAGCAGACCCTGAGGGGTAAAACGCAGTGATCTCAACTCTTTCAAAGGGTAGCAGCATCAGCAAATCAGTCTAGCCACTAGCATGCCCCAGTTGAACGCAGTCACTGAGGACACAAAGCTGGGCAACTACGCAGCACCTGCTACTCCCACCGACTGACGCAGAGCAGAGTTTAGACTGACACAGACAGATGGGCTTCGAATGGAATGAACCTGTGTCAAATTCAAGGGGAGGGCTGAGGATACAGCATGTACAAGGTCCTGGATTTGCTCCCACAACATCACAAAAACTAAAGATAAATAAAAAGATAAAATTTGAAGGAGAAAGGGATAGGGGAGGGGGTACCTCATTTTGTAACCCAGGCTGTCCTGGAACTCAGAGATTCACCTGCCTCTCTCTCCCCAATAGTAGTATTAAGTGTGCAGGCCACCGGGGTTGGGATTTAGCTCAGTGGTAGGCGCTTGCCTAGGAAGTGCAAGGCCCTGGGTTGGGTCCCCAGCTCCAAAAAAAAGAACCAAAAAAAAAAAAGGGGTGCAGGCCACCATGCCCAGCCAGCCAGCCAGGATTGGGGTTACCAACCTGAGCTAAAACTGTGATGAAGTTTCGATTTAAATGGACAGCTTCATAAAGTGCGAGAAGAATGGCCTCATTGGTTCTAAAGAAAAAGAGAACAATCAGATTCCTTTTTAAAGAGTAGACATCGTGGAACATATTATAACTGTCAAGAGCTCCTCCTGGTCTATCCCTCCGTTACCCTTTGGACTTATGCAAATGAACACAGGTTAGGAACCTGAAACCCCAGGACCAGTTCTCCCCACCCCTGCCCACTAACCCTGTAAGAGGTGGATACCCAGCCCCCAGTCATTTCATTCCAGACACAAAGCTAAAGTAATGATGACCTTGACACTTAGGAGGCAGAAGCATGGGGATGGCTACAAGTTTGAGGCCAGGAAGATTTATTTATACAGAGAGTTCCAGGGCAGGCAGTATTACTCATAGCAACATCATGTCTCAAAAACTTTTTTAAGATAAGGTCTCATGCTGCCCAGATTGGCCTCAATCTCACACATAGCAAAGGATGTTTGCACACTTCTGCTCCTCCCACCTCCACCTCAGGGGTACTGACTGGGATAACAGGCATATGCCAATCACGTTCGTTTAATGTGGCTGATCAAACCGAGGGCTTCATGCACACTAAGCAAGCGGTCTATCAAACCTAGCCTCTAAAGCAAAGATCTCTAAGAACCCACTGTAGCTTAAAACACAAGAAACACTTCACAAATCATAAAAAACTTTTAATCCGCAAAATGTTTTCTGCTCTCGGATTCAGCCAGAGAGCCCACACTACAGCCCAAGTACTTACTGAACTGAGATTTTCTCATGGGCGTCTGCTATGAACATGCTGCCCACCTGTGGAAGAGAAGAGGAATAGCAGCGGATTTTACACAGGACGGGGAAGGAGCTCATCCTAAGAAATGAATCCGTGAGAAAACAAAGAACAAGGAACTCTGGGCGGCAGTCATTCTTTGAAAACTGTGAAAGACCTATAAGTAATAAGTGTAGTAACGAGACTCCTACTACATCATCCAGCCTCTCAGTGTGTAAGTGTGCAAAGTGTCAAGGTTCCTCTAAACCTAACCATTCCAGTCGCTGTATGCTCCCAGCTCTTTATTCTCAGTCAGAAGCTAACTCACAAAGAACTTCAAGCTTGCCCTGAAACCACAACTATCATCTGACATGTTCAAGATCAGTCTGGGCTACATAGGGAGTGGGAGACAACCTGGGCTACATAGGGAGTGGGAGACAACCTGAGCTACAGTGGTGAAACCTGTCTCAAATGGAAATAAGAGAAAATAAGTATTTAACTTCAGAGAATAGGCTGATACCAACTACGGAAAACCATTTTCCTTTCAGATCACAGAATTTGAACTTATGCGCTGTCAGGGAAAGGAAGTAAATAACGGACACAAGCTGCCTTTAATACACAAGATTTTAGAAGTCAAATGTGGTGGTGCACACCTGCAAACCAGGCACTGAAGAGGAAGGATCAGGAGTTCAAGGTCATCCTCAGCTATACAACAAGTTCAAGGCCAGCCTGGAGTTCATGAGACTAGGCCTAAAAATCTGAAAACACCTGAGAACAATATAATTATATCTAATTCACATAATCAAGTATTAATATAAAATTCACATTTCTATAGCCCATGAGATCCTTCAGTGATGTATGTGTGAGTTAAAGCATGTTTAAGATTCTTTTGAAATCAGGTTCTTAAGGAAAAGGATGCACAGACACGGCGGGGGCGGGGGGCGGTTGGTGTGTGCAATAAACTCAAGAAACTGTCTAATCTCTAGGGCACTTGTACACTAACGCCCCCCAAAGTGGGTTCCAAATTTGCCTATACTTTAGGATCCACTAGGTTTATCTATCTCCTCTTCTTCCCCCTCCCTTTTTATACTTCAAATTTTTTTTTATTGCCAGGTAGTGGTAGCACACATCTTTAATCCCAGCACTCAGGAGACAGCAGCAGACAGATCTCTGTGAGTTCAAGGGCAACCTAGTCTACAGAGTGAGTTCCAGGACAGCCAGAAATACAGAAATTTCAAAACCTTGTCACAAAACACTTTAAATATATTTTATGTTTTATTTTGTGAATGGGTATTTTGCCTGTGTGCATGTCTGTGTGCCACATGTGTGCAGTGCTCACTGAGGCCAAAAGATGAAGTGAGAGCCCTCAGAAATAGAGGAATGGACAGTAAACTGACAGTTGTGAACTGACATGTGGGTGCTGGGAATTGAACCTGGGATCTCTGCAAGACCAGCCAGTGAGTGCTCTTAACTACTACGCCATCTCTGCAGCCCTCTCTCCTGTATTTTTGAGACAGGGACTCAGGATGTCATTTGCCTCTTACTCTCAATTGCTGGGATTACAGGGATTTGTCCCATTCTAGATTTCTCTCTCAGAGATCAATCTCATTGGCTGGGGATACAGCCCTGGTGGTTCAGTGCTTGCCTAGCATTCCCAAAGTTCGGGTTCAGTCCTCAGCACCATACAAACAGAGCATCGGAGTGCTGTGCCTCCTCCAGCTACCCAGATCAGCAGCAGGGAGGACTAATGTCTGTGTTCCAGAGTCACTCTTGAGCACGCTCATGGAGGTCTTGAGTGTGTAGGTACGTGCATCTCATCAAGCAGCCTAGGCTGCAGGACAATTCTTTTATTAGATCTGCTTCAGTTTTTGGTTTTTTTTTTATTTTTGTTGAGAAAAGAGTCTCCCTGCTTAGCTTTGACTGGCCTAGAGCTCCATGTATTCACCAGGCTGGCCTCTCAGTCATAGAGATCCACCTGCCTCATCCAAAGTCTACGTTAATGTGTACAGTAGCTTTCTTTCATTCCTTCTCTGTTCCTTCCTTTCTTACTGTTGCTTTCTTTCGTTCCTTCTTCCTTCCTTCCTTTTGTTTATTTGTTTTGGGTTGTTGTTATTGTTGTTATTATTGTTGTTATTGTTGTTGTTGCTGCTGTTGTTATTGCTATTGTTGTTGTTGTTGTTGTTATTGTTGTTGTTTTGAAACAGGATCTCACCGTGTATCCCTGGCTACCCTGGAGCTCACAAAGATCCTCCTGACTGTGCCTCCCAAGTGTTAGAATTAAAGCTGTACACCACCATGCCTGCTTCTTACTTTTTTTCTTAAACCAGCTTTCTTTATGGAACCCAAGCTATTATCAAACTCCTACTTTCCTGCCTCAGTCTTCCCAGAGATGGAATTAAGCATCCACTAAGTCCAATCCTACTTTTCTTTACTAATTAATCATAGGAAAAAAATCAGTCCCAGAAAATCAAGGCTGCCCTCTACGCTGTGTAGCCTGGTTTTGGAACTTACTGAAAATGCTGTGGTTCTGGTGAGGGTATGGCAGCCACATCTGTGACCTCAGCGTTTGAAAGGTTAGGGCAGGACTGTCATGTGTTCCAAGCCAGCCAGAATCTCAATCTGTAACTAAAATTATTATTCTTTTAATGATTTATTTACTTGTGTTGTATGTGCATTGGTGTTTTGTCTGCATGTGTTTGTTATGATGGTGTCAGATCCGCTGGAGTTACAGATAGTTGTGAGCTGCTGTGTGGGTGCTGGGTTTGAACTCAGGTCCTCAGGAAGAGCAGCCAGTGCTCTTAAGTAAGAAAATATGGTTCCAAATAAAGCCTCATCTGTTCTCTCCTCCTTACACCATTACCTCAAAGACACCTGCACTCCTGAGCCCAGATTTGCCCAACCCTGAATTCTTCCTGTACTTCTCAACAAGAGGGAAAACATAAGCAGAACTTACCATATTTGTTAAAGCAGAAAAAAAACCACTCTGATGCTCTTCTTCCTTGTCTTTATACTGCCTAAAAAGAAACCAAATTAAACTTGAGAATTTTTTTTACCACATATATATTCGACCCTGACATTCTAGGGAATCAGGGCAGCGTACTCTTAGAATGTCTGACTCTAGAAATCTGAAGCAGATGACGCTCTAGCCATGGCAGTTCCCCCGCAAGCTGAGGAGCCCATCTGCTCTTAGGTACTGTGTACCCAATGCCTGGCTACTTTGGGAGAGCCGTGGAAGGCAGCTGCACAAGTGTGGAACTCTCGAGCATATGGCTGATCCAGTTATTTCCCAAACACATGACTCCTTGAGAAGTGTGGCAGTGAAAATTCTTCCAGGCTGTGGAAGACAGTGAAAGCCTTGTTTGTGTTTGAAGAAGGAATAGAGTTGAATGGCTAAGACATTTGAGGAGATGGGGCATCCTTGAAGTTTTAAAACCCAAGGATATGTGAGGAATATGCGGAGAAGCAAGAAAGATCCTGAGGGCCTTCGAGGGATCTCAGTATTTCTGGTTTCCTTCATGGAACCCCAGATCCTTCCCTATCTATAGGAGGAAAACCAAGCATCAACTTATGAGACCCTTAGACTAAACAAGGATTATGGGAGATTGAGTCACTAATGAAAAAGAAACATTTGGTTCAGTAATAGAGGTTGTTCTTAGCTTGCATAAGGGCCTGGATTCAACTCCCAGAGGAAGGAAGAAGGGGGTAAGGAAAACTCTGCAAATCTGTCAAATGAGACTTAACTCAATGCACTTTTTCTTTTTATTCTTTAAAAAGTTTAGCCGGGGGCTGGATAGCTCATCAGTCAAGCACTGGTTGCTCTTCCTGAGCTCAATGTCCAGCATTTACATGGCAGCTCACAACTATCTGTAACTCCAGCAGAGCTGACACCACCACCCAAACATACATGCAGATGAAACACCAGTGCACATAAAATATGAATAAATAAATCATTAAAAACAATAATTTTAGCTGGGTAGTGGTGGCACATGCCTTTAATCCCTAAACTTAGGAGGTAAAGGCAGGAGGATCTCTGGGTTCAAGGCCAGCCTGGTCTACAGAGTGAGTTCCAGGATACACAGAGAAACCCTGTCTCAGAAAACCAAAAACCAAAAGCAAACAAAGAATTTTAAAGCGATAATGGCATTCACATGACACTCTGGGTAAAAGCCTGCTTTGGATCTAATAAGCTCGAAGTGTTCTTTAACAAGATACCAAAGGCTGGAAAAGAATGTGCCTAATTGCTAGACCAAAGGTGGGCAGGAAGTGGATGGATGCTTTCCCTTGATGCTAGCACACGGCCCTCTGGATCCCCCAGGCTGAAGCAGAGCAGACGCATCTGCATGCAGCTACCTTCAACTATTCTTTTGGGATAGGTTAGGAATCTTTACCTAAGAGTTCTAACAAACCTCTTCCCTACTCACCCCATTCAACTGAAAACTTGCCTTTTTCCCTCTGGAAAAGCACTTACCTGTTGTACTCAGATAAAGCCTGAGTGATCACAAGCCCCATTCCCTGGAAGAAAAAAATACAATGCTCTGAAAGAGGCCAGGAGCCTTGAGGTGTGGGCTGCATTGCTGCAGCTCAGCCAGGAAAGCACTAAAGCCCTCCCGCCTGCACCCTGGATGTTCTCCTGAGAGCGGACATGAAGAGCAGAAATGCTCAGTAGAACTCCGTTTACTTGTTCTGTCAAAGCAACAAAACTTCTAAACCAAGGGGCTGGGAACATCCTCTTTGGAAAGATTGTTTATCTAATTATTTTGCTTAATGTTCCCACAAAGCATTTCAAACGGAGCAACAAGAGACAAACGGGCCAGTGTAGGTTACTGACAGCTCACTGACGTCATTTCCCCTCCTGAAAAGGCAAGTGAGTGAGAAGACGCAAACAAAAAGAACTCACAGACTGCAAGCAGCCGCAACAAAAGCGATTGTGCATGCATGTGTATGCGTATACTTGTCATGTGTGTGACTTGTTTAACATATATAAGACATATGTCACATACATACATATATGCATACAAATAAATTTACACACAAACACACTCTAAATAAAATGTAATTTTTTTTTTTTTGAGACAGGGTCTCACTAAAAACGAGCCTTAGCTATCCTAGAACTCACTATGTAGACCAGGCTGGCCATGAACTCTAAGCGATCTGCCTGCCTTTGCCTTTCAAGTGCTGGGATTGAAGGTGTGTGGCACCACAGCCATCATAATTTTTAAAATGTAAAGAAAAGAGGAAGTAAAAGGAAAGAAGCATGGAATAAATATTGAAATGACCGGTCCCGTTTTCTCCACTCTGTGAAGCATAGCATAAAGATCTATTAAGGTCACAAGGATAAGTCACACATGTACTTTTTAAATAAGGAAAATTAAAAGAAACAAAAGGAAGTAAAGCCAAATTATCTGGTAACTTTTTTCTCCCTATATCCAGAAAATTTTAAGGACAATATATACATATACATACACATATACATCATCCTTCATGTCTCAGCCTCCTAAAGTCAGGCTACAAATTGTATCAAGCTAGTTCTTTAAGAAGGAATTTCAGGGCTGGAGAAATGGCGTGGCTGTAAACGGCCCTTGCTGCTCCTGCAAAAGACCCAGGTTTAGTTCCCAGCACCCACATGGAGGCTCACAACCATCTTTAATTCCAGTTCTGGGAATCTGGCACCTTCTTCTGGTCTTTTCAGGCACCAAGCACACATGTGGTTGTACATGCACACACTGGTAATCCCATACTGAAGCAGAAGGACCAGGAGTTTAAGGCCAGCTAGGGCTACACAGTAGGAGTGTCTCAAAAAAAAAAAAAAAAAAAACCCAAAAACAAACTTAAAATAAAGCTCTTGCTTTCTGGGATTTGTTTTGCATTTGTTTGTTGTAGAACTGGAAGTTGAACCCAAAACTAGTAAGTTATATCCCCAACCCGTTTTCTTTTCATTTGAGATAGGGTCACACTATCTCACAGGATGCCTGAAACTGCACTCTTCCTACCAGTTTCCATTACCAGCACCACTAACCCAGCTTCTCTCTTCTTAATCTCCATTGGAAATGAGGCCTCTGTATGCAAGTAATACCAAAACATCTAGAATCTAGATACTCACATTCAGCGTAGCCTCATCATCCACAATAGACAGCTTCACAATGTAAGGATTCACAGACTATTAAGAGAAAAGAGTGAAGGTAAGTGTGACCAAGTTAAGAGAGCCTGCTGGCTAATTAAGAAAGTAATAACACAAATGCTCTGTAAGCCCTCTTTCCACAGTGATGCGTCCAATCACAACCCCAAGCATCCTGCCTGCTGACAGCCCCACTGCCTGCGACTCTCGGATTACTCAGGCACTGATCAAGTGCATACGTGTGCAAAGGACACACATAAACACAACTATCAGTTCTGTTTCACCTGCATTTCTGTCTGGGCTGAGTTAGCTCATGTTATTACCGCTCCTATTATTTCGTTTCTTGCATCTAAGAAGTGAATACTCTGAAACCTCAATCTGTCCTCCTGAGTCCTCAGGGATAGCTGTCCTCTGGGAAAAGTAACATCTTTTTCCCTTAAGACAAGTACTTGTCAGCTGCTAACTTACACTCTCCTCCCAAAGGCTCCCTAACCATTTCAGAACCACATGCAAGGACTGATTCACCCACCCAGAAAACAAAGCCACCTCAGGGGTGGGAAGTGGCAGCTGCTTAACAGCCAGCGAGGCCATTTACGGAGATCTGATACCCAAATTACACTGCAGGGGGTACTGAAGGAGGGATGCTATTACCCAAGCAACAATCTGGGCAGGACACTGGGGTTTAATGTCTGTCCCATCACTTACAGCACTGGAGGTTTAGAGACCCAGTCTCAGCTGGGCACATATTCAAACTCATTAAAGATATGACTACTTCTGAAGAGTGGGATGAGAGCCAACGACCTGCTCACCTTAAAAACATTCCCCACCCACAGGATATGAGGAAAGTTCTCTTAAGGACCAAGCACCAATCCAGCCCAAGGAGGGCGAGTAATGCAAGAGTTCAGATTGGTACAGCTACCAAGAAAATTCATTACTGAGAAACCTGAAACCGAAACTGAAAAACTAATCACCCACATAGATCTCATTTAATCAAATTTCAAACCACATCTTTCACATGTAAACTGAGAATATAAAAAGGTTTTAAATGTTTATTATGTTTTACATGACACTACAGATTGTCATGCAAGACCCAATGCAGGTGGATCCTTGGAGAAGAAAAATCAGCATTGGCTGACCTACAGGCCTCACCATGTTGATAGCAACGTTAGAAAAAGCAAAGCTTCTTTTCTTTTCAAGACAGGGCCTCACTCTGCAGCCTTAGTTTCTGTGACTCTTGCTATACTGCCCAGGCTGGCCTTTATCTCCCAGAGGCACTTGTTGGCCTAATCTGTGCGTCTCCCTCCTGAGAGTGGGAATTAAAGGCGTGCACGTCTCCAGTCACAGCACATTTTCTTGACATTGTTTCTTCAATATCAGTCACTCACCTTCCCAAAAGAACAGTGTACGTGGAAGTAAGGATTCGGGTGAGGGTTCAGGAAGTACCAGGACTGGCATGTGTGTGGGCAGCAGCTGAGGGACAGGGAAGGATTATGCTCCAATGCCCCTTACTAATTATGACATACTACACAAATTACCTAAATTTCATCTCCAGTCTTGTCCCCTCTGGTGCTCTGAGGCTTAGTTAAGACACATAAAACCCTTAGCAGAACATCTAACACACTGCAAGCCCTTTTACTTTGTTCTATGACGTTACCATAGTCAGAGGAAGTTCAGTGTGTGTGTGTGTGTGTGTGTGTGTGTGTGTGTGTCTCCATAAAGCTATCCATAAAGCTATCCATCTGCCTTGTGACTGCGTTTCTCACTGGAACCTGGGACTTGAGGCCTGTCAACTAGGCAAGGCTGGCTGGCCAGCAAGCCCCAAGGATGCTGTCTCCTCCTCTGCAAACTGGGATTACAGGTGCATGGCAGTGTACCACCTTTTCTGAGAGTGCCGAAGACTGCAATCACGTTCGTCATTTTATGCCTGCTTTACCAACAAGGCCATCTCCCCGACCCAGGGGAGTTCTTTATGAAAAAGAGGAAAAGGAAAGAAAAAAGAAGAATGAAAGAGAATGAGGGAGGGAAGGGGAGGAAGGGGGGGGGAGAGAGGGAAGGAAGGAAGAGGGAAGGAAAAGCTTCCTATTAGATACAGTTTAATTTTTTTTCTTTAATTTAGGGAAACAACAGGCTTAGGGCAGTAGATGGGTTTCCAATTAGTTCATCTCAGAAGGCCAGGATCTTAACCCTGTAAGAATGAATCCCTTCCCCTAAACTCTTTTGAAACAGGAAGCAGTCTACGTCTCATCCACAAGAGAGGATTGGAAACTTAGCCACAGTCTGCTACTGACTACTTGCGGCTCCTTCTGTGCTCATTTAATTTTTTTACTCTTGGGGTCCTAGATTTCAGAGTTTTCCCTATCAGTTTTCATTGTCTCTAAAACAGAATGCATTATTAAAACGAGGAATAATTGTACATGATATATCCTTCACAATTTCCTTTTGTTTTGCTTTGATTTAGTTTGGTTTTCTGAGACAGGCTCTCTCTGTTAGCCCTGGCTGTTGTCCTGAAACTTGCTCTGTAGACCAGCTTAGAACTCAGAAGTCTACCTGCCTCTTCCTCTCAAATGCTAGGATTTACATGCGCCCTGGCACACAGTTCTCTCCGTATTTCTTATATCTAACACATATCTGCTTTCTCTGCTTTAGCTGGATAACTAGTCTCTGATACCTTTACATCTTTCTAGCAAGTATTACAACTTGTCTTACTGGTCATGGGCTTGACTATAGTAGTAGCTAAAATATTCTTCCCAGCACACCTTCTCCTACTGGTTTGCGTAAGATTTCAGTGGCCTCTAACTTTTTCATGTTCATCTGGAATTTCTGGTACTCTTGTCAAAACCTTCCTGTTCTACTGTAATTGGACTTCTCTACAAGCATCTGTAAACGACATATTCAAAACTGCAAATCCCAGAAAAATCATGCCCAACAGCCTTTCCCTTACTGGGTATATTGATTCTTCTGGAGTTTCTGACACAGCAAAGATACAGAAATACAGTTGTCTCCGGCTATTGGCTGGTTCCCATGTTTCAGGCTGACATTTCAGACCCTCACTGGGTTTAAGCCAGGGTTCAGTTTGCACTTAGAAAAGCCAAGCCACGGGGTTGGGGATTTAGCTCAGGGGTAGAGCGCTTGCCTAGAAAGCGCAAGGCCCTGGGTTCGGCCCCCAGCTCCCAAAAAAAAAAAAAAAAAAAAAAAAAAAAAAAGAAGAAAAGCCAAGCCACTGCCTCAGAATGGCTGTAACCACTGACACGCGGTGAAACACTCAACACTGACACCAGCACATTCCAGTCACACAGGACACCACTTCTTAACTTTCCTCAGCTGTTTTTCTTGGTTTTGTAAGGCAGGAGTTCCAGACCAGGCTGTTCTACATACTGAGTTCTACAGTAGTCAGGGCTATATAGCAAGACTCTATTTTTAAAGAAAATATTGGGGGAGGGCAAGGCTGGAGAGATGGCTCAGCAGTTAAGAGCACTGGTTTTTCTTCTAGAAGATGTGGATTCAATCCCAGCACCTACCCCACTTTCATCACAATTAGGTGTAACTCCAATTCAGGGGGCTCTGATGCCCTCTTCTGGCCTGCATGGGCACCAGGCACATACATGGTGCACAGACATACATGTAGACAAAATACCCATACACATGAAATAAGTAAAACTTTTTTAAGTGAAAAAAGAAAAATATAGTTTGCCAAGAACATGTCTCCCACATTAAGCAATTGTTTAGAAATGGCTGAGTCCAACAAAATGATTATGAAAAATAGTAAGTGTACCCTGGGGGCCCACCTACCTCATATTTTCTGTAGTTGACCAGCAAAGCCAAGAGGACAACAGCATCATATCCATGTTCTCTACGACTTGGGGGATGGGATAGTATCTGTAAGCAAGAGGCAGAAGGGATAACTGTGCCCTGGTTCCTGAGATGGCAGACAAAAAATTTAAGTGACAGTCTATCTAAAAGAGAAAGGTCATCAGGAAGGCGGCCTACCTGTAAAATTGCTTCAAATATGCTGTTGATCATTACATACTCCAGGATAGTGTTCTGACTGATGTTATCTGTAACCTGAAAGCAACAGAAAGCTTTTGAAGGTCTGTAAAAGGCACACAACGTCTCATGAACATCTCCTACCCTAGTCTCGAAGTGAGACAGAAATAAATGGTCAAGAGCAAACCAAAATATCCCAAGAATCAGAATCCCAAGGATCACAATGAAAAGGAATCAGACAATCTAAAGATGGTGGCTCTCCTAGAACAGCCAGCCCTCCTAACATGGTGTGTATCAACTGGAGAGACAGTTCTACAGGCTAAGGCACTTGCCACCAAACCTAATAACCTGAGTTCCATCCTGGGCCCCCATGGTAGAAGGGAAAAACTCCTGAAAATGGTGACCAACATGACTATATGTGAGGGGAAGGGGGTACACAAAAGTAATTTTTTAAATTTTTAAGTAAAATTAAAAAAAATAAAGTGGGAAGTATCATAGAGTCTTCAGGCTAAAAATGGCAGTAGGTGTCCAAAGATTAATTTCCAAAAAGCAAAACTACATACAACTAACTTTCTACTACACATTCAGACCAAAAGGAATGATATGATACCAAAGGAGGGAACTCTTCTTTTACTTTTGGGAGGAAGTGTTCAACTCGGCTTGATTCAGCTGTAATTAATACCCTTGACAAACACATAGGAGGTCACTTACAGTCACCAAGCAAAGAAGAAGTTTCAGACATAGACTCTTCAGACTTTCAGAACCTTCTGCACAGAGTAATGAATCCAAACTCTCCATCAAGTTCTGGGGAAAGAACCATCAAACACTAAAGCAAGTCAAGTAGCGCATATACCCCATCTTCTACCCAGTCCTGTACTACGTTACAAAGGAACGGTGAAGAACAGGGAATCAGCCTTAACATCTCCCTAGTCCAGGCCTTGTAAGATCAAAGAAAAAGACTTCAAAGTCTAACTACTCAGGGGGAAATGTTTTAGAACAACTGCAGAGAAGAATAGGGAATTTACTCTTGTACTACATGAATGCTTGAAGCTTTACACATATGGAAATTATAAGATCAGAACAATGAAGTAATTTGAAAAAGGGAAACCTAATGGTTTAATAACTATACATGAACTTCCTGGGGCTGGGGATTTAGCTCAGTGGTAGAGCGCTTACCTAGGAAGCATAAGGCCCTGGGTTCGGTCCCCAAGCTCCGAAAAAAAGAACCAAAAAAAAAAAAAAAAACTATACATGAACTTCCTTACTTGTTTAAGAAAGTACAAGGTGCAGGCACACTAAACAGGCGACAGGCATAGTATCAATTTACCACAGGGCATCGGTGGCCATCTGAGCATCAGTGGCATCTGAGCATCAGTGGCGTCTGAGCATCAGTGACCATCTGAGCATCAGTGGCGTCTAAGCATCAGTGGCGTCTGAGCATCAGTGGCCTCTGAGCATCAGTGGCCTCTGAGCATCAGTGACCATCTGAGCATCAGTGACGTCTGAGCATCAGTGGCGTCTAAGCATCAGTGACGTCTGAGCATCAATGACCATCTGAGCATCAGTGACAATCAGAGCATCAGTGGCGTCTGAGCATCAGTGACGTCTGAGCATCAGTGGCGTCTAAGCAATTCAACGAAACTAAAAGTTGGTTCATTGGGACCAACTCCAATTGACAATGGGACTGGAATGTGATGCTTGCACTAAAAAGTAGCCTTTAAACATAAACTAATTGAAAGATGAAACCTTCATACTATGATATAAGTATGAAGGAAAATATTCTACATTATATGAAGGAAAAGAATTCAAGGCTAGAGAAATGGCCCCGAAGTTAAAAGCACTTGCTCTTACAGAAAAGCCGGGTGTTTGGATCCCAGTAACCACACGGTAGTTCAAAGTCAGCTATAACTCCAGTTCTAGGAGGTATAATATCCTCTTCTGGCATGCATGTGCACACACACACAAATCAATAAATGTAATAAAGTATATTAGTAAATAACAAGACACTTCAACCCCTAGCCTCACATGTACATACACACACACACACACACACACACACACACACACACACACACACACACACACACACAGAAACAAAATAGAAAACAGAAAAATATAGGCTTGGCACAGTGATACACACTTGTAATCCCAGCACCAGGAAGACAGAGACAGGAAGACCCTGGGGCATGTGAACCAGCTACTCTAGCCAAATTCCATAAAAAAAAAAAAAAAAAAAAAATACAGTGGAATTGGATAGAAGACACTCAATGTTGACCTTTGGCTTCTGTATACACCCACATACTCAGACCTCTCTCTCTGTTTTTCTCTGTCTCTGTCTCTGCTTTCTGTCTCTGTCTCTCTGTGTGTCTCTCTCTGTCTCTGTCTCTCTCTCTCTCTCTCTCTCTCTCTCTCTGTCTCTCTCTCTCTCTCTCTCTCTCTCTCTCTACACACACACACACACAGATAGACTTTAGAATGCTCAAAGGAACATAAGGAGAGGCTGGAAATGCTCGACCTGACAGATTGCTTGCCTAGCTTTCAAAGGGCCCTGGGTCAATCCTGAATATGAACCAGACACATGTCTATAATCCCAGCAGTCAGAAGGAATGTAATTTGGGGTGGGGGAGGCAATTAAAACTGGTTTTAAAATTAATAGTGGTGATACTTGTTCAATTTAAGGATCAACTGCATGTTATGTGTTGTAAAAGTGTTATTATAAAAAGATAGTCTGGGGTTGGGGATTTGGCTCAGTGGTAGAGCGCTTGCCTAGGAAGCACAAGGCCCTGGGTTCGGTCCCCAGCTCAAAAAAAAAAAAAAGAACCAAAAAAAAAAAAAAAAAAAAAAAAAATAAAAAGATAGTCTTACTGTAAAAGCCTTGTCTATCATACACCATGAATGAAACTTAGGTGCAATCCCCAGTGGAGGGTAAAAGGAGAAGCAAAAGAAAAACTAAAATAGGGGTTGGGGATTTAGCTCAGTGGTAGAGCGCTTGCCTAGGAAGCGCAAGGCCCTGGGTTCGGTCCCCAGCTCAAAAAAAAAAAAAAAGAACCAAAAAAAAAAAAAAAAAAGAAAAATAAATAGTCTGAAACAATATAAAAATCCAGGTGGTATATGGCAAACCTTTAATTAGCACTTGGGAAATAAAGACTTCTGTAGTTCCAAGTTCCAGGACAGCCAGCCAAAGAAACCCTATTCTTAAAAAAATAAAATAAGGGTTGGGGATTTAGCTCAGTGGTAGAGTGCTTGCCTAGCAAGCGCAAGGCCCTGGGTTCGGTCCCCAGCTCCGGAAAAAAAAAAAAAGAAAGAAAGAAAAATAAAATAAATAACTATTCCACATGTTTGCAAGTATACAAACAAATAAATACATAAGCATAATTCTAAAAAATTAATTCAAGGGACTGGAGAGATGGCTCAGCAGTTAGGAGCATTGGCTGCTCTTCCAGAGGTTATGAGTTCAATTCCCAGCAACCACATGGTGGCTCACAACCATCTGTAATGGGATCTTCTGACATGCAGGCATACACACAAATAGAGTAAGTACTTATATACATTAAGTAAAAAAAATAAATAGGGTTGGGGATTTAGCTCAGTGGTAGAGCGCTTGCATAGCAAGCGCAAGGCCCTGGGTTTGGTCCCCAGCTCTGAAAAAAAAAAAAAAGAAAAGAAAAAAATAAATCTTTTCCAAAAATTTAATTCAAGCCAAGCATTGTGGTATATGCCAACAGTCTGAGCCTACTTAAGAAGGTGAAGCAGGAAGAATTATTTGAACTCACAGGTTCAAGACCAGCCTAAGCAACATAACTAGATCTATCTCAAAAGGAAAACTGGTGTGGTCATGGTGGTGTACGCCTGTAATCCCAACAACTGGAATATGGAAGGAAAAAAAAAAAAAAATCAAGACTTTAGTGTCCTGTTCTCTCAAGAAGCAAGAAAGGACACAAAGTCTGAAATGTGCCAAAAGTCACAGTCAACAAACGGCTAACACCAAGAGGAGCTCCTGCGTCTCATCAGACTCGGCAACCATGAAGACACTCATGTGAACATGAGCAGTGGCCAAGAGCTTCAGTACAGACCGCACACTCATGACCAACATTAGGAACCTGGGACTATGGGGTTGGGGATTTAGCTCAGTGGTAGGGCGCTTGCCTAGGAAGCGCAAGGCCCTGGGTTCGGTCCCCAGCTCCGAAAAAAAAAAAAGAAAAAAAAAAAGAAACTGGGACTACAGAAACCGATGAAGAGATCCATAACCACAATCGGAATGCGTCCATGTTCTTTGCCCAGATGGTGCCATTTCAGTTGCCTCACTGAGAGTTGGCTCAAACAATAACTTATCTATCCTGTGTACAAACTGGGAGACTTTCTATAATTAATTGCCTCAGACATACAAAGAAAGACACTCTTGATAAATAACAAAAGACCTGAGGAAGGCCAGCAAGATGGCTCAGCAGGTAAAGATGCTTCCACGTAAGCTGATGACCCACACGTGTGCACCATGGCACGTGTGTGCTCACAAACATTACAGATACAGGCACACGACAAGTTTCCCAATGGCCAGAGGGTCATCCACTGTGAAATGAATTCAGTGGTAAGTCACTCACAACCTGTCAAGCTCAGGGCGCTCTTACCCTCCCCAGCCTTCCAGGGGCCATCTGGAGCCATATTTTTTCAGGAGCTGGTTTCCCACTTGCACAGTTGTCTCTGGTTGTGTTTCTTTAAATTAAATTTAGGTTGTCTTTTTTTTTTTAACTTGAGACAGACAGACAGACAAGCAGGCAGGCAGGCAGGCTGGCTGGCTGAAAAGACGGTTCAGTGCTTAAAAACATGTTATTGCGGAGGATCCATGATCGGTTCCCAGCACCCACAACAGGCTCAAAGCCATTCATAAGGCCAATTCCAAAGGATCCCATACCCTCTTCAGACCTTTCAGGTACCAGGCACACATGAAGTACACAGACTTACATGCAGGCAAAACAATCATACACATAAAATAAATAAACCTAAAAAAAAACTAGAAAAAATATTTTTTAAAAAGGTTCTACGCTCTGTATGCAAGTCTGAAGCCAGCCTCCGCTACGTAAGACGCTGTACCTAATATCTAAAAGCAGACAAGGACTGATTCTGGGTAACAGAGCACTCGCCTTCCAGGCAGAACACCATGGACTGACTCATCACCAGTACCACAGAATAGCTGATCCTGTAACTTTTCATGTTTTACATAAGCTCATAAATGTCATACAGGGTTGGGGATTTAGCTCAGTGGTAGAGCGCTTGCCTAGGAAGCGCAAGGCCCTGGGTTCGGTCCCCAGCTCGAAAAAAAAAAAAAAAAAAAAAAATGTCATACAAAGCTGGGCATGGTGGTTCACACCTTTAAACTCAGAACTGAAGAGACAGAGGCAAGTGGATCCCTGTTAAGTTTGAACCAGCCTGGCCACATAGTGAATTCCAGGACAGCAAGGACTATGTAAAGAGACCTTGGCTCAGAAAAAAAAAAAAAGAATATAAACCTTCTAACACGTCAGCCTGCAAGTAGTATTCGCAATCTCGCGCCTCACCTTCATGCACAGCTCCGCCTTGTCAAAGCCCATCAGCATATTGATGATGTCAAATCCAGACGTAGACTTATTCTTCTGGTGGACTCCTCGAATAAGTGCACACAAGGTCTGCAGAGATGAGAAAAGGGTTCTTTCTAGAGAAGAAGTCTCAACACTAGGGGTACACTAAATCCGTAGCCTCCCACTGCAACTCAGAACTATGTCCTGACAAGCCAGCTCTCCAATTTCTGTTACTCTGAATTTGAAAACGGCTTGCGTGTTAACATATAAAACCCAAACTAACTAAACAGCAGCACCTGTGCAATCCCCGCCCTGAGGAGGTGGGGGCAGAAGAATCAGAAAGGTCAAGGTGAGGGTCGGAGAGTCAGCTGAGCAGATAAAGGCACTTGCTGCCATGCCTGACAAGAGAACCGATTTCCACAAGTTGTTCTCTGACTCCATGGATGCTGTGACATGAACATGCATACCCACATACACATACAAATACACATGCATGAGTACACGCATACACAAGAGAGCTGCCGGGGCTTTCAACCCAGTAAAAAAGAAAGGTTGAGCTCAGTGCCCTGATCTCCGGGAGTAAGGCAGTCAGTAACAGACACACCACTTCTATCTCTGAGGAAAGAGGTGAGGAGCTGGAGAGATGGCTCTGATGGCCAAGTGCTTGCCCTACAAGCCTGGTGAGCTGCTTGAGACCTGGAACCAGGTAAAGTGGAAGCAGAGAAGCAAGGTCGCACAGTTGTCCTTTAGTCCCTGGGAGCACTGTGAACACTCCCCATGCACACTATACACAGTGAATGCAGGTTTCACTACTTTGCTTTTGCTCACTTTGAGACAGGATCTCACTACACAGATGTAGCTGGCCTGAAACTCCCTATATACATCAGCTTAGCTTCCAACACAAAATCCACCTGCCTCTGCCTCTAAGTACTGGAATTACAGGCATACCCATAATAAATTTTTTTGGAGATTTATCCTTTAGCTCCTGAGTATGGATTTCTGCCTGCATGCATGTCTATGAAACCACTATGTAAGAAGAAACGGGCATTGAATTCCCTGGAACTGGAGTTATAAACAGCTGTCAGCAGCCACGTAACGGCTGGGAACTGAACCCAGGTCCTCTGCAAGAACAACAAGTGTTATTAATTGCTAAGCCATCTCTCCAGCCGCCCTAGTAAATTTTTTTTATTTAAAAAATAAAAATAGCTTTTTCACCAAGACGGCTCTGAAAGTGAAGAAGGGAAGCTCCTGCCACCCCCCAAAGCCAAAGCTAAAGCGAACGCCCTGAAAGCTAAGAAGGCAGTGCTGAGAGGCATCCACAGCCACAAAAAGAAGATCCGAACGTCACCCACTTTCCGGAGGTCTAAGACCCTGTGGCTCCAGAGGCAGCCAAAATATCCTCGAAAGAGTACACCCAGGAGAAACAAGCTTGACTACCAAGTCAGCCATGAAAAGAATAGAGGACAACAGGCTTGTGTTCACTGTGGATGTCAAGGCCAACACGCGCCAGATCACACAGGTCATGAAGAAACTCTGACATTGATGTGGCCAAGTCAATACCCTACAGCCTCGCTCAGCTCCTGTGATGCTCCAGATGCTGCCAACAAGACTGGGATCATCTACAGTGAGTCCAGATGGCTAAGTCTAAATATACACTTGCTTGTCATCATAAAAATAAATAAATACCAGGGGAAAAATAAATAAAAATAAAAATAACAAGGTACAAAGTAAATGTGGAAGTTACCCGGTGTCCACCTCTGGCCTCTACACACACAAACACACACATATACACCACACACCCAAAAGAAAAAATAATCATAAAATCAAGCAGGAAACCATTTACATTAGACTGGAAAGTTGGGTGAGTGGTTAAGAGTACATGCTGCTCCTTCAGAAGGCCCAAGACCGATTCACCTTGCCCATGGTAGGTGACTCAAAGCAGCTGTGGTTACAGCACCAAAGGGTTCCACATCCTGCTCTGGCAGACAGACAGATCCCTGTGTGTTCTCCCACCACACAGACACACAACTAAAATAATGGTAATAGGGCTGGAGAGATGGCTCAGCGGTTAAGAGCACCGACTGCTCTTCCCGAGGTCCTGAGTTCAATTCCCAGCAACCACATGGTGGCTCACAACCATCTGTAATGGGGTTGGGTATGTCTGAAGACAGCTACAGTGTACTCGTATACATTAAATAAATAAATAAATCTTTAAAAAAAATAATAATGGTAATAAATGTTTCAATTATTTTTATTCATTTTTATGTACATGGATGTCTCACCTGAACACATGGGTACCACATGCATACCATGTGCCCACAGAGACCAGAAGAGGGCACTGGATGCCCTAACACTAGAGTTAGACAGTTCTAAACTGCCATATGGGTGCTGGGAATCGAACTCTGGTCCAATAAGCCCTCTTTCCAGTCCATATAAATGTTTTTTAAAACTAAATAAAACAAGAAGATGGGCAATAGGGCAGATTTCTATTTTAAAAGTTAGAACTAGAAAGGAGAGAGACACAAAGCAAAGCTGACCCCTACAGGCAGCTCTAGGCTCCTCACTGCTAACAGAGGAGCTGCACCTCCATTCTCCTGTTGAACAAGACCCCCCGTCCAGCCTTACCTGCAATGCGTTGACGACTCGGATGGGGTGCTCCTCCCCCAGAGCCTGGATACAGTGCTGGAATAAACAGTTAATGTTGTCCTTGATCTTCATTAGCTCCTCCCCATCCAGAGACTCCAGTTTGCCTTCCAGATACTCTAAATTCACCTGCCAGAAGACAAGAGGGGCCTGAGCAGACTTCCAGGGCAGCAGTCAGAACACACGGGACAATCTTACCTACCAGAGAACTCCAACATGCCACCCACTCTCACCTTCATGAGAAAGAGCTCCTCCCAAAACCGAGGACTACACTTACTGGGGTCCTCCGTCTGTAACCAAAAAACAGACATGCTCAACTTTATTGCAGATTCAAAACACCGAAACCACTGCCAGCTTTACTTGTCATATTTAACTCTGAAAACGTGTCATTACCTTAAACTACAACAACAGAGAAAGAGAACGATATTTTCCGTATGCACTTTGTACGGATATATATTCTCTACACCAAAAGCAAAACAATGGCTCAAAACATTTCCTTTAAATACGTCTCTTTTAAGTAAATAAAAGTTAGGCCAGCAGACATAGTAAGTAGTACATGCCTTTAAGGTAGGCAAAGGCAAGCCGATCCCTCATGAGTTCAAGGACAGCCTGGTTTACATATCAAGTTCCAGAACAGCAAGGAATACATAGAAAGATCTTGCCTCTATCAGTCAATCCAGGCTGGAAAGAACATGGGCTAGCTATTCTTCCAGAAGACCTGGGTTTAATTCTCAGCGCCCACATAGCAGCTCACAAAAGTCTATTAATTCCACTTCCAGGAAATCCAAAGTCCTCTTCTGGCCTTCTCAGGCACTGTACACACATAGCATACATACATGTAGGCAAAAATACCCTCACACATAAAATAAAAATCTTTAAAATAAAACTACACACACAAACACACACCCTCCATCACCCTCAGGTATATAACAAGGCCAGCCTGTGACAGAGTCCCTGTCTCAAAATAAGAAATATTCCTATTAAGATTCCACTATCTAGGGGCTGGAGAGATGGCTCAGTGGTTAAGAGCACTGACTGCTCTTCCAGAGGTCCTGAGTTCAAATCTCAGCAACCACATGGTGGCTCACAACCATCTGTAATGACATCTGGTGCCCTCTTCTGGTGTGTCTGAAGACAGCTACAGTGTACTTATATATAGTAAATAAATCTTTAAAAAAAAAAAGATTCCACTATCTACATATTTTTAGCTTCTCTGTATAGCTACTCTGTATTTGTTTTCAATAAACTGGATGTGGTGCACAGGACTGTAATCTGAGTGTCCAGGGTGCTGAGACAGGACAACCATTAAGTCCCAGGCAGACTAACAAGACTCTGTTTCAAAATGAAAAAGAAAAACAAATTCTGATTTTAAGGCTTGCCAATAATTAGGAGCGTTTGGTCTGGGTGCACTGCCTATTTTGAGTGTGGCAAAGCTGAAAGAATAAAGCCTCCGGGGTTAGCTACAAGTCAAGCTGGAGCTCCATCCCTCTGTTCTAAGACAAACCACTTCATCTATGAAATAGAGTAGTATAGCCAGCAACATGGCTTAGCAGGTAAAGGCCCTTGCCACCAACCCTGATGGCCTGTTTGATTCCTAAGAACCACATGATAAAGGAGAAATCAGCTATCCTCTGACACCTCCACCCACCCAACCACACAAGTAAGTAAAAAAAATAAATAAATGTCTAAAATTCTTTGTTTGCCTTTTGGTCTTTTGATACAGGATCTCACTACATAGGCCTAAATGACCTGGAACTCCACATATATATCGGGCTGTCAGCCAACTCTAACAGAAACCTACAAGCCTCTGCCTCCAAGGGCTGCGATTAAAGGTGTGCACCATTGTACCTGGCCTTAAAGGTTGTTTTTAATGAGGGTACTATCAGCACCAATAAAGATTTGTCAGGATTAGAACTTGTTTAGTAACACAGAAGTTTAGTATGCTGCTGGGCATATAACAGAAACAGAAATATATGCTCTTTATAAGTATTATTCTAATTTATATTTGAAGACTGAAATAAATCTCCAATCTAATTCATAATAATTCTATAGTCGCCCCATATAACACCTGAGAATGAGGATGTCTAATTACTTGGTCTATCTACCAACAACTTGAGATAGAATCTAACTGCATCTTTTTAAAAATACCTGAAATTGAAATTATAGAATTTAAGCTTCAAAAGAAAATTCATAGGACATCTATCATTTTTAAAAAGGAGGCCTTTAGGTAAGAAAAAGAAAGAAACAAATAAAGAAAGGTCATTAAAAAATGAGTCACGGGGTTGGGGATTTAGCTCAGTGGTAGAGCACTTGCCTAGCAAGCGCAAGGCCCTGGGTTCGGTCCCCAGCTCCGAAAAAAAGGAAAAAAAAAAAAAATGAGTCATAAGACTGAAGAAATGGCTCAGTGGTCAAAACCACTTGCTGGGGTTGGGGATTTAGCTCAGCGGTAGAGCGCTTGCCTAGGAAGCACAAGGCCCTGGGTTCAGTCCCCAGCTCCAAAAAAGAACCAAAAAAAAAAAAAAAAAAAAAAAAAAAAAAAAAAAAAAAAAAACACTTGCTGCTCTCCCAGAGGCCCAGGGTCTCCCTCCATCGCCAACGTCAGGTGAACAACTCATGGCACTCCGGCTCCAAGGGATCTGACTCTGATTCCCTCTTCTGACCTTTGTCAAGACAGGGTTCCTCTGTGTGGCCCTGACTGTCCTGGAACTCACTATAGACCAATCAGGATGGCCTCAGGCTTAGAAATCTGAGCTTGCCTCTGCCTCCTGAGTGCGAAGATTAAAGGCAGGCATCACCACCACCATCACCTAGCTGACAAATCTTTTAAAAAAGAAGAGTTGGGCCAGTAGGATAGCTCAGACAATGAAGGCTCAAAAACCTGTTGATCTGAGTTCAAACCCTGGGACCCACATAAAGGTGAAAAGACAGACATACTTCCACAATCTTGTCCTCCAACTCCACTCATACTCCATGGAAACTATAAATAAATAATATTTCTTAAAGATATTTGGGTAGCTGAAAAGGTATCTCAGAAGTTAATAGCAATTTTTTCTCTTGCAGAGGACCACGGTTTCGTTCCCAGCATCCTTACGTCAGCTCACAACTGACACAGAAAAATAGCTTGACTCAGCAGGGCCTAGCTGCCCACATGCCCTGTTATGTTCTGAAGCACATTATTATTAGTTTTCTTGGAAATTCCCCAACCGAAGTCTTCTCTCAGGGCCAAGCAAGATAGAGGTCAGCTTGAACTGTTATGCCTAAACTGCTAAAGAAACTCAGAGGCAGAGGAAAGTGGATCTCTGAGTTCAAGGCCAACCAGGTCTACAGAGTGAGTTCCTAGACAGTATGAGCTACACAGAGAAACCCTGTCTTGAAAACAAAAGAGGAAGAGGAGGAAGAGGAGGGGGAAAAAGGAGGAAAGGGGAGGGGGAGGAGGAGGAAGGAGAGGAGGAAGAAGAGGAAGAGGAGGGGAGAGAAGGGAGAATTGCCGTCCTTCTTCCTCAGTTCAGTTGTTTTACCTAGATCCTGACAATGCACAAGATCACAGCATCTGGAAGATGGAAGCAGAAGGATCAGGAGTTCAAAGCCATCACTGACTACATAATATATTTGATGCCAGCCTAGGTTATATGAGGTTATCTCAAAAAATAATAATAATCTTTAGTAATCAATACTTGATCATAAATGTCTCCTCTGAGCGAAGGCTCACCTCAGTCCTTGAACTCTCCTCTTACTTACTGTGCAGCAGGGTAGTCTTGAACTTCTAACCCTTCTACCTCCGATGTGGGAGTAAAGTGCGCACTGCCACACACACTTCTACAGGGTCCGAGGTATCAAACCCAGACAAGATGAGCACCTTTCTTTTTTTAGTTCTGTAGCCTACAAAGAGCTTTAACTTACTATGTAGCCCAGGTTGGACTCAAACTTATAATGATCCTCTTGCCTCAGCCTCTTTTTTTTTCTTTTTTTAAATTTTATTTTATTTGTATAGATGTTTTATCTGTATGTGTAGGTGTGTGTGTGATGCCCATGGAGACCAGAAGATGTCTGATTTCGTGGTTCTGAGGTTACAGATGATTATGAGGTTCCATATAGGTGCTGGGAATCGAAACTGGATCCTCTGGAAGAGCAGCCAGTGCTCTTAACCACTGAGCCACCTCCCCAGCCCTTGGCTCGGGCTCTTGAAGGCCAGTGAAAATGGCAAACAGAAAGGTTTTGGGGGCATTGTTTGTCGGTTGTTTGGGGGTGGACATCTGTATGTATACTGTGTACATGCGTGTAAGCACATTCCCATGTACAGGGCCATACAAGTTTTCTGGCATGCCTGTGTGAGTATGCCTGAGGAAATCAAAGGCAGACATCAGGTGCCTTCTTCTTCAGTCTCTGCTTTATTTACTAAGCAAGGTCTTTATCCTGGGGGTCACTGCTTTGGTGGTCCCGCTAGCCATCTTGCCTGGACAGCCCTGTCTCTGTCTGTGAGTGCTGGAATAATAGGTGGGCTGTTGTACCCATCCAGAGTTCTAAATGGGTGCTGGAGATCTGAACCCTGGTCCTCATAAGTACACAGCACGCAGTTTACCCACTGAGCCATCTCTCTAGTCCCAGCAAGACTGTCTCTGATTAAGATTATTCAGGAGCAGCAGTTAAGAACACAGTTAAGAGGACCTGGGTTCATTTCCCAGCACCTACATGGTGGTTCACAACTGTCTGTAACTTCACTTCCATGGGATCTGACACCTTCCACAGACACACATATAATGTAAGGAAAGCACCAATGCATATAAAATTAAATAAATTAGGTTTTTTTAAAAAAGAATATATGGACTAAAAACCTGAGGAGTGAAGGTTAGATATGGTGGCTCATGCCTGTAACTGCAGCACTCAAGACGATCGATGTGGCTGGACGCTCACTGAGTGTGACGACACTGCTCTACAGTGAGTTCCAGGCCAGCCTGAACCACACAGCAAGACTCTTGCTAAACATGAAGGACCAGCCAACGACTCAGTGGGTAAAAGAACCATGCCTGACTATCTGGGTTCAACCTCCGAACCTGACAGTGGGGGCTGTTGCAAGTGGTCCCTGATTCCATACATACAGCACAACCTGTGTTCTTCTGCGCTTGCTCAAACACATATGTGTGCACACAGAGATAAACAAACACAACTTCATTTTTTAAAGAAGCAAAGAATCGATCTAGCTGTGCAGTAGAGCAGGCTCCCGGCCTTACCATGAAAATCTCATCATACATCAGCACCACTTTCTCCTTCAGTGGTTTCTTTGAGGCTGAGGATTTCCGGAGCAAGCCTCCTCGTTTCTCTACTTGTGCCATGGCTAGAGAACCTGTCGGGTAGGGTGAGACACATTTTAGGATAGTGTAAATACAATAACATAACAGAAGAAATATGTTGGAATGCATTTATTCAATCCCACAGAACATCCAGCACCAAGAATATTAATGCAAACATGGACTCCAGGTGGTAATGATGTGAAAGTCAATACAGATTCGTCAATTGTAACAAAAACATAATGGGATGAGCTGTGGATGTGCAAAATCACAGGACCGATGGACTACCACCACCTTTCTCTCAATTCTGCTATGAACCTAAAACGCCTGTAAAAGACAAAACTCATCTGAAAAACAAAAGTCAGAGCATTGGTGGTTCATGCCTGTAATCTGGGAGGTGGAGGAAAGGCAAGATGAGCAAAGGTTCAAGGTCCTCCTTAGCTGCACAGAGTTCAAGGCCAGCCTGAACTATAGGAAGCACTGTCTTAAAGAGCTGGATGGCCGTGAGTTCAATTCTCAGCAACCACACGGTAGCTCACAACCATCTACAATGTGGTTTGATGCCCTCTTCTGGAATGCAGGTGTACACGTGCACAGAGTACTCAAAAACATAAAATAAGTTAATAAATCTTAAAAGAAAAAAAAACAGGACAGGAGGGAGGGAGAGAGGGAGGGAGAGAGGGAGGGAGGAGGGTGAACAAGCAGACAGACAGGGCCAGAACACTTTAGGATACTACAGAATCTACTGAAATATCATTCAATGGGATTGTTTTTAGGAAGAAGAAATGATAACTAATGGCTATAAATTTTATTCATTAGTCTCCTCCCCAGACCAGGTGATATCAAGACTTAAAATATTAATTGCCCTACAGCACAATACATCTTAAATCCATAAAGTCTGCCAGTGGTTAAAGCTTAGAGCTGATCTAACAGCAAACAGGAAAGTGTAACTGCTCCGTCAGTAAGAAGTCTGGTCACATATCTGAGGAGGAAAGAAGGGGGCGGAGCACGCAGCGCCCACAGAATGATGGTGAAGTGAGATTTCAAATATTGATCGGGCTAAGGACCATCGGGCAGGAAGTACACTACAGACTGATGTGCTCCATCGATCCCCAGTAAGCAGGTCCTCATCACCACAAAGCACTTGCCCTTCACTGCCTCATAAATCACACTGCACTTGACTGTCTTCAGAGATTCCTCTGGAAAGAGACTATAGGCAGGAAACCGGAAGCCAAAAATAAATCTGATTTCAAAGTAATAATGACATCTACTTTCAACCTTAGCTGTCTAAATTCACACTGCTGCTGTAGATCGGGCTTCAGCTTATTTCTGGTTCCACAGAAAAGCAGTTGTAGAATCTTTACATCTTCAAGGAACTCTCAGCTCTTCTCAACAGAGCAGTGCAGATTCACACACATTCCCTTAGCTCCTTCATTTGTCCTTTTTTGGTTTTTTGTTTTGTTTTGTTTTTAGCTTGAAACAAAGCTTGTGTTTTGGGGTTTTGTTGTTTTTTTTTTTCCTTTTCTTTTTTTCGGAGCTGGGGACCGAACCCAGGGCCTTGCGCTTGCTAGGCAAGCGCTCTACCACTGAGCTAAATCCCCAACCCCTTTTTGGGGTTTTTTAATTTTTTTACTGGATTTTTAATTTACATTTCAAATATTATCCCCTTTCCCGGTTTCCCGTCCATAAACCCCTTACCCCATCCCTTCTCCCCCTTCTTCTATGAGAGTGTTCCCCCTTCCAACTACCCACCCCTTCCCACCTCCCCACCCTGACATTCCCCTACACTGGGGGGTCCAGCCTTGGCAGGACCAAGGGCTTCTCCTCCCAAAGCTGGAGCCATGGGTCTGTCCATGTGTGCTCTTTGGATGGTGGTTTAATCCCTGGGAGCTCTGGTTGGTTGGTTCTTTTTTTTTTTTTTTTTTTTTTTTTTTTTTTTTTCTCTTGGAGCTGAGGACCAACCAAGTGCCTTGTGCTTGCTAGGCAAGCGCTCTACCACTGAGCTAAATCCCCAACCCCAGTATTGTTGTTCTTATGGGGTTACAAACCCCTTCAGTTCCTTCAATCCTTTCTCTAACTCCTCCAATGGGGACCCCGGTTCTCAGTTCAATAGTTGGCTGCAAGCATTCACCTCTATATTTGTCAGGCTCTGGCAGAGCCTCTCAGGAGACAGCTATATCAGGTTCCTGTCAGCATGCACTTCTTGCAAACTCTTTTTTTTTCTTTTTTTTTTTTTCCAGAGCTGGGGACCGAACCCAGGGCCTTGCATTTGCTAGGCAAGCGCTCTACCACTGAGCTAAATCCCCAACCCCCCAGCATGCACTTCTTAGCATCAGCAAATATATATTGTCTGGGTTTGGTGGCTGTATGTATATGGGCTGGATGCCCAGGTGGGGCAGTCTCTAATTGGCCATTCCTTCAGTCTCTGCTCAAAACTTTGTCTCCTCCTATGAATATTTTTGTTCCCCCTTCTAAGAAGGACTGAAGCATCTGCACTTTGGTCATTCTTCTTGAGCTTCATGTGGTCTGTGGATTGTATCTTGGGTAATCTGAGCTTTGAGGCTAATATCCACTTATCAGTGAGTGCATACCATGTGTGGTTTTTTTTGTTTTCTTTTGTTTTGTTTTGAGATTGGGTTACCTCACTCAGGATGATATTTTCTAGTTCCATCCATTTGCCTATGAATTTCATGAAGTCGTTGTTTTTAATAGCTAAGTTGTAAATGTTGTCCTTTATAAGAGTTGCCTTGGTCATGGTGTCTCTTCACAGCAACAAAGCCCTAACTAAGACACAAGGCTTAAATAACAGAAGACAGCCAGCCTCCTGAACCTCTTGGGAAAAGTGCTAAAGATAGAACGACAGGTACAATCAGACCCCAAGATCTGAACACACTAACATGTTCAGACAGAAACACCAGATGCCTAGATTAGGGTGAACCCTTTCTGAGCAGTTTCTGTAGGGTTTCTTGAAGGGGTCATATTTCTAAGCTTTGTTTAGGTTTGTTTTGTTTTATGGTGGGCCTTTCACACTATAGACAAGTGCTCCACCACTGTCATATTCCTAGTCCCTGCTTTTCAAATATATAGAGAACTCAAGAGATGGCAAGATGGCTCGGTAGGAAAAGGTGCATTCTGGGATCACAGGAAAGGTTCCCTGCAAGCTGTTCTCTGATCTCCACATGTGCATCTCAGCATAAATAAGTTCACACATATGCATGCATGCACGCACATGCACACACATGCACATTAAATGTAATAAAGAGTTTTAAGGGGGCTGGGGAAAGTGCTCAGTCATTAAAAGAGCTTGCTGCTCTTGCAGAACTTCATTCCCAGAACTCAAACAGGAAGGCCACAACAGCCCTATGATGCTGATGCTGACATCTGATGCTGCCTTCCGGCCCCCACTCTTTAGCCTCAGCAAGTAACTACTCATGTGTGCACATGCATGCTTGTAGACACACTTACACATAATAAAATTAATAGTTAAAAGAGTATTGAAGGGGTTGGGGATTTAGCGCAGGGGTAGGGGGCTTGCCTGGCAAGCAAAAGGCCCTGGGTTTGGACCCCAGCCCCGGAGAAAAAAAAAAAAAAAAAAAGAGTATTGAAATATTTATCAGCAGCGAGGCTTAAGAGATGGCTTGTTAACAGTTAAGAACTTATGCTGCTCTTGCAGAGGTCCTGAGTTTGGGTTCCAACTCCCAAACTGTGGAGTTCACAGCTGCCTATAACTGCAACTCCAGAGGACCCAACAACGTCTTCTGGCCTCTAACGGCACTTCACTCACATGAACAAACCCACATTCGGACATACAACCACACATATAATATAAAAATAAGGGGTTGGGGATTTAGCTCAGTGGTAGAGCGCTTGCCTAGCAAGCGCAAGGCCCTGGGTTCCGTCCCCAGCTCCGAAAAAAAGAAAAAAATAAATAAAAATAAAAAAAAATAAATAAAAAATAGCTGGACAATGGTACCTCACGCCTTTACTCCCAGCACTTGGGAGGCAGAGGCAGGTGGATCTCTCAGTTTAAGGCCAGCGTGGTCTATAGAATAAGTTCCCAAATAGCCAAGGCTACACGGAGAAATCCTGTCTTGAATAATTATTATTAAAAGAATCTCAGCAAAATGGAAAAATTATAGTACAGTCATACAATTGAATCATACAGAAATTTAAAAGAAAACATTAAATAATACATGTAATACGGGGGCTGGAGAGATGGCTCAGCGGCTAACAGCACTGACTGCTCTTCCAGAGGTCCTGAGTTCAATTCCCAGCAACCACATGGTGGCTCACAACCATCTGTAATGAGATCTGATGCCCTCTTCTGGTGAGTCTGAAGACAGCTACAGTGTACTTGTATAAATAAATAAATCTTTTTTTAAAAAAATTTCAAATTTTGGTTTGTTTTGTTTGCTTGTCTGTGACAGGGTTTCTCTGTGTAGTCCTGGCTGTCCTAGAACTCACTCTATAGACCAGTCTGGCCTCAAACTAGAGATCCACCTGCCTCTGCCTCTCAAATGCTGGGATTAAAGGTGTGCAACACCCCCACCTAGCCATTTAAATTTATTAGATTTATTCATTTTATTTTTATGTATAAGAGTGTTTTGCCTGCATGTATGAATGCATACATGCTTGGTCCTGAAGAGAATGGAAGAGGTCAAATCACCTAGAATTAGTTATGGGTGGTTGGGAACTACCATGTAGATGCTAGGAATTAAACCCAGATCCTCTGGAAGAGCAACAAGTACTCCTAACCATTGAGCTATCTCTCCAGGCCCTTGTAAACATTACTTAAAAGGTTACATCACCCTAACTTATTTTTAAGACAGGATTTCTTATAGCCCAGGTTAACTCAAACTGTGGGTAACTGTGAACTGATAATCCTCCTGCTTCCACCACCCAAGTGCTAAGATGACAAGCTTGGACCATTATGTCCAATTTTATGCACATTTTAGTTTGCCTTCTATATTGCTGTGAAAAAGACTATGACCAAAAGCATCTTGGGAAGGAAAAGTTTATGCCAGCTTACAGCTTATAGCTCATCTTTAAGTCAGGGTACAAACTCAAGGCAGGAACCTGGAGGCAGGAGCTGAGGCAGGAATCATGGAAGAGCAATACTCATTAACTGGCTCCCCATGGCTTGCTCAGCCTGCTGTGTTAAACCACCCGGGACATCTGCCCAGGGTAGTTCAGTCCACAGTGGATTGGGTCTTTCACACTAATCGTCAATCAGGCCAATCTGAAGGAAGCATTCTATGAATTGAAGTCCTCTCTTCTCAGATGACCCTAGCTTGTGTTAAGTTGAAAACAAAACATCAATAACAACAACAACAAAGAGCCTAACTAGCTTACTGCTACTATGTTAACTGAGCAAATTTAGTCCTCTGGGCATAATTATCCACCAATTATAAGTGGAAAGACATTGTCTTAGGGTTTCTTTCACTGTGATAAAACAGGCCAAAAGCAACTGGGAGAGGAAAGGGTTTATTCTTCTTAAACTTCCGGTTCACAGTCCATCACTGAGGAAGTCAGAACAGGAACTCAAGCAGAACAGAAACCTGGAGGCAGGAGGTGATGTAGAGGCCATGGAGGGAACCTGCTTACTGGCTTGCTTCCCACGCACAGCTTGCTCAGCCTGCTTTATTACAAAACCCAAGACCACCAGCCCAAGGATGGCATTGCCCACAATGGCTGGGTCCTCTCCAAAGGATCAGTAAGAAAATAGCCTACAGGTGGGCATGGTGGCACACACCTTTAATCCCAGCTGTCAGAAGGCAGGTGCAGGTGGATCTCTAGGAGTTCCAGGACAGCCTTGTCTGGGTTCTAGGACAGACAGGTTACACAGAGAAAGCCTGTCTTGGGGGAGGAGGGGAGCCCTAACTGCTCTCAAACTGCCCTCAAGTACACTTGTCAATGTCTAAAGACTTTTCTGGTTGTGCTAACCAGGTGAAGTATCAATGGAATCTACTAGATAGAGACCAGAGACCTGAGGCACTGCTAAGCATCCTACAATGCACAGGAAACCCTCTGCAACAAGCAAGTCCCCACCCCATTTTGCCAACAGTGGACGACAAGGCTAACAAGCCCTACTCCAGAAGACTAAAGCTTGCGAAGGGCTTATCTAAACTGGGTTCCTGGCGCATGCTTGTAATCCCAGCGTTAATGTGGTGGCAAGAAAAGCAAGCATTCAGGGTCATCCTCAGCTACATAAGGAGTTCGAGCACCTATACTCCCAACACTGAGAGCCAAACCACTTCACATTCACACTCAGTGAGAGACAAGTATCAAACAAAGAACATAAACATCAATGTCAGGTATCCACACTGACACACGGGCATAGGTACACAAAGCATCAGGTGTTACATGGTGTGTCTGTAATTGCAACATTCAAAAGGCTGAAGTAGGAGGGTCACTGCCAGATCAAACCAGCCTGAGCTACATGTCAAGAGCCTGTCTCAAAATACAAACAAAATGGGGCTGGACAGATGGCTCAGCAGTTAAAAGCACTGACTGCTCTTCCAGAGGGCCTGAGTTCAAATCCCAGCAACCACATGGTGGCTCACAACCATCTGTAATGAGATCTGATGCCCTCTTCTGGTGTGCCTGAAGACAGCTACAGTCTACTTATATATAATAAAATAAATCTTTTTTTAAAAAAGTCATCTTTTGGGGGCTGGAGAGATGGCTCAGAGGTTAAGAGCACTGTCTGCTCTTTCAGAGGTCCTGAGTTCAATTCCCAGCAACCACATGGTGGCTCATAACCATCTATAATCAGGTCTGGTGCCCTCTTCTGGCCTGCAGGCATACATGTAGGTAGAAAGCTGTATGACGTATACATAATAAATAAATGTTTAAAAAAAAAAAGCAGTCAACTTTTCACGGTCATTTTTAACAATCATTCCAAGTCAGTGGTTCTCAGAGGAGACAATTTTGCCCTAACCCATTCCAAGAGAGACAACGCATTTACAAACCTGACTCTCCTAAAAGTGTCCTGGTTACTACAGATAAAAGGGTTTAAAAAAATTTTTAGGCAGAGTCAGGAGTATAGGCTTTGCATGGCTAGACCCCATTCCAAAGAGACCCTGAGTTCTATTCCTCATACTGAAGAAAAAAAAATCTTTCATTACCTGCTTCCTCTATTCTTCTGCAAGGCCTACCACACCCTTCACGAAGAAAATGCAGGCTTTGCTACCTCTGCACTCAGCTCTTCCTTTTCAAGCTACCGTCTGTCTGGGGGCTACAGACTCAGCTTATTCCACAGGTTTCTTCCCCCTACTTCCAGCCCAAAGACTGGAAACCAAGTATGAAACGTTCTGTTTCACTCCACCTCGAAGACTATTCCACCATGCTGTAACCTACTGAGCTACCCATCCAGTTATGCAGTTATGGCTGCTTACTCCAAGTCTTTCTTTAAAATGAAAACAGAGTAGATCCAAACTCTGTTTGTTTGGTTTGGGTTTCTGTTTTGCTTTGCTTTGTTTGGGGGGTGGGAGGGTGGGATGTCAAAATAGGGCTCTGTGTAGCCCTGGCTATCCTGGAACTCACTTTGTAGACCAGCCTGGCTTCACCTCAGAGAGCACCTGCCTTTGCCACCATGCCCAGTTTAGCTGGTGTTCTTGAACCCCGTCCCAGAGCCAGGACAGGACACCCCTTCCATGTCGTCACTGCTGCTCTTCTGGTTCCTGGCTGTGGAAGGTGTCTCCTCCTCATCTTCAGAGCGCTGCTTCCGTCTCATGGGAGGTGACACACGCTCAGATAACACTACTGAGAAGTACTATGCACTCGGACTGTTCTGTGCTTTAAATGCTCTGCATTTACTCTTTGCAATAATCAGATAAAATAAGCACTACTGTCATAATTTCATATGAATTTCACTCTACCCAAAATAACACAGCAGGCAAATTAGAGTCAAGAGATGGCTCAGTAAGTAAAGACACCTGCACTAAAGCCTGACAACCTGAACTGGATCCATGTCGGAAGGAGAACGGACTCCCACCAGCTGTCTGCTGACCTCTACACATACACACACGGCACAAAGGCACCCACGGATAGGAACGCATACAGACATAATAAATAAGCACATGCATACATACATATAGACATGCATAAGATATACATAACTTAAATATATTTTAGAAGAATGTCTTGTGGGTATAGAAGATCAGGTTCTAGGAATAGTAAATTATTAAAAAGCAGACTGAGTGAGCTACAACCTTAGAGAGTGAGTGGGCGCTTACAACTGAACGCAGGACCTTGAACACACGGAGACATTCCACCTGAGCTGCATCTTCAGACCTTAAGGTTATATATAATTCTAAGTCCAAACTAAACCATAAATGAAAATTCCCACTTTATCCAAAGAAGTCTACTAACTCAAGATAAGACTTTAAAAAGCACCATCTCAGGGTTGGGGATTTAGCTCAGTGGTAGAGCGCTTGCCTAGCAAGCGCAAGGCCCTGGGTTTGGTCCCCAGCTCCAAAAAAAAAATCACCGTCTCCACTTTCTAGACAAGCACAGAAGCAGACTAAGCACATACGCTGACAATACAAGTCAGTGTCCAAAGCTCACGTGTGCCGTAAGCAGCGCTTACCTCAGACTGTAGTTAGCCTGTATTTAAAAGCAGAAGTAGGGGACAGTAAGGCAGCTCAATGGGGGAAGGTGCGTACTGCCAAGCCTGAGGACCTGAGTTCAATTCCAGAAACATACAAGGTAGAAGGTAAAAGCCAAGCAGAGAGGGCTGGAGAGATGGCTCAGCAGTTAAGAGCACTGACTGCTCTTCCACAGGTACTGAGTTCAATTCCCAGCAACCACAGGGTGGCTCACAACCATCTGTAATGGGATCTGTTGCCCTCTTCTGGTGTGTCTGAAGACAACTACAGTGTACTCATAATATAATAAATGAATAAATCTTTAAAAAAAAAAAATCAAAGAAAAAGTTGTCCTTTGACCTCCACATGCATGCCATGACACATGAGTACTCACACACATAACACGCAAAATAAATAAAAGCAGAAGTAGCTGGTGGCACATGCCTTTAATCCCAGCACTTGGGAGGTAGAGTTAGGAGGATCTCTGAGTCTGGACAGCCACAAGTGGACTATCTTCAAAGAAATGAATTTTGATCTGTCAATGTTAAGGTGTTATGCTCAAGACTGACACACATACGCACACGCACACGCACACGCACACACACTTCCAGTCTCCATCACACTTACTAAACTGTCTAGTTTTACAAACCAACAACACAAATAAAGAGGTTTATATACAAACTAGTCATTAACCCCAGCACTTGGGAGACTGAGGCAAGTGGATCTCTGAGTTCCAGGTCAGCCAGGAATAAGAAAAGAAACCTGGGTTGGGATTTAGCTCAGTGGTAGAGTGCTTGCCTAGGAAGCATAAGGCCCTGGGTTCGATCCCCAGCTCGAAAAAAAAACCAAAAAAAAAAAAAAAAAAAAAAAGAAACCTTGTCTCCAAAAAAAAACAAAAACAAACAAAAGGTTATAAACATAACCACCTCATAATCCCTTTCAACTTATCTTACACAAGAAGTAATGCTGGCCTTCATAAAGAGAGAGAAAAGACACCTATACTTTCAAAAGTTGGGACAAGTTCCAAATTGACAATATTTCAGGAAGCTGATTGATAGCTACACTCGCTCTCCTGCCATCTCACATAACTAAAGTCCTGCTCAAACTCAACTTCCTCAAACAATACAGTGCTATTCTTCTCATTTCCTCTCTGTTGAACAGCATAAGCTCACCATGGGCAACCACCCAAAGCTGAGGTGAAGTGAGCGTGGAGCTCAGTGGGATGTGCTTGCCTATTACAAAGGCCCAGCCAAAGGAGCACAACCCTTTAATTCCATTCTCAGGAAGCAAAGGCAGGCAGATCTCTGAGGCCAAGGTCAGTCACAGGTCCAGGTTCCAGGACAGTCAGTGCTACATAAAGATAGACCCTATCTCAGTGGAATTAGGGGTTCATTACAGAGGAAGAGACATGAGGATTAGAACTTAAGGCCTCAGGCTGGAGAAATGGCTCAGTATTAAGAGCACATTGTTCTTGCAGGACCCAAATGCAATTCCCTGCACAACTGCTTGGAGCTCCATTGCCAGGGAGCTGACACCTCTCTTACCTCCTTGGGCACATACACAGACTCACATACATACACATAAATTTAAACAAGAAAGTTCAGGGTCTATATCCTCATGCAACAAATTTGACCAGCAATCCAAGCTACAACACACCCTGCTTCAAAAAACAAACAAAATTTTAAAAGGCGGAAGTAGCTGGAGCGATGGCTCAGTAGACATGGGAATTTGAGTTCCAATCCCCATACTCACATAAAAAGCGGGGGGAGGCTACAGACATATCTCTCACCACAGCACCACAAAGGACATGGACAGAGGCTCCCTGGGACTTACTAGCTCCAGATTCAGTGAGAGACCCTGGGGAGTAAGGGCAGAATGACAGGACACCAACGTCCTCTTCTGGCCTCCATAACACACACATAAATGTGCACACACACGAATAGATAAAAACAATAAACTTAGAGGAGAGGGTCTGAGAGAGAGCTCTGATGGTCAAGTGTGGGCCTTGCAAAAATAAGGCCCTGAATCAGACACGCAGAACCTACATTAGAAACAACAACAAAGGGGTTGGGGGATTTAGCTCAGTGGTAGGGCGCTTGCCTAGGAAGTGCAAGGCCCTGGGTTCGGTCCCCAGCTCTGGAAAAAAAGAACCAAAAAAAAAAAAAAAAAAAAACAACAAACTGTTGTAGTGACACACACTTCTAACCCCACACTGAGGGAGGTGCACGCAGGTGGACCCCAAGGCTCATTGGGTTACTTCCAGGCAGTCTTATAAAAATAAATAAACAAGTCAGGTGACGGTCACGGTCACGCACCCTTTAATCTCAGCACTCAAGAGATGGGGCGGGTGCATCTCTAAATTTGAGGCTAGACTGGTCTACAGTGTAAGTCCCAAGACAGTCAGGACTACACAGAGAAACCAAGTCTCTAAAAACAAACAAACAACAACAAACCCTGATAGACCTTATACCAGTACAAGCACAGAATAGGACAAAAGATACCAAATTATTGGGGTTGGGGATTTAGCTCAGCGGTAGAGCACTTCCCTAGCAAGTGGAAGGCCCTGGGTTCGGTCCCGAACTCCAAAAAAAAAAAAAAAAAAGATACCAAATTATTACAAAATTATGATCTCTGCCTTGAGAACCCACCATTAGGTAGAAAATGATACATATTAGGCTAAGAATACTTTTTTTTTTGCAGTGATTTTTTTTTTTTTTTTGGAGCTGAGGACCGAACCCAGGGCCTAGCAAGCGCTCTACCACTGAGCTAAATCCCCAGCTCCGTGATTTTTTTTTTTTTAAGAGATTATTTATTTTATTTGAGTACACTGTTGCTGTCTTCAGACTCACCAGAAGAGGGCATCAGATCCCATTACAGATGGTTGTGAGCCACTATGTAGTTGCCAGGAATTGAACTCAGGGCCTCTGGAAGAGCAGTCAAGTGCTCCTAACCATTGAGCCATCTCTCCAGCCCCTAAGCACACTTTTAAACCTGGAATTTTGAAGGTAGAAGCAGGCAGACTTCTGTAAGTTTGAGGTCAGCCTGATCTACAGAGTGAGTTCCAGGCCACCAAAGTGAGATCCTGTCTCAAAAACACAAAACAAATAACAACAGCAAAAAAACTATACATATTAACACTTCCTAATAAACAGATATTTTCCCTGTCATCTCACATATCCCTTCTTCACTCACAGCTACTGCCAACCTTTTCAGCTCACTAGACTCCCTTAGTTGCAGCAACCAAGGAACACCTACCCTTTTTTTTTTTTTTTTTTTTTTTTCTTTTCTTTTTTTCGTAGCTGGGGACCAAACCCAGGGCCTTGCGCTTGCTAGGCAAGCACTCTACCACTGAACTAAATCCTCAACCCCAACACCTACCCTTGAATATCCCACAAGCAACGTGACCTCAATATACCAGGCAGTCTCAAGTAATTTCTTTCCATGACCACCTAACCTTTAAAAGTTGGCTCTGGGGCTGGAGAGATGGCTCAGAGGTTAAGAGCACTGACCGCTCTTCCAGAGGTCCTGAGTTCAATTCCTAGCAACCACATGGTGGCTCACAACCATCTGTAATGGGATCCAATGCCCTCTTCTGATGTGTCTGAAGACAATGACAGTGTACTCACACACATGAAATAAATAAATCTTAAAAAAAACAAAAAAAACTCAGCTCTGTTCAAGAATATAAAATAGTTGTAGGGACAGACTTTTGTGCACTGTGTAAAGACTGTCCTTGAGTTACTCAGATGCTGATTTCTGTAAGGGGCAGAGATATGATTATATGCATGACTTTGGTATTGTTCCGACTGTTCAACACCTGCATCATATTTTGCAAGCACGCCCTCTCTCACCTTTTGATTGGTTTTAGTAAAACGCTAGTTGTCCATGGTCAAGCAGGAAAGGTCAGGCTGGGAAAGTCAGCGCTGGAACGTTCCCCGCCCCCGTATTTAGAGACCAATAGGTACCAAGCCATGTGGCAGACAGATCAATATAAATAGATTAACATTACGTTGTAGGCGCTAGTTCTGAGCTAGAATAACCAAAGGCCTAACACTATTTTAAGTAAATAAAAGACCCCACATCGTTATTTGGAGCATGGTTGGGATAGAAAGGCCTTACGGTTATAAATATTGGTAAATGTTTGCCCAGTATGAACAAGCCTCGGGGTTTGAATGCCAGAACAACCACCACCACAACAACCACACCAAGAACAAAATTCTTTTTCCGTATACTGAAGTACAGACTCTGAGTCATTATATCCAAATCCTAGTAAATGAAATCTCATCTGCCCCAGTCCTGAAACCTTAGTCCACTCTCCCCCTCACCTACCTCAGAACTATTTCTAACATCATTCTGTTGTCTTCCTTACCAACGCCAAGGTATTCCAAGTCTTACTCCGCTATAACTTGTCTTTCATTACCTAGTTTTTCAATCTGCACTCTGTCGCTCTCTAACATTCAGGGATGGAGAAACGGCTGAGCTAGTAAGAGCCTTAGCTGCTCTTCCAGAGGACCTGGGTTCAATTCCCAACACCCACATGGCAGCTCAAAACCGTCTGTAACTCCAGTTCTAGGGTATTGGACACCCCCATAAAGACATACCTGCAGCAAAACACTATACATATAAAATGAAAAGTAAAGACAAACAATTTAAAAACACTGGGTTCTCAGTTAGGAGTGGTGGCACCTTTAATCCCAATGCTCAGGAGGCAGAGGGGGAAATCCCTGTGAGTTTGAAGCCAGACTGGTTTACAGACCCAGTTCCAAGACAGTCAAGGCTACGTAGAGAAACCCTGTCTCTAAAAGTAAATAAATAAAGTAAATTTTAAAAAGAGGATCAGGGCTCAATTCATCGTACCCGCACGGCAGCTCACACCCACTTGGTAGCTACGGCTACAGCTGGCCTATGTAGCCACCATAGGCACCCATGAAATAATAGCTTGGTTTCCTTTTTTATTTAAGATGTATTTATTTTATGTATACAAGTACACTCTAAGTGTCTGTCTTCAGACACACCAGAAAAGGACATCAGATCCCATTACAGATGGTTGTGAGCCATCATGTGGTTGCTGGGAATTGAACTCAGGACCTTTAGAAGAGCAGGCAGTGCCATCTCTCCAGCCCAATAGTTTTTTTGTTTGTTTGGTTGGTTGTTTGGTTGTTTTTTTTTTTTTTAAGTTTCTGTGGCTTCCTGCCTTCCTTTCGATCTCACTTCCAGACAATTCCCCAACATACATCCTGTTTTGGATGAATTTTTGAACCCCCCCACCAATGCCAGGTTGGTTTTTCCCCTTCATACCTTAGGACATGTCTCTGCAAAGACTGTTCTCTCCAACTCAAATGCCGTATTGTGCAAGCTCCTACCTAACCTTCAACACGTAGTTCAAACATACCTTCCCTACAAAGCTCTCCCAACTTTCTGTGGCAATGACAGTCTTCCACTCATGCTGGACAAATGCCTTTACACAGATATGTAACACACACCCTGCGAAAACTTTGTCCAAATATGTCTCTCTGGGTGATGTTAAAAGCTGACTCTAAGCTAAGTGTCAGTCTAAGTCAGTGCTCAATGATAAGCACTGAATCAACAGCTCCCCCTCACATATCCTGAATCGATTTGGTTTTTGATCATATTTTCCAAGTTTTATGGATCCCTAAAATGTGCTGTGTGAAACCCCAAATTCTGGGTTGGTTTTGTTGTTATTTTTCATTTTTTAAAGATTTGTTTATATGAGTATACTATGGCTGCAGGTATCTTCAGACACCAGAAGAGGGCATCAGATCCCATTACAGGTGGTTGTGAGCCACCATGTGGTTGCTGGGAACTGAACTCGGGACTTGTGGAAGAGCAGTCAGTGCTCTTAACTGCTGAGCCAGTTACAGGTAGCTGTGACCCATGAGCTATCTAGTGTAGGAGCTGGAAACCATCGGTCTTCTGAAAGAGCAGTAAGTGCTCTTAAACCTCTGAGCCACCGCAGTATCCCAGATGCTGGGTTCTGAGTTATCTTTGATATTTTTTTTTCTCTTCTTCTTTTTTCTTTTTTTCAATCTTTGATATTTTTAAAGATTTATTTATTTATTCTATATAAGTACATTGTAGCTGTCTTCAGACACACCAGAAGAGGGCATCAGATCTCATTACAGATGGTTGTGAGCCACCATGTGCTCCAGAAGAGCAGTCAGTGCTCTTAACCATTAAGCCATCTTTCCAGCCCCATTTTTGGTGGGGTTTTTGTTTTGTTTTGTTTTTTGGAGGGTTGTCTTTTTGTTGGTTGGTTGGTTTTTGGTTTTGGGGTGGGGGGTTGGTACTAAGCTGTTCAGGCTTGCCTTGAACCTCAATGTGTATCTCAGGCGTATCTCTATAAGTTTGAGACCAGCTTGGTCTACAGAGTTAACAGCAAGAGATACACAGAGAAGGCACAATGACTGTCATAATAAGAACACATTAGGGGGGTTGGGGATTTAGCTCAGTGGTAGAGCGCTTGCCTAGCAAGCACAAGGCCTTGGGTTCGGTCCTCAGCTCCGGGGGAAAAAAAAAAAAAAAACATTAGGGCTGGAAAGATGGCTCAGTGGTTATGGTAATCACGTCTCCTCCAGAGGTCCTGAGTTCAAATCCCATCAGTCACATGGTGGCTCACAACCATCTGTAATGAGATCTGATGCTCTCTTCTGGCGTGTCTGAAGACAGCTACAGTGTACTTATATAGAATAAATAAATAAACCTTTAAAAAAAAACACACATTAAAGGCTTGCTAATTCATTAAGAAAAGAATGGAAACTCCCTTAACTATCCTAAGAGGAGTTATCTTTTTTTTTTTTCCCAAAGCTGGGGACCAAACCCAGGGCCTTGCGCTTGCTAGGCAAGCGCTCTACCACTGAGCTAAATCCCCAACCCCTCTAAGAGGAGTTATCAAATCCCTTGTTAGATCTATCTTGTAAGCCTTCACATAGAAATGACTATACACACACATTCAGTCAAAAACTAAAGATAATTCCAAGTCACTCTGTGCTAAATCATGGGCAGGAAACAAGCCTAGCACGCTGGAGTACACTGAAAGCACAACATTTGAGAGAGAGGACCAAAAGGATCGCTACAAGTTTGAAGTTAGCCTGATCTACATAGCTAGTTCTGAACTGGCGAGGGATTGAACTGAAATAGGGTTATACATGATGGCTCTAACACTAACCACGTTTAAACACCATGCTTGCCCTATTTTGCAAGCAAAATGCAAAAACTTAAGTTTAAAACTTTTTCTAGAAAGAAGTGTTGGGGAGGTGCGGATAGTCCCGCAACATTTTATTAGGACATGGCTGAAGTATCCACTGTTCCATTCGCCAGGGACAACTTCCCCAATGACTGTCTTTCTTCACCATACCAGGGAAGGGGCAGGTTTCCCGGCTTGCACCCACTCATCCCATTAAAGAGCAGTGGTTTTATTAACTCTGCAAAAAGTGGGTGCTAAAGACTGAAGAGCGCAGGACCCGGCCCTTCCAGGGTATCTGAACACTTCACAGAGGGCAGCTCTCCTCGAGAAGCTGACCGGCTCAGGGTCAGCCCCGCGCTGGGGTCAAAGGTCAGCGCCTCGCCCGCCCCGAGGCCCCAGCAGGACCTCTAAGGGGCAGGACTAAGCCGGTAGCAGGCGTTCGAAGGCGGCGAGGAGCACTCTGAGTTCCCAGGCCCGACCCTCCCGCCGCAAGCAACCCCAGCAACCGCAGCCCTCCCTCTGCCCTGTCACCCGTGTCTCCGCGGCAGACTCAGGCCCCGCCCCCAGGGCCGCCTCTGGGTCCAGGCCTAGTAGGGCGGACCCGCAAAGGTTGGCCAGGTTCAAGGACCCAGCCGGGCCCGAGCCGCTTACCGAGCCCCCGGCTTCTCTAGCACCCTAGCAGCTCGCAGGCCTGCTCGCTCCCGACTCCGGCGACGCCGCCACTGCTCCGGAATCACGGGCGCGCTCCCGACCTCCCGACACTTTTCCCTAGTCCGCCGCGCCCCGCCGGGTCCTAAAAACCTCCTCTCCTCAGGTTCTTTCACGCCCTCTTCCTGAAGCGGGCTCAGACCACGATTCCCAGGAAGCATCGCAAAAACTACAACTCCCAACAGACACCACGAGCGAACTAGCCCTACACCTGAAGCCACTGGTTTTAAATCTGCTCTAGCAAAGGTGGTGTTGTTGTTGCCGTCGTTGTCGTTGTTTTAAATTCTGACCAGCCTACAACCCAATCTTATGGAAGCATTTTCTCATTTGGGGTTCCCTTCTCTCAGATGATTCTTCGTGTGTCAAGCTGACAAAAAAATTAGCCAACTCAGATGAGAGAGAGGAGCAGCAATCTAATAGAATAGAATGTAGATAACCAAGCATGATGCTTCACATCTGTTAATCCTAGCGCTTGGGAACTAGTTAGGAGAATCAGAGGGTCAAGATTAACTCCACCTTTATAGCAAAATGAAGGGTAGCCTGTGCTACAAGAGACCTTATCTTTTTTTAGGTTTTCCAAGACAAAGTATCTCTGTGTAGCCCTGGCTGTCCTGAAACTTGCTCTGTAGACCAAGCTGGTCTCAAACTCAAAGATCCTCCAGCCTCTGCCTCCCAAATGCTGGGATTAAAGATGTGTACCATCACCACTTAGCAAGAGACTCTATCTGCAGTGGGGGAGGGGAGAGGAGAGGAGAGAGAGAAGAGAAGAGGAGAGAAGAGAAGAGAAGAGACGAGACGAGACGAGACGAGACTGGAGATATGGCTTAGCAATTAAGAGCATTGGCTGTTTTGACAAGGACCCAGGTTCGATGCCCAGCACTCATGTGGCAGCGGACAACTGCCTGTAACTCCCATCCTCAGACTATCTCTGGCCTCTCTAGGCACCAGGCACACACAAAGCACACATAGATAAAGGCAAAGCACCCATGCACATTTTTTTTTAAAAAAAGGAAAAGAAAACAAGGGGAGAGAAAGAGAAGGAAATGGAAGAGAGGAAGAGAGGGAGGGGAAGGAACCATGCCTTGAGTAATCAGGGTAAATGAGGTCATGGTTTGAATTTAGTGATTAGGTGCAGTTTCCAAAAGCTTTAACACTTGGTCAAGAAATGCAAGGGTAGCCAGGCAGTGGTGGTGCATGCCTTTAATCCCAGTGCCCCGAAGCAGAAGTAGGCAGATCTCTGGGAGTTCTAGGCCAGCCTGATCTACAGGGCAAGTCCCAGGTCAGCCAGGACTAGGCAGAGAAACCTTGTCTTAAAAACAAGCAAACAAACAAACAAACAAAAGATGAACAGAGACCTATGGCAACAAAAGCCACTGGAAGAAAGGCTATTTTAGGCAGGAAGATGATATTAAGGGCACATTAGAACCGAGATGTCTGTGAGATGCCCAGACAGAAATATCTAGTAGACAGCTAGATGCCATTCATTGGTACTCAGCCCAGCTATTAGATTGTAGCTAATACATTAGAGCCATTGGCTTGGAAGTAATGGCTGAAGCCAAGAAAAAGGAGATGGCCTAGGAACGGGAAGATGAGACAAAGAGGAGACTAAACACTGGGGATAATAATGTCTAAAAGCCAAAGCAAAACAAACAGAAAAACCACAGAGGACGAGACTACAGTATGGACTTCCAGTAAAGCTGTCAAATGCCTCAGAGGAAAAAGGAAATAAACGTATCTTTGTCTTTAATAATCCCCCCCCCCCAGAGCTGGGGACCAAACCCAGGGCCTTGCGCTTCCGAGGCCGGAGAATGCAGAGTTAAAGGCACAGAGAGCCTACAAAGTAAGTTCAAGCTTTCCCTGAGCTACAAAGGGACCTGTTTCAAAATTCAGAGGCTGGAGGGATGGCTCAGCTGTTAAGAATACTTGGGGAGTCGGACAGTGATGGCACACATCTTTAACCCCAGCACTCTGAAGACAAGAGGTAGGCAGATCTCTGAATTTGAAGCCAGCCTGGTCTACAGAATGAGCTCCAGGACAGCCAGGGCCACACAGAGAAACCCTGCCTCAAAAAAACAACAAAAACAAAAGAAAGACTACTTGCAGGGGACTTGAGTTGGATTCCCAACAACAGTGTCAGGCAGTTCACAACTAACTGTAGCTTCAAGGGCACCTGCACACATGTGACATACATTTGCACGGACATGCACATACATTAAAAACAAGGTTTTAAACAAAACAAAAATCAAGGCTAGAGAGATGGCTCAGTGTCAAGAGTACTTGCTGCTAATTTCCAGAGGCCTGAATTGAGTTTCCAGCACCCATTCTCAAATGGCTAACCTGTAACTCCAGTTCCAGGGGGTTATGATGTCCTCTTCTGTGGGGGCGGGGGTATGATGTCCTTTTCTGGTGGGTATAATGTTTTGCTTTGGCCTCATTAAGCAGCTATACACATGTCTCATACACACATTCACACATTAAAGTAAATCTTTAAGATTTCTAGTTCTGGGCTGGGGATTTAGCTCAGCGGTAGAGTGCTTACCTAGGAAGCACAAGGCCCTGGGTTGGTCCCCAGCTCTGAAAAAAAAGAACCAAAAAAAAAAAAAAAAAAAAAAAAAAGATTTCTAGTTCTGTGTCTGATTTTCTGTAGCTAGAGTTGCAGGCACTTGTGAGTTGCCTGACGAGGGTACTGGGAACCAAACCCAGGTCCCCTTGAAAAACACAGTGTTCTCAATGGCTGAACAATCTCTTCAACACCCCCCCAAATTCTTTTAAAAACACCCCCCAAAAGCAGAGGAACCTCACAAATTGATCAGTATTTGTGGAACAGGGTATGGCAGTTCATGGGAGACAGGGGTAAAGGCTTATAATTCCAGTATTTGGGAAGCTGAGGCAGAGGGATTGTCAAGGGATCAAGGACAAACCAGGCTACAGAGTGAGAATTTGCCTCAAAAAAAAAAATGCACTAATAAAGAGCCAAGGAAATGATTCCTTGGGAGAGTACAGACTTTCTGTGATGCTGCTAGGCCTGTGTTCTACCACTCTAGTTGGCGGAGTGAGCCTGGGAGAGCTAAACCTGAAGATGCGGTGAACTAAAGTTTTATGCCATAGCCAACTTTATTCAGTGCATCAGACAGTTTACAAGGACAAGTCGCATGGGACAAAAACATGTTTTCCCACAGAGGCTGATAAACAGCAATAGTCAGTTGTAATCAATAGTATAAGTTAATTTACTCCTCTCGGATACAGCCAGGAAGAGTGAAGGAGCACCTTCCAAGAACAGCCCATGTTACGGAGGAACAGAGGATACAAGACTCTTGTTTATTTGGACTTTCTCGAAGGGTCTCGGCTCCTCACACAGCTTCCCTCTCGAACCATGTTCCGACACCTGAGTTAGATCCTTGACACCTGCCTCCGTCACTGTGCCATTGCTATGAAGAGATACCACAACCACAGCTACTCCAATAGAAGAAAACATTTAGTTACGGGCTTGCTTGTCACTTTGTCACTGGCAGAGAGCATGATGACACATACAACATACAACAGTGAAGCAGTAGCTCAAAGCTACATCCCCATCCCAAGGCTGAGAGAGAGCCTGGACCTGGCATAGGGCTTCGAAATCTCAAAGCCTACTGCCAGTGACATACTTCCTCCAATGAGACCACACACAATTAACCCTAATTCTTCTCAAATGGTGCCGCTCCCTGATGACTAAGTATTCAAATAAATATATGAACCTGTGGGAGGCCATTCCTATTCAAACCACCACAGGACGAAAGTGGTACAAGGCAAGAACCAGCTCCTAAAATTGTTCTCTGGCCTCCATATGGATGTTGTGGCATATGCCCATAATCTCGTACGCACGCAGACAGACAGACACACACGCTAAATTTAATATAATTTAATTTAAAATTGTAATGAGGAAGGCAATGAATAGGAACAAAGTATAATTATATATAATATATAATGTATGAGTGAATATGCCAGCCATAACTCAGTCAATAAAGTGTGTACCACAAAACTTAAGATGCTAATTCTATCCTCAGTGCTTGGTATTGTGGTTTGAGCCTATAATCCCAGTGTGGAAGACCGAAGCAAGAGGATCTCTGGGGCTCATCGGCTGGCTAGCACAACCTAATGGGTGAGAGGTCCTAGTGAATGAAGTTGTCTCAAAACAGTGTAGACAGACGGCTTCTGAGAAAAGACACTGAGGCTGACCCCCAGCCTCCCTGGGCGCACGCAGCAATAAGCATACGGAGGAAGGGGCTGGGGAGGCTGTAATGAGATTCATTACTTTGTGTGCTAACTAAATTTAAAACATATTTATAAAGACCAGGGGTGTGGTGGTGAACTCCTTTAATCACAGCACTTGGGAGGGCAGAGACAGGTGGATCTCTGTGAATTCGTGGCCAGGCTGGTATACATACTTAGTGAGTGGAGGGTTAACCTTACAGTTTTTCCACTAAATTTCCGGAGGTTGAGATTTGCTATTTTGCTCAGGGTTGATACAGTGTCAGTACTCAAACACAAATAAGGTGAAAGAGCAAGGTTTAGAAAGAAGGGACGCCTTGAGACGTCCTCACAGTGCCTAGGGAACTTGAGTCCAGAACAGGGACCCTTGGGTGCTGCGGATGCTCCTCCTTCAGAGATCTTCCTGCAGCTCCTCCTTCAGAGATCTTCCTGCAGCTCCTCCCATGGCGTGCAGCGCTAGCGGGGCGTGCCCTGGGGCAATCCCGGACCTCGCCTGGCGGGGCGGGGCCGGGCCGGGCCGGGCCGGGCGGAGCCGACATTCAGTCCAGGGCTTGGCTCACCTCATTCACCAGGGACGGAAGTGTCAGCCCTACACTCCCCCGGGTACCACGGAGTAGCAGCCAGGCCTCGCCCCACCGGGCGATCAGGCCTTGGCAAGCTCCTACGCCAGAGGCGTCATGAAGCGTGCAGGAACTCTGCGCCTGCTTTCGGATCTGAGCAACTTCACTGGCGCGGCCCGGCTCCGCGAGTTGTTGGCCGGGGACCCAGCTATCCTAGTCCGCTGCAGCCCTGATGGCCGTCACCTGCTACTGTTAAGACCTCCCGGATCGCCCGCCCCCCAACTTCTAGTGGCTGTGCGTGGGCCGGGCCTGCCTCTGGAGCGTGCCTGGCCGGAGGGCGACCCCTCGCCGCTGGACGTCTTTTTCGTGCCATGGCTGGCGCGACCCGCGCTGATATTGGTATGGGAGAGTGGCCTAACAGAGGTGTGGGGCGTGGGGATGGAGCCTGGATGGAAGCTACTTCAGAGCACCGAGTTGTGTCCGGATGGTGGAGCCCGCGTGATGGCTGTGGCAGCAACCCGAGGCCGCCTAGTTTGGTGCGAGGAGCGTCAGCCTGGCGTTGAGGACCAACCAGGGCCGCTTTCAATGGCCTTCAACCACTGTGTGTGCGTCAAGACCCTGGACACCAGCGGGGAGGCTGGCACCAAACTAGGCTGCACCCACATCCTGCTGCACCACTGCCCCTCTTTTGGACTGATAGCCTCCCGCAAGGAACTCTTCCTGGTGCCTGCTTCTACCACTTGGCCTGGTGTGGCCCATGTTCTGCTCATCTGGAGCCCAAGCAAGGGGAAGGTAATAGTTGCTGCCCCATCTCTCGGTCTTTCTCACAGTAAAAGCCTGAATCCCAAACAAGGGGATACTTGGGACTTTCGGACCCTGCTGCGAGGCCTTCCTGGATTCCTGTCCCCCAGGGAGCCGCTGGCTGTACACACTTGGGCCCCATCTTCCCAGGGCTTGTTGTTGCTTGACTTGAAAGGTAAGGTGAGCCTAGTGCAGTGCCATGGTGGTACTCGAACTGTGGGACTCCTGCAGGAGGCACCTGTAGGTCTACAAGGGTCTGCAGCCCTGGGAACATTTCATGGCACCTTAGCCTGTGTCCTGGGCTCCACCTTGGAACTGCTGGACATGAGCAGTGGGCGGCTGTTGGAAAGGAAGGTTCTAAGTACAGACAGAGTACACCTGCTGGAGCCTCCAGCCCCTGGCGTGAAGAATGAGGAAGACCTAGAGACCCGAGGAGCTCTCCGTTTGCTCTCAGCCTTGGGTCTCTTTTGTGTGTGTTGGGAAGCTCCCCAAGGCCTTGAGGTGCCCTCCGACAAGGATCTGGTGTTTGAGGAGGCCTGTGGGTACTACCAGCGTCGGAGTCTTCGAGGTACCCAGCTTACCCCGGAAGAGCTGAGACACAACAGCATGTTTCGGGCACCTCAGGCCTTGGCCTCCATTCTCCAGGGCCACCTGCCCCCGTCTGCACTATTGACCACCCTGAGGGCTGAACTTCGAGACTATCGGAGTATAGAACAGCTCAAGGCCCAGCTGGTGGCTGGGGATGATGAAGAGACGGGCTGGACGGAGTTAGCAGAGCACGAGGTGGCACGCCTGCTGAGAACCCACTTGACAGGAGACCAGCTGGCCCAGTTCAACACCATTTTCCAAGCCCTTCCTACAGCAGCTTGGAGTGCCACCCTCCAAGCCCTACAACTGCAGCCGGATAGGAGTGGCAGGCTGAGGTCCCAAGCGCCCCCGGATGTATGGAAGAAAGTCCTGAGGGCTCCAACGGCTGGAAAGGAACATCCCAATGGAATCCTGCCTCCCTTTGAACTCCTGTGTCAGTGCCTAGGCCAGCTAGAGCCTCAGTGGCTTCCCCCGTTTGTGGAACTGGCGCAGCAACAGGGTGGTCCAGGCTGGGGCGCCGAAGGTCCCAGTCTGCCCCTTTATCGCCGAGCCCTGGCCGTGCTGGGTGAGGAAGGGAAGAGACCTGAGGCTCTAGAACTCGAGCTGCTTCTGGGCAGCGGGCGACCCAAAGCCGTGCTACAAGCTGTGAGGCAGCTAATAAAGAAAGAACAGTGGGAACGGGCTCTGGAGGCCGGCCTGACCCTGGACTCCTCCAGCCCCCTGCTTCGAAGCGAGATCTTCAACCTGCTGCTGGCAGAGTTTGCCCAGCACCGCCGCCTTGATACACACCTCCCTCTCCTCTGTCGCCTGTGCCCACCAGAAGTGGCTCCAGATGAGCTCCTGCTTCTACTGAGGACACATCTCCCAGACGATGCGGGAGCCACCCCTTTCCCTGAGCCTGGGGCTGAGCCCCCTCTCACAGTGGGCTTGGTCAGAGCCCTGCTAGAACAGACTGGGGCTCAGGGGAGGTCCTCTGGCCCAGTTCAAAGCACCTTTGAGGACATCCTATGGGATTCAGGCACTCCACCCCCTACCCCACCTCGCGGACCTATGACTACTCTCCAGGCATCAGACCACCCAGGGCAGGAAGCCTGGGGACCATCTGGACAGGGGCTTGGTGCAGCTGACGTGGGAGTTCATTCGTAGAGCACGGAGATGCGAAGAGTACCCGGGGCTGGAGAGTACGAAGGTGGAACTTGTGTGTGCAATACTGTCTGTTGTGGGACAAATTTTAAAATATATGCAAATAGCAAATATATTCACAGGTTCGTTTGTTTGTTTGTTTTGGTGCGTGCTAGTTTTTAGCAGCTAGGGGTTGTAGCTCATAGAGGGAATGGTTAAGTCTGGGTCTCTTGCATAAATGAGCCGCTTCAGGCTGGAGAAATGGCTCAGTGGTTAAGAGCTCCGACTGTTCTTCCAGAGGTCGTGAGTTCAATTCCCAGCAACCACATGGTGGCTCAAAACCATCTATAATGAGATCTGGTGTGTCTGAAGACAGCTACAGTGTACTTACATATAATAAATAAATAAATAAATCTTTAAAAAATAAATAAATAAATAAATAAATAAATGAGCCGCTTCTGGTGATGAAAACAACAGTCATGAGTGTTTCTTATGTGCTAGGAAACCTGTTGACCTTTACAGAATCCCCCGTTTAATGCTTCTCGTAACTCCACTGGTGACGTTTTAATGTCTCCATTTCCTCGAGGGAAGAAACAGCTGGCTAGAAAGATTAAAGATCTTGGCCAAGCATGTCACCTAGAACATAGAGGTTTAACATGTGAGCCGTCTTACTCTGTAGCCCAGCCGTGCAGGCCCATCTGGACCAGCACAAGCTCCTTACCTGGTGCTGCTGGTCCCTCTGGCCCCTCTAGGACTACAAGGAGAGAATTGCATGGAGCTGCAACTTTCTTTTCCTGGGTCTCTTCTGCTCTAGGTGAGCCCATGTTTACTTAACCCGGGTATTCTTCTTCTTTTTTTTTTTTTAAAGATTTATTATTTATTTTATATAAGCACACTGTCACTATCTTCAGACAGAAGAGGACCGACTGCACTTCTACAGGTCCTGAGTTCAATTCCCAGCAACCAAATGGTGGCTCGCAACTATCTCTAATGGGATCTGATGCCCTCTTCTGGTGTGTCTGAAGACAGCCACAGTGTACTCACATACATAAATCTTAAATAAAAATTATCCCTATTACCTGCGGCCTCCCCACCTGCTTGTGGCTGCTACTCATCCCAGGTACCAACTGGTCCTTGCCCAACTTTGTCCTCAGAACCTGCAGCTTTGATCCTATTCATCCTCACTCTGGGCCTAAATTAGACTTAGGCTCACAGTGACCTAGGGACAATCTCTTAGTCTCTCAGTTCCTCAGAGCCTCTGAGTCAAGCCCACGGTTGGTTGGTCTTAGTTCCTCAGTCTCACAGAGGTCCCAAGGCTCACGTGCATGGCCTGCTTAGAAATGGTTTCTTAGCCTTCGTAGAGTCTTGGGATCACACTTTGCCCTCATCCAAGGCTGGACGGCTCTTGTCCTGACCTGAAAGCCAGGCTATCTACCAACACCTAGAATCAAGCTACTGGACTTTACACTATTTTTCCCAGGACTAGGAACAGTTCCCTCGGTTTCCATAGCAGATTTTTCCTGGTCTGGCAAGGGTTCCATTCTATCTCCTCAGTGGGCAGCTGCTCCTTGCTTGCGATTGTACTGAGTTATAATCTCCTTCAAGTCTTTGGGTTTGGCTCGGACCTGCCTCCTCCTGTGCCTGGAAAAAAACGAATTATACTTGTTGGCCATAAGGGACATACAAGCCAACTTTTTCCTTAGAGTTATATGACTTGAAATTCTACCCAATAGTAAGGTTTCTATGCATGTGGCTTCCTTTGAAGGCAGTAGACAGCTTTAGATGTGAGTTTTTACCTCTTTGGTTACTTTTTGGTTTTGGTTTTTTTGGTTTTTTTTTTTTTCTTTTTTTTTTCAGAGCTGGGGACCGAACCCAGGGCCTTGTGCTTGCTAGGCAAGTGCTCTACCACTGAGCTAAATCCCCAACCCCTTTTTTTTTTTTTTTAAGATTTATTTATTTAATATATATTAGTACACTGTAGCTGTATTCAGACACACCAGAAGAGGGCATCAGATCCCATTACAGATGGTTGCAAGCTATCATGTGGTTGCTGGGAATTGAACTCAGGGCCTCTGGAAGAGCAGTCAGTGCTCTTAACCACTGAGCCATCTCTCCAGCCCTTTGTTTGTTTGTTGTTTTTTGTTTATTTTAGAGACAAACAAAAACCCTGGCTACCCCTGGCTATCCTGAAACTCTCTTTGTTGACCAGGATGGTCTCAAACTCACAGAGACCCTCCTGCCTCTGCCTCCTGAGTACTGGAATTAAAGGCATCCACCACCACCACACTAAACAAATGTCTACCTACTGTTATGGGCTGGACACTTGGCTATATTCACCCTTACCACCTCCAATGTGAGCCACGCAAGTGATCCAAGCTGCATTTCAAGACTCTGAGAGCATTCCAGAGACGTGAATGTCCACTGTGTTTTGGTGGCGTAGGTAAGAGGGCTCACAGAGCAGTGTCCAGGTCAGGATGTAAGCTCTCAGCTACTCCTCCATGGCATAGCTGCCGGCTGCCTGCTCCCCGCTGTGGAAGCCATTGACTCTAACCCTGTGGAACTCTGCGTCCCAAATTAAATGCTTTCATTTTATAAGTTGGTCATGGTGTCTTATCCCAGTAATAGGAAAGTAAGACACGGGCTAGAGAGATGGCTCAGAGGTTAAGAGCACTGACTGCTCTTCCAGAGATCCTGAGTTCAATTCCCAGCAACTACATGGTGGCTCTCAACCATCTGTAATGGGATCCAATGCCTCTTCTGGTGTGTCTGAAGATAGCTTACAGTGTACTCACATACATACATACATAAATAAACCTTTAAACAATAAAATAAAAAAAAATAGGACACATGCCCTTTGGCATGGGTTAGACCACATGTCTGATGGTCATTGAGTTTATTGGTAGCTCTGTCTCCTCACAGTTAATCTTTTTCTTGCAAATGGCATCTTGGTACATAGCTCTGGCTATCCTGGAACTCACAATGTAGACCAGGCTGGCCTGGAATTCACAGAGATCTATCCGCCTCTGCCTCCTGAGTTCTGGGATTTAATGATGTGTACCACCACACCTTAATAACCCAGAAAGTTAAACAAACGAATCTGATGGAGCCCCACCCATTACTTTAATATTCAGTTTAAAAGCCAGTGTCCTGACTGACATCTGCCTTCCTGCAGGTCTGGCTCTGCCTCCTTCCTTCTGTCTTCTTTCCGGTGCTCTTCTTTGATGTTCTGGTTACCTAGTTATTTTTTCTCGTCTCCCTAATTAGTATTCAAGTTTCTCGAAGGCTGACACCATAGTTATCTGTAATTCTGTAGCCTCGTCATTGGATGCAGGATCTAACATGTTCCTAGTGCCTGAGTGAAAAAGGCCTTCTTCCTTCCCATTTCTCCGTAGGCCAGACTGACCAACTGGTTGATCTAGTCATAAACATACAGGAAGCGAATAGATGATCTGGGTGGGCGGTAGCAGGGTCAGCTAAACAAGAATCATCTTGGGAAAAGGAGATAGAAGGAAATGCCCATGCTAGAAGGAAAGAACAGAAAGCCTGAATCAAGGAAGGCCCAGGAGAGAGGGGCATCAGGGTGAGTGGGAATTGGGTACTGAACTTGGGAGTGCTCCAAGACCAAACACATGTATTCAATGTAGGCCCTAAGATATGCAACTCTTAAGACATGTTCCGCAGGTTTTCCAAAAAACCTTATCTCAGGAAAAAAAAAAGTGGGGGGGGGGGCCTGGAGGGAAGGCTCCGAAGTTAGGAGCACTAACTGCTCTTCTAGAGATGGTGAGTTCAATTCCCAGCAACCACATGATGGTTCACAACCATCTGTAATGGGATCCGATGCCCTCTTATGGTGTGTTCAAAGAGAGCTGCAGAGTACTCATATAAATAAAATAAATTTAAAAAGAAAGAAAGGAAGGGGGCTGGAGAGATGGCTCAGCAGTTAAGAGCACTGACTGCTCTTCCAGAGGTCCTGAGTTCAATTCCCAGCAACCACATGGTGGCTCACAACCATCTGTAATGAGATCTGATGCCCTCTTCTGGTGTGTCTACAGACAGCTACAGTTACTTATATGCATAAAATAAATAAATAAACCTTAAAAAAAAAAAAAGAAAGGAAGGAAGGAAGAAAAAGTCCTATAGTACTGTGGTGGTTTGAATATGCTTGGCCCATGGGAAGTGGCACTATTAGGAGGTGTGGCCTAGTTGGAGTAGGTGTGGGCTGGTTTGGAGGAAGTATGTCACTGTGGGGGTGGATTTTGAGTCTCTTCCTGGTTGCCTTTGAATCAAGATGCAGAACTCTCTCTCAGCTTCTTCTCCAGTGTCACATCTTGCCTGCTTGGTACAATGCTCCCCACTGTGATGACAATGGACTGAACCTCTGAAACTGTAATCCAGTCCCATTAAATGTTGTCCTTTGTAAGAATTGCATTGGTCATGGTGTCTGCTCACAGCAAGGGAAATCTTATCTAAGACCGGTGTGCAGGGGCTGGAAAGACCGCTCAGTGGTTAAGAGCACTGACTGCTCTTCCAAAGGTCCTGAGTTCAATTCCCAGCAACCACATGGTGGCTCACAACCATCTGTAATGGGATCTGATACCCTCTTCTGGTGTCTAAAATACATAAAATAAATAAATCTTTTTTTTAAAAAAAAAGGTATGCAGAAGATGTACTAGAGCTTGGTTCCTACCTCAAGTTTGAATTAGTGTGATACTTACTGTCCCGGGCGCTGGGGGGAGGCCAGCAAAGCTGTTTTTGTTTTCTGATTCTCTCTCTTCCCTTCCAGATAGCTCTTGCTATGTAGATAAGGATGACTTAGAACTTCAGATCTTCCTGCCTCTGTGATTACAGGAGCGCTCTGCCACCCTGTTTCTAGCTTTTTGAGACAGTGTCTCAAGTGGCCACAGTCAGCTTCAAACTTCCCTTTGTGTCTGAGACTGGCCTTGAATGAACGCCAGCATCCCCCCCACCTTTGCCTGGTAAGTGTTAGGATGTCGGGATTCGTTCTGGGATTTTTTTTCTTTTGGTTTGGATTTTTGCAGGTTTCTTTTTTTTTTTTAAATATTTATTTATTTATTATGTAATTATGTAGAAGTATACTGTAGCTGTCTTCAGACACACCAGAAGAGGGCAGCAGATCTCATTACAGATGGTTGTGAGCGACCATGTGGTTGCTGGGATTTGAACTCAGAACCTCTGGAAGAGCAGCCAGTGCTCTTAACCACTGAGCCATCTCTCCAGCCCTGCAGGTTTCTTTTTAACGTTTATTTATTTTGTGGATGCTTGTGTTGGGACACCCAGAAAGGTATAGGAAGGTCAGAGAACAATTTGCTGAAGTCAGTGCTCTCCTTCCATTGTGTGGGTCATGGGGATCCAACTCCTAGTGTCAGGCTTGGTAGCTGCTGCCCTACCTGATAAGCCATTCCCCAATCCCATTCCGGGTGTTTTGTCTTTTCAAATATGTATGTATGTACATACGTGTGTGTGTGTGTGTGTGTGTGTGTGTGTGTGTGTGTGTGTGTGTGTGTGTTTTCAAGATGGGGAGATTCACTGTATAGCCCTGGTTGTCCTGTAGCTCACTTTGTAGACCAGGATGACTTTGAACACACAGAAATCCCTCTGCCTCTGTCTTTGGAGTACTGGAATTTAAAGCATGAGGCACCACAGACAGCTGATTGTCATATGCATGTGAGTGTTTGATCTACACGTATGTATGTGCACCACATATTGTGTGTCTCTTGTGCCTTTGGAGCCTAGATTCGAATAACAGATTACAGGAGGTTATAAGCCAGGCAACATGGGTTCTGAGAACTGAACCCCGGACTTCTGGAGGAGCAGAGAAAGCTATGCTCTAAGGAGCCAGCTCTCCGGTCCATAAGTTTTTACTTCCTTTTCTTTTTCTTCCTTTCTTTCTTTTCTTTCTTTCTTTTAAAGATTTATTTATTTATATATATATGAGTACACTGTTGCTGTCTTCAGACACACCAGAAGAGGGCATGGGATCCCATTACAGATGGTTGTGAGCCACCATGTGGTTGCTGGGAATTGAACTCAGGACCTCTGGAAGAGCAGCCGGTGCTCTTAACCACTGAGTCATCTCTCCAGCCCTCCCCCCTCTGTCCTCTGTCTCTGTCTGTCTGTCTGTTTCTCTCTGTCCTCTGTCTCTGTCTTCTGTTTCTCTCTGTCCTCTATCTCTGTCTGTTTCTCTCTGTCTCTCTCTCTCTCTCTCTCTCTCTCTCTCTCTCTCTCTCTCTCTCTCTCTCTCTCTCTCTCTCTCTCTCTCTGTGTGTGTGTGTGTGTGTGTGTTAAGAATTTTGGTTTCTTTAGAAACATATAACTTTGTTTTCGTTTTAACCCCAGTGTGGGATATGGGGCTGCTCACCCATGTCCACGGCAGCTGACCCACGATTTGTCTCATACTCTGGCAGGGGCGTGATTTTTACCGTCTAAAGACAGTTTACGTTTGGAATCCTGGGAGTCTTAAGAGAATACTGAAATGTGGGGTTGGGGATTTAACTCAGTGGTAGAGCGCTTGCCTAGCAAATGCAAGGCCCTGGGTTCAGTCCTCAGCTCTGGGGGAAAAAAAATGCCAGAGCCCCGCCCCAGAGGCTACTGCATGGCCAGATTGCTGGTTGGAGATATCCTGACTATCAAGATCAAACTGCTCCAAGGAATTGGACAGTCTTAATTAGTCTAAGGTGGAAGTAGTCTAAGATGGATGCCTCCTTTCCCCTCTAACCTTCTCCTTTCCTACCTAGTGTTTGGGAGGTTGGAAGGGTGGAGAAGGTTGGTAGGAAAAATAACCCAAGAAAGTAGGCAAAAGTCTGGTTACATATATCTTAAAAGATTACTTTTTATTTGTGTGTGTGTGTGTGTGTGTGTGTGTGTGTGTGTGTGTGTGTGTGCGCGTGTGCGCACCACATGTATGCAAATGTCCCATCCGAGGTGGGAAGAGCATTTGAGATTCCCTGGAACTGAAGTTAGAATTGATTGTGAGCCACTAGACACGGATACTAGAAATCCAGCTCAGGTTCTCTGCAAGAGCAACAACAATCTTAGCCGCTGAATTATCTCCTTTGTAGCCCAAGCTGGCCTGGAACTCCCTATGAGATCCTAGAGGGCACGGGACTTCAGTCTCCGCAGGAAGGAGCCTCCATACAGGGCTTCAGTATCTTCTTAGGCACTGGCGCCTCCTGGTGGGCATCTCTTGTCACTGCCAGCTTCATTCTTCAAATGTTCACGAGCTGGGATTTCTAGAGGCCAAGAGAAAAGAAGAAAGGATGCCAGGAGGCCAGGAGAAAACTCAGGAAGCAGAATCATGACGGGAGGAAAAGGCCCTGAGATCGAACTGGGAGGAAAAGAAGCCTGAGCCACCGGGATTCTCTTTGGGATTGAAAGAGGGAAGGGAGTCGCCCAGAGCTGATTCCAAAGAGGAAAAAGTCGCATTGTGTGTGAATTTAAAATACAAAAATGTCAGATTTTATTTCTAACGTGAATAACATAGTCTCATTTTTTTTTTCTTTTTTTCGGAGCTGGGGACCGAACCCAGGGCCTTGCGCTTGCTAGGCAAGCGCTCTACCACTGAGCTAAATCCCCAACCCCCATAGTCTCATTTTTACACGCGAAGTGTGAAATAGAGGTGGACCTGCTTCTAAGAAAAAACGAACGAACGAACAAACAAACAAACAAACAAACAAACAATCAACAACAGTAACAAAACCTTTAGAGGTGGCAACACCATAAGGGCAATCCCAAAACTGAGGAAGTAGAGGCAGCAGGATCAGGAGGATTTCAAGGTTGTCCTCAGTTACATAGCAAGGTCAGTCTGGGCTATCTGAGACTCCCATGTCAAAAGAAAATACGGAGGAGAAAAAGTTACCTCATCTTAGAGTTCCTGGACAGCCAGAGCTGTTACATAGAGAAACCCTGTTTCGGAATAGGGTTAATTAATTAAAATGAAATTAGAGTAGGTGTGATTTTGTGATTTTTCTATGCCAAAATTCAGGGACTCCCCAAGAATAGGGTTCACCATCACACTGAAACGTACATGGAGGGGATACAGTACAGTGGCTGAATATGTGCTTGGTGCAATACCACCAAAAAATTTAAAAAAAAAAAATTAAAAAGGTCACTGGAAAGCTTCTTGTAGATAGTTTGGGACTTTCATGCCATACAAACTTTCTGTACAAACTTTCAAATGTGGTCTTGTTTAGAATAAGTCTCCTTGAAGAGGTGATTAAGGATCTCAAGGGGAGATTATCCTGGATTAAGATGAGCCTTAAATCCAATAATAGCCTTATAAACCCGAAGAGAAGGCTATGCAGAGGACACTGCTGACACAGGCTAGCCTGGACTGATGGCTGGGACCCCAGCACGTGGGAGGCTGAGGACGGAAGGTTGTTGAGAGTTCCAGGCCACCTTAGACTATGTTATGAGTTATATACCAGCATATCCTGGGCTACAGTGTGAGATTCTGTCTTAAAATGCAGGGGCTGGGGCTGGAGAGACAGCTCAGCACCTAAGAGCAATGGCTATTTTTCCAGAGGTCCTAAGTTCAAATTCCCAGCACCCAGATAGTGGCTCACAACCACATACAATGGAATCCAATGCCCTCCTCTGTCATGCAGGCACCCGGACAAATAAAGCACTCATAAATAAATAAATAAATAAATAAATAAATAAATAAATAAATTTTTAATTAATTTATTTTATTTATATGAACACACTGTTACTGTCCTCAGACACACCAGAAGAGGGCATCAGATCCCATTACAGATGGTTGTGAGCCACCATGTGGTTGCTGGGAATTGAACTCAGGACCTCTGGAAGAGCAGTCAGTGCTCCTAACCACCTCTCCAGCCCATAGATACATATTTTAAAAGAAAAATTTAAAAACAAACACTCAAAAAAAACCCAGGGGGCCTATGAGATGGGTCTGTGGGTAAAGTTGAATGCTTTCTAAGCCTGATGGGCACCTGGATCCCAGAACCCACGTGGTGAAAGAGACCTAACCTCATAAAGGGTTATCTTAGGGGCTAGAAAGATGGCTCAGAGGTTAAGAGCACTGACTGCTCTTCCAAAGTTCCGGAGTTCAATTCCCAGCAACTATGTGGTGGCTCACAACCATCTCTAATGGGATCTGATGCCCTCCTCTTCTGCCGTGCAAGTATGTGTGTGTGTGTGTGTGTGTGTGTGTGTGTGTGTGTGTGTTGCACACTATTAATCCCAGTATTCAAGAGGCAGCGGTAGGAGATCTCTGAGTTTGTGAGCAGACTGGTCTAAACAGTGAGTTCCAGGACAGCCAGGGCTACACAGAAACAGCCTCTAAAAAAAAAAAAAAAAAAAAAAAAAAAAAAAAAAAAAAAAAAAACCAACATTTACTTTATATTAATTTTGAAATTTTTGTGTAGTTGTGTGTATTTCCCACGTGGGTGTGTACAGCAGTGTCTGCAGAGGGCAGAGGCATCAGATCTCCTGGAGCAGGAACAGTAGGTAATTGTGAGCTGTCTGCCTGGGTTCAGGGAACTAAATTCAGGTCCTCTAGAAGGGCAGTGAGTGTTGGAGACTTTTTTTTTTGGTTCTTTTTTTTCGGAGCTGGGGACCGAACCCAGGGCCTTGTGCTTCCTAGGCAAGCGCTCTACCACTGAGCTACTGAGAGACTTTTGTTTGTCTGTTTTGTTTTCAGACACGGTGTCGTCCCATATCTCTCTGACTGTCCTGGAACTCACTGTGTAGTCCAGGCTGACCTGGAACTCATAGAGAACCTCCTGCCTCTGTTTCCTGAGTCTGGAATCAAAGATGTGCAGTATCATGCCCGGCTTGTGGAATTCTTTTATCCAGGAAGAAACGGGGGCACAGAAGTTTAAGTTCTAAGGGAAGTTGACAAAGTAAATATAGCAGAATTATACAAAGAAAAGAAATAATGAAATATATTGTATGAAGAGGACCTCCCCTAAAGTCAATGCATATTTAAGAACTGATTATAAGAGATGCTCTTCCAGAGATCCAGACCTCAATTCCCAGCAACCACATGGTGGCTCACAACCATCTGTAATGGGATCTGATGCCCTCTTCTGGTGTGTCTGAAGACAGTGACAGTGTACTCACATACATAAAATAAATAAATAATTAAATAAATAAATCTTTTTTAAAATTTGAATATTGTCAAAATTAACTGTGGGAAATTCCTTAAATCATCCAGTTAGCAAATCCAACTGAGAGAGCTTTTCCTTCATCCGGAGACACTTCGATGATTAAATACTAGGTTTGGTGTTTACTTGACTTGCTTGTTGGGTTCCCATTGTAAATAATGCTTGGTTTTGGTTTCTGAGACAGGGGCTGGCCTGGAACTTTTCTATGTGAACCTAGCTGGTCTCAAGTTCACAGATACCCCTGCTTCTAACCCAAAGGGCTAGAAGTAAAGATGTGGTTCACTATGCCCAGCATGAAGAATGCTTGAATCAATAACCGATGACATCATTGACTTTCTGTGGCTTAGAATAGATTTGTCTCTCACCGAGGACACACAGGTGAGTTGTACTGGCCCCAGTTTAACCGTGCCAGTAAGAGGAATAAGAGAGTTCCATTAGGGGTTGGGGATTTAGCTCAGTGGTAGAGCGCTTGCCTAGGAAGCACAAGGCCCTGGGTTCGGTCCCCAGCTCCGGAAAAAAAAGAACCAAAAAAAAAAAAAAAAAAAAAAAAAGAGAGTTCCATTGTAGCTCCTTTGTAGCCTGGGGAAATCCTGTCTTGAAAATCTAGACACACAGGGAGAGATAGGAGAGACAGACAGACAGGTGGATAAACAGATGGACAGACAGAGCAGGGTGAGGCGGGATGGGAGGGAAGATTCATTGTGATTGAAGTTCAGATCTATTTACTGTGTGTACCTCCTACCCAGTGCTAGCTATTCCAAATGGAAGGTAGTGGCGACAGTTTCAAACTTTCAAAGAGCATCTGCGGTCCATGCTTTGGTCACGCCAGGCCTTTCCTAGACCATTAAAGATGGAGCCAATCTTATTCACTTCTTCCCTGGTTTTTATTTTTGTACTGCTTTTTTTTTTTTTTTTTGCCGGGGGTGGGGACAGGCTTGATGAGAGGAAGTCTCTTATATCCCAGGCTGGTCTCTGATTCACCATGTAACTGAAGATAACCTTGTTTATGTGTGTGTGTGTGTGTGTGTGTGTGTGTGTGTGTGTGTGTGTGTGTGTGTGTGTTTGTAAGCCAGAGTACCATCCATGCTGGGTATCTTACTGTATTGTTTTCCACCTTATCTTATATATATATTTACATTTTTTCCGTTTATTATTTGGGTGTGTGTTTGGGTGTATGAATGCAGTGTCCCTTGAATGGAAGCCAAGGACCTACTGTAAGAGTTGGTTTTCACCATCCGTTATGTGTGTCCCAAGAATCCAACTGGAACGTCAGGCTCGGCAGCGAGCGCCTTTCGCAAACCCCTCTGCATATGAACCACTGATGCTTTCTTTTAAGTTTTTGTTTGTTGTTCGTTTGCTTTTTTTTTCTTTTCTTTCTTTTTTTTTTTTTTCCCGAAGGTGAGGACCGAACCCAGGGCCTTGTGCTTTCTAGGCAAACGCTCTACCACTGAGCTAAATCCCCAACCCCTCGTTTGCTTTTTAAAGACAGGGCTTTTCTGTGTGACCCTGGCTGTCCTGGATCTCACTCTGTAGACCAGGCTGGCCTCAAACTCACTGAGATCTACCTGCCTCTGCTTCCTGCCTGCTGGGATCAAAGGTGTACACCAGCCACCATGTGAACCTGCCCCACTGTTTAGCTTTTTTTTTTTTCTTTTCTTTTTTTCGGAGCTGGGGACCGAACCCAGGGCCTTGCGCTTGCTAGGCAAGCGCTCTACCACTGAGCTAAATCCCCAACCCAGATTTATCTATTTTTATTTTACTTGTATATGTGAATGCCTGAGAGAGAGAGAGAGAGAGAGAGAGAGAGAGAGTGTGTGTGTGTGTGTGCAATTGAACAAATGCTGGTGTCCTTGAAGAGCAGAGCAGGGCACTGGATCCCCTAGAACTAGAGTGGCGAACTGCTGTGATAGCAAGCGTTCTCACTTTAGCCATCTCTCCAGCCTGATCTTTCTACCTCTACCTCCTAAGTGCTGGGATTACAGCCCTGGGCCAAACTCCTGGGTTTTATGGTTGTCCCTTATTTGGGGGTCTTTTTTTTTTTTTGTCATTATCTTACTGTGTAGCCTCTGCTGGCCTGGAACCTGCTATGTAAACCAAGCGAGTCTCAAGCTGGGACTAAAAGAGAGCGTCGCTATGCTCTGCACATTTTTTGTTGTTGTTTTTGAGGTGTCGTGTTTTGTTTTTGAGACAGGGTTTCTCTGTGTAACAGCCCTGGCTGTACCGGAATTTGCTCTGTAGACCAGGCTGGCTTTGAACTCTCAGAGATCTGGATGCCTCTGCCTCCCAAGTACTGGGATTAAAGGCATGAACCACCAACACCCAGCTGCTTTTTGGGTTTTTTGTTTGTTTGTTTTGTTTTGTTTTTTTGTTGTTTTTGTTTGTTTGTTTTTTGAGACAATAGTCTGCTCTACATTGCAGACTGGCCTTGAACTTGTGGGTAATCCTGCTTCAGCCTCCCCAGGGCTTCCCAGACCGTTCCAGACCTCTATTTTTCTTTTATAAGTACTTATTTAGTTTTTAATCATCTGTATGTGTGTGCCACATGTGTTTCGGTATCTATAAATGACAGGCAGATATCCTGGAGCTAGTGTTAGAATACGGTGTGAGCTACCCAATGTGGGAATTGACCTTGGGTCCTTCTGGAGTAATAAACACTCTTGACCACTAAGCCATCTCTCTGGCCCTGGACTACTGATTCTTAACCCATCTCAGGCAAGGATCCCAGCCTGAGTGTCTGATGTCCATGCAGAACAGTCCACATGTTGATCATAAAGTCTAGAGAAAGTAAGATGACTATACACCGCCAGAGTGCCCCGCCCTCCTCATCCTGCACAGGCTAGGTCTACCTCACTCAACAGGTTGGGCTGGATTTTTCTGATGGGCATCTATCCATACAGAATATAGCAAGAGTATGGGAAAGTTCGAGGGAAGGTTTCCTGATCAGGAATGATCCCTTCTAAGCAGGGATAGCAATGAGACTGCATAAGCCAGTCAGGATACCCAGAATCTGAGGGTCCTCTCTGGGTGCACTCTGGTGCTCTGGGATACTGGAGCAGACTGGGGAAGAGGCCCAGAGAGAACGCTCTAGATGAAGGAACATTAAACATGATGTGAAACCATGCCAGTTCCACATATGTATTGTACCATGTGGGAGCCTCCCGTACCCCAAGCAAACTAAATGAACAATGGTTTAAAGCACACGAAAGTTGGACATGCTGTTCCTGTGGGAAATGACAACCACAGGAAGGATATGGGTGCATACAGCTGACTCTCTCTCTCTCTCTCTCTCTCTCTCTCTCTCTCTCTCTCTCTCTGTGTGTGTGTGTGTGTGTGTGTGTGTGTGTGTGTGTGGGCAGGGAAAGGGAATGTGTGTTTGGAGACCAGAAGTGGATATTGAGTGTCTATGTGTTTATTCAGAGGCTAGAGGTGGCCACTGTGTGTGTGTGTGTGTGTGTGTGTGTGTGTGTGTGTGTGTGTGTGTGTGTGTCGGAGGACAGGTGGACACTTATTGTGTCCTATCCTTCTCGGCCTTATTCCCTGAGACCTGGATCTAGGCCGGCAGTCAGCAAACCCGTGATCCTCCTGCCTCTGAAGCCCCTCGGAGCTGGGGATACACAGGTGCCCCCAGGCCTGCAGCCCTTTCTGTAGTGCTGGGATAGGAGTGATCTTCCTCATGAAGCTTTTCTCCCAGTCCCCATTGCCTATGAAACTGCAAGTCTCCCAGCCCCCGGGGAGCTAAGCTGGGGAAGGGGTAGGAAACTCAAGAGTCACCTCAGACTGGGGGACAGGGCAGAGTCCAGGGAGAGACGAAGGTGGGAACCAGGTGGACTAGAGGGGTGTATGAAAGTGGGAGAAGGGCTGGAACTGAGGAAGGAAGAACAGATGTGGTCAGGTGTTGTTCTGAAGAAGTTCTTAGTAATGAGATATAAAACTCAGGGTGGTTCAGGGCTGGACCCCTGCACTTGGGAAATTGAGGAGGGAGAGTAGTGAGTTTGAGGCCAGGATGAACAACAGTTCGTTCCAGGCCAGTCTCAGCTACCCAGATCCTGTTTGGAAAGAAAGAAAGAAAGAAAGAAAGAAAAAAAGAAAAAAAGAAAAAAAGAAAGAGGGAGGAAGGGATGGAGAGAGTGAGGAAGGGAGTGAGGAAGGGAAGGAAGGAAGAAGGAAGAAAGAAAGAGAGAGAGAGAGGAAGAAGAAGAAGAAGAAGAAGAAGAAGAAGAAGAGGAGGAGGAGGAGGAGGAGGGGGGGGAGGAGGAGGAGGAAGGAAGGAAAAAGACGGTTCAATAGCAGTGCAAAAGAGTCCCAGCTCAGAGGGATCTCCTGAGGAGCCTTGAGCCACCAGAGATGAGGAATAGACAGTCGGGGGGAAGGGAACATATAAAGGGTGGTTATGGCTGGGAGGAAGCAGGCAGTGGATGGTGCTTGAAGTGCACTGTGGGAACACAGGGCGACAGCCTGAACAAGCACACCACCAGGGAGAGTCCCGGACACGCACCGGGCACGTGGCCAGCCGTAATGCCCAGTGTTTATTGTCAGCTGCACAGAAGTTATAATCACCTAGGAGACCGGCCTCTGGCACACCGGTTGGGGGTTGTCTTGATGGCACTGAGGTGTGAAGACCCAGCCATTGCCTGACTGGAATCCTGGACTGTGTGAGTGGTGAGAAGGACACACACATTGCTACAATATGGCCAGCTCTCTGGAGTTCCAACCTCTGACTTCCCCTGGCTGGGGGGACTATAACCTTGAATTGTGAGCTGAAATAAATCCTTTCTCCCTTAGTCGCTTTTGTCAACATTCTGCCACAGGGATCAAATAAGTAACTAAGCCACCAGCCACATATTTCAAGAGGGTGGTGTTGGGCTTTAGCTATTTTTCAAGTAAGTTCTCACGCCATTAAAGCACTTGCCATGTGAACACTAGCACCTTCGTTCCGACCCTGAGTACCGGCACACAAAGCAGGGTGTAGCTGTGAGGGTGGACTCCAAGTGCCAGGCAGGCAGAAGCAAATGGATCCCTGGAATTCACTGGACTGACAGCCTGGCCACATCAGTGAAGCTCGGGGTCAGTTAAGGGCCCTAAGTTAAGTTCTCAGTTCAGGGTTGGGGGGAGTGGGAGGGGAAGAGGGAGAGAGAAAACACAAGCTGGGTGGTGGTGGCACAAGCCTTCAATCCCAGTATTCAGCAGGCAGAGACAGCCTTTAATCCCAGCACTTGGGTGGCAGAGAGACAGGTGGATCTCTGTAAGTTCGAAGCCAGCCTGGTCCACAGAGTGAGTTCCAAGACAGCCAGGACTACACAGAGAAGCCCTGTCTCAAACAAACAAACAAACAAAAACAACAAAGGCAAAGCAAAACACATAGAAAAAAAAAAGTAGACAACTGAGAAACAGAGTAGATGTCAACCTCTGACCTCCAAATACATGCACAACACGTGCACTACACACACAGACGCAGACATGCAAATACATACATACATCACCCAAACACAACAGATGAGTAAGTGAGCAGGTATAGTGGTGCATGTCTATACTCATAGTACTTGGAGACCAGAGGCAGGAGGATCACAAGTTCAAGGCCAGCCTGGTTTATACATTAAGTTCTATGCCAGTCAGGGGTATACAGGGAGACCCTAGCTAAGAAAAACAGGGCAGTGGGGAGTCAGGGGACGTAGCTCAGCGCTTGCTTGGCACACCGAAAGCTCCATCTTCAGCCCCCAGCATGGCATAAACGGGATCCGTGGGCACTCTTGCTGTCCCAGCATTTGGCTGGTAAAGGCAAAAGGATCAAAGTTCAAGGCTATCAACAACTTCATAATATCAGGCCGTACTAGGACATGAGAGACCATCTCCAATTCAATACGTATGTTTCCAAAGCCCATTCTGTAGGCTGGAGAAGAAACCTGGAGGTGTGACGCCAGCTTCCATTCACACTGGTAATACTTCCCAGGCTCGCAACGCAAAGTATAATCCACCCTTTTGTAGGTTTCGTCGAAGACACCGGAGTGGGTAGAGAAGCCGTGGAGATGGGCTTCTTGGGAAGACAAGCCACATAGATGAGTCAGGAGACAACTGTGATATTCTGAGCTCGTAGACACCAGGGCTAGCAAAATCAAAGGCAACACCTTTGAAACCTGGCCTATACCTAGAGGAGCGACGACTCGAGGCTCCCTTTGGTTTTTGAGAGTCTGCTACACAAGTAAGGTTAGCACCCCCGGCGTGCTGTCCAAAGCCCCAGTTTGGGTTGCCTTCCCTTCAGCCTGACCCAGAACATCAACAGTACCTCTGAGCTCTTGTCTTCTAACGTTCCCTCCTCCTCCCAGCGACAGCTACTGACCCCTCACTTTCTCCCAATTTTCAAGATAAAACTGGACTAGGTCAAAGAGAGCTACAGGAAGGGCTGGAAAGGCCAGCTTCTTGTTTGGGGAAAGGGCCTTGTGATCAGACTGGAGGGTGCCGGCTGGCTAGAGTTCTTCTTCAAACATCTATTTTTATTTTATCAATGTGGGTATTTGCTCCCACTCGTTATGTGCGCTGAATTCATGCCTGATGCTCTTGGAGCCACAAGAGGGCGCCAGAACCTTTGAAACTCGACTTCAATAGGGGTTTCAAGGAACCATGGAGGTGCTGGGAGCTAACTCTGATCCTCTTCTGAAAAAGTGTTTCTAACTGCTGAGCCACCTCTCCTGCCTTCTCTTTGAAAAGGAGTTGGAAGTGAAGCCAGCTTAAGGGTGCTGTAGGCTGCACAGGGCTGGGTGGGGTCTGAGGGAAAGCATTATTAGAGTTCAGCTTAGATGGATCCAGGCCAGGACAGAGGTTGGGGTTGTTGGGGTTGGGGTTGCAGCTGGAATAGACTGAGACAGGTTCCTCATTCAGCAGCATGCTGGAGCCTGGGTCTCACCTGCATCTGCAGGGCATGAAAGTCTTGGACGGACTCTCCCTTTCTTTACCTCAGAAATTGCTTTTACCAGGGGCCTTCCCCACAGGGGCTGCTGGGGGATAATGGGGAGGAACCAGATCTGGGGCTCCAGAGGAAACTGCTGACCACTGTTTCCTGAGTTCAAATACTGAGTTCCCCTGTCTCTTGGGCCCACCCTTTTTCACCAGAGCGGAGCAGGGCAGGGCAGGGCAGGGCTGGGCCTGCACCTGACTCTCTCTCACTGCTACACACAGTGCACACGGAGTGAGCCAATGTTCAGTTCAGTCTCAAAACTAGTGTCCCAGGACCCAATAACTCGACACAACCTCACTGCTACCACACATTCATTTTCAACACACCCTCACTCATTATATACTTAAGAGCCTCCTCCGTGTACCTCATGCTTCTTTTGCCTTCTCAGCTCTAAACCCCTTGCACCCAGAACTGGTTCTGGTAACTAAGAGGCCTCCATTGACACTTGCTGAATGAATTTTCCAACACACGTACATAAACATACATACACACGTCCACTAACATGTTACTTACATACATTTATACATATACCCAGGACCCCCTCGGCTTGAGTCATATGCATAAATACATTGACACACACTCAGGCAAAAGCACACTGTAGACCAAACACCTGCAGGTATTTCCTAGCACTCTAATGAGCAAGCGGGGGCCAATGTCCTTGTCAGGCTAGGCCAAGCCTCTGTGTGTGTATGGGTGTGTGTGTACATGTTCATGTGTAAATAGTCCTTGGGGTTTTGAGGACCTAGGCTGGCAATAGGACAGGTAACTGTGGAGGGGGCTGCGAGTATGTGAGCCAGACACGTCTTTCCTCTGACATCAGAAGCTGAGGCAGAAGCACACTGTAGAAAGGTCCAAGGCGGGGTTGGGGATTTAGCTCAGTGGTCAGGCTTGCCTAAAGCCCAAGGCCCTAGGTTGGTCCCCAGCTCGAAAAAAAAAAGAAAAAAAAAAAAAAAAAAAAGGAGGCCTCCCCAGTCAGGATAAAAACATTGGGTATCATGGAGGCCTCAAGCTGTAACGTACAGCAGGGTCTCCCTTATCTTGAGTCTCTTCAGTGTAGGGAAGTAGGCCTTGGAATTAGTAGCTAAGAGGTGCTATCTCTCCCTATGGAACTTAGGTGGCCACAACCAAAGTTGGCCAGAGACAAACCTTTCTGCTTCTCTGGTAATCCCTCAGCAGGGGCCATGCGGGTCGGGGTGTGGGGGTTGGGGGAAGGCTTGTTTAGACCTCATCTGAGTTGAGGGGTTGAGTTTTCTTTCTTATGAGTCTCCCAAAAAACAAAGAGCCTTACAGTCTCTAAGTGCCCCAAGGTCCTGCAACACAATTTCCTTCCAAGGTCCCCTTCCCCACATCTTCAATCAGGGCTTTCAGGAGCCCTGCTTAAGAGCTAGAGGTGAGGGGCAGCAGTTGGAGTGGGGGTGTCTGAGGAAAGACCACATCTAAGGTATTGGGGCTAGGGTGGGATTCCTAGGAAAAAAGTCTGGAACCTGGAGTTAAAGGCAGACTCAGGACAGCTCCGCTGAGAAATGGAGGAAGGAAGGAATTCCTGAGAAAGCCTGCCTCCCACTGAGGCATTTTGTATGGGTAGCCCTGGGAGTCACTACACAGACCAGGCTGGTTTTGAACTCATAAAGATTCTCTCCCCTCTGAGTGCTACCATGCCTACAAACTTTACCAATGACTACCCAGAACACTCTCAAACCAAAAAAAGTCTCTTTATTGATTGGTTCCATACATGACTCAAATGGCCAAAAAGAAAAAAAAAAAAAAAAAAAAAAAAAAAAAAAAGAAAAAAAAGTAAAAAAAATAGAGGGAAAAAAATCATTACAGTGGGGATGGGACATCCACTTCATCTCGCCCTTTACTTTGGCTCCTGATAGCATCCTTGAAAAAGTGGATGTAGTAGGGCCCAAGGGACACCATAATCCAAAAGGGAGAATGGGGAGAGAGGCACCCGCACACCCTGGGACTGCCCACAGCAAGAGGCAGTTGAACCATGAGCCGTAGAACCCTGCTTTTGGCCTCTCCTCCCTCCAAGCCTCACATGCTCCAACTATGACCGGAGCTGAGGACACGGCTGCTGCTCCTCCATCTAGGAGGGGACACGGGGAGAGGAATGTCTGCTCCAGCGTGGGGGAGGACAGAGGCCCTTTCCTCCCTAACGGGCTTACGCAGGATGACCTCAGCGGCTCCTTCCCCTCAGTCAGAGAGGTTAGGACTGGATGCACAGTTTGAAGGGCTGGGAGAGGAGAGTTCTGGAGTAGAGTGGACAAAGACCTATTCCTGACACTGAGACAAAAAACACGGCGACAGACAAATGCTCCCTTCCCTCTGTGCTCCCAGAGGGAGAGGACCTCCCCACCCATCCAAAACAGCTGTTCTAGTAGAGGACTGTAAAAATACACACTGTGGAGGGGTAGGGCTGGAGAGACTCACAAGATGGGAGGCCAGGCCAGAGCCCTGGAGGCTGGGGAGACAGACAACAGGGGGTTGTCAAAAGATGTGGTCACCAATGATCCCATCCCCAACCAATGACGGACATGCTGCTCCAAGCTCATCACCCCAGAGTGGGGGAAAGAGAAGAGATAGCGAAGTGTCTCCTTGGTCTGAAGAGGCTCAAACTGTATAAAACGGTATGCATACTCCCCTGCTCGACTCTCACCGCCACCTGGGTCCTAGACCCCCCATCTGTCAGAAGAAGGGAGGTGGCTGGATTTCCAACGGGGAATAGGGAACATGAGTGATTTTTTTTAATTTACATTTTTAATAATATTATTTTTTTTAAAAACTTGGAGCTGGGTAAGTGGCAAAAGGGAGGAGCCCAGAATTTTACCCTCTGTTGACAGCCGCCTAGGGGAAAGGGCATTCAACCAAGGCCCCAACATTTAGCCCCTAAGGGCTGTGGGTATAAACCCCAGGCTCAAAGGGATAAATCAGGAAGATGGGGTACCCAGAACCTGGGGTACGAATGGGGACAAATGCCCTGGGGAGAGGAGGGTCAGGACATTTCTCAGAAGCCCAGGGTCCACATAGGCATCCACATGAGTACCCCCTTCCCCCAAAAGGCTCTGCAGGGGCCAGGCCCAGCCCAGGGCAACTCGGGGGCAAATCTTGGCACCTGCCCCCAGCGAGTCCAGTCCCTCCCTGAAGTGGGTAGATGGAGGTTGCCCATTTCAGACGCCCAGTCTCTTCGTTCTGGCTTCTGCTCCCTGGAGCTGTGAGGGGTAGCAGGCAGAGACCTGGGTGGCAGTGGTAGGGCCTTTACTGGGAAGCCTGTGACGTGGGGTTCTCCGATTTGCTTTCTTGGCTGGACGGAGGCTTGCTGTTCCAGGGGCTGTTGGCGCCCAGTGCAGGGGAGTTGTTAAAGCTGTCCTCGTCGTCAATGCCGTTGGCCGCGTCAAACTGGGTGTTCTCCAGCCGAGTGATGAGCCTCTCGTCCTCGTCCCCGAACTCCCCGCCCATCAGGGTGGGCTCCCCCACCACCATCACATCCTGAGAGTGGCGGAGGTCCCCAAACATAATCGGGGCAGGGGCTCGCCCGACCCAGGGCGGCAGATATCCCCAGAGCCCCCATACCCTCCCTAGAAGCTCAACACCCCGACCCCTCTTCATACCCAACTCCTGGATCCCTTCCCACAAAAGGACTCCAGAGCATCACAGCCTTTAGCCCCTACCCACCGAATTCTGGGAAGAAACACACTTTTACTCCACTAGCTCCCTACTCCATCTCCTTTGGATTTTAGGGACCCTTCGACTTCTGTCCATATGATGTAGGAGTGAGCAGACCAAAACTGAGGGAGGTGACTGTGTTATGTGCACTAATGTGCATGTATGTATTCTACACATGCAACATCCAACTCTGCAGATCCTTCCACCAGTGAGTGCGTCCTGATGGTATCTATGTACCTGCCACACAGAATCTGCTCTGAACGTCTTATGTTCTCACAGCGGACTCTGCTGTCCCATGCTCTGTGTACCTACGGCTGAGACTGTGTGATCCCGGCCATGCATGTATGTGTCTGGCAAAGCTTCTCTCCTGAGTGGAAGGGTCAAGTCATGCTGGCTCTAGAGTACATGGGGAAAACTGACTTTGCTTCTATGTCTGTGAGTGGGCTCAGGCTCAGACTGGGGTCAGGGGTGAGCAGTGGGGCAGCCCAGAAGAGAAGAAAGCCGAGATGCTTACAGGTACCTGGCTGGAGAGAGCGAAGGTGCTGGCTGGGCTCTTCTTCTTGCTGTTGCTGTTGTTGGTGTTGCCGCCCCCCGAGCTCATGGTGCTACCCCCTGACATCTTCCGTTTCCTCCGTTTGCTGGGCTGCTGTCGCGCAGGCTCCGCTGTGCCGGAGAAAGAAGACTCAGGTGGGAGAGGGTCCTGGACCCCTCTTCTCCATTCCCACGCCTCAGAAGCCTTTACCCTGTTCTCAGTCTTGTAGTCCCAGGAGTAAAAGGAGGGAACTTCATGTCAGGAGGAGATAAGGGTTACAGCCTCAGGTGTCCTGTCAACAGCCTGCTGAGGGCGGGGGCAAGGCACTCACCGGGAGGTGCTACCATCCGCTGCCACTTCTGGAAAAGGCAGGTCTTGAGGCAGTCTCGGGGGCTGAGGCTGTAGGTCTTGTGACGGGACATGAGTTCCTGCATGGGCTCCAGTATCACACAGAGCTGGGGGTAGACCAGAAGGTGAATTAGACTGTGAGGGGAGAGTCCTGGAGCTCAAATAAGAGAGGCTGGGACAAAACCGAAGTGGTCAGAGGCTTACTCGGAGGTAGTTGAGAGTGGAATTGGACAACCCACACCGGGTAATGTTTTTGGAGAGCTGATCCAACATCTGGGGGTCCTGGGCCTAGAGGAGGGGACAGAAAACTGGCATCTGGTCACCTGAGCACGTGACATAGTAAGAGAAAGGGGCTAGTAAGTATTAAACCCATCTCTCCCCTCTATTTTAAGTTCAGGAAATAGCACAGCCACTCAACCCTGCTGCTGCTAGCCTCCCCCTTATCTTAGGTCCTGCCCACAACTCACGTGCATGGCCAGGATACTCCTGGGGATGAGCTCTCTGTGCTGCCGGATACTGAAGTGCCATGTCTTTATCCGCATCATGTCGTCAAACATGAACTCCAGGTACAACCGGCCTTCCACACACACCTGGGGATAGGTTTGTCATACCCCTGCCCCCTTAGCCACACACACAAAAACGTGCCTCTAATAGCTCTCCCTCGGCTCACAGCTCTCCCCTGCATACACTTCCGCTACCTGTGCGAGTATCTAGGTGTGTAACTGCTGCAGCATGCCCCTCCCCAGAAACCTGTCATACCTGGCCTTTACCCACTCACACACCACAGTAGGAAAGCTTAACAGATCCTCGTCCTTTTCCCAAGTAGCCAGAGAAAACCCCATCTGCTAGAAGCTCTATGAGAGCAGGCTCTCGTTCACCGTATACCTCGGGGGCCCGGGGAACTGAGGTAAATAAACCAAACAAGTATCTGCTGCCTGCCCTCCCTTCTCTTCTCATCTGGCTGCTTCCCTTCATGTTATGCCTCCTCGGGGGAACAGCTGGAGCACACGATGGGAAAGAGGAAATCAAATCCAGGTGCCCGGGGGTGGGTTCCATATCCTGTCGGTTTGCTGACCTGGGTAAACATGGGTTTGCCATGCTGGGTCACCATGCTGCCCTGGTCACAGTCAAGGGACACGAAGTTGCTGTGGAATGCCTCCTTGGGGTGCTTAAGTACGTAATACAGCTCCGTAGCCCCCCCCTCGAAAATGCTTCGGAAGTAGCGTGGTATCAGGGTCCGGCCAATGGCTAGAGAGACAGGACACATCCTTCAGGACAGAGATGCTTAAAAAAGGACCAAGACAGACCTCCTAACCCTTCCAGACTTGCAGACTGTGGAGAAAGCTAACACTCCTTCTCACAGAGGGCACTCACTATATCTCTTTGGTCCATCCTCCAGGCAGAAAGTGATGGTCAGCATAGCATCATCCTCGAAGAACTCGGTCGTGAAAGCGTCCCACCAGAGATTGTCACACTCCTGAAGAACCCAGAGGTGAGCATGTGTGTGATAAAACATCCCACAGGGATGCTCATCTGGACACACACACCCCCGCCCCCAAATCGGTTTCCTTCGCCATACCTCTGTCCAGTTCTGTAGTCGTTTGTTAAGTTCAAATATTCTATAGTCTGTCTGGTTACCATATGGCGTGTGCCTCCTGCGGAAGGGAGGAAGGGAGGAAGGGAGGTCAGTGGCAGAGCCGTCCTATTCACCCCCTTTCTGCACACACGCATGCAAAGGAAAGGCTTCCTTACTGGCTGTACTCCACTTACCCTATCCCAGGCTCCAGGTATGTAGGTGGGTACATGGGAGTTGGGCTGTGTAAAGGAAGAGACTGTGAGAATCGTGCTGGAAGGGGAACTAATGGAGCAGGCGGGGACGTCCCAGTCCCCTTTCAGGAGGTTTACTGTCTAATGAGGACTAGGAAGAAGGAAAGAACTCACCCCACATCCCGATCCAGCATGGTGCCGGGATGGAAGGGAGGGAAGGCGTTGCCGTTCGGGGGCTCCTTCGGGGAGTACAGCTTGAATGACTTTGAGGAACAACCTGATAGAGAGAATGGCACAGATCCCCTGAGCTTCTTTGGAGCTTCCCTGGAAGCCTGCTAGACTGTATAGGAAGGGCTGGTCTCTTGGAGTCTCTGCCCTGGTTACCAGACGGTGGTAGACTAGAGAAGGGGGACTATCCTAAAGATCACCTCTCACCCCTTCAAAATCTAGCTCCCTTCTTATTTAACTAAGAAACTGGGAGTGGGGCTGGAGACCTGGCCCAGGAGTAAGAGCATGAACCGTTCACTCCGCTGAGGACCTCAATCTGGTTCCCAGCCATTCAGGCTACTTACAACCTACTGTCACTCCAGCTCCCAGGGACATGACACTCTCTTCTGGCCTCTGTGGGTGCCTGCACTTGTTTGCACATACTCCAATACCCCTCTCCCCATAATTAAACATAAAACAAAACTTTAAAGAAAGGAAGGAGCGGACTGGAGAGGTGGCTCAGTGGTTAAGAGCTCTGACTGCTCTTCCAGAGGTCCTGAGTTCAATTCCCAGCAACCACATGGTGGCTCACAACCATCTGTAATGGGATCTGATGCCCTCTTCTGGTGTGTCTGAGGACAGCTACAGTGTACTTACATATAATAAATAAATAAATCTTAAAAAAAAAAAAAAAAAAAGAAGAAGAAGAAGAAAGAAAGAAAGAGCAAGCAAGCTGGGAGGGAGTACTCAGCCCTTCTTCCAGTTCACACTCAAGATCCTGTTGCCTTGGCTGGACATGCAGGTCTCAGTGGCCATGACACAGAAAAAAGACCAATGATACATTAAAATCCCGACAAACTTCCTTTTTTAATCTGTAGAACTTCATTCAATTCTCATAATTTTATGAGGCGGCGGGGACTGACAATAATATTACCATTTCTAAGATACCCATTTTCAAGATATGTCAACTGAGGGCTCCAAAGGAACTAGCCAAGAACATACCACCAGTAACCAGCAAAGCTAGGACTGGAGCCTAGATACTCTAGTTCCTAACCTCTGATCTCCTTTTATCGTGTGTTCAAGTGACCAAGGTGGGGGCAGAGGGATTTAGGGATTCTTCGTTCTTCCTGGGCCCTGCAGGGTCTCAGGAGGACAAGGGATAGAAAGATAAGGGGGCTGGTGTGCCTGTTGGGTGGGGCCCACCAGATAAACAGTTGAGCTTTCAGCCTCCCCACCAACAGCCACTCCCTTATCAGCCCAGCCCCCATGCCCACACCTATACTGGGGTCAAGTATTTTTCCAGACCAGAAACTCAAAGTCTAACGCTTTTTCTGGAGACCTGAGGTGGGAAGGAAGTAGCTGAGCCTCTGCTAAGATAGCATTCTACTTACAAAGGGAACAGAGAAGCCGAGGAAAGGACCTAGGTTCCAGCAGCTCAGTCTAGGAGGCAAACGCAACTAGGAGGTCTCTGTGGTGTACATGGGCATGTGCAGAGGTGGGGGGGTGGGGGTGCCCCTCCTCCACTCTGTGAAGTGGCATATACACTTCCTGGCATACTAGTTTCTGACTGCCACAGTTAAATTCATACTTGGATAGGAGCCAGTTACCCAGGCAACCCTACTCTTCCCCACCTCACCAGAGAAGGGGGAAACCGAGGCACAGACTCCAATGTTCTGACCGTTTTTTCACTTTATATCCCCTAAAACTTGATTGTACTTTGAAGGTTACCTGTGTTGGCTGCATCTGAGCCCTGTCCCCTAATTTAAACATAAAATCTATTTTCCTCCTGGGGGGGAAGAGACAAAGGAAGACCCTGTGCCAACATGTGTCATTTAATTTTCTCTCCAGGGGCCCCATATTACAACGTGGGCGGGGGGGGGGGGGTCCCAGAGGGGCCCAGACTACCGTCTCGAAAGGTGCCAAGAGCCAGAGCTTGTATGTACCTGCACACGCGTGTGCCTCATCCTGCCCAGCAGGCTTCCACCTTCGGCTCGCCCAGCTCGCCCCAACACGCCTACCAAGGGCTGGAACCCAGCAGCCCCGGGCAGTATCAGGGCGCCCACAAAAAGCCCTCCTCTTACACAGGATCTCACACAGGGCCGCGTCCCCATGCTCTTAAGCACTCCCACACTGTTTTTACAGGCTAGTCCTGGACTAAACCTGTGTTTCAGGAAAGCCATTCAGTCTCTACTCAGCCTCCAAGACTCTCCATTCAACAGAAAGTGGGAACTTATGTAGCCCACCGAGGGCCGAGCCTATGTTTCGAACCCAAGAGTCTGCTTCCTCAGAAGTGGCCCTCATCTCTTCTTGTCCTAAGTACCTCTGCCCTGCATTTCTGGGTCTCCTGAAGTAAAACATCAGCTCAAGAACTTGAGAAGAAGAGCAGAATTCCTCACAGGCGCTGTTGGGGTTTAGGTTAAAAGTTCTGGGGAGCTAGAGCCCAAACTCTGGAGCCTCTATTTACACCTCAAGTGAATGGGCGCAAACTCCACATCTCTCCAAGAGCCATAGCAACTCTCGGTAGCTCCAGCCCAAGGGGCTGGGAGTGAGAAGGGGGGAGGGACATCACCCTGACCATCTGTCCCTGTTGCTGCCTGTCCACAGTGGGAGGAATACAGGGACCAAAGTGGGGGTAGGAGTGAAGGAGATGTGTTTTCCAGCCCTAGGTCAACACCTGCCCCTCAACAATCTGGAAGCCTTTAGGAAGGGATTGAAAAGAGCTCAGAACTAGCAAAGTTTGCTCAGGTTGGAAGCAGCATCCTGGGCTGAGAAGGTACCTCCGGTTGGGCATTTCCATGGTAACCAGACTGACCCGAAGGCAGGCCTACTCCCTTTCGGGGCTAACCAGAGGTCAGCAGGTTTGTAGCCCCCACGCTAAGAGCTGAGGCACTTCTCCCTTTGCCAACATACCAGGCCTGGGCTAGACAGAGAGGGCCTTTTGCCCACCCCAACAAGCTTTTAAGGTGTCCAGACTTACCTGGGAGAACTGAGGGGGTCAGGGGAGGTGCGGGGAGCGCCTGGAAGTCCTCAGGGACCCTGGCAAGGGTGAGGACTAAGGTGGAGCCAACTTCAGCAGCTCATGTCCCGAGTGGGACAGGCCGGTCTGGCTGAGAGCTCCACTCCGCAGGCCGCACAAAGACTCGCATGCACAGCCTCCGCCCGCCCCGCGGGGTCCACAGCCCGGGGGGAAAGTTACAATGGCCACTGGGCCGGGGGCCGGGGGCCAGGGGGCCGGCCTGGGGGGCGGGGGGCCGCGGGGAGTCCGGAGCCTTCTTTGTTTGCAAGGTTTCCCTCAACAATGGCTGCTCGGCTCTTTCCTCTCTCCTCCTCCTCCTCCTCGGCTCTGCCCGCCGCCGCCTCTCGCTGCCTCTGCCTCCAAGCAGCCCGCCCGCCCTCCCTAGGCCACCGGGCCCCTCTGCAGGGGAGGCGGGAGAGGCAGGGCCCGGCACTCACACTCACTCACACTGGCACACTCAGACACACGCAGCGCCCGCCTGCTCCTTCCTTTCTCCCTTTCTCTCCCTCCTCCCTCCCTCTCCTCCCTGCTCGCTCTCCGAGCCTCTCTCCGAAGGAGGCCCCAGGGCGGGCGGAGGGTGGAGCTGCCCCGCCGGCCCCGCCCCCTCCCCGCGAGCGAGGAGGAAGAGCGGAGGGAGGGAGCGAGGAGGGACTGCTGAGAAAAACAAAAGAGATTGAGACGGGGGACTGGGGACGGAAGCGATCGGGCTAGGGGAGACCTGGACCGAGGGGAGGCCGGGGGAGACCAGCAGCGAAACGTACCCTCCAGAGCCACATGCAGGGGTGAAGGGAGGTGCTAGCCTCTGCAGACTCCTAGTATCTTAACCCAGTCAGCCAAACCTCCCACAGATCCCTTAAGTTAAAATGGGCCGAGCTGCTACTCTGGGGTCCTCTGGAGAAATCCAAGAGTAGCTAGATGGGAAGCTTGGAGGTTTACTTTTGACGGAACCACATTTTTGAGTTCAGCTTGTAAATACTAGAAAAAAGACTGGACACTCCAGGCTTCCCTGCCCCAAACACAACCAAGCCCCAAGCCCTGGATTAGATCCTCTTTATAGGGAACACCCTTCCCGGACACCACCCCTGAAGCCACGTGGATGCCAGGGAAAGTGATGTTGTCAGAGTAAGGAGGGCAAACTTGCCTATCCAAGGATCTACAGAAGGGCCCTCAAAAGGGACTATAGAATCCTTCTCAGGTCTTAATAAAGCTGTTTGGTTAGTGCGATAGGACTTGCTTCATCTCTCTTCCTAGTGGAAGAGATACTTCTGAAACTTCTGTGGAAGTCCAGGCCCTACTACTTTAGACAGAAAAAGGAAACACATACACACACAGACGCAACTTGCAGAAGGCCCCCCTACCTACGTTCATCCTTTGCAGTGTGAGTGCGTCCCCTACTACCCTCCTTCCCCAACTATATTCAGGAACAATCAATACAAGGATGGACGGGGTTTTTCGTGGCATACACACAGAAGTAAGAAAATGATACTATTGCACCTGGCTCTGCAAACATGCTCTACACATAAATTACAGTTCGAACTGTCACATAAGTCAGCATCTGATGCACACTCCTTAAACCCTACATACACCCATAGCCCAGGGATGTGCACGTAGACAAATGCGGAGTTAGCTAAGAGCCCAGCCTCCATGTTTACAGGTGCTAGGACCATGCGTGTATCCCGACCTTACACACTGAGACTGTTTTATTACTTGCTGAGTCTGGAACATGCTGTCACATGGATATCCTAATCAATTATTATGCAGAGATTCTCCAGAGCCTATCTTCCCTGGAACCTGTTCTCAATCACAGCCTGCTCATATGCTATACTCTAGCTTTCACAAACACTGAGGTCTATGCCATTTTAGCCAGAACCTGCAATATACAGCCTACCACCAGGATACAAGACATTCCTTTTAGCTTGAAAATTTAGATTCCCAATTCTGAAATAAGAAACACTCCTCCTCTTCCTCCAACAACAACAACAACAAAAATGCCTGTCATTCATTCGTACCTTCTAAACTGATCTGGACAGAGTAGAACACACCCGGAATCCCAGAACTTGGGGAGCTGAGTAGAAAGATTTCGATGAGTTTCAGAACAGCCTGGACTACACGGAGTCCCATGGCCAGCTTCAGCCATATGAAGAGACCATTTTACAAAATGAATACGTGTTTTTGGATGTGGTGGCACAAGCCTTTAATCACAGCACTGTGAGTTCAAGGCCAGCCTGGTCTAAATAACAAGTCCCAGGCCAGACAGGGCTACAGAATGAGCCCGTGTCTTAAAATAAACACATACACACATGGAGCATGTGGACCTGGGCATTGCCAACACGCAGGAGGTAGAGGCAGAGGAAGAATCAAGGAACTCAAAAACAGCCTCAGCAAAAACACAAATAAACTTCCCAAAGTGTGACGGCAGCCATCACCTGAGCGCACGCACACACACACAGATACACGGGGACATGTGCACAGGAGATCAAATGCACAAACATCAACAGAACAAGTGAGCCAGGAAGGCTTGAAGTTGGAAACCTGGACTGGTTATAAACCCTTTCCTGGAGCCATGCAGCCATTCCTAGTCCCATTCCCTGCCCCCTCCAGGATTCAAATGACTGTCCACATAGGGATGGGGGAGGCCCAGAGCTCAGAACCCCCCATCTTGCCTGTCTAGTCAGACAGGAGCCACAAGGGGCCTCCCCTCTCCCTGTGAGAGGAACCCTTAAGCACCAAGATGTATCAAGACTCTGACCTATCATTCAAAAGGCTCTCAGTTCCTTTTCTGTAGCAAGTCTGCTCCTGCTCTGACCCAGTTCCCCCAGTGCACAGGGCAGAAAAGGTCCAGTCAACGGTACTAAGTCTATGTCAGAAGGCCCTAAAAATTGAATGGGGGGGGGCAACAAAGAATGACAAAGGGGAGAGAGGCCTAGGAGTACTCCTAGAGGTGGGGGCTCAAAGAAAAGCAGCCCACAGTATGAGGTACCAGCACTGCCCCCTGCCCGGGCCCCTGACCCAGGCCTCCAGTGTGCCTGCCCCCCTTCCTTTGTCTGTGCCCGGCCTCCCGTTGGCCTGGCGCTCTGCCATCCTCCTCTCCTGGCTCCCAGCCGCCACCACTGCTGCCTCCTCCCCTCCCCCTACTTCTCCCTGCCTTAACCCTTCTGAGCTACATGCTGCCCTAGACAGGCCTTAGCCCCTCAGCATCCTGCCCAGGGAGATGCTCCTTCGCAAGGCTTGTTCCTGTTTCTAGTCATTTAGCCTCGAGATGTTGATCTTCACCCGAGGAGCACCAAGGGGGCTGGAGGGGTGTGTACATGTATATCCTGTGGTGTTTCTGCGTGTGCATTTGTGTGGCTGTGTGTGCTCTGGCTTCCCTCAGTCACATGTGTGGGGCATGTGCTGTCTGTCAGGCTGGGGGAGGAGGAGGAGCCCAGAGACAGCAGAGCACAAAGGAGAGACTCAGGCAGGCAGACTGCCAGAGTGCCTAGGCCCCAGGACTGCTCAGAGTGCTGCTGGTCCTCAGACCTAAACTGCTATATGCTGCTAGAATGCCCTTGGTTGAATGAAGCATGTGCTCTTACCCATATATGCAAGGCTGTCGCTTCCCCTCCTTACCCCAACTCCTACCATTCTCCACAGACAGGCTTCACTTAAAGCCCTTTCCCACGTGGTCTCCTCTTGAAGTCTAATGTCTATCCATTCACCAAGACACATCAGTCTATCAGACTTCATTATCAAGAAAAAGATGCTCTCAGCTATCCTGTGCATGCGTGTGCGAGCTCACGCTCCCCCCCCTTTCTCTCTCTCTCTCTCTCTCTCTCTCTCTCTCTCTCTCTCTCTCTCTCTCTCTCTGGCAAGCTACCATACTACAAAAACAATGTGAGTTTTGGAACAGTGACTGAAGTTGCACATACACACCCCTGGGCATGGGTCCTCTACCTGTCTCCATGAGGAACCAGTCTCCTCCCACTGATGCATGCAGGTACTTTGCCCTAATTCCAGGACCAATCTCCCATCTTCCCCCAGCCTGACAACTTCTCCATATAAAACCCCCAAGAATAAAAAAATTAAGTTTCAGTCAGGCGGTGGCGGTGACACTTGGCCTTTAGTCCCAGCACTCAGGAGGCTGAGGCAGGTGGATCTCTGAGTTTGAGCCCGGCGGTTCCTAATCTATAGAGTGAGTTCCAGGACAGACAGAACTGTTACATAGAGAAGCCCTGTCTTGGGGGTTAAGTTTCAGCCCACTAGCTTGTTTAAAGCTTTGCCTTACTTTGGGTTCTCTTACATGATATTGTAGGGAGAAGACCCACTGGTGGGCCAAGAGCATGAACTATCTTGTCTAACATTGGCCAATTGCAGAAGAGAAAACACGCACCACACACACACACACACACACACACACACACACACACACACACACACACCCCAAACTGGTGGGAAGGATATGAGGCTAGGGAGATTCCAGCTTGCGATCGAGCGAGCTCTTCTCTCTCCTCCTCCTCCTTCCCACCCTCTGTAGCAGGAGCCGGGGGTCCCAACACCCAGATGCTCCACAGGGTTTCTATCCCTTCTCCTAGGCCCTAGGCCCCAAAAATGTAGCTTCAGCAGTCACTTTAAGTGTCGGCCCAACCCAGTCCAATTTGGCCAGGGTCACATGATTTCCAAGGAAGATTCTGCACTGGCAGCTTCCCTTGGGGGATGGTGTTTGTGTGAGTATTGGGGGGCTGGAGGGTCCTAGTTCTGAAGTACAGGCTTCGCAGAATTCAGGACATACAGACCACTGTATTACTTTACTAGAGATAGCTGCCTCCATCCTGGAAGGCAGGCCAGTTTGAAGACACAAGAGTTATAAGGAAGGGGGCAGACTATATTCTGGTATTCTCTTTAGACTACCTCTCCCATCACAGGGTTCAACTTTTTCCTCTAAGCACTTGTAGAGCCCACACCCCGACCCTGCGAGAAAAATCTCAGACACTCTCAGACACAGGTGTTCCCTGGCAAGATCTGATACCTGTTAGGGAACGTTGGGATTTGAATTTGGGTCCTCAAGTGTTCACTTTGGGGGGGTCAAGCATTGCTCCCCCAACTCAAATTTGCAAACCACTCTTAACTTCATGGCCTACCTGGAACTGCTACATTCCCCCTCCCACGAAGACAGAGCTAGCAGACCCAAGGGCCCAATTATCTGACACCCCCTAGGAGTGCTTTCTGTCCCTCAGGAGGGCCAACCTTCCCTGGCAACAGACAGGAAAAGTTAAAGGGGGGTAAAATGGGGTCCAATCAACTCCTCCCCCAAACAGCATCCTAAGAAACAGCCCGAGGGGGGGTGGATGTCACAAAATATGTAAGAGGCAATAAGCAGCAGGAAAAGGGGGGGACCCAAATCAACCAATCAGAACTCTACGATGACCCGAGGGGGGGGTCAAAAGTCCAAAGTCACTTCTGATTGGCTAACACCCTGGAATTCTGGGAATTTCAGTCCCCCCATCCCTCCCCAGTTAGCCTCCCCCCCTCAAAAAAAAAAATACAAGCCATCCTTAGCACCCCCTTCCCGTGCCGCTGGGCAGCTGCGCATTTATACAGAGCAGAAAACCCGCCCCCGACCGAGGCCCCACTAACTCCATACTGTCCCCGACCCCCACCATGCCTTCGACGCCCCCCACATACAAATTATCGCCAAACCAGGGGTAAAGGGGCCCAGAGGGAGAGAGGGGCCAAGCGGCCTTGAGACCCACTCACCAGGACAGGCACAGCCCACTGACATCTTCACATCGCCCGCTGCTGGGGGCCCAGCCGAGTCACGATGCCCGCCCCTCGCAGGGACAGGCTGGGCATGAGCCGCTGCCGCCGCCCGCGGCCCCCGTTGCCCGCGCCGCCGGCCCGGCCCGGCCTTTGCCCGGTGCGGGCCGCCCCTGCCTGCAGCGAGGGGCCTGTCAGGCGCGGAGCAGACAGGAAGGAAGCCAGGCAGGAAGGCGAGCTGCCTCTGCGTGTGTACGCGCGGGTGTGCGTCCCCGGAGTGTGTGTCCGTGTGTGCGCGTGTGCGTGTGCGTGTCTGTGCGCTCCCGCCGCCCTCCCCGCCGCCGCCCTCGCGCTCGCTCCCGTTCGCGCGTCCTCTCCCTCTCGCAGGCGCCGGCTCTCCGGCCAGAGTCGAGCTGGGCCGGGCTTTATTAATATGCTAATTGTCCTGGTAGTGGGAGGGGAGAGCCGTGTCAAAGTGACCCGGGCGAGCGCGCCTCGAGCGACGACGTGCGTGCGCTGCGCGGCGAGGGGCAGGGAGCGCTCCCGGGAACGGCATGCATGTGACGCAGCTCTTAAAAAACGAGACGGAGGCAGAGACCCCGGTGAGGGCGGGCGCTTGGGAGCGGGAGGAGGCGAAGCCTCACGCTCGGCGTCCGTCCTCCGGGTGCGCGGGGTTGGGAGCGTGGCTGAGCGGGAGCGGGAGCGGGGATTGGGGGAGGCGGAGCCTGGGTGGGCAGTGAGGTGTACCCTCTCTCCACCCCCGGGAGGGATGGGGCTCTGACCCCTGCCTGTGCTCTTCGCTGAGACCCTAGCCGTATTCTACAGGCCCTGTGTGACACGCTTTACCCAAAGCTGGGTGGGAAAAGGAGCACTATCCTAATTCTCAGAGCAACCCCTAGACTCATCCCTTTCTAAATTAACCAGACCATGCCTGCTAAACCAGTTGGGACTAGAGCTAAAAGGGTTAATTAAGTAGGGACCCCGCCCTCCCCTGCCTAAGGGCCTGAGGTCTGCATTTTGCAAGGGGACACAGGGCTATGGTATGACCATTAGGCTGGAGGTTGGGGGGGGGGGGACTGGGAAGGCCATCCTTTCCTCTTGCAGCTCTGACGCACCAGTTAAGACACTTCCCTTCCCCCACTTTCTCCTTCCAGCCCTGGAACCTTCTACCCACCCACCCCCATCCTCCGCCCCCTGGAAGCAGCTCTCTGTTGAGGGTTTTGGAAGTGGAGAACAGGAAGCCTACTCCTTTAGTGCCCCCTACCCATAGGGACAGAGGCCACCGCGCGGGCTGGGGGTGGGGCATCCTGGACAGTCTGTGTAAGAAACACTCTTCCAAAGGGAGAACCCTCCCAACCTTCAGGCAGTCCTCAAGGACTCCTCAACCCAACCCTTAGAGGGGAAGAAGAACTCTTCATCCCTTCCCCAAAGCCCAGCCCTAGCTGCCTCATAAACAGGAAATACCTATTAGCGGGGAGGAGGGGAACTGCTTGAAGGAGTTCCGGGGGGTGGGGGGTCCCCAAGCCTTAGCTTCTCTCTAAGGCTTCATAGTGTATTCCGTGGGTAGATTCTGGGAACCTGGGCTGGTATCCTCTCTCTAAGGTTTCTGAGCTAGACTGAGTAGATTGGCTTCCCTTTGTTGCTAAAATGGGGATTGGTTGACCAAGGTGTTTGATTTCCCTACTCCGACTTAGGAGTTTGCACAGCTGGTTTGACTGTCCAGGAGACGGTTACAAATATGGAGGCTAAGGTGCTATGAGACCAAGTACCCCAACCTTAGGTTTTTGCTAAGGAGCAAGAAACTATGGAAGGAGAGCCTGAGGATTGAAAGGAGGGCGTGCCTGGGAATGAGAATACCCCTCCCCCAGCGTTGAGAATTGGAGTTGCTTCTCGGGATTACGCCGCTTGAAGTCGTCCCCGTCCCCACCCCCACCAAGGGCATAGAAGGACTTGACAAAAAAACATCCACACACCAGCATTTCCTTGGCAGCATCCTCTCTGCCAGAGTGCACCTCCTTTCCACGTTCTTTCAGAGGTCAGCACTAGAGGGAGCAGAGAGGACCTAAGGCAACAAAATAGCCCAGGGTTCTGGATGCTTAGATTTGAATTCCAGCACAACCCCCTCATGAGCTGAACGACAGCCTACAGCCCCACCCTGAACTCCCGGCTTTACCCTCTGTAATTGGTACCTGCAGCTTGATGAGATATAAACCAGACGATGTATACCCAGATCCCAGCATAGCCTCTCTCCCCATGTAGCAGTACTGGATAGACGTTATTAGTACAGTATGCTTTTTTTTTTTAATTTTTTTTTTTTTGGAGTTTATTTCAAAGATGACAGGAGAGTGCGGAATGGAGGAAGGGGAATGTCTTTCAACTTTGACTCCGTGAGTGTGCCTTCTCCCGGTCCTGTGACCACCTACCCCCAAGGCCACTCATTCCAGACAACTAGCTAGACCAGATTCCGTGCTGATCCTGAGCCTACAGAGAGGTCTCCCTTCCTTCTCAATGGGAGATTCTTCTGGGTCGGAGATGTAGAAGGTGAAATGTAAGGACGGAGACAAAAATCAAACTGCAGCAGTGAACAAGTACCAGGCTGTGTGCTGGGCGTTGTACACCTTTATAAGTGGTCTCCTTTATAAGGACGTTGTACATTCCGGTGTGAATGATGCCTGTGCATGTGTGTGCATAGTTTCATGTGTACGTGCAGAGGCCAGAGGTCAACCTCTGGCGTACTTTCTCGGGAGCCATCTTAATCTTAACACCGTCCAGTCTCTCACCGAGCTGTGGGGCTCCTCAGGCTAACCCTGAGGGCTGTGGAGCCCCAAGGATGTGCTCATCCCCAACGCCCCAGTGCTAGGATTACAGGCACTTACTACCACATCTGTATTTTTAGGTAGGTGCTCATGCTTGCAGAACAAACCCTTTACCCACTTAGCTTCTCTCTTGCCTGGAACTACTGATCCTACCGCTTCCGCCTCCCAAGGATTTCATGAGGACCTTTGGAAGGTGCTGTTTATCGCCTACATTGCACAAGCAAGCACACTGAGGCCCAGGGTTGGGCCACACAGCTCAGTGGTAGAGAGCACACCACCAAACCACGTGCAACTCCGCCTGCCGTCAGCTCTGCAACGCTGGGGTTCAGAGAGCTGAATACAACTTATGTCGGAGGGGAGGGAGTTATTTTATGCGTATGGTCTCTTGCAAGAAGAGACAGAAGGGAGAAGAGTGGAAGGAGGATAAATAAAAAAAGGAAGTACACGGCTGGAGAGATAGATGACTGTGTAGCTGGCCTTAAAGATCCACCTGCTTCTCCAGTGCTGGGATCAAAGATGTGTGCACCCTGGCTCATGCAGGATGTTCTTATAAAAAGACTAGGGTTCAATTGCCAGCACCCACATGGCGGCTCACAGTGATAACATAAGGAGATCTGATGCCCTCTTCTGGTTTCCAAGAGCACTGAATGATGCACAGTATAAATGCATATATGTGAGCAAAACGCCCACACACAGAAAATAACTTAACAAAAAAAAGAATAAAGCTTAAAGCATATATGAAAATGACATCATCATGATTTACTTTTTTTTAAAAATACTTTATTTAGTATATATGAGTACATTGTAGCTGTCTTTAGATACGCCAGAATCTGTTATAGATGGTTGTGAGCCACCATGTGGTTGCTGGGAATTGAACTCAGGACCTCTGGAAGAGCAGTCAGTGCTCTTAACCTCTGAGCCATCTCTCCAGCCCATGATTTAATTTTTTGTCAGTACTGGGGATTGAACCCAGGGCCTTATGCATGCTAGAACTGTTGAACTTCACTACCAACCCCGAAAATGTCATAATGAAACTTATTTTTTCATATATTTTCTTTTTTTATTGGATATTTTCTTTATTTGCATTTCTTTTTTTTTTAAGGTTTATTCATTTATTATATATAAGTACACTGTAGCTGTCTTCAGATACACCAGAAGAGGACACCAGATCTCTTTACAGATGGTTGTGAGCCACCATATGGTTGCTGGGAATTGAACTCAGGACCTCTGGAAGAGCAGTCGGGGCTCTTAACCACTGACCAATCTCTCCAGCCCTCTTTATTTGCATTTCAAATGTTATCCCCTTTCCCAGTTTTCTCTTTGGAAGTCCCCTATCCCATCCCTCCTCCCTCTGCTTCTATGAGGGTGATCCCCCACCTCCCCCACCCACCCCTTCCCCACCTTTCCGCCCTGACATTCCCCTACACTGGGGCATCAAGCCTTCACAGGATCAAGGGTCTCTCCTCCATATATTTTCTTAGAAATAATTTTGTGTGACTGGTAAAATGGCTCAGTGGGTAAAAGTCCTTGCCACACAGGACTCACATCAATACCTTGAGTCTACGACAGCAGAAGAAAGAGGACCCCCCAAAAGTTATCCATTGACTGTTCTACATCGAACCTAGGCCACATATAGGCAAGACAGGTGTTGTCCTAGCCCGGTTTACACCTGTAATCCCAATAGTAAGTGCCCGCCTATCGGGGGCCACATAGTAAAGTGAATGTTCTACCACCGACCCACAACCCTTAGCCCAGGAGGTTAATCACTTTTTTTTTCTTTTTTCTTTCTTTCTTTTTTTTCGGAGTTGAGGACCGAACCCAGGGCCTTGCACTTGCTAGGCAAGCGCTCTACCACTGAGCTAAATCTCCAACCCCAAGGTTAATCAGTTTAACCTTCCTTTAAAACCATTTCTCCTGGGGACTGGAGAGATAGCTCAGTGCTTAAGAACACTGGCTGCTTTTCCAGAGGTCCTGAGTTCAATTCCCAGCAACCACACTGGAGAGATAGCTCAGTGCTTAAGAACACTGGCTGCTTTTCCAGAGGTCCTGAGTTTAATTCCCAGCAACCACGTGGTTCACAACCATCTGTTACGGGATCCGATGCCCTCTTCTGGTGTATCTGAAGACTGCTACAATGTATTCACAAAGACTGCTACAGTGTATTCACATAAATAAATAGATCTTTTTAAAAAGTAAATAAAGAATAAAAACAAAACAACAAAAGTAGTTCTTGCTCTTCTCCACCTACTACCTAGTAAATGCTTCCTCACTATCTTCTTTAGAAGGATTACCTTTGATTCTTCCACTCCCACCCTAGGTGATTTAGGGTCCCAGTTTCATTTTGTTTTTTAAGGAAATATCATCTCAATAGATGTAGAGGAACCATGCCTGGGGAATTTAGGTCATTGAAATTTGCGGAAGGTCACAGAGCTAACAAGCGGCTAGGTCATCCCTTCCTCCTCCTCAGCAGGGATCAGACATGCAAAGGAAAGAGCATCTTTGGAGCTGCCCTGGGAATCATGGTGCCAGCAGAAAGGGGGAAGAGAGGCCCCAGGGCTTGGCAGGTAGACCTGGGATGATGCAGAGATGGGGCGGAGCCCTTGTGAAAGGTCTTTAAGTGTTTTTGGACACAGGAGTATGAGGCAGGATCTCATTGTGTTGCTGAACCAGCCTGAAACTGTCTTGTGTACAGCAAGCTGGACTTGAACCAACAGCTGTCTTCCTGCCTCTGACTCCTCTGAATGCAGCCCATGCCTGTTGATTTTTTTTTTCTTAGATAGGGTTTGAACTGTAGCTTAGGCTGACCTGAAGCTTGCTATGTCGCCCAGTCGGTGCCAACTTCTGCTCCTCTTGTCTCAGCCTCCTGAGACATTGGGATTACAGACCTGCAGTACCAAGTGCATAACATTTCTCTCTCTCTCTCTCTCTCTCTCTCTCTCTCTCTCTCTCTCTCTCTCTTTCTTTCTCTTTTTTTCTCTCCTCTCCCCCTCCTCTCTCTCTCTCTCTCCCTCTCCTATTCTTTCTCCCCCTACCTTTTCTCTCTCTCTTTCCATTTGTTCCCCACTGGCCTCTTTTCCTCTCTCCTCTCTCTTTCTGTCTTCCTCTCCCCCCCCCCTCCCCCTCTCCCTTCCTCCTTCTCTCTCTCTCTTTCTCTCTCTCTCTCTCTCTCTCTCTCTCCCCTCTCTCCCTCAGGTTCTCTCTCTCCCTCCCTCCTTTTCTCTACTCTCTCCCCCTCCCTCCTTCTCTCTCTCTTTCTCTCTCTAAAGATAGGTTCTCAGATGCCCCAGCCTGGAAGTCACAGTAATCATGAATGATCTTATATTTGAAGTAATCCTTCTGCCTCAGCTGACTGAATGCTGGCTGGCATTATAGGTTTGTGTCACCATGCCTGACTTCTGATTGATAATTCATATTGGAAAAACATGTCCTGTGAATTAATGCCTCTCTCTTAGGAAAAGGTTTTATAAATGTATTTTTAGATTTTTTTTTTTTTGTTCTTTTTTTCGGAGCTGGGGACCGAACCCAGGGCCTTGTGCTTCCTAGGCAAGCGCTCTACCACTGAGCTAAATCCCCAACCCCATATTTTTAGATTTTTTTAATGTATATTGAGTGTTGGGTCTGCATATTATTTATATGCACCCTGTGCATATCTGGTGCCTTCAGAATTCCGCCCTGCTTTTGGCTTTCTTGATCACTGTCTTCCTATTGAAAAAATTTTATAGGGTCTCTGAGTATACCATATTGATTATACTTACTGTTATCTCAACAACAACAACAACAACAACAACAACAACAACAACAACAACAAAAGCCTTCTGGGGCTGGAGAGATGGCTCAGAGGTTAAGAGCACTGACTGCTCTTCCAGAGTTCCTGAGTTCAATTCCCAGCAACCACGCGGTGGTTCACAACCATCTGTAATAGGATCCGATGCCCTCTTCTGGTGTGTTTGAAGACAGCGAAGAGTGTATTCACATAAAATAAATAAATCTTTAAAAAAGCAAGACAAACAAAAACAAACATTTTTTAAAAGTGGACGTGGGGGGGCTGGAAAATGGCCATTTTTCAAAAAAGTGGATCTGATGGGTTACTCTTATAAATAATTTAGATAAATAATTTAAAAAAAAAAAAAAAAAACTAATTTAGATAAAAAATTAAGGGGTGGGGGGGTTAGCTCAGGGGGAGAGCGCTTGCCTAGGAAGGGCAAGGGCCTGGGTTGGGTCCCCAGCTCCGGAAAAAAAAAAAAAAAAAAAAAGAAAAAAAAAATGGACGTGCTGACAGGTACACGGAGTCCTAAAACTGGGGAAGCAGTTCAGGAGGCTTGCCAGTTCTAGACCAACTGGAGCTCTAGGGTGAGACCCTATTCAAATAATAAAAAGATAAGTCCATCGGGAAAATTAGATCAGACTTTGGTGGGAACGGACCCAGATAAATGGCGGCAGTTCCCAGTGTTCGGGTGGCCCGTCTCTGAGATTTTTCTTCTTGGCCTTTAGGAACACACCTCTGTTTTGTTGCTGCTCAATGCTCAGGACGTGCACATGCAAAGCGGGTGCTGTGCTAGCGGGGTTGTAGACAAACCACCAGCCACAAGTTCATGTCTGTCCTTAGGGCCTGACATGGATGACGGGGAGTTAAAGAAACGCATAGAGAAGAGCTGGGCTTGTGTGGGCCGTGCACTCTGACGAAGACAGGCGAGCAGCCCGGAAACACAGCTGGTTTGCCGTACACGGCTGAACCTGAATCAGGAAGCAGGTTCACTAATTTTGGTTCCATGTCTGCAGGGGAGCAGTCATGTAGGAGCAGGAAGCTGTGGTTGGTTGGTAGTTTCTGCGCACACTACCAATGTTTTCGGAGGAACCAAGGGAAGAACTTGCTGCCATTCCTATGGATCTAAGACTGTGGGGTCTCTGACATAGCTCTGCTCGTATTAGCAATATGCATTCACTCGGGAAGCCATCTCCCCACACACTGGACACTCAGGAATTTTTTTCCCTATTATCTTTCTCTTTTGTTTTGTTTGGATTTTGTTTTTGAGACATGGTTCCTCTATCTAGCCCCGGCTCTCTTGGAACTCACTTTGTAGACCAGAGCTCTGCGTCCCTAGTGCTGGGATTAAAGCTATGTGCTATTGCTAGGCAGTGTTGGCCCACACCTTTAATCCCAGCACTTGGGGGGATCTCTGTGAGTTCGAGGCCAGCCTGGTCTACAAAAGGAGATCTGGGACAGCTAAGGATACACAAAGAAGCTATTTCAGAATTGGAGGCAAAAAAAAAAAAAAAAAAAAAGTGTTCATCATCAGGTATCCTGTCTGGCTTTGCTGTTGTTGTTGTTGTTTTTCTTTTAAGACTAAAATTCACTGCCACATGCCTGGCCCTGAACCTGTGGACTCGGGCAAGATTTACCTCAGCCTCTCCCCAGCTGAGTGCATAGGAAGCACTTGGCCAGAGCATCTTTCTTTTGAGGTGATGGTGATGAAACTGTGGGTAGTACATATGCTAGGCAAGTGCTCTGTCATTGAGCCACAGCTTTGTCCCCAATGCCTGCATTTTGGAGGAGAAGAGCAAGTCTCATTAGGTAGCCTAGGCTGTCCTCTAACATCCAGCCTCAGCCTCCTGGGCACTAGGAATATAGCTGAGTGTCACACCCTAACTTCTTTTAGAATGTCTCTTCCACAGGAGAAAGTACAGTGACATTCCATGCCATTCTTAGTCATTCCTCAGGGACAGTTTCATTTACTTATTTATTTAAAAGATTTATTTTTATTTATATGAGTACACTGTCGCTGTCTTCAGACACACCAGAAGAGGGCATCAGATCCCATTACAGATGGTTGTGAGCCACCATGTGGTTGCTGGGAATGGAACTCAGGACCTCTGGAAGAGCAGTCAGTGCTTTTAACTGCTGAACCATCTCTCCAGCCCCCTCTTTCTTTCTTTCTTCCTTCCTTCCTTTCTTTTAAATTTATTTATTTTATTTATATGAGTACATTGTGGTACACTTCAGACACACCAGAAGAGGGCATCGGATTCTATTACAGATGGTTGTGAGCCACTTTGTGGTTGCTGGGAATTGAATTCAAAACCTCTGAAAGAGCAGTCTCTGCTGAGCCATCTCTCTGGCCTCGAAGGAAGGTTTCTTAATACAGATCTAAGCAGAGGCATGAAGAGAAGAAAGAATCTGGGGTATGAGGTTAGGAAGATAAGGAGCGCAATGTCATTCTTGACTATAGATGACTCATCTTTGACCTAGACTCTAAAGAAGACCCTACCTCTTACACCAGTAAATAAATGAATAAATAAATAAATGAATAAATAATCTAACAGCCAGGCATGGTAGTACATGTCCATAATCCCAGTTTGAGGTTAAAGACAGGAGGATCAAAGCCAGGGTTGGAGAGATGGCTCAGCGGTTTGGAACACAGACTGTTCCTCCTGAGTTCAATTCCTAGCAACCACATGGCAGCTTACAACCATCTATAATAGGAGATGAGATCTGATGCTCTCTTCTGGTGTGTCTGAAGACAGCAACAATGCACTCATCATATATATAAAACAAATAAATAGGGGTTGGGGATTTAGCTCAGTGGTAGAGCGCTTGCCTAGGAAGCGCAAGGGCCTGGGTTCGGTCCCCAGCTCCGAAAAAAAGAACCAAAATAAATAAATAAATAAATAAATAAATAAATAAATAAATAAAATCTTTAGAAGCAGTACAAAGCCACATAAGACGTATACAGTTACATATTTCGATAGCAGCATGTGAGCATGAAAAACCAAGAAATAATGGAAATAATGGAAACATCTAAATAATTATATGTTCATGTAATGGAACTAGTTTTCTTTCATAGCCCAGGAACCTAGTGACTTCATTAACACATTGATACGTGAAAAAAAGCAAACTGTGAAGCCTCCACATACAGAATGACGCCATCGTTAAACGAACCTGGAGTCAGTTTTCCTGGCTCAGTCTAATACCAGCATTCAGTAGGCTGAGGCAGGACTGTTACAAGTTTAGGGCCAGCCTGACTGCATAATTCAAAGCTAGCTCAGATACTGCTTCAAAGACACACACCCCCATGCCCCAATACAACGGCCAGTGTGTGTTGCTATGCTGCTATGCCTTTTATACAGGGTTTTACACAGACTTGGTTGGTTTTAAGTTTTCTATATGGTGGAGACTGGCTTTGAACTCTTACACTGGTATTCTTTTTTTAACATTATTTATTGGTTTTGTGTTTATGATTGTGTGTGTGTGTGTGTGTGTGTGTGTGTGTGTGTGTTTCAGAAGGCAATTTGTAGAAGTTGGTTCTTTCCTTTTTTTCTACCATGTGGGCTCCAGGGAAGGAATGTTCAGGTCATCGGGTCCCTTCATTGTTGATTTCTCTGACAGGCTCGCGGACTTGAGCATGCTCATGATCTTCTTGTCACCCCCACCCCCATGCCAGTGTTATAGTCATGCGCCACCAGACCCAGCATGCTAAACCTTTTGATCTGTGTGTGCTTTCGTGCGTTTGGAGGTGAGAAGCAGATGCTGACTCTCTCTAGTAGTTCTACCTTACTGTTTACTTGTGTGTATAGATGTTTTGCCGTCACGAATGTCTATGTGTCATGTGTGTGTCTGGTTCCTGTGAGGGACTGAGGAGGGTTGCAGATGCCTTGAAACTGGAGGTAGGGACGGTTGGGTCCAGCCAGTGTTCTCAGCAGCTGAGCCAGCCCCTAGTTTTGTACTATTTCAAATGAACAGGCTGGAGAGGTGGCTCAGTGGTTAAGAGCACTGACTGTTCTTCTAGAGGTCCTCACTTCAAATCCCAGCAACCACATGGTGGATCAGAACCATCTGTAATGGGATCCGATGTCCTCTTCTGGTGTGCTTAGGCATTGTGTACTCAAATGATTTTTTTTTTTTCTTATTAACAGGGCTGGAGAGATGAGATGGCTCAGCAGTTAAGAGCACTGACTTCTTGCTCTTCCATAGATTCTGAGTTTAATTCCCAGCAACCACATGGTGGCTCACAACCACCTATAATGGGATCCGATGCCCTCTTCTGGTGTGTTTGAAGACAGCGACAGTATAGTCACATATATAAAATAAATTAAAAAAATTTTTTACATAGATTTATTCATTTTCTGTTTATGGGTTTGCAAGAGTGGGCACACACGTGTGGATACCCAAAGACATCTTTAGAGTCAGTTTTCAATCCTTCCACCACACCACCATATGGATTCTTTTGGTTCTTTTTTTTTTTTTTTTTTTTTTTTTTTTTTCGGAGCTGGGGACCCGAACCCAGGGCCTTGCACTTCCTAGGCAAGCGCTCTACCACTGAGCTAAATCCCCAACCCCACACCATATGGATTCTTGGAATGGAACTCGGGCTTGGTGGTAAAGTATTTTTAGGGCCTGAGCCATCTCATTGACTGTCAAATGTGTTTGTATATGCCATGAGAATGTAAATGACCCCCCCCCCAACTCTGTAAAGATCCCCTGGAGCTGGAGTTATTGGTGTTTGTAAGCTACCTGATGAGGGTGCTAGATCCTTTGGAAGAGCAGCAAGTAATCGTAATTGCCGAGCATTCTCTCTAACCCCCTCAAATAACCTATGGTTTTGTAATAATAAATGTTGCTTTAAAAGCAAGGAAATTATGACGAATGAACGAACATTAGAAATAGGAATGAAGTGTAAAAATACAGAAAAGGATCGTGGCTGGCGGGGATAATCAGAAAAGCTTTCCTAGATTAAATAAGATTTGAAGGCTATTTTGAGGTTAGAAGTTCCATGCAGAGAAACAATGGCAAGAACACTTGGAGGATGACAAGGGTTTCTGGAGCCTTCTAGGAAAGAAGCTAGAAAGAGAGAAACCAATGTAGTTTTCTAAGTAACTGTAGAGAAAGAATGGAAAATGCGGTATTTTAATAGAAACATTTGGGGCTGGGGATTTAGCTCAGCGGTAGAGCGCTTACCTAGGAAGCGCAAGGCCCTGGGTTCGGTCCCCAGCTCCGAAAAAAAAAAAAAAAAAAAAAAAAAAAAAAAAAAAAAAAAAACATTTGCATTAGTGCCGCAGTATGAGATTAGGTGAGGGTTAGTGTCTATACTGGGAGTGTCCACTTGGGGGTGCTGTTTCAAAACAGAGGTCGACTTGATGTAAGGTGAAAGGAAAGTGCAGCAGGTAGAACGTCAAACAAAGAAAGAGGTCTCACATCTGGACAAATTAACAAAAATAAAGTGGTACGCAAATATTAACTCTTTCCATTTTTACTGCGTACTCAGCAGCTTGGGCAAAACTGAGCCCTACAAAACGCATACAGCACTACCCGCTAATCTTCCTTCAAAGCCTACAAGTCCCAGAAATCCTCGAGGGCGGTCAGGGTCCTCGTCTTCCTGGGTTCAAAGTGGTTCGTTGCTTGGCCTTCTGGGATTCGTAGTCTTGCAGTGTCCTTCGGGAGATGTAGTTCCATTCCCACAATCGGCTGGGCGAGGCGGCGCCGGCGATCAGAGCAGCGCTGGGTGTTCAGGGGCCAAGATGGCGGCGCGCCGGGGACGGAGAGACCGAGTCGCGCCGCCTCCGACTGGGGGCCCGGGTCCTGACCCTGGCGGTGGAGTGCGCGGCGGCGGTTGGGCGAGTCGAAGTCAAGCGCCGCATGGGACCGTGGGCTCCGTGAGCCCGGCGGAGCAGGTGAGAGGGTGACCGGCGGCCCGCGGCTGGCAGCAAAGCGGCGTGTGCCGGGCGGTGACACGTGGACGCCACAGGAAAGGGAGGAAGCACTTGCGTGCCGATGCTGCGGGAGTTGGGTAGGACTGAGAGGACCTAAGTTGTTTGAGGGGGGTATGCCAGCAGGGGCAGGAACCCTGCGGCGATTCCTGAGAACGCCAGAGGGACAGTGTCGGGCGTCAGAAACGTGGCCCTAGCTGGGGCGTCAGGAATTCGGGATTGGAGTTGAAGGCTAAGACTTCTAAGGATGCCGAAGAAGCTCCACCAGCTTGGCGCCGTAGTTCCTTTTTCGGAGCACGTGGGGTGTTGGGGGGGGACAATTTCCCGGGAGAACTTGTCTGCCTCCCCCTCCCCCTAGGCGGCGCGGGCGCCCACGTGGGTAGGGCTTGCCGACAGGGGGGGGGAGTGCGGGGCGCGGGTCCACGTGGGGGCGGGGAAGGGATGTCCACGTGGCTCCTGTCCCAGGCTGTCGGGCATCTAGTATCCGCGCTGGAGCCGCACTGCCGGGAACTGGGTGTGTCCCAGCCGCTCCCGCCATCTCTTGCCTGTGCTGGGACCTCTGGTCTGGAGGTAGGTAGGGGCTGCCGGAGGCAACTTTGCTCAGAGCCATAGGAGTTTTTCCTGTCTCGTCTGTGCCTAAACGCCTTTGGTCGGTAGATGGTGGACTTTCCAGATGTTCTCAAAGTCGGCTTCCTAGAAATGTCAGGGTGTGAGGCGAGGGTTAGAGGACTTGAGGCTGAAGGGTTGAGGAGAAATGAGTTTGTGGAGGCTTCTGTCTGACCGTTTTGGAGCGAGTTGTGTGTCACAGCGTCTGGTGGCCTGCAGTCCTTCGTATGTGTGATTCAAGGGTCATAGGAGTGTCAACTTACCTGTGACTAGTTTAACTTTTCCCCTCATATTTCTCTAGCATCTTTTTGGGAGGAGATAGTTGAGGCGTGCTCGGGTGAATTCTCGGATACAGCTTTGTGAAATGTGTCTGTGTGAGGCTTTCTGGAATTTTTTTGATGGAGATAGGAAAGATTGGAGGTGGTTTGAGAACTGTTGAATGTAGCTGAACATTCAGTGGGTCAGGGAAAATGTTTTGTGCTGAAATTGTGTGTGTTCTTCTTAAAATGTTTTTATCCTGCTATTAAGTGCTGGGCTTCTGAAAATGGTCAAACCAGGTTTGCAGTGAAATGAGCAGGAGTGAATTGTCTTTTTGACAGAAACCCCGGACGAGGTTTGGCTGCATTCTAGGTCCAGCAAAACAGCCTAGGCGGGGATTGACTTTCAGGGCATGACTTAGGGATCAACCATCCTTTTTCGTCCAACTTTTCACATCTTTTGTGTTCAGTACTGTTCACTAACACTATCGGGGAGAGACAGTAGGTGTCCAAGATTCAGCAGTAATAGAAGTTACGTGGTCTGTCAACCCAGTAGTTATCAAGATGCTATATGTTTAAGCACAGATGTGTTGCTAAACCACACAGATGTGATCCCTGCAGTATCCTAAGTTGTACTCAGGATAGATATAAAACAATGGCGTATGAGACCAAAGGAAAGTGCAGATTAGTTGGGGTTATGTAGTCGTCAGGAATCTAATTTGAAGAGTCTACAGATGGAAGAGACATTTTAAATTGAGACTCCTTTCTTTTCTTTTTTTTTCTTTTCTTTTTTTCGGAGCTGGGGACCGAACCCAGACCTTGTGCTTGCTAGGCAAGCGCTCTACCACTGAGCTAAATCCCCAACCTTAAATTGAGACTCCTACGGCTGTATAAAAAACCTTTTTTTTTTTTTTTTTTTTTTTTTTTTTTTTACAGAGCTGGGGACCGAACCCAGGTCCTTGCGCTTGCCTACCACTGAGCTAAATCCCCAACCCCATAAAAAAACCTTTTTATCAGAGGGAATAGGATGCGAAGATCAAAGGCATGGCTTATGGGGAGAACTGAGAGGCCAGCATAGCAGAAGGGTGGGGTGGGAGTGGAGAAGCTGAAGAGGCCAGCAGGAAGAGCAAAACATAAACAATTATAGGTGTTTAAATCCAATGCCAAGAAGGAATTTTTTGTTTGTTTGTTTCTTTCTCTGTGTAGTCTTGGCTGTCATCTCAAACTCAGAGATCTGCCTGTCTCTGCCTCCTGAGTGCTGGGATCTAAGAAGGCAGTGCTGTGTCTTTTGAAGGGATTTATGATGGTCTTAGGAAATGACAAGTTACCGGGTTTTTTGTTGTTGCTCCTGGCTCTGCTAGTTATATAGCATAACTATATATATATATATATATATATATATCTATATATATATCTCGTTTAAAGTCTGTAGAGACATTAAAAAGAAGTCTCTAGCTTGGGCTTAGAGGTAGGAGAATCAAGAGTTTAAGGATAACCTTGGTCACATAGAAGAGTAAGACCAGCCTGTGCTACCTGAGACTTTGTGTCAAAAAGAAAAAAGTTGGCTTTAACTTCTGGATGAGCAGAGTTGGTGTGAGAAGCCAACTGAGAGGTTTTTGGAGCTGGCGGCGAGTTCACTCAGCCTTTGGCTGATCTTGTTCCCCTAGGAACCTGGGGTTTGTACCTTGTACCTGGAGATTGTGAAGTGTGTGGGTGAAGGAAGTCATGTAAAGGGAGGTAGATGTCTCCTCTTGGCCTCTAGCGCCTGCTGGGAGGAGGTAGAGATGAATGGTTTATAGAGCTGGACCAGTCTGGCCTAGTGGCTGGACTGTAGAAGGAGGCAGGGCAACTAGAGATACAGGCTACTTGCTCACCCATGCCTGTTTGCTGAGCCATGCGTTATTCAGCTTCTGCGTGTAATTACAGGATTGTGAAGACCTGGGTGGGAGGGGTTAGTCCCTAAAACCTGCCGCCTTCTCACTTTAGCTTTGGGCCTAGATTCCTAAAGTGTCCCTAAACCAGCCGGTTCTTTGCCTGGGCCCTACAGCTCTACCTTTTAAATGGATCGGGTGCCTGGAAGGGTATGGGCACACTTGTTGGAGGAGTCCAAGTGGTCCACCTCCCTTTGGTGCAGGAGGGAGTTGGCCTGTCTGTTTGATCCTGTTCTCAGGCCTTTATACCATGCTTCCAAGGGCAGATATGCCTAGCTGCGGCTCTGGCCTCACCAGTTCCATTTTGGGCCTTGCCCATGCCCTGCCTACAACACTTGACAGGTTTGGGCGGGTCCTGCCTTATGACAAAGCTGAAGACACTGCTTGTTCACAGAAGTGTGTGAGGCGGGGCCTCCATCTCTGCAATCAAGCTTTTTCCTTAGCTTCCATTTTGTAAGGGTGGTGAAGAGACTCTTCTCCTGTAACTACCAGTGACATATTGTGGCTCACCATTGGGTCTTAGAGGTACAGCTCAGTTGTAGAGTCTTGGAGTTTAGTCTCCAGTTCCGAAGAAGAAAAGGGAGTATGAATATTAGTTGGGTGTGAGACATGGTGAGGAGTAGTGGGTAATGACGGAGTGTGGGCGCATATAAATCCTCTGTGATGCATAGAAGAATATGAATGAATGAGTACAATCATATTTGTCCCAATGGAATTGGGAGTCTATTATTTTCCTCTTTTAAAAAGTAATAGTTTTGGACTGGAGAGATGGCTCAGTGATTAAGATGACTGCTCTTCCAGAGGTCCTGAGCTCAATTCCCAGCAACCACATGGTGGCTCACAACCATCTGTAATGGGATCTGATGCCCTCTTCTGGTGTGTCTGAAGTCAGTGACAGTGTACCCATATACATGAAATAAATAAATGAATCTTTTTTTAAAAAGTAATAGTTTCTTGCATTTTTAATTTGTTTTGTGCATTTGGGATAGTCTCTATGTAATCTTGACTGGCCTGGCACTTCCCATATTGACCAGGCTGGCCTTGAACTCAGATCTGCTTGTTCCTGTCTCCCAAATGCTGGGATTAAAGGCGTGTGCCACCACTTTTGTTTGTTGGGAGTAAAGGTTTAAGCCATTCCAATGTTTGGTGTACTGTAGGGACTGAGGCCCTGTGGCTCTCTGGACGTGTGCACAGAGCTCAGCTCAAAGGCGTGCGCCACCACTGCCCAGCAGCAGATGGCCTTCTTAACATTTATTTCCCTCTGTGACAGCCTTTTTTTTTTTTTTTTTGGTTCTTTTTTTGGAGCTGGGGACCGAACCCAGGGCCTTATGCGCTTCCTAGGCAAGCGCTCTACCACTGAGCTAAATCCCCAACCCCGTGACAGCCTTTTCTTAAGTAGACCAGTCTGATCTCAAACTGGCATATAATCCTGCCTTAGTTTTTCCAGCATTTATGTTACAAGTGTATGCTATGCCTTTAATCCCAGCACTTGGGAGACAGAGGCAGGCGGGTCTCTAGGTTGGAAACCAGCCTGGTCTATGGAGTGAATTCCAGGACAGCCAGGGATACACAGAGAAACCCTGTCTCCAAAAAAACCCCCAAACCTCAAACCTTTACGATTGCTATTGTCATTGTTTATGTGCACTTGTATGTTTCTATGAGTATGGGTGAACATGCACTCTGGTGTGCACATGGGTTGGTGAGGAAACAGGGCTGTGGTTTGTTCTACATTTCTGGGGTTGGGGACTGAATTTGGGCTGTTTGTCGGCTTCTGAGGTAAGCGCTTCCACCGGCTGAGCCATCTCACTGGTCAGTCTTTATCTTCCTGATGTTTTGCTCCCCGGGTTTAATAACAGCTCCAACTATTTTCGGCTAGAGTCTAAACTCTTTCCTGCCCAGAACATTGCCGTCCTAGTTGGTGCTCTTGCTTGTGGCTTGCACACCTCTATAAGCTGGTCCAGACCTTTGACCACGGCAGCAATGCTGTTGTTTTAAGCTCATTGACTGAGGCTGGATACCTGTTTTGTTTTGTTTTGTTTTTTGGTGCTGGGGACCGAACCCAGGACCTTGCGCTTGCTAGGCAAGTGCTCTACCACTGAGCCAAATCCCCAACCCCTGGATACCTGTTTTTAATGGAGTTATCAATTAGCTGCCCTCCAGAAGACTTGGGTCTTTCTGATTCACCTTCTTCCTCTTCTGCCTTAGGTCCATGAGGAAGGAGATGACTCTAGCTTTGTCAGTCTTTCTCGACTGGGCCCATCTCTAAGGGAGAAAGACCTGGAAATGGAGGAACTGATACTGCAGGATGAGACACTACTAGAGACCATGCAGAACTACATGGACGCCTCCCTGATATCCCTCATTGAGGATTTTGGAGAGGTAAGCTGGGACAGGGCTTGGAGTTCTTCAGAGAGGATCTTTGCCTGGGATTTTGTCTTGAATCTTTGGAGTTGTTTCAGCAATGGCTTTGTTTTCTCATGTCCTTGGCCTTAGATGTCCAACCTGAGTCCTTGAAAGATTAATTTTTTTAATGTTTATTATTATTTTTTAAATGGAGTTAGACTGCAGACTGTCAAGTACAGTCTATGAAGGATGCCTTCAGCTTGGACTGTGGTCCAGAGCTTATTCTCCTTTCAGGGTCTTTGACCTACATGTCTAGGAGGTTCATAGACATTGCTTTCAAGCCTAATTCAGGATGGTTTCCTGAGTTTCTTATGCCTCACGAATGTATAAGAGTGTGAAGCCCAAGCTTAAGACCCACTCTAACCCGTCTCAGCACTACAGAGTTGGGTGAACAGTAAAAGATTGGAACCATGCTTCCTGCTACTCAGATCCTTCTTGCTGGCAAACTAAGTGAGTCTGGGAGATTAGTTCTCTTGGCACTTAGTTCTTTTTGTGGCCTAGTAGGTTATTAGAGATCTGTGGGTCCTCTTGTCTTCCTGGAGCAGAGCAGGCTATCTTTGGAGGACCAGAATGAGATGTCGCTGCTCACAGCTCTGACGGAGATCTTGGACAATGCAGATTCTGAGAACCTGTCCCCGTTTGATACCATTCCTGATTCAGAGCTGCTCGTGTCTCCTCGGGAGAGCTCCTCTGTGAGTATATGGGATCAGGGAGGGACACAGCTAGCCCACAGGTTCCAACCCCATCTGTGAGCCTGTTCACACAGTTCTGTGCAAACTGGATTGGGGTCTTCCTTCCTCTTAGCTGCACAAGCTGCTCAATCTCTCTCGGACACCTCCAGAACGTGACCGCATCCCCGCAATGGACCCTTTGGGGCCCAGCGTAGGAAGTAGTCGGGTGAGTGGGGTAAGTGACCTGGAACCCTCCAGAAGCACAGATGGGGAGGACATCTGGAAAGCACGTGCTGAGGAACACTTCCTGAGTCTGTTCTTCTCCTGTAGGTTGAGATGTCCCTTGCAGATTCTCCGTGGGACTTCTCTCCACCTCCTTTCTTGGAAACTTCTTCCCCTAAGCTGCCTAGCTGGAGATCCTCAAGACCAAGACCTCGATGGGGTCAGTCCCCTCCTCCCCAGCAGCGCAGTGATGGAGAGGAGGAGGAAGAGGTTGCCGGCTTCAGTGGTCAGATGCTTGATGGCGAACTTGACAACTCGGTGAATACCTTGGATTTCCCCATGCACCTGGCATGCCCTGAGGAAGAAGACAAGTCAGGGGCAGCAAATGTGGCAGTGTCAGCACCTGGTGACGAGAGCATCTCCTCCTTGAGTGAGCTGGTACGGGCCATGCATCCCTACTGCTTACCCAACCTCACCCAGTTGGCATCACTTGACGCTGAACTTCAGGAACAGGCTGATGATTTGACACTGCCTGAGGGTTGTGTGGTGCTGGAGATTGTGGGCCAGGCAGCCACAGCTGGTGATGACCTGGAGATCCCAGTGGTGGTGCGGCAGATTCCTTCTGGATCCCAGTCTGTGCTCCTAGATGAGTCTGTAGGGACTGATCCTGCCTTGCAGCTACTCATGCCCACCATGGAGCCTGGAACAGAAGATGGTGTGCCTAAAGTTGCTCCTTGCCCTGATCAAGAATTATCACTGAACTCTGCCTGCTTATTGGAGCCCAGGGAAATCATGGAGTCATTGGCCCCCAAGGAGCCTCAGAACCTACCTGCCAATGCAAGTGAGGGTTCTCAGAGAGTTCCCAGAAAGGGTAGGAAGAAGAAGAAGAAGGAGCAGCCAACAGCCTGTTTGGAAGGCTGTACCAGGAGGCTGAGGTCATCTTCTCGTGGACAGTCTACTGTGGCTACAGAGGTGAACTCTCAGGCAGGCAACTTACAGAAACAGCCTCAGGAAGAGCTTCAGAGAGAGACTGCGCCCCCTCAGAGCAGAGGGAAGCCACGGGCTTGGGCTCGGGCATGGGCAGCTGCCTTGGAGAAAACTGGGTCTGAAGACCCAGAGGACCAGAATGCAGGACAGGATAGTCCTGCTGAGGAAGATGTTCTAGAACTCCGTCCTAAGCTGGTGGAGACTAGCCAAGCCAACCCCACGCTCTCACTAAACGACTCTGCTCGAGCTGACTCCATCCCAGTTAACTCTGTTGAAGGTGACTCCACTGCAGTGGACACTGCTGTATCTGTTGACCAGGCTTCATCTTGTACAGAGCTGGTTGGTTCTCTCTCAGGAGGCTCAATTCTGACTAGCCCAGTCCTGGATGACAGGACAGGAGTTGAACCTGCAGCGGCTATTCCCACTTCAAATCACTTGTCTCCAGCTGATGCTATCCTAGCTAACCCAGGGACAGCTGACCCTGCTCCAAATGGCCTGGCTCCAGGAGATCCTGTGCTAGTTAAGTGCAGACCAACTGATCCTAGACGTGCAGCTGCTGCTGCCGCTGCTGCTCAGGGGCCTCGTCCTTCCCTAGAGGCCTCAGACCATCCTAAGGTCATTACCCCTGAAGTCAAGGATGCTGGAGGTCCTCTGAAGGTGGAAGGTAGTACCAGTGCTACAACCCAGGAAGCCAGACCTCGGCCCCTCAGCCTATCTGAGTACCGTCAACGACGGCGGCAACGGCAAATAGAAGCAGAAGACAGGAATTCTCAGCCCCCAGCTGGAAAGTGGCCGAGTCTCCCAGAGACGCCCAAAGGGCTGGCAGATATCCCTTGTCTTGTTCCTTCAGCCCCAACCAAGAAGACAGCCTCACAGAGAAGCCCTATAGCTGTACCAGAGACTTGTTCTGTATCTGTGGGTTCTAACCCTGCTTCCCCTACTCCTGAGCCATCTGCAAGCAAACTTATGGTTTCAACTCACTCTGAACAGGTGTCATCTCATGAGATGCCACTTCCAGTTAGACTTCCCCCTCCTACATTGCAGTCTATGGCTCCTGCTGGGCCCACCCCTTCTACAGTGCCCACGCCATTGCCTTTCCCTCCGAGCTTACCTCCTCTGCTTCCTCTTCCTGCAAGTGGCCCTGGTGTCCCCAGCCTGCCCCCACCTCCTTTGCAACCTCCTGGACTTCCAGTATCAATGAGACAAATGCCACCTGACCCCTATACTCAGTATGCCCCTGTGCCGCCCTGGCCTTGTTACCCCTCTGTATCTCCTTCTGGCTATTCTTGTCTGCCCCCACCACCAGCGATGCCCATAGTGTCGGGTACCCCTGGTACCTATGCTGTACCCCCAACTTGCAATGTGCCTTGGGTACCCCCTCCTGCACCAGTCTCACCTTACAGCTCCAGCTCTGCCTATGGGTCCCTTGGGTGGGGCCCAGGGTTGCAACAGCCTCCCTTTTGGTCTACTGTTTCTCCACCTCCATTGTCTTCAGCCTCTACTGGTAGAGCTGTTCCCCCACCCAGTATGGAACCCAGTAACAGTTCAGCTGGTCCTCCGGAAGATACACTTCCTGTGCCAGTGACCCCTTCCCTGAGCTCTCGGCCAGCCAGCCCCATAGCTCCACCAGCAGAACCTACAAAGCTGGAGGCCCAGCCAGTGCCTGTCTCTCCCCAACCGAAACACAAAGTGTCCCCTGTGGTACAGAGTCCCCAGATCAAGGTTCTACCAACTCTGTCTGCTGAGGGCGTGGCTATTGGGGAATCTGAATCAGAGAGGCTAAAGCCGGAGACCCAGGAGAACAGACCAAGGGAGAAGCCTATCTCTACGGCTACGAAGGCTGTTCCGTTACCAAAGCAGAGCACTGTCGCAAAGCTGCCTGCCGTCCATCCAGCCCGGCTAAGGAGGCTGTCCTTCCTGCCCACCCCACGTGCTCAGGGTTCTGAGGATGTGGTGCAGGCATTCATCAGTGAGATTGGTGAGTGACATTGTGCAGGGGCTGGCTGGAAGTGTCACCCATGGGACGGGAGGGAGGAGGGACTTCCATGAGGCTGCCCTTTGTTGGGTTTCTTTGAGCGTGTTCTTGAGATGTAGCTCTAGTTTTACTTGAGTTATTGCTGTGTACTCCTTCCTCGGTTCACTCACTTTGGTGCACAGGGAGGCATGTAAAGGGAAAAGCAAGGAGGTTTTGGGGCCTATAGACTCAGTTGGTGAAGGCTAGATTTTAATCCTATGTTCTTTCACAGGGATTGAAGCATCAGACCTGTCCAGTCTGTTGGAGCAGTTTGAGAAATCAGAAGGTGAGGAAACCTAGGTAGTTTTGTTCCAACTCTTATTTTTGTCTATGCTTCCTTTGGGTCTAGCCTTATAGTAGCTTGAACTGGGGTAGAGGGTAGAGGACAGTGTCGACCATCAGAAGTGCCACTTACTTGGCACAGGGAGACAGCATTTCATCTGGGAGAGTAGTCTAAGCTAGGGACATGTGACATAGTCTTAGTAATTTAAAGAGGAGAGGACGCAGGGAGGGTAGGATCGAATGGGGACTTTTTCTGTAGAGAGCTTTTTTTTTTTTTTTTTTTTTTTTTTTTTTTTTTTTTTCGAGCTGGGGACCAACCCAGGCCTTGCGCTTCCTAGGTAAGGCTCTGCATGAGCTAAATCCCCAGCCCTCTGTAGAGAGCTTTGAGAGGTGGGATTTCATATGATTTTTGTAGCATATAAGACAGAAAAAAGAGGTATTGGATACTTCCTATGAGATGCATTTGGAGGGCTCAGTGGTTAAGAGCACTGGCTGCTCTTCTAGAGGTCCTGAGTTCAAATCCCAGCAACCTCATGGTTGTTTACAACCATCTATAGTGATTTCTGATGCCCTCTTCTGGCATGCAGGAGGACATGCAGATAGAGCACTCAGACATAAAATGTCTTTTTTTCTTTTCTTCTTCTTGAGGCACATGTTTTTTTTTTTTTTTCGGAGCTAGGGATCGAACCCGGGCCTTGCACTTCCTAGGCAAGCACTCTACCACTGAGCTAAATCCCCAACCTCGAGGCACATGTTTTTAATCCCAGCTCTCAGAAGGCAGAAGTAAGTCAATCTCTTGAGTTGCAGGCCAGCCTGGTCTGCAGAGTTCCAGGACAGAGCAAGTTTCAGAACAGAGAAACCCTGTCTGGGGGAGAGAGGGATCCATTAGAAGACAGTGAGGAGCTGGACTTTCATAAGACGAAGCATGTGCTAGGTGCCATGAAGATTACTGTATTATCTTCTGGAGGAACTTACTGTATCAGGGAGAAGCCATGCTTAGCCTGTGCCATGGTCTTAGACAAGTCTAAGGTCAAGTATGGTACGTACATTTATTCCCATCAGATCTTTGAGTTCAAGGCCATCTTGGTTTTATGTGGTGAGTTCCAATCCTGCTGGACTACATACGAAGACCCTATTTCAATTTATGGCTAGGAAATAACTAATTTGGTCCATCAATTTGAACTCTCACATTCAGTTGGGAATGGGTATTTCTGAGCAGAAAAGAAATAATTAAATCTCATTGATTAGATAGCATTGGAAGAGACTGAATCTGAGCTCACTGGGGTTATCTAGGCCAAACTTCTTACTTCTTCTCTGGATATCAGAATGCACTTCTATGCCGCTTCAGTTTGGAACATCTGGTTGGGCTTTTAACTAGTATGATTTCTTTGCAGCCAAAAAGGAGTGTCCTCTCCCGGCTCCTGCTGACAGCGTGGCTGTAGGAAACTCAGGGTAAGTATGGAGAGATGAGTGAGCGAGTTACCCTACAGCTGTTGGTCAGCAGCCAGCCCGCACTCCAAGACTGCCCACCGGACACCTTTGTGGCAGGGATGTTCATCCGCTCTAGTGTCTTCCCCTATTTTTTGTTCCCTTCTCTATTGCCACCAGACACTGTCAGGGGTAATGAGTTGGGGAGGGTATGTACTATCAGGAATTCCAAGTGCCTTGGAGGTGCCCCCTAATTTTTGCAAGTTATTGGGGACTTTTTCTCCTCTGCTGTCAGACTTCGGGCTTGTGCAGTGCTGATGATGGGATCGTGTAAAGTAGGGGAAATAGCAGGGGCTCCCCTAACTCCTTGGAGGACACAGGCACCTGAACCCCTTTACTTTGCAGTATTCTAACAACGAGAGGCCTTATTTTTCACATTTTTAATCTGCTGAGCATGTCCTTCATACTGGTTTCAGTTGAACTTGGTAGCAAGTTTCCTTACCAAAGGAGGGGGTGGGGGCTCTGTTCAGGATCATTTCTCTGAAGGTTCTACCCAGTCAGCCAGCCTGAATCGAGTGAGCCCCATCTACGTAGACATTGGTCACTAAGACCCTTCAGTGCTGGGGCCACATTGGGCATCCTTTCTTTTCTACATACCTTTCATTGCTTTTTGAGGAAAGCAGATGTACAAGATATTGAGGCAATGAACCAGGCTTTCCCTTTTCCCCTGCCAGCAGCATTGACACTCCCCAGGAGAAGAAACCCCTAGACCGGTTACACGCCCCAGAACTGGCCAACGTGGCAGGTGGGTTCAGGTTGTACTCCGGCTCTTAGACTGTGCAGCACATGTGCAGTATCTGCCGTGCGTCAAGTGTGTGTCGGCGTTGGGTGCAGACATCTGATGTCCATTGTTGTGCTCATGGGCAAGGGGGCAGATGTGTTCAGTTGGAAGTGAAGGCAATAAGGGGAGGGTTGTATAGACTGTTGTCCTAAGCTGAAAACAATCACTGCTGTCAGTCAAGTGTTGGTAGCTTTTAGGGGATAAACTCAACAGTCTGAAGTACAGAAGCAACTAGTTTGCTATTTGCAGCTAGTGGTTTGGTTTGACCCAGAGAGTAGAAGCTGATCTAGGGAACAAACAAGAGTTAAGGCTGGAGGTCAAATTATGGGAACTTTGAATGCCATATTAAGCTGCTTAAACTTCATCCTGTGTGTGTATTGGAGAAACAATTGAAAACGCATTCTCACATTGATTATTGTGGATGGTGTGTCTAGCAGGAATCTAGAAAACAGAAAAGCCAGAAGGGACGTAGGTAAGTTTATGGTATGAGTCTAGGTAAGATGCAACCTAGACATTAGGTAAGGCTGGTGGAGGAGTGCGTTTAAGCATGAAAATGATTCGGTGAATTAGGTAGAACCTGGTCACTAGGAGGTTTAGGTAGTTGAATGGCTGACCTCAGTCAGGTATGGATCTCATTTATAAAAGCACTGAGAGAACTCGGACTGTTGTTGATGTTAGTGCACTCTGAGCAGTGGGGTCTTAAGCCTAGAAACAGAGTTTGAACTATTGAACTGGATCTCACCCTGCTATCTCCATCCTCCCTCCCCCCACAGGGCTCACCCCGCCAGCTACCCCTCCCCACCAGTTATGGAAACCCCTGGCTGCTGTCTCACTGTTGGCCAAAGCCAAATCTCCTAAATCTACCGCCCAAGAGGGAACCCTGAAGCCTGAAGGAATTACAGAGGCCAAACCTCCAGCTGCAGCCTGCCTCCAAGAAGGGGTTCGTGGCCCTAGTCCAGTCCATGTGGGCTCTGGGGACCATGACTATTGTGTCCGAAGCAGGACACCCCCAAAAAAGATGCCTGCCCTAGTCATTTCAGAGATGGGCTCTCGATGGAATGTCAAGCGCCATCAGGACATCACTATCAAACCTGTCTTGTCATTGGGCTCAGCTGCCCCCCCACTCCCATGCACAACCACTTCCCAGGAGCCGCTTGATCACAGGACTAGCAGTGAGCAGGCAGCGCCTTGTTTTGCCCCATCCACTTTGCTGTCTCCTGAGGCCTCACCCTGCCGGAATGAAATGAACACTAGGACTCCCTCTGAGCCCCCAGACAAGCAGCGGTCAATGCGCTGTTACCGAAAAGCCTGCAGATCAGTCAGCCCCCCAAGTCGGGGCTGGCAAGGCCGCCGTGGCCGTAGCAGCCGTTCTGTCAGCTCTGGGTCCAGCCGGACCAGTGAAGCATCCTCATCCTCATCGGTGTCTTCCTCATCCCGGTCCCGGTCCAGGTCCCTCTCCCCCCCAAACAAGAGGTGGCGAAGGTGAGCTTTGATGGCCTGTTAGAGTCTGCCCTTTGGGAAGTCCTGCACTCTTGTGGTTTCCTTTGAACTTTCAGTCACTAGGGCTTTATTCCTTTTCATGGATTGTTGGAGTCTAGGATACTCCTCAAGTTTCCGTTTACTTGAGATGTGGCTTGGGCAGATAGCGTTTGGTCTGATTGGGGTTATTTCATACTATTATAATCGATGCTTATGGTGGTATTTGGTATTTTCTTGTTGTTAACAAGGGTAGTGGGTCAATCTTACACGTTGGTGAGATGGCTCAGTAGGTAAAGATGCATGCTGCTAGGCTCAGTGACTTGAGTGTGGTGACACCTGGAACTGTATGGTGGAATGAAGCAAACAGTTCTCAAAAGTTATCCTCTGACCCCTGTATGCCTGCTTTGCATACACTGTTAAATTGTGTGCAGTTGTATGTAATTGTTAAAAGAAGGGAGATCCGTGTGGGGTGGTGCTGCAGTTGGTGTACATCAGTCAGTAGAGTGCCTGCCTCAAAAGCATGAAGCCATTGATTTGATTCCCAGCACTTCAGAAATTAGACATTTACATGCCTATAATCCTAGCACTGAGGAGGTGGAGACAGAAGGGTCACAGGTTAAGTTATCCTTGACTACATAAAGAGTTTGGGGCAGTCTGGGGTATATGAGACACTGTCTCAAAAAAAAGAAAATAACAAACCAAAAACGGTGCTTTAGCACTTATGACCTGTCTTAAGAGATGGCTGTGAACAGTAGTTCTGACATGGTAAACTCCCTCCCTCTCACCTTAGTTAAGGAATTCCTTTGAGATATAGCAGAGGAACACTTAGAATTCAGGCTATTGTACCTCGCCCCAGAACTGCAGAGTAGCTGTCAAAACTAGTGTTAGGGGCTGGAGAGATGGCTCAGGGGTTAAGAGCACTGACTGCTCTTCTAGAGGTCATGAGTTCAATTCCCAGCAACCACATGGTGGCTCACAACCATCTGTAATGCCCTCTTCTGATGCCTCTGAAGAAAGTGACAGGGTACTCACATACATGAAATAAATAAATCTTAATAAATTAAAAAAAAGATTAAAAAAGAAAAACCTAGGGTTAGCTAGTCCTCCATCTCCCCAGTCTTCCCTGAACGTCCTTCCTCTATCTCATTTCAATGGCACAGTGGAAAACATGCAGTCATCAAAGCTCAGTATTAATAGAGGTGTATCAAGGATGCAGAAGGCCATGGCATAGTCCTCAGCACCAAGAGAAGAACTCTGCATACTAGGGACGGCAGCACAATCCCAGTGCTGGCAAAGACAGGGAAAAGAGAATCACAAGTTGAAGGCCGGTTTGGGCTATGTAGTAAGGCCCCCATCTCAGGGAAAAGGGTAATAAAAATATGTAAAACTGTAAAAATGCTTGATGTATCTAAAATTTTATGAAGGCTCTCCCACTCATTACCTGCAAATAAACTCTTCTGAAACTTTCTTTTCCTTTCCTTTCTCTATGGTCCTGAACATCCTGACAGGGAGCGAGTCTGCCCTGGCTGAGGTGGTGGACATATCTGTCCCACTCCCATCATTCCTGTGCCCTTTATTACAGGTCCAGCTGCAGTTCCTCTGGACGGTCCAGAAGATGTTCCTCCTCTTCCTCTTCTTCCTCCTCATCTTCATCGTCCAGTTCCAGAAGCCGGTCTCCCTCTGTGTCCCCTTGCAGGAGAAGTGACCGGAGGCGGCGGTGAGCATGAACATGTGTTTGAGGGCAGTGCATCTCAGGATGCCAGGCAGGTGCCTGAGAGTTCTGAGTCTTGACTTGTGTCTGGGGCTGATGGTACCTCTCTTGTCAGGTACAGCTCTTACCGTTCAAATGACCATTACCAAAGGCAGAGAGTACTGCAGAAGGAGCGTGCAATAGTGAGTAGGGCAGCAGGGGGTCATGGGAGGAGGGGCTTACCCTGTGCCATGAGCTCAGGGCCATCAACAGCTGCAGCTCTGGCTCAGTGTCACTTGTCCTTCATCCAACATAGGAAGAGAGAAGGGTGGTCTTCATTGGGAAAATACCTGGCCGCATGACTCGGTCGGAGCTGAAGCAGAGGTTCTCTGTTTTTGGAGAGATTGAGGAGTGTACCATTCATTTTCGTGTCCAAGGGTAAGTCCTTTTTTTTATTTTTTTTTATTTTTTTCGGAGCTGGGAACCAAACCCAGGGCCTTGCACTTGCTAGGCAAGTGCTCTACCACTGAGCTAAATCCCCAACCCCTCCAAGGGTAAGTCTTAAAGTTAGGGTGTTTATTCCATTAAATTTTTACAGCTTGATGTTTCTCTGTCATTCCTGTCTTTGATTGGGCTGGGCTGGGTGGGGTTCCCTTTAGTTTTATAATCAGAGGATTGGCCATTGGGGAAATGAGAAAAAACACCTCTGTACCTTGGGTCTTCTCCATGACCTGTGCCCAAATGGCTCACCCTTTCCACTAGTGACAACTATGGTTTCGTCACTTACCGGTATGCTGAAGAGGCATTTGCAGCCATTGAGAGTGGCCACAAGTTGCGGCAGGCAGACGAGCAGCCCTTTGATCTCTGCTTTGGGGGCCGAAGGCAGTTCTGCAAGAGGAGTTACTCTGATCTTGGTGAGTGATGGAGAAGAGCTTGACAACATTTGATAGAAAAGCTAGATTTGGATTTGACATTCAGAGAACCAAAATGGCGGGTGAGTGGGAAGGGGCCCTCCCACATTCTTCACAAGTAAGACAGTTTGACTGCATCAGCTTCTTGGATGGGCCTTGGCTCCCATTTGAGAAGTGTGGTGAGAGACCCTAATGTTTGTCCCTCTCTGCTTCTGTAGACTCCAATCGGGAAGACTTTGATCCTGCTCCTGTCAAGAGCAAATTCGATTCTCTTGACTTTGATACATTGTTGAAACAGGCCCAGAAGAACCTAAGGAGGTAACCCTGGGCTTTGCTCCCCCACCCATTTTCTCTGGAGGTGTCCAACCTCTCAACCCCCTCCCCTACTCTAGGGGAGAGAGCTGCTAGTGTGGAAAGACTTTTATAAGGAAATGAAAAAAAGTTAAATAAAAATATGTTAAATCGGGATTTTTAAGTGGTATTTGGTTTTTAATAACAGGTATGAACAAATTAACTTGGCTTTATATGTAAGGTGGGTCTGAGGGGAACATCTAATAAACATGAAGTAGAGGGAACTCCAGAGTGTCCTTTCTGTGTCCTGATGTCTGGTTTATTTGGTATTTCTATGAACACAATCAAGGCCTTCACTGAGGTCCTAGGACCAACCGACCCCTCTTCTAGTTAGGTGTAAGGCCACATTGACTTAGTTAATTTGGCTTCCTACATCTATCACATGTAAAGACTTCTCAGATTTGAAAGACGTAAATTTACATTATATTTTGTCAGTCTCCTGTATCCTAGTCTGTCCTAGTTTACTGTGTAGCTAAAGATGACCTTGAGCCTCTGCTCCTCTACCTCCCAAGTGCTAGGATTTCGAACACACACGTTATTACATCTGGTTTATATGGTGCTGGGCATTGAACCCAGAGTTTTTTGTATGTTAGGCAAGCACTCTACCAGCCCTATCCCCCAGCCTGTTTGTGTGTGTGTGTGTGTGTGTGTGTGTGTGTGTGTGAGAGAGAGAGAGAGAGAGAGAGAGAGAGAGAGAGAGAGAGAGAGAGAGAGAGAATGAGAATGAGAATGTGTGTATAGAGGCAGTAGGATAGTTTCTTACTTAGTCCCACCATCAGGAGTGCTGACCTCTTCGTAGTCCTGAAGCTCACTAAACTGGCTTGGCCCTTGAGCCCAGCCAGCATTAGGATTGTGTAGCAACCACCACACCTGGCAGGCAGTTTGTCTTTGCCTTTAGGTTCTTATCATCACTCTGGGTTTTAGGCACTAAACCACCCCCTCGCCCTTTTTATTTTTGTAGTACTGGGTGCAGTTTGAATCCAGGGCCTCATACATAGGGAAGTAAGAGCTGTATTATTGAGCTAACATCGCCATCTTTTTGGGGGGTGGGGGGCAGATATTGTGTACACACACACACATACACACACACACACACACACACACACAGAAATGCCGTGTTGGAGGTGTGAGCCCATGTATGGGTGCCAGGGATTGATGTCAGTTATTTTGCTTCCCATCTTAGTGTTACGTGTCTGAGGCAAGAATTCCTGGCTGTCCTGGAACTGACTTTGTAGATCAGGCTGGCCTCAAACTCAGGATCCTTCTGCCTCTGCCACCTGGGTGCTGGGATTAAAGGTGTGTGCCACCACACCTCAGCTGTGTTTGAGACAGGCTCTTGCTGTTCTACAACTTGCTATCTATATCTAGGCCAGAGTAGCCTTGAACTTCTGCTGAGATAAGCATAACCAAACCCATTTTAAGATTTTGTTTTGGGGTTGGGGATTTAGCTCAGTGGTTAGAGCGCTTGCCTAGGAAGCGCAAGACCCTGGGTTCGGTCCCCAGCTCCAAAAAAAAAACCAAAAAAAAAAAAAAAAGATTTTGTTTTGAGACTATCCCAAACATAAGTGTGTGTGTTTTGAGTCATGTATGTGTGCCTGTGGGAGCTACAGAAGCCAGAAGAGAGTGTTGAGTTTCCTGGAGTCTTTAGAAAAGTCGTAAATGCTTGTGATAACTGAGCCTCTCAGGCCCCTCCCTTCATTTTCCAAAGATCTCTCTGGAATCTAGCCAGTAAGCTCCAGGGTCAGTCGTACCCTGCCAGCCCTGGGGCTACTGGTGGGAGCCTCTGCACCCTGCTTGTACAGCCTTGTCATGTATCTGAACACTCAGGTATTTATGGGTTAACATTTACACCAATCCCTTCCTGGGTTCTGTAGAGTTGTTCAGACTGGACTGAAACCCCAGTTCTCCTGCCTACTCTCTCACAGTGACAGCCTGTGCATGGAGATATTTTAGAATACAGACACTTGTGGGATGGAGAAGATACAGTTTTGGGTTTTTTTTTGTTGTTGTTGTTTGTTTGTTTGTTTTCTGAAGCCAGGGTTTTTCTGTATAAACCTGACTATCCCGGATCTCACTCAAGGGATAATTGCTTCTGCCTTCAAAGTGTTGGGATTATAGTATTTCAAACTCAAAAGAACTCCTCTTCCTCCTCCTCTGCCCCACCCTCCTCTCCCTCTCTCCTCAGATCTACCTACTTTTGTCTCTCAACCCTGGGTTTCAAGGCAGTTGCCACCAAGCCTATGAGAATAAAAGTTTTCTCAACTGGGGTTTGTGTCTATTAAGTGTTTCAGGTAAGCTCACCAATTTAATTTGATCACCGTCCTGGCGCGTGGATTTTTTTTTTTTTTTTTTTTTTTTTTCTTTCGGAGCTGGGGACCGAACCCAGGGCCTTGCGCTTGCTAGGCAAGCGCTCTACCACTGAGCTAAATCCCCAACCCCGTGGATTTTTTTTTTAAAAAAATTAATATGGATGGATGGCTAGAAGCACCTCCTCTGGGAAATAGGATAACATTTCTTTTTAGAAGGAGCGACTGTTTTGAGGAAAGTAAAAGGTGTTCACAGGAAGTGCATCTTTATTGTTTCGTGAGGGATAACTATGTGACCTGGAAAATAGCTGATAGTGGAGTTTTCAGAATTCAGTGTGACTTCTGACTTAAGGAAGAAAGGGTTATTGAGTCCCTTGATCTTTTCTCTGGAATGAACCCGTGCTCTCCTCCCCCTCTTCGAATTGTGTATGGTTGGGATAACAGTCTTTAAACCTAGCTGTGACTGACAATCAATGTGGGATACTAACACCTTTGTCACCACAACTTTTAGGATTGCCTTATGATTTGAGTCTCACTGGGTGTGAAGGATGTGAAGAAGTCATTGTTGGTGGGAGCTTGAGCAGTAGACGACACCTCTAGAAAGGTGAAAGAGACTCGAGTTCTCCATTCCTTTGATTATCGTGGGGTCTGAATAGCAGCCGGGGCTTGGAAACTACATTTCTATAGATAGAAGTCCATTCAGCAGAGATAATGCGCGGGAAGTTGCAAGTTTTCCCGCCTCGGTCGGGAGCGTGACCTCTGACGTAAAGCTCCGCCTCCTTAGGGGGGGAGGCTAGTGGGCTCCGCCCTTTACAGGATGACGACGCGTGTGAGACCGGAAGGAACTTATAGATTTCGCCTGCGTCTTGCCTCCGGGGCGGAGGGAGCCCTGCCTGGTGGGGGCCACTCTTCCGCTGCGCGCCGCGCGACGTGATGACGACACTGGGCCCGCCCTCTACCCTGGCTGTGCTCTGGAGTTCTTCAGTCGTACCGCGTGCGCAACGGTAGTGACGCGTTTAACCCGGAGTATGGCGGATACCGGCTTGCGCCGCGTGGTTCCCAGCGACCTTTATCCCCTTGTGCTCGGCTTTCTGCGAGATAACCAGCTCTCAGAGGTGGCCAGTAAATTTGCAAAAGCGACAGGCGCTGTGAGTCCTTGGTTTGGTCTGCGGGCCGGGGTGGGACGACTCTCTAAGGTAGTCTAGGCCTTGGCAGGTTTAGAAGTGAAGAAATCGAGGTCTGGGGTCTGTCAGTCTAATGTCTGTGAAGCCTCTCTGCCGACCTTTCTAAGGCTTGAGGTCTCGGCATCTCTTTCCATCACGTCTGACTAGCTCCGAATCTTATGGCTTTTGGTGAGTTTTGCAGTGGTGGCAGGCATGGGTCCCTCGTGACCTAGGACATGTGGCGATAGATCCCTCCCGGAGCATTGGTTTGCCGGTGCCTGCTTCTGCTGTACTTTTTGTTGGACTTACACTTGGTTGCAGTTTTACCTGAGACTCAAAGATAAATTGTTACTAGTGAAGGCTAGGATTCTATTTATTTATACACTTTAAAAAATGAGTAAGTGCAGGGATAAACTGCGTAGCAATGAAAGCTAGGATTTCATTATTTATTTAGTTACTTAATGAATGAGTGCAGGGATAGGCTGCTTTCAGTATACCATAGAAGGCGTGAGCATCTTTCCCTGTCAAGTTGGCACTGGGCTTGGAGCTCCAGGTAGTGATATAAAGCAAATGGAGGCTTAGGCCAGATCCACCACTTTCTACATTGATGATCCTGGGCATCCTTTTATTTAAGACAAAGTTCAACCCTTTATATTGTGTATAAAAGTCCTTGTAGAGTGGAAGATGGATATAAACTTCTGTCCCTCTTGCCTCAGCCTCCTCATCCTAAGCATGCCTGAACATAGCAGGATGCCATTTTGGTTTTTGTTGTCAAGACAAGAGTTTCTCTTTGTGTAGCCTTGGCTGTCTTGCAACTCACTTTGTAGACCAGATTGTCCTTGAACTCAGCTCTCACTCTGCCTACCAAAAGCTGGGATTAAAAGGTGTGTATCACCATGCTCAGCCCAATTTACAGCTTTTGAGTGAATGAGATTCACCAAGCGAAAAATACACAAACCAGTAATCTCATTGTAGACACACAGGGACCACGGGATGATTGACAGCTATTGTGTCACTTCAAATCCATGTAAGAGAGCAAAATTAGAGGGTTGGGGATTTAGCTCAGTGGTAGAGCGCTTGCCTAGGAAGCGCAAGGCCCTGGGTTCGGTTCCCAGTTCCAAAAAAAAAGAAAAAAGAAAAAAAAAAAGAGAGCAAAATTAAGTGAAGGAATGTGAAATGTCTCGTCTGCATCTTAAGAAAAGCTTTAGTGTTCATGGAAACACCTTGAAAGACTGTGTAGACTTACGGTCTTTTTTTTTTTTTTTTTTTTTCAGGGGGATAGCATGACTGACAATTTAGGTTTTTTTTGCTTTTTTTCTATTTTTGAGAATGTCTCATCGTGTAACCCTGGCTAGCCTGGAACTCACTATGCAGAGTAGACTGGCCTCCCAGAGATGCCCCTGCCTCTGATTCCTCAGTGTTGGAATTAAAGGCTGCACCATCATAACTGCCTGGTCCCCTCCTGTTTCTGTGGCCATTTTTGACCTGGCCTTGGCCTTATGATCTTCCTGCCTTAGATCCTGGGAATCTTGGGTTACAGGCCACCAGACCATTTGAGGTAATCTCCTTCTTTGTAGTAAAATAAGGGGGTTTTTGTCACAAAAGGAAGTGATCAGGTCAGTCTCATAATAAGAGAGTTTTTTTTTTTTTTTTGTTTTTTTTTTTTTTTTTTTCGGAGCTGGGGACCGAACCCAGGGCCTTGCGCTTGCTAGGCAAGTGCTCTACCACTGAGCTAAAGACAGGGGGTCTCAATATATAGTTATGGCTGTCCTGGGGCTCACTGTGTAGACTTAAACTCATCTCTGCTTGTCTCTCCTTCCCACATGCTAGAATTTAAGGCATATGCCACCACACCTGGAGCCTTTGTTTGCTTATGTATTCTCTCATGCACGTTGGTGGTTTGCCTGCATGTAAATGTGTGTGATGTGTTAGATTCTGGAGTTCAGACAGGAGAGAGCTACCATGTGGGTGCTGGGAATTGAGCCAATTCTCCAGCCCCGCCTTTCTGACTTTTTTTTTTTTTTTTTTTTTTGCTTTTCTGACTTTTAAAATTCAATTTTTTAGGAAAAAAGTTAATAGTTAGAAAATATGAAGCCACAGGTGTCAGGATTGCATGAATCTGGAGTTAACAGATGTGGGCGCTGGTAAAAGTGTGGATGGAAAGGCATAGGAATGGCTATGCTATAAAGTTTTCATGTTCAGTGTTAGGTGATATGTAAGTGGAATATTTTTCTCCTAATTTATACAAGTAGGAAAAGTCTTAAGATGTAACATCCATTTCAAATTGAGTAGGTAGTTAAAATAACTTTTTAAAAAAGATTTATTATATATAAATACACTGTATGTAGCTGTCTTCAGACACATCAGAAAAGAGCATGAGATCTTATTACACATGGTTGTGAGCCAACATGTGGTTGCTGGGATTTGAACTCAGGACCTCTTAACCACTGAGCCATCTCTCCAGCCAGTAAAACAACTTTTGAGACAAGGTCTCTTTACATAACCCTGGTGTCCTGGAACTCTGTATATAGTCCAGTTGGGCCTTGGCCTCACAGATCTGCCAGTCTGTCTTCCCAGTGCTGGGACCATGCCAGGCTGACAAATTACATTGATCAAAGAGTAACAGAATCTGACCGAGAGACACTTTCCTTAACCAAGCCTCTTTTCTTACAGACACAGCAGGACGCCAATGCCTCTTCCCTCTTGGACATTTATAGCTTCTGGCTCAAGTAAGCTTTCCTTGTTGTACTTGGGTTATTTTCTCCTCTAGGTGGGCTGGGTTGGGCTCCTTGGGTTGAGAAGGTCGATCTCTCAGAAACCAGCCTAATCTACATCAACAGGTCCACCAAAGCCCCGAAGGTGAAACTGCAGTCAAATGGACCAGTGGCCAAAAAGGCTAAGAAAGAGACTTCATCCAGTGACAGCAGTGAGGACAGCAGTGAGGAAGAGGACAAAGCCCAAGTTCCCACACAGAAGGCTGGTGAGGCTGTGTGAGGTGTGGGGTGGGGCAGGGCTCCAGAGAGACCCTATGGCACCTGCCTGGAGGGCTTGTTTTCATGGGCACTTATATTTCTTTCTACTCAGCCGCCCCTGCCAAGCGAGCCAGTTTGCCTCAGCATGCTGGGAAAGCAGCAGCCAAAGCTTCAGAGAGCAGCAGTAGTGAAGAGTCCAGTGAGGAGGAGGAGGAGGAGGACAAAAAGAAAAAGCCTGTCCAGGTATGTAGCCTTGGCTGTAAGGAAGGCTCAGAAATGAAACTAAATGGGGCATCTAGCTTGGCCGGCTGGGTGGTGTAGGCCGCTCTATATTGCATAATTCTGGGGGCTTATGGAGATGCTGAAGTCTGAATGATGAGATCGAGGTGCAGGCAGGATTCTCTTCTCTGCTCAGGGGCTCTGTGGTCTTCGGGGTACTGTGTAGGGCCCTGAGAATACAAGGGTTTTGGTGGGAGCTGTTGACAAGATTATGTCAGGAACTGGCTAGTTTTTATCAAGTCGCTGTTTGGATATTCTTAGATTGTATCTTTGAGTTTTTCTTGCCCTTTCAGTGGGCTCCTAAAAAAAAAGACTCCGGGCCAGCCTGGTCTACAGAGCAAGTTCTAAATAGCCAAGGCTACACAGAGAAACTGTCTCAAAAAACCCAAAATAAAAGCATCTTGTTCAGGAGCCCTTGCTCATCGTCCTGTGTTCTGTTTGTTTGTTTGATCCTCTCTGTAGCTCTGGCTGTCCTGGAACTTTTTTGTTGTTGTTGTTTTTTCTAATACTCTCTTTTTTTTTAAATTATTTACTTTATATGAGTACACTAGAAGAGGGCATCGGATCCCATTACAGATGGTTGTGAGTCACCATGTGGTTGCTGGGAATTGAACTCAGGACCTCTGGGAGAGCAGCTAGCACTTTTAATCGATGAGCCATCTCCAGCCCTATCCTGCAACTTTTGTGTTGAGCAGGCTGGCCTTGAACTTCCAGAGTTCTTTTCCTCCCACTTGCTGGTATTAAAGGCGTTTGCCACCATCTTTGCTCTCTTGTTTTAGCAGAAAGCAGTTAAGCCCCAAGCCAAGGCAGTCAGACCTCCTCCTCCGAAGAAGGCAGAGAGCTCTGAGTCCGAGTCTGACTCAAGCTCAGAGGATGAAGCACCACAGACCCAGAAGCCAAAGGCAGCTGCTACGGCAGCTAAAGCCCTGACTAAAGCCCCGACTAAAGTCCCAGCCAAACCAGGTATTTCCCTGGGAGGGGAGTTGGGACCAGTGTGAAGTGGTTGCTCTTTGCTTCCCTTAGCCAGGCGTGGCTGTAAAAGCCCCAAGATGCTCTCTCTGCCCCATCCAGATAGGTGGGGCTGGGGAACTAGAAGATAACGCCTGGAATTTGTTTGTTTGATGCAGGGTTTTGTTCTGTAGCCCTTGGCTGTCTTGGATCTCCTAGGCTGGCCTCTAACTCAGAGATCCACCCACCCCTAATGCCTTTGCCTCCCAACTGGTGGGATTGAAGGTGTTTGTGCACCACCACACCCCAGCTAAGCCTGGAAAATTTCCCCAGACCCTGTCTCAAAATTTTAGTGGGAAAAATAAGGCCGTGGATAGACAGGGCTGAGGTAGAGTAATAGCATGTGTGAGGCTTTGAGGTTAATTCTCAGTACCACACACATGTACACAGCCAGATGTGGTGAGTGTGTACCTATAATCCTTGCAGTCACAGTATGACTGCTGAAAATTTAAGGTCAGCAAGTTCTAGGCCACTCAAAGAGGAAAAAAAAAAAATCAAACAATTTAACAAAACATTATAGCTAGGACCAGTATATAAGAGAAGCAGTTTTTTTTTTTTTTTAAACTTTTCTAAGATTTGTTCTGCTTAGCAGCTCATATCACTCTTGAAGGATAGATGGTCCTGAGTCAGGGTGCTGAGGTGCAATTAAACTCAAGGTCTTAGAATCAGACTCTCCTGATGGTAGAATTCCTGGGGGATGCTGTACTGCTTGGCTGGGCGTGGTGCGGCCTGCCTTTAATTTCTATACCTGAGAGACAGGCAAGCGGATCTCGGGTCCAACCTAGCTGGAACTAGGTAATGAGGCCCTACCTCAAAAACAAACACACAGACCTTCGTTTTCCTTTAAAAACAAAGTTTTGTGGGGCTGGCTAGATGGCTCAGTGGTTGAGAGTACTTGCTACCCTGGTCCTGGGTTCACTTCCCAGCACCCACGTGGGATCTCACCACTGTCTGATGGGGTCTTCTGGTGTAGAGATGTACTTGTAAACCAAGTAGCCATGATATAAAACACATAAGTAAGTCTAGTAAATAAATAAAATGCACTTTACTTTTAAAATGTGTATGTGAGTGCCCATTCTAGTGCCCCATATGTGTGCAGTGACTCCAGAGGACTAAAGGTATGTGGTGTGGGTGCTGGGAACTGAACTTAGGTTCTCTAGAAGAACAGTAAATGCTCATAGCTGCTGAGCCATCTATCACCTTGATCTTTATTTTTTTAATCTTTAATTTTCTTTTTGTTTGCTTAAAACAGGGTTTTTGTTTTGATTTTTTTTTTCCCCCTTTTTGGTTAGTTTTCTTGAGTCAGGGTTTCTCTTTAGCCCTGGCTGTCCTGGAACTAGCTTTGTAGACCAAGGGGCTCTGAGATTCACCTACCTCTGCCAAGGGTATGCGCATCACACGTGTGGGTCAGGTCAGGTCTCACTGTAGTCCAGTGGCCTAGAGCTGGTGATTGCTCCTGCCTGGCCCTAGAGTGCTGGGATTAATGGGCGTTTCTTAGCACAGTTATACACACCTAAGCTCAGCCTGGGGTTAGAGCCTGGCGCACAGCAGAGCGAGCACCAGTGGTAAGTGTTGCATTGTCTTTTAGGTGCACACAGCCCGCATGTGTTCTCTGCTGTTCTTCACAGCCACCTGTGTTCCTTTCATTCCATTCCACAAATGAGTTGTTTCTTCCTTCTGATTAGAGTCTGAAGAGAAAGACATTAGAAGCGGGCATTATATGGTTTATTGTACGTGTGATGAATCTGCACATCTCACAGCATGCACATATAGAGCTTAGAGAACAACTTTCAAGAGTTGGTTCTCCCTATTACTATATAACATTAGAGAGACTCTTTAAGTCCGGTGGTAGCCAATGGGACATTTTTTTGAAGTTTCCCAACTTGTTTAATATTGCTTTTGTTTCTCAGGTCCACCAGCGAAAGCACAGCCTAAAGCAGCCAATGGCAAAGCAGGCAGCAGCAGCAGCAGCAGCAGCAGCAGCAGCAGCAGTAGCAGTGATGACTCAGAGGAAGAGAAGAAGGCAGCTGCACCTCTCAAGAAGGTTATTAGGGTTATAACTCTGTAGCGGGAATGATGTAAAGGGGCTTCAGGGAGTGTCTGTCCTTTGTCAGGATTGTTTGGGAGGGTATTTTCCTCTAATGTTAATTTTTTTTTCTCCAATGAAGACTGCACCTAAAAAGCAAGTCGTGGCCAAGGCACCAGTAAAAGTAGCTGCCGCCCCCACCCAAAAGAGTTCTAGCAGTGAGGACTCTTCCAGTGAAGAGGAAGAGGAACAGAAAAAACCCATGAAGAAAAAAGCAGGTGACTGGACAGGGGCGTCAATGTCCATAAACTAAGTCCTAGTGCACAGCATCCAGCTTCTACAGAAAGGAAGGCAGCCACAGTGCATCATGTAATGTAGACCCAGAAGTTGGAAATGACTTGTTAACCCAGCACACAATCTGCAGAAAAGGAATAAACCCTAAAGACAGACAGGTTCAAAGAATTTAAGTACTTATTTTCTTTGCTGGTGCTAGAGCTTAAATCCAGGGCTTTGTGCATGCTAGGCAGGTTCTGTACTTAGGAGATATGTCCTCAGGCCTGTGTGCACTTTTGCTCTTGCTATGTAGCTCTGACGCTCTGGGAACACTCTGTACACCTGGCTGGGCTTGAACTCAGATCTGTCTGCCTCTGCCTCCCAAGAGCTGAGGTGTATATCACCCCCAGACCTATTTTATTTTACCGCTTATTTAATATTTTCCTCTGTACTCCATGGCCCCAAATTCACATCAGTCTTCTACTTAGCCTTATGAGTGTCAGGATTACAGGCATGAATCTCCCAAATGCATGTTTCAAAACTATTCTGTGTTTTAAACAGGTCCCTACAGTTCAGTTCCACCACCTTCTGTTTCTTTATCCAAAAAGTCCGTGGGAGCCCAGTCTCCAAAGAAAGCGGCCGCGCAGACACAGCCTGCAGACAGCAGTGGAGACAGCAGCGATGAGTCTGGTGAGTCCCTGGGAGGGCGAGCGAAAGGAGGAATCTGTAGCTGTGATGTGACTGGAGAGAAAGGCTAGGGCCCTGTGTGCGTTGTTGCGCTCTTCCCAGTGCTCTTCTGGTTGGCTTGCAATTTTGGACCCATCCTAATGTCACAATTTCTCCCCAGATTCAAGTTCTGAGGAAGAGAAGAAAACTCCAGCTAAGACAGTCGTCTCCAAGACACCCGCCAAACCAGCTCCAGTGAAGAAGAAAGCCGAGAGCTCTTCAGACAGCTCAGGTAACGCTGCTCAGACTCTTGGGCTAGTGGGGTGCCTACTGTCTTGGTCTGCCGTTACAGGGCATCCCTGAACTTGGTTTGGGGAGCTGTTCATTCTGTCTTCTCTCTCCAGATTCTGACAGTTCTGAGGATGAAGCTCCTGCCAAGCCAGTCAGTGCCACCAAGAGTCCCTTAAACAAGCCAGCTGTCACTCCTAAGCCGCCTGCTGCAAAGGCAGTGGCAACTCCTAAGCAGCCTGCGGGCAGTGGCCAGAAACCTCAGAGCAGAAAGGCTGACAGCAGCTCCAGCGAGGAGGAGAGCAGCTCCAGTGAGGAAGAGGCCACCAAGAAAAGTGTGACAACCCCTAAGGCCAGGGTGACCGCCAAAGCAGCACCCTCTCTACCTGCCAAACAGGCTCCTCGGGCTGGTGGGGACAGCAGCTCCGACTCAGAGAGTTCCAGCAGTGAGGAGGAGGAGAAGAAGACGCCTAAGCCCCCCGCTAAGAAGAAGGCAGCAGGTGCAGCCGTTCCCAAACCCACCCCTGTGAAGAAAGCAGCAGCCGAGAGCAGCAGCAGCAGCAGCTCCTCTGAAGATTCCAGTGAAGAAGAGAAAAAGAAGCCCAAGAGCAAAGCTACTCCCAAACCACAGGCAGGAAAGGCCAATGGCGTTCCAGCTTCTCAGAACGGAAAAGCAGGCAAGGAAAGTGAGGAGGAAGAGGAAGACACAGAACAGAACAAAAAGGCAGCCGGGACCAAGCCAGGCACGTGTCTGTAGTCACCCCTGGGTTTTGTCTTGTAGTACTGGGATGTCCTCAGGAGGGAGGTGGACAGGGAGATGGCTGCCTCCTGAGTGATGGTGGCAGGCTCTCAGCAGGCCTGGTTCCTAACTAAGTCTGGCTTTTTTATTTTATTGTAGGTTCAGGCAAGAAACGGAAGCACAATGAGACAGCAGATGAAGCAGCAACTCCTCAGTCTAAGAAAGTTAAGCTGCAGACCCCTAATACGTTTCCAAAAAGGAAGAAGGCACGTTGTCCCACATTGTTTTCAGAACGCAGCCCATAGATTCATGGGACCATTGATTCCTGGCTCAGTCTGTCCCGATACCATGTTCTTTTGAGGAGAGCTAGCTGTCACCAATTTAACGTTTACTTCATTTTCTCTCTAGGGAGAGAAAAGGGCATCTTCCCCTTTCCGAAGGGTCAGGGAGGAGGAGATTGAGGTGGACTCTCGAGTAGCAGACAATTCCTTCGATGCCAAGGTGAGGGGTGCTTCCCACTCTTGGGGCCTGGGAGGGAAGGACAGACTGCTTTGAAGGGGCAATAGAGGAAGGGTGACAGGGCATTGGAGTGTATCTTCTGTGTAATAACCTCATTTTTTACCAGCGAGGTGCAGCTGGAGACTGGGGTGAGCGAGCCAATCAGGTTCTGAAGTTCACCAAAGGAAAGTCCTTCCGGCACGAAAAAACAAAGAAGAAGCGAGGCAGCTACCGGGGAGGCTCCATCTCTGTCCAGGTCAATTCCGTCAAGTTTGACAGCGAGTGACCTGTGGTCATCTTTAGCAAAGGAAGGGTGATGTTGGGAGGCTGGCACTCACCTCCAATGGACCCAGAAACTCAGTGTTGTTAGGAGACAGTTGTGGCACGGACAGTTTGGAGCAGGTCCTTTGACACTGCAGTCTATAGTCCTTCCATGCTCCTGCTTCTGGACAGGCTTGTTTTTGAGCGTTGATTGTCAAAGACAAAAAGGTTTTTTTGTTTGTTTTGTTTTATTTTTTAAGAAATCCATTTGGTTGTCAACTGCCTTCCTGTTCTGTTGGTCTTCATACTGAGAAATTTGTATATTTTATATTAAATCATGTCATACAGATTTTTGTTGTGATTTTCAGAGATGAGTTCCACAGATTAAAGTCTTTGCCTAAGGCAATGCACAGAGTCACATGGAGGATTCTGTTTATGTGAGTGCACAGACCCACATTTGATCCCTCCCCTCAAAGCCCCGGTGGGCCCTGACGTAAGTCTTGTGATGTTTGACTGCTAAGCATGCCCTGTGCTCATCTTCATCCATTGGGCCTGACACCGAAGCTTCCAGAAGCCGGCGTGGATCTGCCAACTTTGGGGATAAAATTGCAGTTCTTGGTACAATCTCCTACTGAACTGACAGGCAGGATTCTCGAGGATGTGAGTGCGATGCAACAGTTTTTGTTTTGTTCTCAGTAGCTATTAGTGCTACGTGTTTACAGTGTGTTCTAGTTTTAATTTCGAAGTAAGCTTTTCTGACACTGAGAGGCATTTGCAACAACTTGACTCTTACCGCTGTTGTATATAAGCTCATGGATGTATTTGATTCTTGTTAACATCATCAAGAGCAGAATGGTAAACTCCTGCATGGTTGAGGCACTGGTCAAGGAAGTGGAGATGATCTGCCTGAGCCTCCGGGTGAAGTAGGTACGGTGGATAGATCCTGGGCACCTGCGGTGAGGAGCAGGCAAAGGATTCAGAACAGTAAGGCTGGGAGAGGTCTGGGCAGGACCATTCTGTCTGGAGGTTGGTACATGGGAGTGATTATGTCTTATTTAAGTTGGTCCCCTGGATTGATTATTGGTACCTTAACTATATGATGTTGCTGATACTGGCTAACCAGGGGGGCTGGGAGGCATATCTGGGTGATAGTGACGCTTACCTACCATTCAAGGACAGAGTGTGATCTCCATCAAGGCAGGAAGTGAATGAGCAGAGATCCCTGGGCCAAGGGAGTAAATTATAAAGCCGTAAGATTTGACCATTGGCAGAGCTCAGCCAGAGTGAGGGAAGGGAGAAGAGCACCCTGGCTAACCTGGTGAGAACAGACACGTAGCCCCCCTGGTTTGGTTTCCACGGTCACCTGGTAACCTGCTAAAAGTGGGTGTCTGTGGCAGCTCCTTGAGGAAGTCTGCATGGTCAAAGTTCTGTGTCTTACTACAAAACAATAAAATGGATGGTCCCTGATGTGTTCAGAGTTGTATTTTTGTGCGAATGAGGCCTCATAACTTTGTACACAGTAGAACAAGTGGGGGGGGGCTGACACCTGCTTACGAGTTTGCTATAGAAGCTTCTCAGTTTGCCAGTTCTCAACCAACCTTACCTCAGTACCTTTTCTGGCCTCTAAACTCCCCACCCCCTTTTAACTTTTATTTTTGTATTGTAAAGATGTCTGACATGCTTAGCTCTTTTTCAGGCTTTAGTACAACTAATTACCTGTAAACCAAAATTAGCTCTGCTACTTGTGTTTGCATCATCTGGAGACTAAAAAACGATTTTTACATTAGCATTTTTTTTTTCTTTTTTTTCGGAGCTGGGGACCGAACCCAGGGCCTTGCGCTTGCTAGGCAAGCGCTCTACCACTGAGCTAAACCCCCAACCCCACATTAGCATGTTTTTATTTTAGCCAGGCAATTGTTGGCCCACACCTCTAATCCCAGCACTTGGGGGAGACAAGGGAAGGAGGATCTCTTGGGCCAGTCTAGTCTACAGAGTCTACAGACAGGGTTTCTCCGGATGGTCCTGGCTGTCCTGGAACTCACTCTATACCAGGCTGGCCTCGAATTCAAGAGCTCTGCCTCCCGAGTGCTGGGACTAAAGGCTTGCACCCGCACCACCTCGCACATGCTTTTCTTTTTTTCTTTTTTTTTTCTTCTTTTTTTCGGAGTTGGGGACCGAACCCAGGGCCTTGCGCTTGGTAGGCAAGCGCCCTACCACTGAGCTAAATCCCCAACCCCGCACATGCTTTTCTTAAAAAGAACCTTTTTAAAATTATACTTATTTAAATTAAGCACTTGTTCGATTCCCAGCATCCACATCCGTAACTCCAGTTTCAGAGGATCCAGTGTCCTCTTCTGACCTTGGGCACTGAGCACACATGTGTAAACATACATGTAGGAAACAAAGTGAGTAAACCTAAGTTAAAAGTTACTTGTATGTATTGGGACAACATCGTAGTGTGCGTGTGGTCACAGGACAAACTCAGGAGTCAGGTTTCTTCACCAGGTGGGTCCTTGTTAATACACTCAGGACCTCCGGACAGTGTCTTATTTTTAGCTTACTTTTTTTTAAAGACAGAATCTCATGTAACCCAGGCCTCAAACTCATTATGGAGCTGACCATGAACTCAATTTCCTGGGTGCTGGGATTGCAGTGTGCAACCTACCAGGTTGTACGTGATGCAGGAGATCAAATCCAAGTCCTCGTGAATGATAGGTAACGCAGAGTTCAGACTCTTGACTCAAACACAGCTGCCAGGAAACAAAAGCATTTTAAAGGCTCTTTTCACAATTCAAGCACTCCAGAGAGCCTGCTTAACCTGCAGTTACTGAAGGGACCAGCAGGTGGCACTCCTACCCACTGCATAGGAAGCCTGTACCTGCTCTGAGCTTTTAAATATAGATGTAAAATATCAGTTGAGGCTCTGTGATTCTGGAGTGGTGAAAGAAGACCTCTGCCCTGTGTGGTCGCCTGATACCTGAAGGCCAACTGCAAACAGTGTGCCTTGTAGAAGCCAGGTTTTCCTGGAACCCTGTGGCCCATCTGTAGGTACCAGGCATGATCTGATTTTGAGTTACCACACTGTTAGCTTTAAATGTTCTGATTTTAACAAAATCACCAGTTACGTAAAGAAACAGTAGTGGGAGAGAGTCAGGCTTAGCCCCACCCCTGCTTTAGGAACTGTTGGCAGTCGGCCGTTGGCTCCTGGGAGAGGGGAAATCTTTCGAGGGGAAGGGGGCAGTATGACCACTCATTCCAATGGATGGCCTCACGCCCATGGGTATACAATAACTGAGTGCCTCTGCCCATCTCTCTAGCCCTGGCATTGAACCGAGATCCTTGTGCCCGTGAGGTGGGTGTTCTACCATTGCTCTCTCTACACCCTAAAATAACCATCTCGATGACAAATCAAAAAAAAACTAAAGAGGAGGAAGAGAAAGTTTAAAAAAAAAAAAGCCAGGCGGTGGTGGCGCACACCTTTGCGTGCTCCCTGCGCTTGGGAGGCAGAAGCAGGCCAATCTCTTGAGTTCAAGGACAGACTGGTTTACAAAGTTCCAGGGCAGCCAGGGGGACACAGGGGAACCCTGTCTTGAAAAAACAAAGACAAGGAGAATAGATGTATGTACAAAATAGATATATCCTAGGGTAAATAAAAATCGAGCTGGAGTCGATTTAATCCAGCACTCAGTTGGTAGAGGCCGGGGATCTCTTGAGTTTCAGGCCAGCCTGGTCTACAAGGTGAGTTTCCGTTTAGCCAGAGATGTATAATGATAGCCGTATTTAAAAAATATAAATAGGGCTGGAGAGATGGCTCAGCGGTTAAGAGCACCGACTGCTCTTCCAGAGGTCCTGAGTTCAATTCCCAGCAACCACATGGTGGCTCACAACCATCTGTAAAGAGATTCAATGCCCTCTTTTGGTGTGTCTGAAGACAGCTACAGTGTACTTATATATATATAATAAATGAATAAATCTTTAAAAAAAAAGACAACCATGGTTATAAAAAATATAAATAACTCCTTTGTGCACATTGGACCTGCTGATGACTAAGCAGTGGGGACCTGTTAGTGGGACAGCTAACGTGGGGAAGGCAGCCTCATTCTGCCGTCCCTAAAGTTGGGATACCCACCTCTGCCGCTGTCTCCATTCCAAAGGACAGCTAGACGGACCTTCCTGACAGGGAACAAGAAGCCAGGGAGCTGGGGTTGGGGATTTAGCTCAGTGGTAGAGCGCTTGCCTAGGAAGTGCAAGACCCTGGGTTCGGTCCCCAGCTCCTGAAAAAAAAAAAGAACCAAAAAAAAAAAAAAAAGAAGCCAGGGAGCTGAGCAGCATGTACCCAAGCTTCCCTCCCTGAACAGTAGGCCATTGTTTCTCTTAGTTCTATTTCTAATTTTGGGAGCAGTGGAACGTGCACCTCTTCTTGTGAGCTTGCATTCAACACCTTCCCCGAGGCATGGAAATGCCAAGGCGATTGCTGAGGTGGGGTGATGTAGTTAGCCTTGAATGTCGATTTGATGGGGTGATGTAGTTAGCCTTGAATGTCGATTTGATGGGATCTGAGATCAGATAAGAGATACGCCTCTGGGCAGGTCTGTGAGGACTTTCCCCAGCAAGGATTAGCTGGGAGAAATAAACCCTTCACCAAGGTAGGCAGATTACCAGAGGGGAGAAGCCCTCCCTCTGAGCAGGCGCCATGTTATTAACCCAGATACAAAGCTATCTAAGGGAGAGCAGGGTTGCCCACCGGGCATGCTTTACTGGTAAGCGTGTCCATCTCTGTGGCTACTGCGATTGCTGCACCATCCTCTGTGAAAGCGACACCTCCATGCTTGGGCCTTCCCACATAGACACCTGCAGGGCCAGACTAGGCCCACTGAGGCATTTGGTTTATGAACTGAGGAGATACAGGTTCTCCGCCTCTCTATCATCGTGCAGACTGTGTTACCCGACTACCCAGCCCCTATCGTGTGCCACTCTAGTTAATGCCCCTCTAGAGCTTGGTTTTTATTTGTGTATATGTGCTGTGTCTATGCCACGTTATGTGCAGTTAACTCCAGAGGCCAAAAGAAAAGGCTGTCACAGCCCTGGAGCTGGGGCAGCTGTGGGTTTCCCAAACCCATGCCTGGTCCTCAGCAAAGATGGCAAGCACTTCGTGCTGCTGAGGTGTCTCAGTGGCCCCGAAGTTTATAATGAATGCGTGTTCTATCAGTTCCAGACCTCTATACAACCTTCCTAATACAGGAAGAACGCGGAGGGAGTGAAGTCCAGGGTGCACGTGTGAAGGTCAGAGGACGATTTCTTGGACTCCGTTCTCTTCTGCTAGCTTACCTGGGTTGCAGGGGTCAGCGTCAGGTCTTCTGAGCCGGCTGGCTTGTCGCTTTCACACTCCTAACACCTTGGTGTGCACCTACCAAATACAACATCGGTAGCATAAAAAGCACAGCTTAAAAACCAGCAAGAAAAGGAAATCCTGGAACTAAGAAGAATAACTAAGACAGTTCCTGCGACAGAGGCAAAGGTACATTAAACAAACCAGAGTCAGCGTGTGAACTCCAGGCAAGATGGCCTCAGACACTCAGACACCCACAGAGTCAAACTCCCTAAAGACTGAGGGAGAACTCACTTTCTTCACAGTATAATTATATTTCTACAGTATATTTATATACTGTAAAATATCTCACAGTATAATTACATCTTATAAAAGCATAAGAAATTGGGTTGGGATTTAGCTCAGCGGTAGGGGTTGGGGCAAGGCCCTGGGTTCGGGTCCTCAGTCAAAAAAAAAAAAAAAAGAAAAAAAAGAGAAAAGCATAAGAAATTGCAACCCCGGGGTTGGGGATTTAGCTCAGTGATAGAGCACTTGCCTAGCAAGCGCAAGGCCCTGGGTTCTGTCCCCAGCTCCGAAAAAAAGAAAAAAAAAAAAAAAAAGAAATTGCAACCCCACAGGAAGAGCAGCATAGGCTGGCCTGACCACCAACTAAGGAGTGTACCTGGAGGGGACCATGGCTCCAGATACACATGTAGCCGAGGACAGCCTTGCCTGACAGCAACGGGAGGGGAGGCCCTTGGTCCCTGGGAGGCTTGATGCCCCAGCATAGGGGGATGCTGGAGTGGTGGGGCAGGAGAGTGTGGGTGAGTGAGGGAGCACTCTCACTCAGGCAAAGGGGAGGGGGAGAGGGCAGATGTGGGAGGGGCTGTGGAGGGGTAAACGGGAAGTAGGATATCATTTGAGATGTAAACGAATGGAATGATTAATTAAAACAAAAAACATAAGAAAGCTGTATATCTGTTTATATAAGCACCTTTACGTCTGGAACAATACTAGGAAATATGTTTTATATGTTACCTCTGAGTATGAAACTCTTGCCTACATGCAGGTGTGTGCACCATAGGAGTGTCTGTTGGATTTCACTGAGGTTACAGGTGGTCATGAGCTACCAGAGGAGGGTGCTGGGAATTGAAACTTGGTCTTCTGTAAGAGGAGGTCCTCTTAATGGCTGAGCCATCTCTCTAGCCCTCGCTGCTGGCTGCTTTTGAATGGAGATTGAAGCCAAGAAAAACAGAGGACTGCCTTCACATATTCTTCTATTTCTGGTTGTGAGCCTGGCCTTTAACAGCCGAGCCATCTCTCCGGCTTTCCTTCTATTTTCCCTTTAGGGTAGTTTTAAAATGTTTTTATTTTACCTTTAGAGTGTGTGTGTGTGTGTGTGTGTGTGTGTGTGTGTGTGTGTGTGTGTGTGTACACATGAATGCAGATCTCAGCGATCAGAGGAATCATATTCTCGAAGGACTGGAGTTATAGGTAATTGTAGTCGACCTTGTGAGTTCTGAACCAGACTCAGGTCCTCTGCAAGAAAAGTGAGCACTCTTAGCCGCTGAGCCATTTCCCTAATCTATACTTTTTGTTCCAAAGAACACATTGCTTTTTGGTTGGAAGACTTGAGGACCAGTTTAGAAAAGGCCTTTAGAAAGCAACCGTGGGACTCAGTCGGTAGAGCACGTGCTTACCGTGCTCTTTTGAAGCCCTGGGTTTAGTCCCCAGCCACACATAAGTTGGAACTTGGTGGCATGTGCCTGTAAGCCCAGTACTTGTGTGGAGACAGAAAAACAAGACTTGAAGGTCATCCTTGACTACAAAAGAACTTTGAGGTCAGCCTAGGATACCCTCAAAGATGAGCGAACAAACCAAAAAACCAACCAAACCAGATAAAAAACAAAACCCCAAAAGCAAAAAAACTGAGCGTTGGGGAGGCAGCTCAAACAAAGAAGTACTTGAGGGCCTGAGTTTGACGTAAAGTGCCTGGTTTGTCACGTGTGTGTATATCTACGATCCTAGGTCTGGTGACGCAGAGAGACCAGCGTGTCCCTGGGGATTGCTGGCCATCCGGTCTAGCATAATCCTTGAGCCTCAGGCAGTAAAAGGCCCTCTCTCCAAAAGTAAGACAGAGAGCAACTGAGGAAGATGCCTAATGTCAGTCTCTCATTTCCATACACATATGCACATACATGTGAATGTGTATCCACACACATGACCACATACATATATACACACACATTAAAAAAGAAAACTGAGGGGTTGGGGATTTAGCTCAGCGGTAGAGCGCTTGCCTAGCGAGCGCAAGGTCCTGGGTTCGGTCCCCAGCTCCGAAAAAAAAGAAAAAAGAAAACTGTGTAAGGCCAGGCATGGTGGCTTATGTCTTTAATCCCAGCACTTGGGAGGCAGAGGCAGGGGGATTATAGTGACAATTTTGGTTTCTTTGAGCAGAGAAGTGTTATATGAATATGTTTTGCTATAGGAATATGGTTTGGTTTTGTTTAGTACATGTGGGATATGAGGCTGCTTCCGACTGTCCACAGCAGCTATGACTTGCCTTGTGCTCTGACAAGGGAATGATTTTGCTAGTTAGAGATAACCTACATTTGGAATTTTGGGGACCCTTAAGAGGGTATAAATGCCAGAGTTCTGAGAGAGGAGGCGCTGCTTCCCGAGGTGCTGGAGCTGCTGCTGCTGGTTGCTGGATTGCTGGTTACAAGATCGCACCTGCCCCAAGGAACTGGGCACCCCCTTCTCCTTTAACCTTCTTTGTCTTCTATCTAGTTTTGGGGGGTTGGAAGAGATAAAGGAGAAGGTGGTGGAATAAGAACCCAATAAAGTCCCCACAGTCTGGTTACAGTGGATCTCTGTGAGCTTGGAGCCTGGTCTATAAAGCAGCAAGTCATAGTTTGGCTAGGGCTCTGTGGTGACATCGTGTCTCAACAATGACGAAAAGAAAATCTGGGCAAGTGTTTTCGCTAGAAGTAAACCTAGGACAAAAGGATTAAGTGGAGTAGTTCACCAACCTGAACTTAACAAAGGAAGGCAAACAGCCTGGAGAGGTAAAAGACCTTTCCCTGAGTGACCTCAGGTTAAAAGAGGTCCGAAAGTTTGCTCTGAGGATGAATCTAATCTCAGAAAACCATGCAGCAAAACAAAAGGAAAAGGTGAATCTGGCTTCGTGGCAAATGCCTGTAATCTCAGCACTTAGAAGGCCGAGGTGGGGGAAGGATTGGCATGGATCTGAGGCTAGCCTCAGCAAGTGCCGGGTTAGTCTGGGATGCACAACAAGAAGACCCTGTCTCAGAACAAAAAGTACCGGGACCGGAGATTAAAGGCGTGCACCACCGTGCCCTGCATGAACACGAGGACTTAATATTTATTATAGCTTAGGCCTTTAGCTGGCCAGACACTGAGTTAGCTCGATCTGAATCATTATTATTCTAGTTCTGTGTTTCATCGCACTGTCAATTCTCCACCTCTTTGCTCCTGTTCACATCTGACCAGCTTCACTTCCTGCTGGCAAATCCCCTGCTTCTGCCTTCTCCTCCCAGAATTCCTAACTCTGCCCAGAAATTCTGCCCTCCCTTTCTGCTTCAGATATTGGGCGTCAGATCTTTATTAATGCCAATCGGTAAGGAAGGAATGCAAGTGTTTATAAAATAGAAAAGAACACATTGATGGGGCTGGGGGAGCTGTGGAACCAGGAGGAGCAGGCCTGGAACAAAAATGGGCTCCAGGCATGACCAAACCTGAGAAATCTGATCCTGAGGTTGACAAGTTTAAGTCTGCCCCTCCTGGCCCTAGGCCTGCGTGTCCCAGCACTCATAGACCTGTGCCGCAACAGAGGAGATCCAGTAGCGAGGTAGCCCGGTTAAACTTCCTTTCCCCTTATGAGGTCATGTCCAGCAGTACCTGGGATTCCTCTCTTATGCAAATGAGGCAGCCCCAGCACTTTAGCCCTGGGCAGTGATGTACACTCAGTCCACAGACCCTACTCACCTCACAAAGGTTTAACTGACTGTTGCTACCCCCCAGTTAAATGAGTTGCTTAGTGAAGTCCTTCTCTCTCAGGACAGGGGTCCATTTTCGGATGATCACGCCATTAAAGATTTATTTATTTTTAATGTATAAGTACACTGTAGCTGTCTTCATGCACACCAGAAGGGAGCATCAAATCCCATTACAGATGGTTGTGAGCCACCATGTGGTTGCTGGGAATTGAACTCAGGACCTCTGGAAGAGCAGTCAGTGCTCTTAACCACTGAGCCATCTCTCCAGCCCAATCACGCCATTAAAGGAGAGGAAATGGAGCAAGAAAGAGGTTCCGGGATGGGCCCTCGCTCTCTGCTGGCACAGAATTAACAATTGAATGTACCGAGACACATCTTCACACAGTGCCTCCCCAGTGGTGCGCACCTTTGATTCCAGCACTTGGGAGGCAGAGGCAAGTAGATCTCTGAGTTCAAGGCCAGGCTGATCTTCAAAGAGAGTTTCAGGACAGCCAAGAGCTACACAGAGAAACCCTGTCTCAAAAGACAGAACAGAACAGAACAAAACAAACAACAACAACAAAACCCCCTCAAACCCCCAAACCCCAAAACCAAGCTCAAACAGAATATTATTAACTACCAAAAGGCTGAAAACCAGTTGGTTTCTGAGGATTTGAGATTAAAATAGAAAAGGTGGCTTGCAGTTACCATATTGTGAAACCAACACAATGGCGAAGACAGGATATGGGAAATCTCTTATCTATAGAGAGAGTGTCAATCCTACATTAAGTTTAGCTTAGTTTGACTACAACATAACTAAAGATTTTAAGGAATGCATTATAAACGTTTACAGGTTAAAAGTATTTTTACAGTGGATTGGTTATACAATTTGCAGAAATTTTTAATTTATTTTATAATGATAAAGCATTGCCTGCAAAAATGTCAGCACCAAGGGCACTAGCAAAGTCACAGTACACATGTACAGGCAGGCGGAACTCCTACACATAAAATAAACAACAGAGAGAAATGTATTGAAGAGTTACTAATTGTAGGTCCACAAGATGGCTCAGTGGGAAAAGATGCTTGCTGCCCAGTCTGATGACCTGAGTTGGTCCCAAAGACACATGTCATGGAAGATAACTCCTATAGGTTGTCCTCTGACCTCTGCACAAGTGGTGTGGCATGTGTACCAAAACTTTCTCCTCTATTTTAATAATCGTATAATAATTTAAAAACCTTTACATGTAAGAGTGTGTGCTTGGGGTTGGGGATTTAGCTCAGTGGTAGAGTGCTTGCCTAGCAAGCGCAAGGCCCTGGGTTCGGTCCCCAGCTCCGGAAAAAAAAAAAAAAGAGTGTGTGCTTGATTTTCTCGTGTGTCCGCAGATGCACACAGAAGCCAGAAGAGGGCACTAGTCCCTGGAGCTGGAATTGCTGGCAGCTGTGAATTGCCCTATATAAGGGTTGGGAATTGAATGCTGGTCCTCTGGAAGCAATCTTGACCACAGAGTCATCTCTCCAGCATTTACTCATTTATTTTGAGATGGGGGTTTGTTATGTAGCGCACGCTGGTCTGGAACTCACTACATAGCCCATCTGACTTCAAATTTAATCCTCCTATGCCAACCTCTCTAGTTCTTGGACCACAGGTAGAAGAGACAAAAGACAGCCCGCTCTGGCAGCCCACTCTCGCCTCCCAGTTAGCCCCTGGTGCAGAGTTCAGCACTCCTTTCCACATTAGCCCTGGCGTGGACTTCAGCAACCCTCCACCCTAGACAGCCAGCACTGCCCCTTGGTGTGGATGTCTCCTCTCTTTGAAGGAGGCAGAAAATTAATGCCCTTGAAGTGATATGGCCCCCACTCTTAAACTATGAGAAAGAGACAGCCAAGCATTTCCAGAGAGCTATGGCCATCTTGTAAAAATGCCCTGGACATTGAGAACAAAATGACTCATTTCTTTTTTTTTTTTTTTTTTTTTGGTTCTTTTTTTCGGAGCTGGGGACGGAACCAGGGCCTTATGCGCTTCCTAGGCAAGCGCTCTATCACTGAGCTAAATCCCCAACCCCTAAATGTGAACTGTACTGCTGATATCCTGACCATGCAGATTGGATTTGCTCCAAAGAACTGTTTCTAAACAGGTCCACATAAACCCAGAGCCCCCTCCTTTGTTCATATTAACCTTTCCTGAGAAGGGAGATTTTTCACTGCCTCTGAATAAAAGTGGGTTTGGTGGGATCTCTGGGAGGTTGGGGTTCATCTAAAACTGGGTATTAAAAAGGTGCAGGCATACTTTTTGAAAAAATCTGTTTTACAGGTGGTGTTTTTTTTGGCTTAGGCATTACAGGTACAACTGGTCTTAACAGGGCCTCAGCTTCTAATGTAATGAGGAAAACCCCAGGTTTTGATGGGTTAGCCATGCTGTTTAAAGAGGTTGGCAAAAGAGCAGCAGCTGTTGCTGGGTCATCTCCTGCCATGCTCCCAGAGGGGTTTTTTGGTTTTCCTTCATAGTTTTCATGTATACTATTTTGAAAAAGTTTAAGGGGGAAACTCAACAATTCGCTTCTGTTAGAGAAGATTACAGAATTGGCTGTGCACCTAGAGAGTGTTTGAATAGAGCCAGTGGGAGGAGAACTAACACCGGCCGTCAGGCTTGGTGTCTGAGACCAGGAATTTACCACATGATGAAAATGGGAAGCAAACTAGGCTGGAAGGTAAACTGCCTCCCCTGCTCCATACACTTTCACTGCTAGAGCACCTCCGTGAAACTAGGGACCGGGAAGAACAGGAAATAGTACAAGTACAACCAGATAGTGTTCAGCTGAGTGTGCCACTAGGGCATTTGCTTGGGCCTATATAGGCACTTTCAGTCTTCCCAGTCTTTGTGCAGCATATATCTGCTAATGATGGCATTCCTGCCTGTAAGGGATTGAACTGGTATCTAATAGAAATGCTAGATCGAAAGCATTTTAATGAGGCTATTATACTGTATGGGTTACATTCTCCTTTTGTTAAAGAAATGCTAAATGGCTGGGCTACACAACATAGGGTTTTCCCACAGGATTGGAATATGATTGGTGTCATCTGTACTAGAAGCTAGACAGCAATTACAATGGTTGTCCTGGTGGAGGCACAAACCCACAAAAATAGAACAACAAAATGCAGCAAGGGGGAATAAATGTTACTAAAGACCAGCTGCTTGGTGAAGGGCATTATGCTGTCTTCCAAGAACAAATCTGATTGGATGGTTCATCTAACCCGGTGAACAATGTCATGTTGCAGCTTTAAGAGCTTGGGATATGGGGTTGGGGATTTAGCTCAGTGGTAGTGCGCTTGCTTAGCAAACGCAAGGCCCTGAGTTGGGTCTCCAGCTCCGAAAAATATAAAAAAGAAAAAAAAAAAAAAACTTGGGATATGGGGCTGGAGAGATGGCTCACTGGTTAAGAGCAATGACTGCTCTTCCAGAGGTCCTGAGTTCAAAACCCCAGAACAACCACATGGTGGCTCAAACCATCTGATGATGTCTGAGGGCCCTCTTCTGGTGTTCAAGACAGCTATTGGATGGTTCATATAATAATAATGTCATGTTCTTTAAAAAAAAAAAAAAGAGCTTGGGATATGGCCATGAAGGTGTTGGGCAGGACCAGGCTGGTCTTTATTTATTTTTTTAATTTTGTAATTATATTTATGTACAGAAAGCTTAAGTGTAATGGCGAGCTCTTTAGCCTTTGCCTTTTCCAGCTTGGCAATGCGAGCCCAGGACGTTGCCTCCCCAGTGGCGGCGGATCTTGTCATATCTGTCATTATAATTGGTCCTATTAGTTTCCATCAGCTTAGCCAGAGCACCCTTGTCTTCTGAGTTAACCTGTGTGAAGGCAACAGTGGTGCATGTCTTCTTGTGGTCCAGGTACCCCAGCCTGGCCTTTCCCATGATGGCACCCCCATCTTTTGACAAAGGGCAGGCAGGAAAACGACCAGCTCAATGGGATGTACATCACGGACAATCATCACCAGCTGAGCCTTCTTGTTCTCCACCGAGGTGGTGACTGTGTTGACCCCTGCTCGGAGGACAGGTGGTCTCTTAGTTGAGACGTCCCCTTTGCCAGCAGCTGTCTTCTCAGCTCGGGCCAGCAGCCTCTGCTTCTTCTCCTGCTTTGTCTCTGGCCTGTATTGTGGATAAGCAGAAACAGCTAAGTTGCTGTTTGCCTGTCCAGGGCCTGGGTGAACTGCTTGATGGCAGGAAGTACTTTGAGCTGCTTATAGAGGATGGCTCTTTGCCACTGCAGCCTGATGTAGCGGGCCCATTTGACGAAGCGCGTGAGATCTCTTTTGGGCTGGATGTCCTGTCCTGTTCAATGCCGAAGCTCTTAGGCCTTTTCTCAAGCAAAGGATCGACCACCTTTTTGGCCTCCTGTTCCTTGACCGTGGCGGGGGCCGGGGCCACCTTCTTCCCCTTGGCCTTCTTTCCTTTGGGGATCTTGCTCGGCTGGAGGAGAGAGCCAGGCTGGTCTTTAAACTCAAGAGATTTTCCCGCTCTGGTATTAAAGGCATGAGCCGCCACTGCCATCTTGGCTTGGAGTTTTCTGAAAGAAAACTGAGGCAACTTCATAGTGGGGCACATGCATTCTGACATGCCTGCCACTGGGCTCTTGGAGGTGAAGTATGTGAGACCAGCGTTGGAACTGCTTCAGGAGTACAAGGTGGTGGGGCACTGCTCGCCAACCCCAAAATGACACACACCACCACTGTACCGAATGCGAATCTTTGGACCCATGTGGTGGCCCAGTCCCGCTTCTGGTACTTTGTGTCGGAGCTGAAGAAGATGAAGTCATCAGGGGAGATTGCGTCCTGCGGGTAGCTGTTTGACAAATCACCCCTGCACGTGAAGAACTTTGTTTTTTTTTTTTTTTTAAAGATTTATTTATTTTATATAAGTACACCGTAGCTGACTTCAGACGCACAAGAAGAGGGCATCAGATCTCATTACAGATGGCTGTGAGCCACCATGTGGTTGCTGGGATTTGAACTCAGAACCTCTGGAAGAGCAGTTGGTGCTCTTAACCACTGAGCCATCTCTCCAGCCCCACGTGAAGAACTTTGGCATCTGGCTGTGCTGTGACTCCCACAGTGGCACTCACAACATGGATCGAGAGTACCAGAACCTGCACACTGCTGGCGTGGTCACACAGTGCTACCGCGACATGGGTGCCTGACACCGTGCCCGCACACACTCCATCCAAACCATGAAGGTGGAAGAGATGGCCAGTTGGCAAGCAGTTTCAGCGCAAATCACGCCTCACCACCAAGAGGCCCAACACCTTCTTCTAGACCCAAAGACCCACTGAATAGAAGTTTCAGACGGGGTTGGGGGTTGGGGATTTAGCTCAGTGGTACAGAGCTTGCTTAGCTGGGTTCCGTCCTCAGCTCTGGGGGTGAGGGCTGAGGGGTGGGGGAATCCGAGAAAGACCTTGGATCTGAGTGAGGAGCCTAGGGAATGGGGGTGTGGGACTCTATCTCATTTACTAAGGCAATAGAGGGTTCTGGAGAAGCTTTTACAGAATTCTTGCAGAGGTTGGGTGCAACTGTGAATAGAGTCATATTAGACCCTAAAACCAGACAGTCGTTGATAGAAATATTGGCATTTGAAAGTGCAAATACCAAATGTGAGGGAACAGTCAGACCGTTGAAAACATGAGGAGCCCCAATAGATGAATGGATAAGGAAGACAACTGGTATTGTTCTCAGGATGCCAATACCATAGGGCAAATTGTAGATAGAAATTCCAGGAATCAAAATACCCGATGCTTTAATTGCAGTGAATTTAGTCATTTCCAAAGAAACTGTAAAGCTAGAAGATTCAGCACTCAGAATAACAGGCACATTGGTTCTAGAGATTATGGTACTCATAGAAGAGAACAAACAGGTTCTGGTTACCATGAGCCACAAAGGCTTCTAGGGCATTGTAGCCATTGTGGAAAGGGCAAACATTGATCTAAGAATTGTTGGTCTAAGAGAGATGTATGAGGTAACCTCTTGTCATCAGGAAATGAACCGAGGGGCCTGTCAGCTCAAGGCCCTGAAGCAAACCATAAGAGCTGTTTTCCTTGGGTCAACCAGGTCTTACCAAGAGGGCAAGAAAATCAAAACTGAGTATATCTGATCTCATACATGCTACAGAAGGAAGTGCAGCTTTGGAGCTCCCCACAGATTCCCCTTACATCATCCACAAAAGTTGAATGTTAGAAGTTAACCACTGTTTTTTTACGATCCTTTACACACAGGGACAGTGGGAATAATCTTGGGAAGAAGTGGATTAACTTAGCAAGGATTTATTGGGCATCTAGGAGTAGTAGATGGGAATAGCAAGGACGAAATAAAAATTATAGCAAGGGTTGGAGAGATGGCTCAGCAGTTAAGAGCACCAACTGCTCTTCCAGAGGTCCTGAGTTCAATTCCCAGCAACCACATGGTGGCTCACAACCATCTGTAATGAGATCCGACGCCCTCTTCTGGTGTGTCTGAAGACAGCTACTCACATACATAAAGTAAGTAAATCTTTAAATAAATTATGGCAAGTATGAAAAAGGAGATGCAAATTGATGAAGGGAATAGAATTACTCAACAGTTGTTGGTTCCTTACACCAAGGGCAAGGCCGCTCCAATAGAACGAACAGGAACTTTTGGGCGTACTGGAAAACATGAGTTCTGGCAAACAGTGGTTAATGATCAGAGACCCAAGTAAATGGTATAAATGAACGGTGTTGGCATAGAAGGTTTGGTGGATTCAAGAGCTGAGTTAGTATACCTTCCCAAGTCTCGGAGTCCAGATTGGTCGCTTCAGAAGGTTTACACACAATTTATAGGGATTGGTAAATTGTCGAAAGTCAAAGTGTCCAATCGATTACCTGTGTGGGACCAGAAGGGCAAAAAGGGAAGACCTTATGTGGCTGACGTACTCATAAATTTATAGAGAAAGGATCTTTTACAACAATGGGGTACTCAAAATAATATTCCTGCAATTGCAGGGACAGCAAATGAGGAAATTAGGGGTGATATGGCAGATGCTCCTGGGGAAGGTATTGATACAGGTGATCAAGAGCAACCCCAATCTCTGCCCATTATCCAAACACAGGATATCTCAGGGATTGAGTTTCCCAATTGGTAAAAGAGTCACTGCTAGCATACCAACAAGCTTGCTCGTAAAATAATTATCAGACTGGCCTGTCTGGCAAGAGCAGTGGCCCATGACCGAAAAAAGAAAATGTAGGCACTTGAGCAACTGGTCCAAGAGCAGCTGGAGGCTCAGGAAATCAGGAAAATGGAGAAGAGTGAGGGATAACTTAAGAGCAGTTAACAAGATAATTCAACAGCCTAGACTTTCTTTACCATCTTGGTTAACAAATCATGACCTTTAACAACAATTGACTAGAAAGGTTGTTTTTCTCGGTACTCTTGCATGAGCAGGAGAGGGAAAGGTTTGCTTTCTTAGCACCTACTCTGACTAACAGCCATCCACTAAAGAGACACCACTGGGAGGAACTACCACAGGAAGTGTTAAATAGTTTACTTTTATGTCAGCATTTTGTGCAATAACGGTTAGAAATAATTTGTAAGCAGTCCCTCGATCTATCATTTATCATTATGTGGATGACACTCTGTTGGCTGATTCTGATAAAGATGTTTTAGAGAATATGTTTAAGGTAACACAAAGAACTCTGCCGTGCTGGGGGGTTACAGGTTACTCCAGAAAAAATACGAAGAGGAGATCCACTTAGTTATTTGGGTTATAAAATCAGTCAACAAAAAATTTGACCAAAAAAGGTGCAGACCCATAGGGCCCAAGGGCAAACTCTTATCAATTTTGCAAAATTGATGGGAGATATTAACTGGCCAGTGTCTACAATTAGATTAAGCACATGTGAGTTAAGAAATTTGTTTCAAACATTACAAAGAGATTCAAATTCAAAGTCTAAGACATTTAACAGTGGAAGCAGAAAAAGTTAATTCTTACAGAATATAGACTGCAAGAGGTATGTGTGGATTGAATTGACCCTAAACTTGATTGCATTCTGGACTTTTTAGTTTCAACTCATTCTCCTACTGGGCTCATTATGCAAAGAGAAGATAGCATTATGGAATGGATTTTCTTAGCTCATAAACATAGTAAAAAAAATGAAGACATATATAGAAAGATTTCTGAGTTAATTATAAAAGGTAGAGTAAATTGCATCAATTGTCAGGAACAGATCTGGCAGAAACTGTAGTGCCTCTTGCAAACACTGAGATCATATCGCTATGGGTGATCAATGAAGATTGGCAAAGAGCTTGTAGTGACTACTTGGGTGAAATTAATAACAAATATCCAAAAAGCAAATGTATACAGTTTTTTTTGTTTTTTGTTTTAAACATTTATTTATTTATTTTGTAGTGACTACTTTCTGCCTGCATGGTGAAATTACCTGATTATAGGTGGTTGTGACATGTGGTTGCTGGGAATTGAAAATATCAAAAGCCCCAAAATGTATACAGTTTATAAAAAGAGCTCATTGTATTCTTCCACATATAGTAAAGAGAATACCAATTCCAGAGGTACCAACATTTTATTTATTTATTTGTTTGTTCATTTTATTTTTAAAATTTAATTTATTTAATGTCTGAGTGCTCTGCTCCATCTATATCTGCCTGCTTGAAGAGGGCATCAGATCCTCCTATGTGGTTGCTGGGAATTGAACTCATGACCTCTGGGAGAGCAGCAGTGCTCTCTGAACAACTGAGCCCTCTCACCAGCCCAGTACCAACATTTTACACTGATGCAAACGAGACAGAGATAGTACGTTATAGGTCAGGTAAAATTAGCAAGGTGATCAAAAGTCTGTATACATTGGTTCAAAAATCATAACTGTATGAAATCTTTATGGTATTATTAGATTAGCCTGAATCTCTTACTGTAATTACTGATTCTTTATATGCAGAAAGAGTTGTTTTGCGCATAAAGACTAATGAATTTGTATGTGCTAACTCAGAATTAACTTTTGCTATTTATACAATTTCAATAAGCCATCAGAAGTAGAAACCATTCATTATGTTACCCATATTCAGCCTTGTACAGGTTTGCCCGATCCATTAGCTCAAGGAAATAAGGACATTGACCAATTACTAACAGGAAATGTGTTAGAAGGCTCAAAACTTCATGAGAAACATCATATTAATGGTTTAAAGAAAAAAGTTTCCATCACTTGGCAACAAGCCCCCCCCCCCAAAAAAAAGTCCTATGTGTGTTCTCTCTCTCTCTCTCTCTCTCTCTCTCTCTCTCTCTCTCTCTCTCTCTCTCTTTTTCGGAGCTGGGGACCAAACCCAGGGTCTTGCGCTTGCTAGGCAAGTGCTCTACCAACTGAGCTAACTCCCCATCCCCCTATGTGTTCTCTATACAACCAAACTCCATTACCTGCTGGTAGTAACCCCAGGGATGCCAAGAGAAATGACATCTGGGAGATGGATGCTTTCCATTTTGCAGAATTTGAAAAACACCATACCAGTGACACATTCTCAGGGTTTCAGTGGGCAACTGCTTTATGTTCTGAAAGGCTGATTGGGCAATTATGAAAGGCTGCACAATTAAAACTGACGACGGTCCCGCACGTGTATCTAATGAGATGAAGTGATCTTTGCGCATTACAATATAAAGCGCATTACTGGTGTACCACACAATTCCACAGGACACGCAGTTATAGAAAGAGCCAACCTTAGCTTAACTTAAAAGAGAGGTTTATTAAACAAAAAGGGAGAGTAAAAGCCTCCAGGGACAGACTCAATAATGCTTCGTTAACTCTCGATCTTCTTAATGTTGGTGAAAGAGGAACAACAGCAGCTGAGAGACACTGGGCTCTCACAAAACAAAACAAAACAAAACAAAACAAAACAAAACAAAACCCGAGTAACTAAGCCAACCAATATAATACAAGGACGTATTGACACTAGGATGGAAACTTGAGATGGTTTTAGGATTGGGAGGTGGCTATGTTAGGTATCTAGAGAGAATGAAAACAATATGTTTACCAACAAAACTTAAAGAAATCAGATCCAGCCAGGGAAAACCCTATGTCACCTGAGACAAGACTCCAAAACTTCACAGAGCAAACAGCCCAAGTGATTCATGATCATCAGCTGCCTCAGTTACTGATTTCTCCAAATACGCATGCAACTTCAGAAAGGCTAGCCCAAGTGATTGATCACGCAGAGACCTGACAGACAATACAGAGAGAGGTTGGGCAGACGACACAGAGATTGGATAATGCAGAAAGTGGGGGGGGGGGAAGCTACAGCTAGCTTAAAAAAAAACAAAAAGCCTAACCATTTTTCCGCTTTGGACCCCAAAACAGAAATTCTTCATCCCAATTCAGCAGGATGCAAATATATATAAGAAGACCATTGTCCCAACCCCTTAAGTTAGGGTGGTGGTTTTGATTGTTCACGTGTCTTTATCATCCAGGGTGGTAGGTTGTTTTGCTTAATTATTGTATATTGATAGAAATTTATGGTTGTTTTATTAGGGTATTGTTTGACTACATTGTATAAAAGCTGCTTATTTAAGGTGTGATATAAAGTTCTAGTTTTATGGTTCTAACAGTTGTTTCTATTGTGTGTAAATTGATGTTAGAGAAAAAGGGCTTTTGTTTTGTTTTAACGGAAAAGTGGGAGCTGGAGAGATGGCCCAGCCGTTAAAGAGCACCGGCTGCTTTTCCTAAAGGTCCTGAGGTCAAATCCCAGCAACCACATGGCAGCTTACACCTGTCTGTAACTCCAGTTCCAGGGTTTCTGTTACCCTTACACAGACACACATGAGGGCAAAACACCAATGCCCATAAAATAAAAATAAATTTAAAAAGTTTAAAAAAAAGAAAGAAAAATGGATATGAAGTAGGAATTTTTGGTTTCCTTGGAGACTCTGTTCTGTCATGTGATGTTTTTCTGGAAACTGTCTTATGAGAGTTTTTTTTTGTTGTTGTTGTTGAAGCAGACACATGGGAGGACGTTTTGTTAAGAACAGACATGTGGTGATTTTCTGGAGGCAGCCTGGGAAAGGGGCATGTGACGCTTTATTAGAGCAGATGCTTGAGAAAACAACTGACGTTTGGGAAGGGTATAAACATAACCCAATGGTCAGTGGATGATGCTGGGTAGCATTAATATGCCTTACCACTCTTTGTTGATCATCCTTTCATGACTTCATAGAGAGAAATGCCCCCAAAAACCTTCTGGTGGTGTTCTGGTGGCTTCTTACTGCATCCATGGATTCAGGCCCATGGGCAGAGCCCACCACACAGCTGACCCTACTACTCTTATAAGCAATATACACCTTTTCTAGAATGTTCTTTGGAATGATGGTAGCTTTTACCCTCATCCAGTTTCAAAGCTACTATATTTTTAGACAGCTGTTATAGAAACACTTCACTTTATTTTGTTTTCCTAAGACAGGGCCTCACTATGTAACTTCTGATTTTTAAATCAGTATCTGCTTGCCTCTACCTTTTGAGTGCTGAGGCTAAAGGTGTCTATTTCCACATCTAGTAACACACTTCTTGATACTAATTTGTGTCTCAGTCCATTCAGGCTGCCACAGCAAAGAGTTTTCATCAAGTAGTTTTTAATAAGAGAAACTAATTTCTTACACTCTGAATCTTGGTGAGTCCAAGATCTCTACACCAACATGTTTAAGGTCAAATGCTATTTTGCCCTCAGGTGGTGGAAGGAATTAAAGGGACAAAAGAGATATCCTGAAGTCTTTTTATAAATGCTCTCATCCCTTTAATGATGGAGTCTTGAAATTTCATCACCTCAAAGGTGATGCCTCTCAAAATTATCACGGAGCAAATCATTACGTTCTAGAGCTTAGGGCTGGAGAGATGGCTCAGAGGTTAAGAGTACTGACTTCTCTTCCAGAGGTCCTGAGTTCAATTCCCAGCAACCACATGGTGGCTCACAACCATCTGTAATGGAATCTGATGCCCTCTTCTGGTGCGTCTGAAGACAGCTACAGCATACTCGTATAAATAAAATAAACAAATCTTTTAAAAAAAAGTTCTAGAGCTTAGTCCTAAGCTAACAGTGCTACTTGGGAAGATTCTAGAAACTTTAGGTGGGGCCTAGGAACATATCGATCCTTGAGGATGTGTCCCTGGGGCATATATCTTGTCCTGGCCCTTTCTTTTTCTTCTTCTTTCTTCTTCTTTCTTCTTCTTTTCTTTTCTTCTTCTTCTTCTTCTTCTTCTTCTTCTTCTTCTTCTTCTTCTTCTTCTTCTTCTTCTTCTTCTTCTTCTTCTTCTTCTTCTTCTTCTTCTTCTTCTTCTTCTTCTTCTTCTTCTTCTTCTTCTTCTTCTTCTTCTTCTTCTTCTTCTTCTTCGCTTCTTCTTCTTCTTCTTCTTCTCTTCTTCTCCGTCTCCGTCTCCGTCTCCGTCTCCGTCTCCGTCTCCGTCTCCGTCTCTGTCTCCTCCTCCTCCTCCTCCTTCTCTTTCTCCTCCTCTCTTCCTCCTCCTCCTCCTTCTCTTTCTCCTCCTCCTTCTCTTTCTCTTTCTCCTCCTCCTCCTTTTCCTCCTTCTTTAAAAGATTTATTGATTTATTTTTATGTACGAGTAGAGCACATATAAGTAAGTACAAGAAAGATTGTATTTATTTATTTACATGTATGTGCCTGACTGGGTTTATGTGCATTACTTGAGGCCAGACGAGGATGCTGTATTCTCTGGAGTTTGCCCTTCGTGGCTGCTGGGAGCCTTGGTCTTCTATAAGAGCAGGGAGCTCTCTTAAGCACTGAGGCTTCTCTCCATTTCTTTAGAGAGTTTTATTATAGGGTTGGTGAGATGGCTCAGCATGTAGAGGTGCCTGTGACCAAGCCTGGTGAACTTGAGTTTGATCCCCAGAACTCATATGGTGGAGAAAACCAACTCAGAGGAGTTCTCCTCAGACTTTGCATGCTGTGGGATGAATATATTAACTCATATAAGAAATCAATTTTTAGGGGTTGGGGATTTAGCTCAGTGGTAGAGCGCTTGCCTAGCAAGCGCAAGGCCCTGGGTTCGGTCCCCAACTCCGAATAAAAAAAGAAAAGAAAAAAAAATCAATTTTTAAAAGATTTATTTATTATATATAAGTACACTGTGGCTACACCAGAAGAAGGCATCAGATCTCATTACAGTGCTCTTAACCACTGAGACATCTCTCCAGCCCAAGAAATCAATTTTTTAAACAGTTAGTTAGCAAGTGCGCGCACGCACACACATGAGCACCTAAGTGCATGTGTACCACAGCACTTTAGTGGGTCAGTTCTATCCCTTCACCACTTGGGCCCCTAGAGTCCAATTCAGACTGTCAGGGTTGACAGCAGTCGCCTTTCCCTGCTGAACTGTCTCGGCTCATAAAAATATTATTTTGCTGAAAAGAAAGTTTCATGGGTTGGGGATTTAGCTCAGTGGTAGAGCGCTTGCCTAGGAAGCGCAAGGCCCTGGGTTCAGTCCCCAGCTCCTGGGGGAAAAAAGTTTCATGTTCGGTGTGGTAGCACATGCCTGTAATCCCAGGAGGCAGAGGCAGGCAGGTCTCTACAAGTTCAAGGCCAGGCTGGTCTACATATAATGAGTTTCAAGTTAAGTCTGTAGAGTGAAATTCTAAAGTATACTATGTCCCAGGATGAGCTTCATAGTCCATTTACTTTGACTTCATTGAACTTCTTCAATGTTTTTTTTTTTTTTTTTTTTCGGGGCTGGGGACCGAACCCAGGACCTGCGCCTCACGCAAGCGCTCTACCACTGAGCCAAATCCCCAACCCCTTCTTCAATGTTTATATTCCTGTCTTTCATCAAGTTTGGAAAGTTTTCCAGCATCATCTTAAATCCACTCTCTGGTCCTCTCTGTCTCTCTCTTTCTTTTTTTAAGATTTATTTATTTTATTTATATAAGTACACTGTAGCTGTCTTCAGACACACCAGAAGAGGGCATCAGGAAGAACAGTCAGTGCTCTTAGACACTGAGCCATCTCTCCAGCCCCCTCTCTGTCTCTTTCTTTAAATCTTTCTTCTTTTCTGTTTTTTAGATGCAACAATTTCCATGTTTTATTTCCAAGATCACCATCTCTGCTGCCCATTTAATCTGATCTTTAATTCCTCTAGTAAATTTTGATTCGGATATTGTTCCCCCTCCCTCTGTGTGTGTGTGTGTGTGTGTGTGTGTGTGTGTGTGTGTCTATGAGAGTGAGTCAGACACACACACACACACACACATACACACAAAGAGTCAAACTGAAGGTTGCTTCCCTTAAACTCACAAACTTCCTGTAATTCTGAGATTTGCAGGTTTGAGTCTCCCTGTCCCACTCTGAATCGTCCTTTCTTCCTTCTCTGGGTGGCAGGTCAGTAGTTTTTTGTGAATGAGAATGCAGGATTTTCACCTTGTTTGGTACCTATGCTCTGTTGCTTTTCTCTAAATCGGAGGTTCTTAACCTGTGGGTCATGACCTCTTCAGAGGTCACATATCAGATATCCTGCATATCAGATTTACATTATGATTCCTAACAGTAGCAAAATTACAGTTATGAAGTAGCAATGAAATAATTTTAGGGTTGGGGTTCACTGCAACATGAAGAACTGTATTAAAACGTTGCTGCTTCAGGGAGGTTGAGAATCATGGCTTTAAATAATGCTAATTCTCTCTGTCTTTCTCTCTCTCTCTCTCTCTCTCTCTCTCTCTCTCTCTCTTTCTCTGGTGTACAGTTATGTCATTTAGTAGCTTTTTTTTTTTTTTTTTTTCCAGGGCTGGGGACCGAACCCAGGACCTTGCGATTCCTAGGCAAGCGCTCTACCACTGAGCCAAATCCCCAACCCCTCAGTTATGTCATTTAGAATTAGGAAGATCCTTTTGTCTTATATCTAAGTTTTGTTTTGTTTTCTAGCAAAGCTTTTAATCTAGAAATAATTGATCTCGGTGACTAGACTGCCATTTGAGGGATTCTATGTACCCAGTGCCCAGGATCTGAGGAGATCCATGCATCCTGGCAGGAGGAGCACAGGCCACACCCACGATGCTTATTCTATTGACACATTGTTATCTAGACTGCCACACACATTTACATACACCTAACTTGAGTAATATTGCTTTGTTCTGACTTCTCCAGGACAAGTTAGTTGCAAAAGCTCTATGTGGGTAACAGAACAAGCTGTTTCCACCTGTGGCTATTTGTTTTGTGAGACAGTGTAGCCCAGGAAGGTGTCAGAGTCAAAGCTGTCTCTCTGCCTTAGACCCTTCCCTCCATTGCTGGGATTACCAGCAGGAGCTGCCTCTCCTAGGTTAACTCCTCAAGACTTTTCCTTAGAGGAGTAAACTAATCCAATGATTGCCTTTGGGGAGATCATCAACATTTTAGCTTAGTAGGTAATGGGGAACCCATCAAAGTCTTGGGCAGGAAAGGACTTGACTGACCGGTATCGTGAACAAAAGCAGGAGACAGTTTCAGAAGCATTTCAGACACAAGTTGCTGTAGGTGCAAAGACTCTGACCTGGCCATGTTACCATTGAAGAACATCAGAGGAGACTACGTGGTTAGAATACACTCAGCACAGTGGAAAGTGATAGCTGGGTAGGTAAAGGTCAGGTTTTTTCTCCATTGCTGGGGTGTAAACCCAGTATCTCCAGACCTTCCTGTGCATTCCTTGTCTTTCTTTGCTTGCTGGTTTTTGTTAAGATTTATTGTGCTTTATGCGTATGGTGAGTGTTTTGTCTGTTTGTCTCTGCATGCCTGGTGCCCCTGGAGGCCAGAAGGAGGAGTCAGATCCCCTTCTGGAATTACAGTTGTGAAGTGCTATGTGGCTGCTAGGAACTGAAACAGGGTCCTCTGGAAGAGCATTTGACTCTGCACTTAACTGCTGAGCCATTTATCTGCCTAACCCCCAGATGCATTCTTTTTTTTTTTTTTTTCCAGAGCTGGGGACCGAACTCAGGGCCTTGTGCTTGCTAGGCAAGCGCTCTACCACTGAGCTAAATGCCCCCCCCCAGATGCATTCTTAACCTAGTTGAAAGTCATTAGGTTTATATCTATGAGGCACTTCTCATGGTTTAAGTGACCTGGGAATAGAACCCTGGCCTTCAATGCATGCCAGGTGAATACTTCGCCAACTGGACCACATACCCAGTGCCCCACTTTTTGTTTTCTTTATGAGACAGGAACTCATGTAGCCTTGGCTGATCTCAATTCACATGGTATCTGAGGATAGCTTTGAACTCCTAACCTTTGGCCCTCTGCCTTCTCAGTGGAATTATAAGCATATGCCACCACAGCTGGCTCTTTTTCTTCATTTTTCTTTACTGTGTTTTATTTGTACCATTGATTGACAAGAATTTTATATTTTCTTTGGTGAGGGGGAATTGTGGTTTAAGACAGGATTTCACCCTGTTACTCCAGGCTAGCCTCAAACTCACAGCAATCTACAGATTACCAAGGAGAAGGGTGAAGGATATAGAGGAGCAGGCTGGCTTTGGCATATACCTGAGCTTAGACGCAAGGGTGGCACACAGACATGCATAACGACAAAAAGCCCATATACATCAAATACATGCTTAAAAAAAAAAGGAAAGAAAAACTATGGTGATTCTGCTGCCAAGAAAAATCTAAAGTAGGAAAATTCTTAGGACTCGATATTAGATTCCAAGATGAACGTGGTGGTGCACGTCTGAATTCTTAGTACTTAGGCTGAGGCATAAGGATCAGCGTGAATGCCAGTCCAGCCTGAGCTACGTCATGACTTCCAGACCCTTTCTCAAACAAGCAAATAAAGAAAAACAACGAAACAAAACATATGTAAATCCCACAAAGGCAGCCTCTCTTCCCCTGAAATAAGAGGTAAAAGCAAACAGAAGTAGATCAGAGGTTATCAAGAGCTCGAGGGGAAGGGACTGGGGCATTTGTTGCTTAATGAGCGCAGAGTTTCTGTGGCAGTGATCAAAGGCTTGGAGAGAGTCTTATGGTTGCAAAACCCTGGGAGTATAGGCTGTGACAGTTCACTCACCTAGAGCTTGGGCTCCAGCACTGGCAGACAAAAGAACCCATTGTGAGTGTGTTAGTACCACAGAACTAAGCTCCCCAAAATTATTCAAATGGCTGGGGAGTGGAGGTTCATGGCTTCAATCCCAGCTCTCAGGAGGCAGAGACAGGAGGCTCTCTGAGTTCCAGGACAACTTGGCCTACAGAGTGAGTTCCAGAACAGCCACGAGTCCACAGAGAAATTCAGATGGCTCATGGTTCAAAGCACTTGCTGCTCTCCCAGCTTCTACATGGCAGCTCGAATTTAGCTGTAGTTCTAGTCCCAGGGAACCCAATGCTCTCCTCTGGCTTCACAGGCACCAGACATGCAAGCGATGCACACACATTTCTGCAGTCAAAAACACATAAATAGATCCAATAAGAATGGTATTTTAGTTTCAACAATTTTTAAAACGGGGTCACTGAGATGGCTCACCAGGTAAAGGTGCTTGCTGTGAAGCCTGAGGATCTGAGTTCAATCCCTGGGAACCAGCCACATGGTAGAAAGGGAAAACTGACCTCTGCAAGTTGTCGTCTGACTTCCACACACACATATGCGCTCTCCCAGTAAATAAGTGCAAAAAGTGCTTTTTAAATGGTTAAAGGAAGGCTGGGACACAGCTGAGTTGGTAGTGCTTTGCCTGCAGGGTATAAGGCATGGGATTTGATCCTAAGCAATAAACTAACCGCACCTGTGATCCCAGCACCCAGAGTGGAGTCAGAAGTTCGAGTTCATGGCTGTTACCCACCAAATTCCAGGTCAGCATGGACTGGCAACAGTCCCAGTCTTTAAAGAAAAGGGAGACCGGAGGTGCAAGAAGGCTGGGTGTGGTAGTACACATCTGAAATCTCAAGGGAGTCTGAAGCAAGAGGATTGCTTCAAGTGGGATCCGTGGGCTATAGAGTGAGTTCTGCGTCAGCATGGACTATAACTCGTAAGATTGTTGTGAGCATGCACGCATATGAGTCTGTGTGTGTGTGTGTGTGTGTGTGTGTGTGTGTGTGTGTGTGGGTGTGGGTGTGTGTGTGTGTGTTGGCAGAAGGGACCAAGTAATCTAAGTTAGCGCTTCTGCCTGTCTTCAAGGTATGTGCCATGCCTCATCCTGCACTGTGCTTCTCTTGACTGACTGGCTCCGAGGTCCTGTCCCTGTAGCTTCCTGTTTAATTTAGCCTATGTGGCACCCAATCACATGGTGGAGAAGAGTGAGGTCAACATATTCTGGCCACCGACCTTCAGGTTGTGCTTTGCCTGTATGTATGTGCAACGTGTGTGTCCCCATTGACCTTAGAGGTTGTTGGATCCCCTGGCACTGGAGTTTCAGATGATTATGAACTACAATGTGGGTCCTAGAAACTGAAACCTGGTTCTTTACAAGAGCAACGAGTACTCTTAGCCACTGAGCCATCTCTCTAGCCCATCCCTCCCAACATATGGTTATTTTAATGGGGAGGGGCGCTGGGTTGCCCACCCACTTTGGCAAACTGACAAGTGGGTGAGGGCCAAGGTTTCAAAGAAAAGCCAAAGACACCAGGGTCTTCAAGAAGGGGTTGCAGGAGCTAGTCATTTAAAGGAAAGACACCTCCTATATTTCTTTTTTTTAATATTTATTTATTCATTTATTATATATAAGTACACTGTAGCTGTCTTCAGATACACCAGAAGAGGGAATCGGATCTCTTTACAGATGGTTGTGAGCCACCATGTGGTTGCTGGGAATTGAACTCAGGACCTCTGGAAGAGCAATCGGGTGCTCTTAAACCCCCCTGCTTCTATAAGGGTGTTCCCCCACACACCCACACACCCACCCCTTCCCACCTCCCCACCCTGACATTCGCCTACATGGGGGGGAGTCCAGCCTTGACAGGACCAAGGGCTTCTCTTCCCATTGGTGCCCAACAAGACCATCCTCCCCTACATATGCAGCTAGATCCATGGGTCTGTCCATGTGTACTCTTTGGATGGTGGTTTAGCCCCTGGGAACTCTGGTTGGTTGGTATTGTTGTTCTTATGGGGTTGCAAACCCCTTCAGTTCCTTCAATCCTTTCTCTAACTCCTCCAATGGGGAAAGTTCTCAACATTCCCAACACAATGACTCTTTAATACAGTTCCTCACATTGTGGTGACCTCAACCATAAAATTACTTTTGTTGCTACTTCATAACTGTCATTTTGCTACAGTTATGAATCGTAACGTAAATATTTTTGGATACAGAAGTTTGGCAAAGGGGTTGACCCACAGGTTGAGGACCACTGCTAAGAACATGGCAGGGGGCAGACATCAAGGTTAGAACCAGAGGACATATGGGAAATGGTGTCTTGGTACACTACCCAACCCAGCTGCTGAATACAAACTTCCATGTTCAGGGGTGGGGTGGAAGTAGACACCCAGAAGACAGGAAGGGTAGGAGAGAACCCCCCCAACAGTGTCTCATAAAACTCAATTCATTGACCTTGAACTCAAACTTGCTGTAGATCAGAATGCCCTTCAACTCCTGATCACGTTGGCTTCAGTTCCCTTTTGCTGGGCTTTCAGATGTACTCTCCTATCCTCAGTTGTTGTGTATCCTGCCAAAATCTTTGGTGAGGTAACCGTCTTTGCTAAACTCCTTTTATTTCTTTCTCTTGGTAATGGTTATCTTCTTCCACACTTCAGCAGGCAAACGTTGTGAATGGATGTGCTTTTCAGTACACTAGGCTGTAAAATGGAATGGCCTAGTTTAGGTGTGCTCTAAGTTTCTGCCTTAGACCACGCTAGGATTAGTGGAGAAGGCACTGGAATTTCTTTGGAGATAATCCCTGAGGGTTTGATAGATTGGATGGTGTGGTACATATGACCCTGACTCTCAGAAAAGTTCTTATAAAGTGAGGGGAAATGAGTCACATGGCCTGGGGTGGGGGTGGGGAACCACAAGATTCAGATACAACCTAGAGATAATAATTTGGATTCACAGCAAGTTATCATAATCAAGTCTGGCTACAGATTCAGGACGCGAATAACAAAAATCAGGTACATACTCAGAGCACTAATCTATGTACTTCTCCATGTTGGGGACAGAAAGAACTCTTGCTTAAGCTCTCAGATATGCAGGAGAACGGGGTTTAAGGAAGCTGGTGGTTTTTGACCGGCAAATCTGAACCAATGTCCCAGGGAATCAAGAGAATGATCTCGAAGAACAAAACAACTCGGGTGAAGTGTTAAGGTGCACATTAGCTTACAGTGTCTCAGCCTCCCAGCCAAGATGATCCAGATAAACGAACTCGGCAACTCATGGAGGCAGCCACACCCCAGGGTTTATGAAGTAACAGGACCCCGATTACATGAGTCGCAGTCCTGTATGTGTTCTTTCCCAGAAGCCATTTACAGCAAAAGCAGGTGGATTTCTCCAGCCTGTGCCTTGCTTCATGAATACATCTTGAGTATTTTCCCCTGGAGGTCCCACTCCCAGATGCAGAAAGAATCTTTGAACTTTCATCCCCTTGAGGCAAGTGTCCGAGGTACAAGTGTTAGCACATGTTTGGGGCTTCCTGAGTCAAACTGTACTCTCGACATCCTACTTGGCTTATTTCCTTCTCATTGAACCCAGAAGTCTGGTTCAAAGGTGTAACTCACACACGGCGCCTTTCCCTAAGGTCGTCTGCAGGACCAGCGCTCTGGTGTATGGCCTTTTCATTTGCTTCACCTCAATTTCTTCAGTGCTGCAAAGGTTCCAGGCACCCAGGGAAGGATGATATTTACAGCTTCTGGCTAACTGTGTCATCTGGACCTGGTAGCTTATTTTGCATTCAACTTGTGGTCGTTAAGTTCTTAGCCACAACCAAACAGTAAGAGTCAGCCATTATTACCACTGCTACTAGATTTTGTTTGTTTTGCAAGACAGAGTCTTGCTATGTAGTCTCGGCTGGCCTGGAACTCAACATGTGAGGCACGTTAAGATCTAAATTCATAGAGTTCTGCCAGTTCTGCTCCTGTGTCCTGCAAATTGCTACCACATGTGTGCATATGTGTGCACAACGTTGTACATATATAGTTCTGGAGGTCAACCCCAGGACCACATGCATCTTATGTAAGTGCTCTACCAGTAAGCTAGTTGCTCTTCCAGCACAACGTATATATGTGTGTGTGTGTGTGTGTGTGTGTGTGTATACATATATATATGTATATATATATATATATATATATATATATATATATATATATATAAGGACAAAAAGTTTTACAAAAAGAAATTCAAAGTCACTACTTCTTGGCTGGCTTTTGGCTACTATTGAGTGTCCAAGCTCAACATCAAATTTGGCCTTAGTTAATTTACGGTAGCTTTAAAGCCAGCCATAATCCTACTTTTCCCTCTAATAATTTCAATTTTATGTGTGTGAATGTTTTGTGTACATGTATGTGTGCGCACCATTTGCATGCCTGGTATCCACAGAAGCCAGAAGAAGGCCTCCAAATCCTTGGACCTGGAGTTACAAATGGATGTGGGGTAGGAATTGAACCCGGGCCCTTTGTAAGAGCAAAAAGTGGTACAAAGGTAACATGTTTCAGGAGTCAGTTTTCTCCTTCTGCCTTGTTCTGAGGTGAGGTTCTCTGCTTCTTTTTACCACTGTATGTGTGACCTTCCAGCTGACTGAATGAGCCATGGATGTCTGACAGGGCTGTCTTACCTGTGAGGAAGTCAAACTCAGATAGTTTTACTCGGGTTGGGGATTTAGCTCAGAGGTAGAGCGCTTGCCTAGCAAGCTCAAGGCCCTGAGTTCAGTCCCCAGCTCCCAAAAAAAGAAAAAAAAAAAGATAGTTTTACTCATTTTTTGTGGAATGTCCCATTTAGAGGTGAGAGTGAGAATTTTGACTATTGTGTTGGGGTGTTTTATTTTCCTTTGTTTTATGGAGACAGAGATTGCCTTTTTTTTTTTTTTCCTTTTTTCTTTTTTTTCTTTCTTTCTTTCTTTCTTTCTTTCTTTCTTTCTTTCTTTTTCTTTTCTTTTTTCTTTTTCTTTCTTTCTTTTCTTTCTTCTTTCTTTCTTTTCTTCCTTTCTTCTGTATTTGTGTGTCTAAAGTGTATGACTGTGGTATATGTGTGGGTGTGCACATGGATCGTCAGAGGTCAACTTTTTGGGATCCAGTTCTCTCCTCCCAGTGCGGGATACAGAACTCAGGTTGTCAGTCTTTTGTGGCTTTACCTGCTAAGCCATTTTGCTGATCCCAATCCTAATTTTTTTTCTTTTTTCTTTTTATCGGAGCTGGGGACTGAACCCAGGGTCTTGCGCTTGCTAGACAAGCGCTCTACCACTGAGCTAAATCCCCAACCCCCCAATCCTAATTTTTAAATCAGGGGCCTGCTCCTTTGTGCCATTTGATTGGGGAATCGGCCCCACTATGTCCACAATTATTTATAACTATGTTCTATTTCCTGAGTTCTGTTGGTTTTATAGCTGGCAATTCCTTCTCACTTGCTTAGCTCCTGTACTTGCGTGTACCCTTTCCTGCAGCCCATCATGAGTCTATTTATCTTTCTTTCTGGCTTGGAAGACTCTTCCTGTACCTCTGTAGAGCTGGCTTGGGGTCACGAGATCCTTTAGCATGTTTTTTTAATCAGGGAACATTTTACTTTCTCCTTCAATCATAACTAGTCACTTTGGAGAGTTAGTAATCTGGGTTGGCAGTTGTAATCTCTCAGAATTTGAAATATATCATTCCAAGCCGTCGGGCTTGTAACGTTTCTGTTTGGAAATTAGCTGTTATTCTGATAGGCCCCCCGCTCTGTCTTGCAACTCTCCATCTATTCGCTTTGTGGATTTAGTAGTTTAGCTACACCATAATAGGGACAGTTTCTTCTCAGGTTTTGGCAGTTTGGAGTTCTGATCGCCTCTTTCACAGACATCTCTTTCCCTAGGCTTGGGGATATTTTAGCTACGACTTAGTGAAAACATTTTCTATGACTCTGGCATGAAATTTTTGTCTGTTTTCTGCACTCATGATTTACAGACTTGGTCTTTTCATGGTGTCCCCTGGATCATGTATGTGCAGTTGTGCATTTTTATTGACTTATTACTGTCATTGACTGGATGACTTGATTCCTCTGCCTTGTCTTCAAGCCTTTTTATTTTTAAAATCTGTTTATTTTATATTTGAGTACACCGTCGCTGTCTTCAGACACACCAACTCTGCTGTACCCTCAGGCCCTACTTTTTTTTAATCTATTACTTCTGGGCCTTGTACATGTTAAACACGTGCCTTGACTGAGATGCAGCTCAATAATAAAACATTTGTCTCATATGTGTACAGCCCTGGGTCTGATGTCCAGCAATAAACACAAAATCCAGTCAAATACATTCTCTATCATTGAGCTGAATCTAACCACCAAACTTGCAGATTTTTCTTGACATATTACCAACATTTCTGCAGTTATAGCTAGCTTATTAATAACCATATTAGGGGCATTTTTAAAAAGACATTTATTTTGTGTATATAAGTACAGTGTTGCTGTCTGCAGACACACCAGAAGAGGGCATCGGAACCCATTACAGATGGTTGTGAGCCACCATGTGGTTGCTGAGAACTGAACTCAGGACCTCTGGAAGATCAGTCAGTGCTCTTAACCACTGAGCCATCTCTCAGACATCTCTTCTTGGTTCTTTTTTTTTTTAAGATTTTATTTATTTATTATATATAAGTACACTGTAGCTGTCCTCAGACACATCGGAAGAGGGCATCAGATCTCATTACAGATGGTTGTGAGCCACCATGTGGTTGCTGGGAATTGAACTCAGGACCTCTGGAAGAATAGTCGGGTGCTCTTAACCGCTGAGCCATCTCTCCAGCTCCGGTTCTTTTTTTTTTTTTTTTTTTTTTTTTTTTTAATTTTTTGCTAATATTGTGCATTTGCCTTCTGTATCATTCACTTTACTCATTAGGGCTCTGTTTTTAATTAATCATTTTATTCGTTTGCATTTCAAACGATATCCCTCTTCCCCCTCCACAAACCCCATCCCATCCCCTATCTTTCCCCCTCCCCTTTGCCTCTATGAGGGTGCTCCTCCACCCACTCACCCACTCCAGCCTCACCGATCTAGCACCCTCCTAGGATGCAGCATCAAGCTTCCCTCCCACCGATGTCAGAAAAGGCCATCCTCTGCTACATATGTATCTGGAGTCCCGGCTGTCTTTGCTTGGTGAAGGGCAGGACAGCTGGTTCAGCAGTTCAGCACTTACTGCTTTTGCAGGGGACTCCAGGAGACCTGACACTTTTCTGGCCTCCTTAGGAACCTGCTTACACATGGTGCATGTAAGATCACACATGCACACACATATAAACATTCATTCATTTACTTACTTTCTTGCTTACTCGAGATATGACCTCACTATGCATCCCTAGCAGATCCAGAACTTGCTATGTAGCCCAGGATGACCTTGAGTTTTTTCTCTTCTTTTCTTTTAAATAGAGTCTGGAGTTCACCATTCCCCCGCCCTAACGTCCAAGTAGGTGGTATTACAAGTAAACGCCATCATGCATACCTGTGCCCATGGATTTAAAGACACCTTTTAAGATCTATTTATTTTATTTTATATGTATGAGTGTTTTACACTCATGAATGCCTGGTCCCCACGGGGGTCAGAAGAGGGCATCAGATCCCCTGAAACTGGAGTTGCCCGTACTTGTGAGCTATCACGTGGTACATAGGTGCTGGGAATGGAACCCCTGTGGTGCTGGGAATGGAACCCCAGTGCTTTACAAGAACAAGTATTCTTAACTGCTGAGCTATGTCTCCAGTCAGTCCCAGCCTGTGGATTTTTTTGTTTTTAACGAGTTATTGTTTCGTAGTGAGGAGAGAGTCCAGGGTCTTGTGCGCCCATGCTGAATGAAGGAGGAAGCTGGGAGCTGCTTACTTTGGGACAGCAAGGAAACAGAGAGAAAGAGGGGAAGAAACTGGCCATGACGCCTTTTGGGGGCGTTCCCTTCCTACTAGATAAAGGCTTTTCCATCTTGCTATATTCCCAGCTTTGATTTTCCAACTCTTACTGTCTCAAGCTCTGGAGTCCCCGTTCTAATGCAGTCTGTGTGGCGCTTTCTGCTGTCATGCTGTTATTCTGTTTGTCTGTCCGTTTCTCTAGTTCTGGACAGCTATAGCAATTTGCCCTGTGACAATGTCTATATGACAGGCTAGCCTGGAGCTGTATGTAGGAGGGATGATTTTGAACTTCTTATCCGCCTGCTCTATCACCGAGTGATGGGATTACAGGCGTGTGCTACCTCACCTAGTTTTCTGTGGTGCTAGAGATAGAGCTCAGGCCAGCAGTCCTCCAGCTGTGCCATCTTCTCAGTCCCTTAGCTCAGCCCTTTTGCTTTGATTGAGACAGGTTCTCACCATGTTATCTCTGGTTGTCCCGGAATTCACTCCGTAGACCAGGCTGGCCTTGGATTCACAAGAGATTCATCTGCCTTTGCCTCCCAAGTGCTGGGACGAAAGGTGTGCACCACTGTGCTTGGAAGGTCGATTCTTTTACAAAAGGATAGTTTGATGCATTGCTATTGATGACTTAAAAATTTCTATAATTTTGAACAAGGCTTCCATTTTAATTTTTCCATAGACACCCCGCTGTTTTTACACACCTAGGAGTTTGCCAGACATGAGATCCAGAACTCAGGAAACCGAGGCAAAAAGATCAGGAAATCAAGGTCAACCTGGGCTACAAGAGATCCTGTCTAAAGATCCTCTCCCTCAAGGAAAGCAGCAGCAGGAGGAGGAGGAGCGAGGGGGAGGGGGGAAAAGAGGAGGAGAGAGAAAAAGAGGAAGAGCATCCACATGCATGTGGCATACATATAAAGACATGTACTCATAATAAATACAAATAAAAGACTTTCCAGGAGTGGTGGTCACATGTATGTATGTATGTATGTATGTATGTATGTATGTATGTATCTTGGCTTTTAACATTTTAATTAATTAACTAACTTTACATTTCAACATCAGCTTCCCCCCCACAGCTTGTCCTCCAAGAGCTTCCCCCACAACTACTCCTCTGCCCTTTTTCTTCAGACAGGGTTTCTCTGTGTGGCCCTGGCTGTCCAATCTGGAACTCAGAAAGATGCTCTGGCCTCTGCCTCCTGAGTGCTGGGATTAAAGGTGTATGCCACCTCACCCCACTTCACATACTATTTTTATTATTTATTATTTTGTATATATTTTGGCTAATATTTATTTTGGCTAGCACTCCGGAGACAGAGGCAGGTGGATCCCTGGGTTTGAGGTCAGCCTGGTCTACAGAATGAGTTCCAGGACAGTCAGTGCTACACAGATAAACTCTTGCTGAATATTGCCTAATTCTGTTTTTAAATGGATTATGAAAATTTACCTGGCTATTAGTCAGATGTGAATAGGCCTGTTCCCGAAAGCTCTGGCCAGCGTTAGGTATTTTTGCTCGGTTTAATAGCTGCTAATCAGAATGACATTACACATAGTCTTTAATTTTCACTTCTTTAATTACTAAGGAAGTCGAGTCTTTTAAATATATATGTTTATTGTTTATGTCTCCACACGGGGGCATCTTCGATTCAAGGCCACAGACAGTTTGAGTGTCCACTGTGTGCTCAGGTGTTGTCCTCAAGGATGGTTGCCCTAATGGAGGTAGATCTTTGGGAGAGCTAGGATAGTCAGAAGCACATGGCTAACTCTATGCCATAAGTAGGAACACAGTTGGTAGGCAGTTTGGACAAAGACCTCTGGGTAGAGGACAGGGATGAGGTTGATCCTATGTGAGAAGCCAGGTTTTGTTGTTTAATTTTATTCTGTTTCAAGATACAAGGGGGGGGGTCTTCCTGTACCTAGGCTGATCCCAAACTTGCTCAGTGGCTGTGGATGACTTTTTTTCCCGGAGCTGAGGACCAAACCCAGGGCCTTGCGCTTGCTAGGCAAGTGCTCTATGGCTGTGGATGACTTGGAACTTTTGCGCCCCCAGCTTCTACTCCCCAAGAGCTAGTACAGGCATGTGCCACCATATCTGGCTTTCGCCAGTCTTTCAAAAACAGAGTGACTTTAGAGCCAAACAGTGAATACAATGTTTCTAGGAGAGAAAACAATGTATGTACTCACAAAGGAAACCAAACCCAAAGAGAAAAGGGGATATCTATGGAGTTGTAAGTTCTATATTAGAGCTAAAATGTCAAGTGCTGGGACTGAGGGATGCTGGGAACACTGGCTGGAAGAGACTGAACTAAGTCAAACTATGGAATCTTTATTTTTCTGAGTGCTTTATTGTTATTTTTTTTTTTTTTTTTTTTTGGTTCTTTTTTTTCGGAGCTGGGATCGAACCCAGGGCCTTGCGCTTCCTAGGCAAGCGCTCTACCACTGAGCTAAATCCCAACCCCTTATTGTTATTCTTAAAAAGGAATGTCATGGGGGGTGGGGACTGGCTCAGTTCAGAGCCCCATAACCTATATGAAGAGTCAGGCATGGCATACACGGCTGGGGAAGAGTGAGGGTGAAGAGACAAGCAGTCTAGAGCTCACTGCTTGGCCAGACTCGTGAAACAAACCAAAGCTCCCCATTCAGTAAAAAACGGTATTTCGAAAAAGTAAGGTGGAGAACACTGATGTCAACTCATGCCAATCTCTGGTCTCCACATGCATGTGCACATACATGTGTAAATGTTGCATGCACTCTTGTAGTTACACATGCAAATATCCACATGAACACCTACACATACTACAAATGTCCCCCACCCCCACCCCCACATAAACGGACATATACAAAGAGGGATGGCGAAGCCAGGAGCTGATTGGTGTGTGCTTTCTCGTTTCTGAGAGGGGGTCTTGCTATGAAGCCCAGGCTCCTCCTCCTCCTCTCAAGTGTCAGGGTCACAGGTATGCCTGACAGCCAGGACTGATGGTGCCAGCATGTGAGCCCAGCACTCAGGAGGATCATGATCAAGGGCATGAGCCATAGAGTGAGGACTTGTCCAATGACAACAACTAAGTAGAAAAAGGAAGAGGAAGAAAGGGAAGGAGGGGAGAAGGAAAAGGGGAGGAAGGGAGGAGGAGGAGAAGGGAGAGGGGAGGAAGAGGAGGGGAGGAGGAGAGGAGGAGCAGGGAAGAGAAGGAGGAGGGGGGAGGAGGGGGAGGAGAAGAAAGAAGAGGAGGAGGAGGAGAAAGAGGAGGGAGGAGGAGGAACAGAAGGAGGAGGAGGAAGAGGAGGAGGAAGGGGACCTGTATCGGTGGCAGCTAGGGAAGCAGTGGGCAGTTACCATAACAGAGTCTCTGGCAAAAGAGTGGATTTGGAAAGGCTGGAGCATGTGAAATGAGCCTTTTATCAGGATGAACCTTTTATCAGATGGGGCTATAAATATGCTCTTCGTGCATTGTGCACAGTGACTCTTTTTGTCTTATTGAAAACTCTGTGCTCATGGCTCTGTGTTCACGGCGCTTCTTCCCTTAAAGTTTTAAAATCGTGGTTAAAAAAATATAAACAAAATGCCTTCCATCTTTATCATTTTAACCACACAGTTCAGTCCAAGATTCCAAAGGTGGTTTCCAATCACAACCTTCCTTTTAACGTGGTTTAGTTGAGTTTTATTGAAAATAAGTTGAAATTTGTAAAGTCACCTTTTAGGCAATAATTGTTGGTGTCTGCGCAGCACTTAACGTTATTTAATGTGCTTTTTGTTTGGTTGCTTTGGTTTTGGCTTTTTACGGAGTCTCCTTCTCTACAGTCCCAGTTGATCTGAAGCTCACTATGTAGTCCAGGCTAGCCTCAAACTTGAAGTAACCCTCCTGCCTCCTCTTTCCAAGTGCTGGAATTTTAAGCATAAGGTACCATATTAGCTATGTAATGCTTTTTTTTTTTTTTTTTTTTTTTTAAGATTTACTTATTTATTATATATAAGTACACTGTAGCTGTCTTCAGACACACCAGAAGAGGGCATCAGATCTCACTACAGATGGTTGCGAACCACCGTATGGTTACTGGGAATTGAACTCAGGGCCGCTGGAAAAGCAGTCAGTGCTCTTAACCGCTGAGCCATCTCTCCAGCCCTCTTTTTCATAGATTTATCTGAGAGTGCTGCACCGAAATATACTGGTGCAGATGTCAATGAGAATGTGCAGACAGTGAGAGACCTGGCAACAGCAAACACCCTGAAGGCGGCCATCTTGCTCCCACAGTCCTTTGGGTATCACTTCTTTCTCTGTGCTGAGGGCTTCAGGATGGCTATCAAAAACCACTGACGGCTAAACAAAAAGAAGTTTGGGATATTAATCCTGGAGAAAGGAGTATCACCCAGGTTTACAGACCCAGAATTCCATCTGTCACACTCTGTGCCTCATATTTGAAAACTGTTTTTGAGTCTTTTTTTTTTTTTTTTTTTTTTTTAATGTGTGTCCTTGGGGACATCAGATCTCTGGAACTGAAGTTGCAGATGGTTGTGAGCTGGTATGTGGGTGCTGAGAATTGAACTTGGCCTTTTGGAAAAGCATCAATGCTCTTAGCCACTGAGCCACTTTTCCAGCTCCTATACTGTTATTCTTTAAAACCTGTATTTACTTTTATAACAGCTAGTCGTGGTAGTGCAGACCTTTAATTCTAGTATGTGGGAGGCAGAAGATGAGGAAGCAGAGGCAGAGGAAGCAGAGGCAGAGGAAGCAGAGGCAGAGGCAGAGGAAGCAGAGGCAGAGGAGGCAGAGGAGGAGGAGGCAGAGGCAGAGGAGGCAGAGGAGAGGAAGCAGAGGCAGAGGCAGAGAGAGGCAGAGGCAGAGGCAGAGAGGCAGAGGGAGAGGCAGAGAGACAGAGAGAGAGGCAGAGGCAGAGGCAGAGAGGCAGAGGCAGAGGCAGAGGAAGAGGCAGAGGCAGAGGCAGAGGCAGAGGCAGGAGAGCAGAGGCAGAGGCAGAGACAGAGGCAGAGGCAGAGGCAGAGGCAGAGGCAGAGGCAGGGGCAGAGGCAGAGGCAGGGGCAGAGGCAGAGGCAGAGGCAGAGGCAGGGCAGAGGCAGAGGCAGAGGCAGGGGCAGGGGGAGAGGCAGAGGCAGAGGCAGAGGCAGAGGCAGAGGAAGAGAGAGATTGAGGCAATGACAGAGAGGCAGAGGCAGAGGCAGAGGCAGAAGCCGAGGAAGAAAAGCAGTGAGGCAAAGACAGAGAGGCAGAGGCAGAGACAGAGGCAGAGGCAGAGACAGAGGCATTTTTGTAAGCTGAAGGTCATTCTCATCTACGTAGCAAGCCCCAAGCCAGCCAGGACTATATAATGAGACGCTGTCTTATTTATTTATTTATTTATTTATTTATTTATTTATTTATTTAGTGTATGGGGTGGGAGCGTTCATGCCACAGTATGCATGTGACCCCCAGGAGAAGATTTCATAGGGATTATTTCTCTCCTTCCACCGTGTGGGTCCCACAGATCAAACTAAGGTCGCTGGGCTTGGCAGCAAGTCCTTTTTACCTTTACTGGGTAATCTTGCTGGCTCATGTGTTTTAAATGGTCATTGTCTGAATTGTCCATTCTTCCATCGAACATGTCCTTTCTGATGAGCTTCCAGAGGCAGGCTATTAGTGAAGCAATTAGGAGTCACCGAAGGTTATAGGTAGGAAAGCCACAGGACCCAACTTAGAATTCTGACAGAACTGTCTTCTGCAGTTGGACAGAGAACATCTACGAAATGTCTAGGGTTGGGGCAAACGGACCTGGTGAGTAGCCAGGTTTGGAAACAGCTTTTTTCTTTTTTTGATTCCAAGACAAGAAAGAAAAAAAAGAAAGAAAGAAATATACTGTATTAAAGAAAGCAAAAGTGCAACCAGCGGATGTGACCTCAATGGCGGGATGAGTGTAGTAACCAGGTGAGAGGTGATCAGAGAGACGAGCGATGCTCAGGTGTGTCACTCAGATAGAAGGGGCGGAGCCACCCAGCTCCTCCTTCCTAAGACAGCACCTAGAGTGGAGGCTGGATCCTGCATGGGTCTTCTGGCTCTAGAGGCTTGGGGCTTTGCTTTATATAATTACATTTTATCTATGTATGTATCTCTCTATATATTTGTCTGTGTATGTATGTATGTATGTGTCTATCTATCTATCTATCTTCTATCTATCTATGTATCTATCTATCTATGTATCTAATCTATCTATTGTGTATGCATGGTAGATACATACTTTGATGTGTGTGTAGAAATCAGAAGACAATTTTTGGGATTTAACTTTCTCCTTTCACTGTGGAGTCTAGGGATTGAACTCAGGCTGTCAGGATTCCCAGCCAACCCTCCTGCCAGTGAACCATCTTACCAGTCCCCATAGTCTCTGTTTTCTGAGATAGGTCTAACAAAGCCCAGGAATGACCTTGAACTCCTGACTCTTCCTTCCCTTGCTGGGATTCTAGGTGCGGTGCGCAGGGCTGACTTATGCATATCTTGATTTAAATACTTTATTTATTTATTTATTTTGGTTCTTTTTTTCGGAGCTGGGGACTGAACCCAGGGCCTTGCGCTTCCTAGGCAAGCGCTCTACCACTGAGCTAAATCCCCAACCCCTTTATTTTTTATTATTATCTATTTTTATGTGTATGGGTGTTTTGCCTGCATGTATGTCTATGCAGTGTACATGGAGGCTAGAGAAGGGCATCGGATCCCTTGGGACTAGACAGTTGTGAGCTGCCAGGTAGGTACTGGGAACAGAACTCAGGTCCTTTGGAAGAGCAGCTGCTCTTAATCACTGAACTACACCTCCAGCCCTAAATATTTTATTTTTAAAGACTGTTTTGGGGGATGGAGGAATGGCTTGGTAGTTGAGAATGCTTTCAGAGGACCTGAGCTCAATTCCTAGCCCTCCTGGGCAGCTCATAACTGCCAGTAACTGGCCTCCGAGGCACCTGTGCATTACGTTTAACACAGACATATATACATAAATGCAAATAAAGCCCTTTTAAAATTAAAACTTTATTTATGGGGTTGGGGATTTAGCTCAGTGGTAGAGCGCTTGCCTAGCAGGCGCAAGGCCCTGGGTTCAGTCCCCAGCTCCGAAAAAAAGAAAAAAAACTTTATTTATTTATTTTTAAAAGATTTATTTATTTATTTTATGTCTGAGTACACTGTCGCTCTCTTCAGACTCACCAGAAGAGGTCATCGGATCCCATTACAGATGGTTGTGAGCCACCATGTGGTTGCTGAGAATTGAACTTAGGACCTCTGGGAGAGCAGTCAGTGCTCTTAGTCGCTGAGCCGTCTCTCCAGTCCCAACTTTATTTATTTTTATGTGGCATGTTGCCTGTATACATATGCCTCTGGAGCTGGAGTTATACACAGTTGTGAGCTGCCATGTGGGTGCTGGGAATCAAACCTGGGTCCTCAGGAAGAGCAGCCAGTGCTCACCTCTTCAGCCCAGAAAAATCTTTAAAAAGAATATCAGGGGCTGGGGATTTAGCTCAGTGGTAGAGCGCTTACCTAGGAAGCGCAAGGCCCTGGGTTCGGTCCCCAGCTCGAAAAAAAAAAAAAAAAAAAAAAAAAAAAAAAAAAGAATATCAGAACTGCTGTTTTTCTAATTTGTATTTGTGTGTGTGTGTGTATGTGGTGTATATATATATGTGTGTGTGTGTATATGTGTGTGTATATGTGTGTCTGTATATATGTATGTGTATGTATGTGGTGTGTATATGTGTGTAGTGTGTGTGTCTGGTCCTGTGTGTCTCTGAGTGTATGTGTTTGTATGTGGTAGTGTGTGTATGTGTTTGTATATTTGTATGTGTGTATGTGTGAGTGATGTGTATGTCTCTGTGTGTGGTGTGTATATGTATGCGTATTGTGTATGTCTGTATGTGTGTGTGTAGAGTGTGTGTGTATATGCATGTGTGCATATGTGTATGTATGTGGTAGTGTGTCTCTCTGTGTGTCTCTGTGTGTGTGTGTTTGTGTATGTACGAGTGGTGTGTGTGTGTCTGTATTTGTGTCTGTGTGTGTATGTGGTAGGGTGTCTCTGTGTGAGTATGGGTAGTATGTTTGTGTGTGTGGTGTGTATGTGTGTGTCTATGTGTGCATATGTGTGTATATGGTAGTGTGTCTGTGCGTGGTGTGTGTATATGTGTGTGTATGTGGTAGTATGCCTGTGTGTATGTATGTGGTATGTGTGTATATATGTGTGTGTATGTGGTAGTGTGTGTAGGAGTTATTTCTTTGAGATACACAATCTCTCGATGAACCCAGGGTTTGTGATTTTTCCCCTAGGCTGGCAGCCAGGAAGCCCCAACACTGTTGTCTCTGCCGGCCCAGGCCTGAGCTTACAGTGGGCAGGACAGGATGCAGGCTTGTTCTGAGGTGTCAGCTTCTGCACTCCGGACCTCGCGCTTACAAGAGTGCTCATAATCACCGAGCCTCTCTCCGCCTCAGATATTTCTCTTTCTTTGCACTTGGTCTGTAGATCCCCCTCTCCTCTCAAACTGTTTTCAAGCCTTCTCTTTTTCTTTCACATCCCTAAAGCCAAGAAGGAAACAGGCGACAGCCGAGTAAAGGCTTCCGCCCTGGTTTCTAAGTGTTTTGTTCACTGGCACTAGTTACTCTGGAGAAGGGGCAGACTTAGTTGGGTAGGTCCGGGCAGGGAAGGGAAAGAGTAGGTCGAAGGAAGTTCACTGGATCATCAGCTACCTTAAACCCTGCGGGGCTTCTCTTGCACCCGAGGACAAGAAGCCCAGAGGGTGACCCCATTTTTCTCTCCAAGGTTTTTACTGGGCGTCAGACGGGACAGTTCCGGAAACTATAAAGAAATCCTAACAGCTTGAGTGGCCGCCTCCTCAAATATTAACAACAACAACAACTCAACAGTAAAATTCATTACACCCATCCCCCTCCTCCTACAAGCACGGATCCAGAGACAGAAGTAGTTAGAGCCGTCCTTCATGGTCCAGCTCGGTCTTCCTTATCCAAGCCTGGGTTTCCCAAGGAAATTGTCTACCCCATATTTGAAAGTGGGCACCAGCAGCCAAGAGTCCCTCCACTTTCTCGTCAGGGCCAAGTAGGTGAAGATTTAAAGTAAAATGAGACAAAGGCTACAGGTGGTGGTGCCAGAGAGACTGGTCTGCCTGGGTACCCGATGAAATCAAGGATTGAGGCGGGGGGAGGGGTGTGGTTATGAGCCAACCTGGAGCAGCTGGTGGAATAAAAAAAAAAAAAAAAAAAAAAGGAGGAGGAGGAGGAACGGATTTGGGGCACGCTTGGTTCCTACAGGAGGTGCCCCTGAGGAGGATCAGTCGGACAGGAGGAGGCCCAGGGGCGGGACAGAGATGACTCTTGGCTAAGATTGGATAACTTCTGAGGGCGGGAGCTGGCCTTGCACCGCCTGGTTCCCCAGTTTAGTAATTGGGGATATATACGGTCACTGCAGTGCGAGCCGGCTGGTTAGCAGCGCACGTGCCAGGCTCCGGGGCCCTTCTGCTTACGCACACGTTCTTTTTGCCCTGGGTTTCTTCATCCCTGAGACCCACTCCATCTTCTACTCCCTTGGCTCTCGCCCAGCCCTTACCCCAAGCTCTGAACCTCGTCGTCTGCAAAATCGAAATGGACACATCCATGAATTTCTCACGTGGGTTAAAAACGGAGCTGATCCAACCCTATGACTTCGAGATGTCGCAGGACTTAAGGCCCTTTTTGGAGGAGTACTGGTGAGACCCGGTGATGGGGAAGGACCAACTGCTTTGAGGGAAGTGGAGACAGGGAGTGGATGCCTGTAACACTGCCTGGGGACTGGCTCCCAACCCCCGTCCGCCCCGCCCCCTCTTTTAAGATACCTCTCTGAGAGTTTAGCGCTAGCAGAAAAGTTGCAGAAGTGAGAAATTGGGGATACAGATGTGGGAGGAGACAAAAGGAAAGGAAAAAAAATGAGAACTGTAGTTGAGGATTGACCTGAATGAAGCGTTGTTAGGTGACTCTCGGGGGTTGGGGTGGGGGTAGGCAGAGGCAGAGAGACAGAGACAGAGACAGAGAGACAGAAAGGGAGAGGGAGAAAGACAGACAGACAGACACACACACACACACACACACAGAGAGAGAGAGAGAGAGAGAGAGAGAGAGAGAGAGAGAGAGAGAGAGAGAGAGCCTGTGTCAGCACCTAGGATTAGCCTGTCCCACACAATTATCATGTTCCCCAAATGTCCCATCTTCTCTGATGTAAAGGTGACACAAAGTTGGAAACCCTATCAAAGCTTTCCTGAGGCTTTTGTCTTAGCCCTAAAGCATCCCAGCCGTGTTTTGTGGGGTGACTTTATTGTTCAATCATCTTGCAGTAAGCCGAACAGATGTTGCTACACTCTTCTTACAGCACAGCTCTGGACAGAGTAGTTCTTGGCACTGTCATCTTCATTGAGAAAGTCATAATCACAGAAATCTCGAATGTGCCCTGTGCTAGGTACTTTATGTCCGCGAATACTGCTAAAGTACCTTCCGTGCCCCTGCTCCCCCGTAATAAGGAAACCGAAATGTCACACTGCTGGAACTCTAGTCTAGAGTTGCCCCTTGGGGGAGATGTGTGGGCATTCTTCTAAGCAGTGCCCACTGTGAATCCATCTGCTTTCTGCCCTCCAGGGTAAGCTCGTTTTTCATAGTGCTTGTCTATCTGTTGCTCATCATTTTCGGTCAAAACTACATGAAAACGCGGAAGGGCTTCAGCTTGCAGAGGCCTCTCATCCTCTGGTCCTTCTGCCTGGCAATATTCAGGTAAGGTAGTCCTCCACCCCATGCTCTGCCTGTTCTTTAGTCCTTATGTCTCCATTTTATCCCAAGAGTTTCTAAAATACTTAGCTGCAATGGCTTCTATCTCACAGTACCTTGTTATTCTCCTTTCTTGGGATCAAGTTTATGGTCTCTATTCTGTTCTATCCCCCTTTAAAATGTTTACTTTTAAAAAAGATAGTTTCTCACTCTGTATCCCAGACTGCTCTAATAGCCACTGTGTAACCCAGGCTAGCCTCAAACACCACAACCCTCCTGTCTCAGTCTCCTGAGTTCTGAGAATACAGATGCTAGGCTCTACCCCATTCGTCTTGTGCTCATGAAATCTACATGGTCAACGAAACTCTCTAGCCTTAAATGTCTCAGTTCCCAAATTGCTCTTTCAAAGCAATCAAGAGCACCAACATCTCTAGCCTCTCTCCTATCATGTTCTTCTGTAGCTTGCCACTCTCCTCTTTTGACTCAGATCCCACTTCAAGAACTCTGTTCTTAACTTTTTTTTTTCTTTTTTCCGGAGCTGGGGACCGAACCCAGGGCCTTGCGCTTGCTAGGCAAGTGCTCTACTGCTGAGCTAAATCCCCAACCCCACGGTTCTTAACTTTTACTTTCATCCTTCTCCCTGTATCGATTGGCTTTTTCTTAACCCGTATCTTGTGGCGAATATCACCAGATTGGCCCCAGGATCTCAAAAGCTGTAGCCACTCCTCTGGGAAGGCTGAGGAGGTGACGGAGAGTTGGTTCAGATGGGGATGCGGTCAGGTCAGGTTCACGCCTGGGCATTCTCTTATACCTTTATATATCTGTGCACCGTCTCACTTCAGTATCCTGGGTACACTGAGGATGTGGAAGTTTATGGGAACCTTGCTGTTTACAATGGGCCTCAAGGAAACTGTGTGCTTTACCGACTACACTAATGATGCCATAGTGAAATTCTGGTCCTGGGTCTTTCTTCTCAGCAAGGTGGTTGAACTCGGTGAGTGCAGAGGCTCTGTCTCTGGTGCCCCGTGACTTGCATTCTTCCCCAGAGCTTCCCCTTACCCATCACATGGAGAGTCCCTTCCCTACTCCTGGGTCTTAGTGAGATATTTCTCCCCTTCCCCACACTGAGATTCCCTGATGTGTTCACACACCCCGGGCTGTGGGTGGTCCCAGCACTGGTGGCATGCTAGCTATGACCCCCTCATCTCTCAGGAGACACGGCCTTCATCATTCTACGTAAGCGTCCACTCATCTTTGTCCACTGGTACCACCACAGCACAGTGCTACTGTTTACGAGCTTTGGATACAAGAACAAAGTGCCTTCCGGTGGCTGGTTCATGACCATGAACTTGGGCGTACATTCCGTCATGTACACCTACTACACTATGAAGGCGGCCAAAGTGAAGCATCCCAACGTCCTTCCCATGGTCATCACCAGCCTGCAGATCCTGCAGATGGTTTTGGGCACCATCTTTGGCATACTGAATTACATCTGGAGGCAGGAGAGAGGATGCTACACGACATCGGAACACTTCTTCTGGTCCTTCGTGCTTTATGGGACCTATTTCTTCCTATTCGCTCAATTCTTCCACCGAGCCTACCTCAGGCCCAAGCGCAAAGCTGAGTCCAAGAGCCAATGAGAGTTGGAAGGAAAGATGGGGCCTCAGCCTTTCCTCCATGGCACTAAGGGTAGGGGTGGGAGAAGGATTAGGTTACCTTCCCTATATGGTTTCCCCCATGGGATATGTACCCTCAAAGTTGCAGGAAGCTATGACAACCAAGAATATGTCACCCTTGGGATAGGGGTGTGGTCTGGTACTTTGATGTTTCTGTTTATCACGTGAAGAAAAACCAAACCCTAGGAAGGCGATAGGACTGAGGTCCTTAAAATCGAGTTATTTATATTTATGTTTAGAAATCTTTCTCTTCTTGCTCTATTTTTTAAATTAAAGAGGTCAACGTGATTCTGAGGATTCGTGGACTTCGAGGGGAAAGTGAACTCTGTGGTAAGAGGAGGCTGCTCACAGGGAGTGATCTGTCAGTGGGGAGCCTGAAGGTGTGTGGAGGGATAGAGGCACACACAAACAATAAAAATCCTAAGCCTTGTAGGCGCTTAATAAATGTCTGTCACAGACTAGAAGTTTATTGCTGTTAGAGACCCACGCCTCTGAGAAGAACAGTGAGAAACAAGTCCTAAAGTCATAGGCTAAACTGCAAAAACAGATCCCTGCAAGGAAGCGCTGGAGACCAGCTGTCCTTCCTGAGACCACCAGGTGGCGTCGCAGCACCAGCAGAGGACGATCGCTGTCAACTAGCTGGTCACGCCAAGCTTCGTAAATTCTTTACTCCAAGGAGACCCTGCTTCCCCATCCTGGAGGAAAGGAGTGAGACGGAAGCCTTAGAAGCCTGGACGCTCACTCCGTTCCTGTACATCCAGCTGTCCTTTTGGACAATGGGAAGGATGAGGGGAAGGAGGGCTCAACCGCAAGTCTGAATCATCAGGCCTTTGACAGTCCGCGCACGTTTATTTCATTGATCTTTGAAAACGGGATAGGGGGAGTCTGGAGAAGGCGGGGTGAGCCAAGGGTGAATTGGCCCCGGGGGAGCTGGTCCCTGTTCCTGGCCTTAGTCCCAGGGCCACGGTCAGGGGCTGTGAGGGAAAAGGCCCTCTTCGGAGCCGCCTCTTCCCGGGTGCTCTGGCACCCCTTTTCAGACCCTGGGACGAGGGCAAGCCAGTCTAGGCGACCCCTGTCCAGAGAGGCTGTGAATTACTGCCCCGCCCTCGGGGATGGATCCACAGACCTGCGGTTCACACTGGCCGTTCCACGGCGTACTGGCAGGGACTAAGGTTAGCGGCCGGCGGCGGCCCGGGCACGGCGGGGTAGCTGAAAGAGGCGTGCTGCTTGGCTTTGAGCCGCAGGCTAGCCAGGCTCGAGTTACACGGGTCCCGGTATACATAAGGGGAGGAGGCGGCTGCAGCGGCGGCTGCGGCGGCCGAGGCGTAAGGGCAGGACACTGCCCCGGAGGACACAGCGGCTGGAGCCAGCCCGGGGGGTGCCCCGCCCAGGCCCTGCAAGGCTCCGGGACCTGGGACGGTGCCCGGGGCCGCGGCCGCCGAGGGCACCATGGAGGCAGCGATGGAGCTGGGCGGTGAGAATACAGGCTGTGAAGCCAGAGGCCCCACGTTGACCGAGTTGAAGGCGAACGGGAAGGTCTTGGCGGCGAGCGGCGGGGCGAGAGCCTTGGGCGGCCAGTTGCCGTACGTGTAGCCCGGGTACACCTCCTCGTAGGGTGGCACCAGGCCCCCGAGCGGGGCTGCGAAGCCACCCTTGCACAGCTCCGCCTGCTGGCTGCGCTCCCGCTTCCGCCACTTGGCGCGCCGGTTCTTGAACCACACCTGCGGGCGTCGGAGAAACGCTGTCAGGAGGCGGAGTGGCTGGGGAGTGGGTCACGCATAGTAGGATCGAGCCCGGGCGGGGAAGATCGGAGGTGCATGGTGGATGCGGGCTGGAAGGGGGGAGCGCACCGAGCCCGAGAAAAGAAGCTAGCGGCCGCAGGGTCTGGGGGAACAGGTCGGGATCAAAGAAAGATGAGGGGAAGGTGAGCCCTGGTCCCAGCTGAGGAATCGCGTGATAGGGGGTGGCAGGTAAGACAGCAGGAGGGCGGGGATCCTGGGACGGGAGCTGGGCTCGACGTGGCACCCGCCCGCAGAGTCACCAGCTACTTGGGGTTGGGGGTACGAGAGCGAGGTGCGTGCAGGTGAGGACTGCGGCTCAGGTGGGGCCATACCCGCACGCGGGCCTCAGTGAGGTTGGTCCACACGGCGATCTCTTCGCGCGTGCTCATGTCGGGGTAGCGATTCCTCTGGAAGGTGGCCTCCAGCTCCTGCAGCTGCTGGCTGGTGAAGTGCGTGCGCTGCCGCCGCTGCTTCTTCTTCAGGGAGCCATCCTCAGGGGAGCCCCCCGGCAGTGAGGCCGAGGCCTTCTCCGAGTCTGGGGACCAGAATGAAGCAGGTTATAGGGCGGTAGGGCCTGTGTGGATTCTCTGGTTCAGGGACCTCAAGGAATTTCTCAGCCTCTGGCTGGCTTCCACTCAGGTTGTCACTCAAGATCCCACCCAGAATCAAGGCTAAACTGTTTTCTCCTCCACTCCCACAAGGGGGCGCGCTCACCACTGTGCTCCTGCCCCTTGCAGCCATGTTCTGGAAGCGGAGGGTGTGGAGTGCCTGCATCTGACAATGACAGCGCAGGGCTTCGAGCCTCTGCCTCACCAAGCAGTCCAAACTCCATGGAGGGAGGGCTCTAGAGGAAAGAGAAGACACGTCAGGTTAATAGAGGCAAAAATCAGGGGGTTATGGATACCCTGACGTGGTGCGTGCCCTGTGAGCTTGGTACTCAAGAGGCAGAAGCAGGAAGTTGGATCTTCGCCCTACAGTGTGAGCACCAGGTCAGCCAAGAACACACGGTGACACCCTGTCTCAAACAAACAAACAAAACAACAACAACAACAACCCATCGATTTATCAGGCCCCTAATAGGGTTTCTTCACAACATTCTTGCCTCTTTTCTTATCCACTGACATAAAGCTATCCGGAATGGGGTACTATAAAATAGAATGTGGCAGGGCAGAAGAAATGGCTCAGCGGTTAAAGGCACTGGCTGCTCTCCCAGAGGGTACTACTTCAATTCCCAGCACCCTCATGACTGGCTTCTCACAATCATCTCAAAGTCCAGTTCCAGGGGATCCAAAGCCCTCTTCTGGCCTCCCCAGGGACTAGGCACTCTGGTGAGCAAACATATATGCAGGGAAGACACTCATACACTAGAAAAAAAAGACTTGAGAAAGAGAAGCCAAATGAGGAAGAGGTATACACTGAGAGGTTTTATGCACACATATGTACCATAGACTCATTAACTGTTGGGCCTCTGCCTAGTGCCACAGCGGCTCCATTTTGTTTGTTTGAGGCAGGATCTCATGTAGCTCAGGTTAGACTTAATTTATGACCTTCCTTCCTGTCTCTACCTTTGAATGCTGAAATTATAGGCCTGGGTTACCATGCCTAAGTTTTAGTTCTATCTATGTATCTATGTATGTATCTATGTATCTATGTATCCATGTATCCATGTATCTATGTATCTATGTATCTATGTATCTATGTATCTATGTATCTATGTATGTATCAATCTGGCTTTTCTAGACAGTGTTTCTTTGTGTAGCACTGGCTGTCCTGGAAATCACTCTCTATACCAAGATGGACTCCAACTTAGAGATCTGCCTGCCTCTGTCCCCAAGTGCTGGCATTAAAGGCATGTGCTGCCGCTGCCACTATCCCAGCTTTAGAGGTTTTTTTCTTTTTTTCTTTTTCAGTTTTCTTTTTCAAAAATACAATGTTTGTTTAGAGCCAGGTGTAACAATGTAGATCTGTAATTCTAGTAGACTTGGAAGGTAGACCTGGAGTTTAAGGCCAACCTTAGCTACCTGAGACCCTGCCTCAAAATACGAGCAGTGATTCAGCCGGTAAAGTACTTGCCATACAAGCCTAAGGACTTGATTTGATTTATTTTAGCATCCACAGTACACCACCCTGTAACCCCAGCACTGGGGAGATAGAAACAGGAGGATACCTGGCCAGCCAGTCAAGCCGAATTGGCCAGCTCCAAGTTTAACAAGAAATTCTGCCTCAAAAAAAAAAACCACAAAACCAAAACCAAAATAAAACAAAAACCCCAAGGGGCAGAACGATTGAGGAAGATTCCAGATGCTAACCCCTGGCCTCCATACATTTGTGCATGTGTACCGTCACACACACAAACTTACACACATATACCCTAAGAATATTTGTTTAGATTTCCAGTAGAGCATCTCTAATCCAAAAGCTCTTGCAGGCTGGAGAGATGCTCAGCACTGACTGCTCTTCCAGATGTCTTGAGTTCAATTCCCAGTATCCACATGATGGCCCATAACCATCTATAACTGTAGTCCTGTGGGGCCTGACACCCTCTTTTGGTGTGCCTGCATGCAGATAAAATACCCATGTACATAAATAAAATAACCCTGAAACTGGATGTACCCCCACCTCAGCTTTTGGTTTTCAGAGGATTTCAGACTTCAGACATCGAGGTTAGGGATGACCAGCCTGGCCCACCCATTTCATAGGTGGAGCCTGAGACCCAAAGCAGCTGAGCTAAGTCACCTGTGTAATTAGGACCTGAGCTAAACCTGTGGGCTCCTTGGAGCCTTCTGTAGAGGTCCTATCAGGGATTGTACTAGAACTTCAGCTTGGATCGTCTGCTTCAGCAGTAGGACAACTCTGCTTGTTTGGGTTATTTATACTTTCTTAATAAATGATTTGTTTAATAAGCAGTCCCTATCAAAATTAAGTTGGAGAAATGGCTCCATCTAGCTATCCATCCATCCATTCATCTATCTATCCATCTATCTATCTATCTATCTATCTATCTATCATCTATCTATCTATCTATCTATAATTTATTGTCTATCTACTATCTATCTATCTTCTATCTATCTATCTATCATTGATTATCTATCTATCTATCTATCTATCTATCTATCTATCTATCTATCTATCATCTATCTATAGATCTTTCTATCTACTTTAAACCATGGAGATGGCCCCATGGTTTAAAGTAGTACTTGCTCTTGCAGAGGACATAGGTTAAACTTCCAGGATCTGTATGGTAGCTTGTAACCCTCATCATCAGTACCTCCAGTTCCAGGGGATCCTGTACCCTTATCTTGTCTCCATGAAGGTAAAACAGCCACACAAATAAATTTTAAAAAATCTGAAAAAATAAGAAAGAAGGAAAGAAAGAAAGAAAGAAAAAAAAAGAAAAAGAAAACCACAAGGCACATAGGCTCCTTCTGCTCCTTTGCTTGTCCAAAATGTGTGTGTCTCACCTACTACCAGTCATCTCTCGACCTCATACCTGGTCCCTCACACCATTTCAGGCAGATGTATGGATTTCTTTACATGTGTTCCTCCAACACACACACACACACACACACACACACACACACACACACACACACACACACACACCACTTCCTGCCAGTATTCCTATCTCAAACCTAGCCTGGTTTTCTCAAGGAGTCTGCCTGGGTCCTTCCCCTGGTTGGTCCCCTTTCTAGTTGACTTTCCCAAGACCTCCCATGGGAGGAAAGAAAAGGGACCATAATGGGACTCTTGATTCTAGGAGCCTCTTGGGCAGAAAACGAAAACTAGGGACAGATGGAGAGAGCTAGGTGGGGGTGTCTGTCTCCAATACCATCTCCCCATTATCAGGGACATAGTGCAGACTAGATGCGTTGACATTCATATGGTGGATTAGCCCAGATGGAGGTGTGCATCTCTTGGCTGATCCCAATTTATTAAGAATGTTTCGGAAGGATGTGAGGCTGAACAACGCCTGTGTCTGTATGTGGCAATACCCTCTTCAACCAGCAAGGAGAGCACAACCCCACCTCTAGCCAAGTTGACAGTAGGACCAAGGTCAAACACAATTCTTGTTCTTTCCATTGGCAGACGGGTCTTGTTCTTGGACTCTTCCTGGGGTCAGAGAGGTAAGGCAGGAGGGATCCCAGTAAGGAAGGAGAGAAGCTGGATCAAGGGTGAAGGTATCTGTTCAGTTTACTTCCCTTTCCAGGTCTCAGGGCTGGAGTTGTGAAATTGTCACAGTTCCTTGCAAGGCCATCTCCAAGGAACCGTGATAATTTCACCAGCACTTATCCAAATTTTCTGGGAAGATGCGAGAGGAAGTTAGAGCCGGAAATTGAGGTGCTCTGCAGTCTACCCTTCCTTCAGACTCCAGATGACCTTGAAATTCAAACCATGCTCCTGAACTTTCCAGGAGTTACAGAAGCAACGCAGAACTGGGTGAAGGGGACATCGAGGTTTGCCTGCAGGGAAAGCTATGTCCCGCCTATTGCCATCCATCCTTCCAGTGTCTTCTGGCAGCAGACCTTTAGTTTTCCAAGCTTCCCTTCCCCTGGCATTCCATACCTGTGGCTTGATTTCATCCTCTATTTCAGTAGAAGGAGGCCCCGGGAAGAGGATAGCAGTCAGAGCAAGAGACAGGCAGAGTTCAAGCTGTGCACTCTCAGAGACAGACGACACATGTGCAGACACACACAGGCCTCCACTTAGACACAGTGAGCACTTGGACTTGCAGCTAGAGGCACAAAAACACACACTCTCCCACACATGCGCTCCCACATCCAGGCAGACAGACACACGCGGTCATACAGTCTCCTCTGTCTCTCTCTGACAGGGACAGCTGCCTGGGCTGTTTTGGAGCTTGTCATTCCCCTCCCCCCTCCCTTCCCCTCCCTGGCCCCTCTGAACCTCGGCTCTCTCAGTCCCAGGAGTTCAGAACTCTGTGTGGGGGAGGAGGAGGCCAAGGGGAGAAGGGAATACTGTTCCTCACTTAGTGGCTCTTAGAGAGAGGCTGCTTGGCCCAGTGAAGAGGAGGCAGGAGGAGGCCGGAGCTAGGGGATCAGGTGGGGAGGTGATCCGTTATGGACCAAAGGAATAAGGATTAGAGTCAAAAGATCTACTAGGTTCAGGATCTGATAACCCCCAACTTACTAGCTGTGTGTCCTTGGCTAGTTACTTTCTTTTGTGCCTAGTACATATTTCATCACTGAGAGTGAGATCATAATCCCTTCTCTGCCTGTCTTCATGCCGTCGGCTTCTTTTCTTTCTCCTTCAGATGGGGCACTGCTGTTGCCCAGGATGCCTTCAAGCATCTGACCTTCCTGCCAGGTGTTGGGATTACAGATGTGTGCCCACGACTCTGCCCTCATTACTAAATTATTTATTTATATTTATTTATATTTATATGAGATCAAGTTTCACGTAGCCCAGGATGGACTCACTTATACCTTAGGATGGCCTTGAACCTCTAGTCCTCCAGGCGTATCCTACCACCATAACCAGTTTATGTGGTGCTGGGGCTTAAACCCAGGACTTAATTCACTTTCGGCAAGCACTCTACAAACTGAGCTACATCCCAGGCTCCAAAGTGTAGCTTGGGCTACCTCCTGTCTCATGGTTTCCCTGTGCTTATTCTCTTTAGCATTTGCCTCCTGGCAAGCACCACCACAATCGGCCAGTTTTGTTATAAGTTTCAAACAGCATAGAGCTTATATAAAAATAAAGACCAGAATGTTTTTCTAGTTCCTTCTAGAAGCTGAGCACTGAATTAGCCACTGATCTAGAATGGAAACTAAGAACTTATTGCTTGGCTGGCTCGCCTCCCCAGTCTCTGTGTCTCAATAAAAAAAAAAGTCCTCATGGGTACTGCACTTCAGTGAGTGATGCGGTACACGGTCCTCAACTTAGAGCACACAGGATAACAGCAGAACGGGCTAAGGAGTGTAAGCGGGGAGCCACTTTGGGGATCAGACACTGTTGAAGGAACTCTGGGGCCTTCTGACTCTTGACTGAGTTCCTAACTACAGGGTGAGGGGCTGGGAAGGGCTCTCTGTCAGAGAGAAGTGTACACTGAGGCCGGGATATGAAGAGAAAGGGAGAGCATAGACCTCAGGCAGGCAGCTTCATGTCCGGGTGGGCTGGTCAGGCAAAGGCTGGGGGCGCCAAGTTGTTATCTGAGTTGGAGACAGGCTGGCTGAGGATTAAGCTCCCCCAAACTGGGAGAGGTCAGGAAGCTGGGGAGTTGGGCCAGGGGCCAGGGACTTCATCTCACTCAGTGGATAGTTAGGGATAAGCAGTAGTGTGGAAGCTCCATGACTGGTTGATGCTGGCAGGGCCAAACATAGCCAGAAGATAACTGGCGCTGTATCTAGCTCCAAGAGGGTTTGTCTGGACACCCCTATTCTTTTTGCCATATCGTGCTGGGGATACAAGGTCCAAACGCACTGTGGCAGCTAGCTCCAGCCTAGGGGACATAGAGGATCTCCAGGTATGTTTTGATTTCAAAGTACGAAAGGCTTATTATGGACAAGCAAGAACACAATATTCACAAGACATTAAGGCAAGGACCAGGTCACAGGCCAGAGAGGTCACAGTGGGGAGGCTCACAAGGGACAAAAGCTCATGGTAAGAAGGCAGCTCTCATGGAACCCGCTTATAGTCCAGAGGAGTGGATCAAGGCCACGGGGAGAAGACAAGACTAATTGAAACAACAATGCCTGAAGCAGGAGGAACAAGCAGGGAAGGAATGGGAGAAAAGCCTCATCTTGGAGGCAGTGGATGAGGAGGGAGAGAAGAGGAACCAAGGTTGTGATCTATGGCTCTGCTCAGCAAAAAAGTAAACAGGGGGGACAGTGAGAGCCAAGGTCCTAAACAAGCATAGCGCCACCCCACAATCCTGAGGCAGAAGTGAAACCCTGGAACGGAACACACTTAACCTTCTTCTATTCACTTGAGGTGCACAGCGCCCAGACTCTGGTTTGCTTAACTGCAGTGTGCAGCGGGGAACAGATGTGTCTTAATTCACGCACAGCTTCAGGATGAAACCTGGCACCTCAGGTGGAGGCAGGATTTGATGTATTCAAGTTATCAAAGGGGTGGATTGGGGGTCAGAGAGGCAATTACACGTGCTTCTCGGTGTCTATCCCTTGCTTCTTTCTTTGTTAAGGCATTTTATGTGTGCTGGGAGGGGTCCCCAGCGACTGTAATCCACTAACTTTAACTCGCTCACAGTCTAGGGAGGCAAACAGAATATAGGATGGAAAAAAAAAATGGAGTTCGTGGGTCTTACTCTCAGGTTGTGGGGGATCAGATATGGGAGATCATATCAAATGATGGGGCTCAGAGAATGCAGGTTCATCAAGGAGGAAGAAGGGGCAGGGTCTTTTAAATATCCCAGAACCGCTGGGAGTATTTAAAGGGCAATGTGGAGCCTCATTGGATCAGAGGCTTATTGTGGTCCAGGAAGAGTCCGGCAGGGAAAAGGGGCTTCCACTGAGGGTCTGTGATGAGAGACAAGTGCTGATTCAGATTTGGTGCAGTCGAGGCTAGATCGTTCTTGGCTTTTCCGTTGAAAAGAAAAATCTCCTACATTCAGGGCATGGTGATGTATGCCTATAATCCCAGCACTCAGGAGGCTGAGGCAGGAAGAGCAAGAGCTCAAATCCAGCTTGGTCTTGGGAGCTGTATAGGGAGCCCATGTATGAAAACAGAGGCAGATGTGAATGGCAGCCACTAATATGGAATATCTTTGAGATCTCTAGCTTGATTTTATTTAATCTGCATGTTGACTTCTATGTACTGGGGACTGCACATGCTAGGCGAACACTCCACCACCACTAAGCTACCCGAGGCCTATCCCTAGCCTCACCTCCCAGCTTAATTTTAAGACTTCTAGTTGATTTCGCATCCTATCTCATGAAGTGCGTGCATATACACCTAGCCCCAGTCTTAAGGTAGTCATATAAGGAAGCTAGGCTGGGCCAGCCCATTACTGTCCTAGTCTGGTACTGCCTTCCCAGCTCCCTGCCAAGAAGCACTCCTGCAAGCCCAAGGACTAGTTTAAGGCTGTCAGCCGATGACATACAAAAGTAACATCTTTGTGACTTTTATCCCCAGTGGTTAACTAGAATGGATCAGGCTGGGAAACAGATTTGTAAAGAAGGTTGAAGCCATGTCTGGCAGCACTAGGGGGCCCGAGGCCAGAAGTTTCCAGTTCCAGGCCGGCATGGGCTACATAAGGAGACCCTGTTATGAGCAATCAAAAAGTTAAAGATGGTCTTGAGGCAGGAGGACAGGGAGAGTCTCGTACATCACTTGCGTCTCTTTCCATCGCTCTTTTCCCTGTCCTCCCCATTATGCTTACAGGTCACTCTCAATTACCGGACACACATAGGTTCTCTAAAGCTCAGGTTCTAATACATCCTCTAGGTTAGCTCCTGCCCCCCTCTCCCATCCTCTAGCAAGCATCAGTTAAAAATGGGGAAGGAAAGAGTCGACCCGTTCTCATGCCTTGCTCACTACAGTTCAGCTTCAGCCTTTGCACCCTGCCCTCCCTTCCTGGTCCTAGATCCTAGGCTCTCAGTGACATTCTTGAGCAGCGGACAGGCAGAGTTCAGACCAGGTTATTTGGTAGAGGTTATGCTAGGGGAACTCCTTGTGTTCTCAGAGAGGGACAGGGGTGATGGCTGACACTGGAGCTTCAGGGAAGATGTTCCTCCTCTCCTTAAGAGTCTGGCTGTCGCTAAATCAAGGGTATGATCAGGCTACCCTAAGGCAAAAGCCCCCACCTTCCAAAGAAAGATTTTCTGGTCACAGGGACTGCAGTTTTGGCAGGATAATAGCGAGGCTTCTTCCAGTGTGCCTCCGTTTACAAAGAGCTTTCCTTCTATACGTGATTGATATGTTTCATTTAACCCACGGGCCCCGGAGTGGCAGGGATGTCCATCCCTACTTATCTCCAAGAAGGCAGGAAATATCCTAGGTTGCATAGAACCAAGAGGTTTGAACTGAGTTCTGCTCTTTTTCTGGTCTTACACTCCACACTGCAGCCATTCGTGACTGACACGCACGGATGCCTGAAGCCCTCTAAGATCCAGTTCTACTTCCTGCCTCTTTTGCTTCTCTGAAAAACGAGCTCTGGAAGTTAGCTGTCCACAGTACCCAAGCACAGCTTCCTATATCCTAACCTTGCAAGCCTCCAGTTTTAAAAGCCGCCCACTCCCAACCCCATCTCCAGTTTCAGGATTTCAGCATGCAAAGTCTTCTGCTCATTTAGGTCTTTTTGTATTGTAGATTTTCATCTGTCGCACCTAAACTTTCCATTACTCTTTCCCAGAAGCCCCCTGGCTCCCCACATCAACTATTCTCTGTCTGTCTGTCTGTCTGTCTGTCTGTCTGTCCCTGTCCCCCCCTTCTCTAGAACCCAGGACCTTGGGAATGCTGTGCAAATACTCTCTCACTAAGCTATATTCCCAGCTCCACTCTCTGACTTCTCTAGGCCTATAACATCCTCCTTAAGAGCCAGTGATCAGTTACACACTCAGCTACACTGTTTCATTCAGGAGCTGGCGGTTCTCTTTTTAATCATCTTTGTTATGATGTTATCATTCACTTTTCTGTATTTATTTATCTTATTTATTGTCTCTTTGGTGAAAGCAGAACTTCTGAGTTTTCTAAGAACCAACTGTAATGCCTTCTTTCTTTCTTCCCTGACATGGACTCCCTCATTTCTTGGATAGTTTCCGTGATTTTTTTTTTTTTTTTCTGGTAGCAATGGGAACATCAGCCCTGAGATGTGTAGGATAATGTGATGGGAGCAGCTGGGGCATGGGTTTCTATTTATCAAGGACAGCGAGGGACAAATAAAAGATGAGGAGCAAGGTCTTAGCCAGTACCTAAGAAAACTTTAGAACTGAGGACTGGATGTAAGAAATACGAATTATATTTTACTCTTGGGTGGAGGATGAGAAAAGCAGCAATCCCTCCCCCCCCCTTTAAAACAGTTCCTTGTTTTATTGTTAAACAGTTCCTTGCATTTATCCTCCCGAAAACTCCTGGGCTGAGTTGTTCTGTTTATGAGTCTAGGTGCAGAGTTCCCTCTTCTCTGTCCTCTTCTGCTTAACTGGGCTCTAGTTAGAGTTGTTGGTCAGGGAGGGTGGTCATTGTATTGGTCCAAAGGAGTCAGAGCCCTCCCTCAGCCAGAAAGAAAGCAAACTGGCAACTGAGACATTCTTCCTGGCCAGGCTGGGAGGATGGTAAAGGCACCATGCGGGACCACAGGGTCGGAATTTCAGCTGCCCCTTTCTCTCTTCCCCTGGTCACAAGACCACAGGCTTTGCTTTAGGAAAGGGTTACAATTTTCTTGTCTGGAAGGTTCTTGCTGGTCAAGGAGCCTTGAGTGAGTTAACAACCAGACTAGGAATTTGAGGGTATCTGCTCTGTACTGAAACTAGGATTGGAAGGAAAGAAAGAAGGCCTAACAGTTGACTCCGAGTTTGTGAGGGAACTGAGCCCTTCAGAGGCTTGTGGGTGGCCTGCTGCTGCTGTACTCTGTAGCTTAGTCTTCCCTTTGTAGGTCTTAAGTCTTTCCTCAGTTTGGATTATGCAGGTCTACTGATGCCTTGATCTATTTGAGCTGAAGCGGGATTGTCTCCCAGAGGCACCCTGCCCCAAGGCCAGGCTGCATCCTTTACTCTCCCAGCGCCCTCCGGGCCCAGCAGGCAGGAGAGGCAGAGTCAAGTTTGAAAACTAGGAGCTGGGATTTCAGGGGACCCACCGAGCCTACCCCATTGTACATAATGCAGCTGAGCAGGCGCTGCTGGATAGGTGGACATGCCAGTCGGCCAGGGACATTCCGTCCACTACTGGACACATCGTCTGCTCCGGACAGACCCACTTTGCGATCCCAAACATTCTATCGGCTTCAAGCCCCACGTGCCGCTGACATTCTGTCCGATTCTGAGGTGGCTCCAGATCTGGACCTTTCCAGATCCAGACGCCCCACGACAGACCTGCCAGTCGTGTCGCGTTGGCTGGCAGCTTGGGCCCTGTAACTTGCAGCGGCCATCTGACCCAGTAGCGACTCTCGCAACACGGCTCCTATTCCAACTGCGGAGCAGCTGGGAAGAAAAGCATGAGCTACTATGCGCACCCCTACTTCCAGCCGCTGGAGTCTGTCTAAGCCTGGGTCAAGTGGCGTTGGGAGCCGCCTGTTGCCCTTACACCGGGCGACCGCTGCCCTCTGCTCAGCTAGCCAGTCTCTACTGCCCCTATCACCTTCTGGTCCTTGCCGCTTGCTCCTAGATTCCAAGGTGCTTTTCGTGCAGTTCTTCGGCTTCTCCACGGGTCCCCTAAATCTCTTCTTCTCGGTCCCCCAGGTCTGTACTCGGAGTTTCCCTTCTCCCTTGTCCCAGCCCCGGGGCTGCTGTATGCCTTTGCTCTCTTGACCAATTCCCCAAACACCAGACTTCAACCGCCCCAGGTTCCCTTTTAGGAGTCCCAGGACCAGCCTTGGCCCCTCGGCCCCCTGAGCCCTTGACCCACGCATGGTCAAGTACTCACAGTGTGTCCCGCAGCAGGCAGACTCCCGGTGGTGGCTGTGGCGGCGGCGTTCTGGAGCGCAGGCAGGGGCCAGGGGCCAGGCACCCTGCAGGGTGGGGGCCGCCCCCCTGCTCGGGGCGGCGGCTCCGCTGGGCTCTCCCAGGCTAGCGGAGAAGAGAGTGAGCCTCACCGTGCAGTGCCACCCCCCGCCGGCGCCCATTCACTTTAAGGCAGCCCAGGGCGCCCCCAGCCCGCAGCGGCGTGCCGCGCGCCCTAGTCCCTGCCCCTTTCCAGCTGCGCCGCCCTGGCTCCTCCCTTTCCAGCTGTGAACCTCCAGGCCCCGCCTTAGTGGGGAGGGGTCCTGCCGGCGGGCAGCCAAGAACTCCGCCCTATGGCCAATCAGAAGCTTTCGCTATCAACTGAGCAACGCCCCCTCCCCACGTGGCCTGGACTGCGCTCCAGCTGGGACGCTCCGGTTCGGCAAAGCCAGCAAAAGTACGGTGGTCGGTGTCGCGGCCAGAGTCCAGCCGGATTTGTCCAGACGTCCAGGCGAATTGAGGGCTTGGGCTCTCCCCGGAGCGATCTTAAGCAGTGCCGGGGGAGAGGGCTGTAGGAGCGCCAGGCGGGACAGCGAACCCGGCCGCTGGGTCTCAGCGCTTACCCTTTGCTGCTGCTCGTTTCGCTGATTTTCTCCACTTGTCGCTGTCTGTCTTTCCACTCTTTTGTCTCCATTCCAGTCCTCGTGCGCCTTCCTATTATCTTCTGACCGCAGCTTTGCTCCCTACGCTGCCACCTCGAAAGGCTTTCCCCTTTAAAGACCATCCCTCCTTTCCATTACACCTTTCTCTTCTCAGCTATCTCTATTTTTTCCCCCTCCCCTAAAGAAGATAACTTGGAGAAAGCAGTATTTGAAAGGAGAGAAGTCAAAGTGGTGTACAGCACCTTCTCTCACTCAATGACCTTGGACAAGTAACAACGATGCTGCCCTGGCTAAAATAAAAGAAAGCTTCCAGTGGCTGGCTGGCCTTGTGCTCTTCAAAGGTGTGAGCACTTGGCCTCTCACTCGGCCCTGTCAATTTACCTGGACTGTGCTTTTCCAGCCTCAGCAATTCTGTTTCTCACAACACCAGATTCAGCCCTGTGGGTAAGGGGTAGCCTTGGGGTTTTTGAATTAGGTATTTGCAAGGGACAGGACAGATGTCCAAGGGGTATGATAGGTTACTTGGTGCCGCTGAGAGTCCTAAGCCACGTGCACAGTATGCTCCTAAGATGAATCTAGGTATAAATGTTTAAAATATGTTAGTTCTCTTTACTGCCTTCAGGAGAAAGGTCAAGTTTCCTAATGTGCCATATTAGACCTTCAGGACTTCCCACCCCCCTTTCAATAGAGTCTTTCTCTGTAGATTTCAGGTTTTGGCTGAAATGTTCAACTATTATCCCACCTCTGCCCATACTGAGTGCAGTGTTTACAGATGTGCTCTGATTTGACTTCATCTTCTTGTCCTGAGCACTTCTAGTCTTTCCCGACAATAACCATTTGTTATACTGCTGATACTAATTTCTGAGTTCCCCTTAGTCCTGTGTTATCTGAGAAGCCTTGCCTGAACTTCAGGCTTGTCAGAGGTGTAGTTTCTTGCTCCCATGACCCCTAATATATTTGATATCACTGCATCCTCCATATTTAAGGGGTCAAGTCATGTGTTGACTTCTATAAAATAAAATTTAGGAGAACAAGGATCATTTCTTCTTTCTTTTTTTTTTTTAGATATTATTTATTTGATGTATATGATTACACTGTAGCTGTCTTCAGACACACCAGAAGAGGGCATTACAGATCTCATTACAGATGGTTGTGAACCACCATGTAGTTGCTGGGATTTGAACTCAGGACCTCCGGAAGAGCAGTCAGTGCTCTTAACCACTAAGCCATCTCACCAGCCCCTCTTCTTTCTTTTTCTATTCACGGTCAAGTAGAAACCCAATAAATGTTGTACTGAAATCTAGAAAGAAGGTGTTTTATCTGTTAAATTATATATATTCCTGTGAGGGGCTGGGGATTGTCATATCTCGATTTATCTGTCTATCTATCTGTCCGTCCCTCTGTCTGTCTGTCTATCTCCATCTTTAATTGACAGTCACATACTTTTAAGATCTCTAATGTCTGGAGGCATACCTAGGTATGGAGGGGAGAGTAGGGAGTTTTAATTTACTTACAGGGTTTTCCTATTTGCTTTCCAACCTGAGAGAAGTCCAAAAGGCCAAACTCTAGTTCTTAAATGAAGAGAAAAGCTGAGTCAGAGCTATCGTAGAATGAAATACCTTGGTGATGTATCAAGACCAATGCATAGATACAGGGAGATATTGGGGAGTTCTTCATATCAGACCTCGGTTCTGATGGTTCTTTTTAAATTAGAGGATCATGACCTTTGGGTACCTGTTTTAAGACCACAGTTCTGTGGCCTTAGATATGAAACTTCCTTGAACCTGAGTCATTCATAAATGGGAGGGAATGGGGAGAGTTGGTTTTCCAGTGCTTCCCAGCAAACCTGGGTTCTACCAGCAGAATTGCGTCCCCGTGCCCTCCTCTCACACAATCCCTTTGGAATATGCTTCTATTATCTCAGCAATCTGTCATTCGAAAAGAAAGGCTTGTTAATTCTTTCAAAAATGATTTGTTTTGCTGGGCATGGTAGCACATGACTTTAATCCCAGCACTTGAGAGGCAGAGGCAGGCAGATCGCTGTGAGTTCGAGGCCAGCCTGGTCTATAAAGTGAGTTCCGGGACAGCCAGGGCTGTTGTCTTGAGAAGCAAACAACCCACAAAAGATTTATTTATTTTTATTCCACAGCTAGTATTTTATTCAGATAGCTGTCTCATTACACATGGTCCAAGAACATTCAAATAAGAACTCAAATTGGAAGTTAAAGATTGGTCTTCAAACATCATAGCCAACAATGCCACGTTTGCCTAGGATCTCTCCGATATAAAACCACATCCACACCTCAGTGGCCCCCAAAACCATTCAGCATGGCTTCCTTAACTGTAAGGTGTTTGAAGCCACCAGTCTTAGCACTGGGAATTATAATTTTCATGCTCTGAATAGCTGTAGGGATTTTACCAAGGGTTGGGGGAAACCAGCTGGACCTTGGCAAAGTGCCAAAATGTGGCCACTCGAGGCTTTGAGTAGGTCATGGCAACGGTCACCATCGACGGTGCTTTCTTTCTTTCTTTCTTTTTCTTTTTTCTTTTTTCTTTTTTCCGGAGCTGGGGACTGAACCCAGGGCCTTGAGCTTGCTAGGCAAGTGCTCTACCACTGAGCTAAATCCCCAACCCCGATGGTTTTTTCTTGAAGTTACAGATGGACTTGGCCATGGTCTGAGGTGGAAGGTACGTTGCCCTGAACCACTGGCTGAATGTCACCCCCCTATTTTTATTATTTAAAATTATGTGTCTATGTCTGGCATAATGTTGCAGCACTTGGGAGGCAGTAGCAGGGAGATCTCTGTGAGGTTGATGTCAGCCTGGACTGCAAAATGAGTTCAAGGACAGTCAGGGTTACAGAAAGACATTGTCACACGCATACGCACACACCCCCAAGTGTCTCTGTGTGAGTATGTGCCCAAAGTGTTGGATCCCTCTGGAGCTGGAGTTACAGTAGATAGTGTGATATGTGTACGCTGGGAACTGAACTCAGGTCTTCTGGAAGAGCAGCAAACACACTTAACTGCTACACTTTCTTTCAAGTCTCACGTGTCAGCATTGCTACGGAAAATGGGAAATCTTCATTTTTCTGTTAATGATGTGGACTAATGGTGTGAGATTAGGCCCTCAGACTTGATCCTCATGCACCTGTTCATTAGGAATTGTCCAAGGCTTAATAGGAAGGAGTGACCTGAGGGTCATAGCCCTATTGAGTAAGGTACAAGAAGTATTGAGGGAGGCTGGAGAGGCCGTTAGATGGCTAAAAGCATTATCTTAAAATAGGTAAACAAATTCCTTTTTTTTTTTTTTTAAAGAAGTATTAAGTACCCCTATCCCGCCTACTCCCTGTCCTGAACTGGCTGGGGTAGGTGTATGTTTTTCTCTGCTATTCGTTGAGCCAGCTTTCCTTGATAGAACTCTTTCCAATTCTGGAAAATGAGGATATTTTAATTACATATCCAAGATTTCTGCTATCATTTTCTCTATTTCTGGATGGTAAGATGGAGTAGAAAATGCAAAATCAAAGTTGAGATGAGACAGGCACACAAGTCGGGCACAGAAGACAGGAGGGCGTAGGAAAGACCTGCCCAGAACGGTCCCTAAAGTAGCAAATCCCATATGACTTTGGTAGGATGAAGTTGGGGGAATAGGGTCGCCCGCTCAAGCTCTCAAAACGGACCCCGCCCCCTTTCCAGCAAATCACAGCCTTCCTCCCTAGGATGCCCAGCAGCCACTGCTAAACAGCGCACTGCAACCGAACACTATCTGACCCCGCCTCTCCAACCGCCCAGCACAATTTGTCATTGTTTATTGGCTTCTGTAACTGTCAGTCAGAGAATCCTCCGTATCCGTTGGCTGTCCCCTACCTACTCTTCTTTTCCTTGTAATCTGGTCTCTTTGGGCATTACACGCCTCCCAGAGCTAATTCTCTCTTCGATTGGATAGTCGGAATGCCACTTTTCAGAGTGCCAAACTCTGATTGGCTGAGCGAGGCAGGACTCGCCTAGTTACCAGGCAGCGGGCTAGACTGAGGCTAGTTACCACGTCAGTGAGCTGACAGGGAAGGTAGCCGGTACCACCGACCGTCCCGGCCCACTTATTCCGGCCTGCAGTGAGGTCTCACCCTAAAGTTAGGGTCGACTTCCAGACGACAGGCTCCTTCCCTTCTCTCACTCGCTGCCAGCGCCCGGAGAGTGGCTGGGAGACGCCTCCGGGGCCAAGCTGGACATGAGCTGCGGCTGCCGGTCCTGGGACTAGGCCCCGCCATTTTGGATCCGCTGACAGGTCAGCGAAGTCTCTTCTTTGGGTTCCAGCGTCGTGAGGGCCGCCTGACGTTGCCATAAAGAATAAGGAGGAAGGACCCTTCAGTTGGGCGGAGCGGCCTGGGCAAAGGGCTTAGTGAGAAGAAATAAACCCAGAGGACTGATGTGAGAGGGAGTTGGGAGGTGTGCAGGGGCCAAAGGTCAGACCCTTGCCCCGGAGGGGTGTTCCACCTCTACTTGTGACTCTGTGGGTGCCAGAATCTGTGTTTTGTATTTTGTTTTTGTTTTCTATGCGTAATCTGGCCTCCAGTGGTTCCTTTTCAGACCTTTCTGCACCCTAAAGAATTCAATCCTCAAAATCTGAAAGCAAAATTGAGGATGGTTTCAGGCTTTAGATAATGAATCTTTTCGGAGTCCGTAGAACAGTCACTTCTGGGTGACTGCGTCCTAACACAACTGAAGCACTCCATTAATTCTGTGCAGTCTGACTTAAGTAGTCAGAAGGTATAGAAGACTTGAGGCCAGTGGCCTGGGGAACTGGCCTATAAGACTTTCCTTTTACAGGACAGCTCAGCTGTCACCGTGGGTTTGTATGTAAACACTTTTCTTTCTTTTTGAGTCAGGTCCTTTCTATGTAGTTCTGGTTGTTCTGGAACTTACTCTGTAGACCAGGCTAGCCTCGAATTTACAAAGATCCACCTGCTTCTGCCTTAAACCCTTTCTTTTGGTGTGTGTTTTGGGTAGCATTTACCCACTGTGACTTCTTTCAGTTTACTTTAAGGCTATGAGGTTTAATCCCAAGGAAGCCACTCTTTTGCGACACTTTTGATTGAGAGTTAAGAGGGATTTGAATACTGATAAAGCTTGGTACTGGTGCTTGGTGCTAGTGGTCTATTTCCTTTTAGAAGGTGAAAAAACGGGGCTGGGGATTTAGCTCAGTGGTAGAGCGCTTACCTAGGAAGCGCAAGGGCCCGGGTTCGGTCCCCAGCTCCGAAAAAAAGAATCAAAAAAAAAAAAAAAAAAAAAAAAAAAAAAGGTGAAAAAACATGAAAAGGGCTGGAGATATAGCTGGTCAAGGGTTTGCCTTGCATGTGTGAAGTCCTTGCGTTCAGACCCCAGCGCTTCATAAACTGGGCATGTTGATACACATCTGTAATTATTCCCTACTTGGGAGATAGAAACATGAGGGTCAGACCTGGCAGTCAGGGTTATCCTCAGCTACTTCTTGAGTTAGAGGCCAGCCTGGGCCAAGCAGACACTGTCTTTAACAAACAACAAGTTATGAGAGATGTTCTGCTCCTTGTGGTAGGGTCAGGGAAGCAGAGTGAATGATGGGGCACAACCCCAAAGAGCATAGTTTATGGCCCAGTAGTGACCTTTGACATTGTTGTGTTATAAACCGGTAGAAGTCCATCAAAGGTAAAGAGTATTTTAGAGATGAGAGACAATGTTGTGTTTTTTTAGTAAAGAAACTCATATCAAGAATACTAGGTACTAGTAAGCCGTGTGGAGTATATAAAAGGGAAAAGCTGCTTTGGGATTGCTCAGTTTACACATAGTCTTGCAGTAGTGGGGATGGGACCTAGGGTCCCATATGGTTTACTAAAGCAGTCCACACTGAGCCATATCTATAGCTAGCTAGCTTGCTTGTTTATTTATTTATTTATTTATTTACTTACTTACTTACTTATAGGCACGATCTCTCTGAGTTATCATGACTGGTCTGGAATTTGCCCTGTAGCCCTTGAACTTGTAATCTTTCCCAAGTTGCTGGGTTTACAGACCTGCAGTCTTAGATCTCCCTATATATTTCTGAAAAGTAGTGACATATGCTAGGTGTAGTGACAGACATTTGTAATATTAGTACTTTCAGGATTGAGGAAGGAGATTTTGAGTTTACTACCAGCCTTCCTACATAGTGAGAGCCTGTCTCACAAACAAATAAACAAACAAAAAACAAGTAGCAAAGTTAAAAGGAGAGTGTGCCTAATTCCTTTCAGCAGCAGTGGGGCCCAGCATGTGCCCTCCATCCCTAGAGTTAGTTTAGTGAGTGTTTAGCCTTTGTGTCTTGGTCTGGCCTAGGCAGTCAGCTGCACACTTGCATGGTGGGTAGTGACAGGTGGGGCACTTTTTCAGGTATTGGAAGGCAGATCATCTAAGATGATACTACTTGAACCAAGTTTCTCTTATTTAATTCTCTCTGCTCTCCTAAGAATGGGTGTGTTAGAATATGTAACCTCTGTGTGTGTGTGTGTGTGTGTGTGTGTGTGTGTGTGTGTGTGTTAGGAAGAGAAGTAATAGTGTTTATGGTTTATATGTTTAGACTTAAATGAATGGGAATGGTATTGGACACTTTTTTGGGGGGGAGGGGGTTGGAAGACGACTGTTTTTTTTTTTTTTTTTTGGTTCTTTTTTTTCAGAGCTGGGGACCAAACCTAGGGCCTTGCGCTTCCTAGGCAAGCGCTCTACCACTGAGCTAAATCCCCAACCCCTAAGACGACTGTTTTTGACACAGGGTTTCTCTGTGGAGCCCTGGCTGTCCTGGAACTTGATCTGTAGCCTCGGTTAGCCTTGAACTCACAGAGATCTGCCTGCCTCTGCCTCCTCAGTGCTGGAATTAAAAGCGTGCACCACCACTGCCCTGCTAATAGTGGTTTTTGTAAGATTCAGAATCTTCCAGAAAGTAGTTAATTTGACAGGTAGAATGGTAGCCCAGCAAGCACCCAGGTTAGGTGCCTGTAACTCTGTGTGAGTTGAAAGCACTCTGCATAATTGGCGTTCTGCTCTGTTGACAGTTAGTGTGACAGGATCTTTTCAGTTTTGGGCCTAAAGGTGACTGACTATAGAGACTTTAGAGAAAAAAAAATTTTTTTTTTCTTAAATCATTTTCTGAGGTAGTGGTATATCTCAATGATAAAGCATTTACCTAGATTTGATCTTCAGTGATTTGGGTGGGGGTTGGGAGGATGTAAGTGTCTACATAGGAAGAATTCTACTAACATAAATGTTCTTTTTTTTTTTTTTTTCTTTTTTCTTTTTTCCGGAGCTGGGGACCGAACCCAGGGCCTTGTGCTTGCTAGGCAAGCGCTCTACCGCTGAGCTAAATCCCCAACTCCAACATAAATGTTCTTTAAGGTTGTGCTCAAACTTCTTTTTAATAGTGTCTGTAGGCAAATAGCATGTTGTAGTCTTAACAGTGATGCTCATTGGCACAGTAGGAGTTAACGTTGTGGGCATATGTTAGTAGCTGGTGTCCGTTCCAGTTTCAGCTCAGCACAGTCTTCCCCCATGTTCTAGAAGTCAGGATGATTGCTGCTTTAAAGTAATCGTGCTCAGTGATAAGCTGTTTCCTCTGGCTGCAGTGGGCAGCTAGAGAGGAAGAAGACATGGCTCTTGCTTGTGAGGAGATACTATTTATAAAGAGCATCATTGGAAAGACCATTGATTGATCATACTCTAGTGATTGAGTGTCACTGATTAGAGTGATTGGATGTTGGGTTCATGGTGGGGTTGGGCTGAAGGGAGAAGGAGAGATTCATTTTACCTTTATGCTGGAAAAGCTGTGAAATAAATAATAAATTGTTGTTAATCTTTTATTTCTCCTCCTTTTTAACATTTCACCTGCATTTGTTTAACTAAAGGAAGATACAGTGGAGCAGTATGGTCCCCTGAAGCTCCGGCAGCAGTGGAAATGGTCATGAAAGTAATGATTTACTCCCAATAGTAGTGGATGTGAAAATAAAAGCAATAGTATAAATCATGGAAATGGGAGAGCAAGTCTAACAAGGGTCATAAGTCTGAATGCATATCAAGTAGCTACCGTCAATACCTGAAGTGAGTCAGGTGGGAAGCGTCGGTGGTAGGGTCTGTGTGTGATACGCAGGCCCCTGGTTGGAAGGGGCAGCTGCAACTTTCTCCACAGGGGATAACTGAAGACCCGAGCAACAGAGACCAGCCTTCCTGTTTTCTAGTACATGATGATCCATCAAAGAGAGGATAGGCAGGCCGTGTGGGACTCTCACTGCTGCTCCCAGTGTGCCATCACTCAAGCTGTTTTCCTTGTCCCACTTTGTCACTGGTCACTCTATGCCTTGGGTGTTGTGATTGGTTAGTGGTGTGGGAGAGAGAAACTTTGTTTTGTTTTCATCTCTAAGATGGGCAGTTTTGGACAGGTCAGTGGCTTACCCTACATATGGTTCTAGAGATAGTCTCAGAACTCTTCACAAAGGAGGAGATGGCGTTCAGAGCTGAGGTACACTGGTCACCTGATTAGCAGGTTTGAGAGGATTTTCCAGCTCTGACTGGTCAGATCAGAGTAGCAGCTTTTTCCTGGTTCTACTTTAACTCCCATTCTTTCTATAATTTTCTTGTGTTCAGTAAGGTCTTTGTGTGCCCTTCCCTCCATGTCGGTAGTGCATTTTGTTTGCATGTATGTATGTATGTGCTATTGTACCTGGTGCAGGTGGAAGTCAGAAGAGGGAATTCGATTCCCTGAAACTGGAGTTACGAATGATTGTGAACCACAGTGTCCATGCTGGGGACCAAACCTGGGTCTTCTGTAGGAGCAACAAGTGCTTTTAACCACTGCACCATCTCTTCAGCCCCTCCTCCTCCTCCTCCACTTCCTCCTCCTCCTCCTTCTTTTTGAGAGAGGGTCTCAACTGTGCTGCCCAGACTGGCCTTGAGCTTGTGGTTTTCCAGCCTTGGCCTCCCATTGCTGAGAATATAGGTGTATACCACTGTTCAGCTGAGGTTTGTTTAAAAAGAGCTGTGGACAACACAGTGTTATGTGCTGACCAAAAAGATGTGCTCATACTGTGTAGGAGAGTGGGTTAGTTGAGGAAGACTTCATGAGGACACATTGATGTAAAAACAGTGTTGAGGAGATGTTGACAAGGTTCAGTGCCATGCTGGGTGCCTCAGCAAACCCAAGGGCAAACATTTTCATTTTGCGATGGAGAATTGTAGGGTTTTGTTTTGTTTTGTTTTATTTTGCTTCTGGACAATATCTCTATGTGTAGCCCAAGCTAGCTCTGAATACTTAATTCTCCAATCTATTACCACGTGTAGCTACTGTGGAAAACTATAAACCTAGGCTCAGAGAGATTAGGAAACTCAGTTAAGAGTTTATAAGTTTGTGGTACAAGTCTTGACTATAATCATTCAGTTAGAAGTAAGGAATTTAGTCAAGTCTGTCTTGTATAACTCTACTATTGCTTTTTTTTTTGGTCCTGGAACTTGCTTTGTAGATCAAACTAGTCTTGAACTCACAGAGATCTGCCTGCCTCTGCATCCCAAGTGCTGAGATTAAAGGTGGGAGCCACCTTGTTTGGCTCGATTATTGACTTTTAATGTGAAATGAGCAAGAGTTTACAAGAATGGACAAGAGGAGAGAAAAACATTCAGCAAAGAATGGGGTAGCATTTTCAAAGGCAGAGGGAGCAAACCATAACTTTGAGCTTGGCACACTTGTAAATCCCATCATCACTTGAGGCACTGAAAGATCCTCATTAAAAACCAAACAAAATACCAACTAACCATCAACCCAAGACTGTCACCCAAAGTGAATTTGCATTTATCCTCCCTCTGCCTTACTAGTCTCACCACCCTTACCCCTTGCCAGATTTCTTTATTTCTCTGAGATCTAGACCCAGAAGTAGAATTGCTGAGATGAAGGATAGGAAGTTCTTTAACTTGGCATAATGATCTCGAATTGTTATTTAAACTGATTGTATCTGTTTAGATACTCTCTAGGTATTTGGTCTTTACTAAAGTATTATCAGATTTAAATTTCATTATTATTATTGTTTTGTGTTTTTGAGACAGTCTCTTATTTTATAGTTAGTCCAGTTTGATTTATAACTTAGTATGTAGCCAAGCTGGCCTAGAACTCCTGGCAGACCTCTTGCCCCAGCCTCCTAAGTGCTGGGATTACATTATATTATTTTTAAATTATTATCTGTTGTCATTATTATTATTTTGGGGGTCTAAAATGGTATCTTTTTAAATTTAATTTTTTTTTAGACAGGATCTCACTATTGTTATGGTTGGTCTAGAACTTACTGTGTAGATCAGATTGGCTTCAAACTCACTGAGATCTGCTTGCCTCTGTCTCCGAAGTGCTGGGTTAAAGGTTTGCATCATCATTACTGGTTTAGTTTAATCTGGCCATTTTGCTGATTACAAATGAAGCAAATAGTTTTCCTATTAATTTGTTATTTGTATTTTCTATTTCATGAAATGCTTGTTCTACTCATATTTCTTGCTTTTTCTATTTTTTTCTTTTTTTACTTCAGTTTTTCAAAATAGGTTTTCTCTGTGTAACAGCCCTGCCTGTCCTGGACTCAATTTATAGACCAGACTAGCTTTGAATTTACAGAGATCCTCCTACCTCTGTCTCCTGAGTGCTGGGATTAAAGATATGGGCCACCATGCCAAAGCCTAACTCTTTCCATTTTCATGTGTTTATGGTGTGTGTGTGTGTGTGTGTGTGTGTGTGTGTGTGTGTGCGCGCGTGCGCACATATTTCCATGTTTGTGCATGTGCACATGTATGTGTGTGTATGTGGAATTCCAAGGTTGATATTCGTAATCATCCACAATCTTCCATCTTGTTACTAAGGCAGGGTGTCTCAATCAAATCTAGAGCTTACCTATAGTATTGCTAGCCATCTTGCTTTAAAGATCCTGTTTCTGCCCTCTGAGGCTGGAATTACAGGTGAGTTACCATGCTCACCTGGAGTTTATATAGAGTCAGGGGATCTGAACTCTGGACTTCACACTTGCATGGCAAATGCTTCAAGTACCTATCCATCTTCCTAGTCCTCTCTTGCTAATGAAAAAAATTACAATTATTTATTTTGTATATTTGTGTGTATGTATCATGGTGCACAGGTGGAGGTCAGAGAACAACTTCAGAAACTGGTTCTCTGGTTTGATTATGTAAGTGTTGGGCATCACATCCGGCTTGTCAGGGTTGGTAGCTCGAAGCAGTCCCTAAGGTTAAATACCCAGGAGTGACAGAGCAGGTCACATGGGTGATCTGTTCTTAGTGTTTTGAGAGCTTCAATATTGATTTCTATGGAGCTGAATCAGTGTAGCATTCTCAGTGTAGTTTTGATTTGCATTTCTCCAATGGCTAGTAAAGTTGAACATTTTTCTTATGTTTATTGGCCACTTGTAGTTCATCTTTCGAGAACTGTCTGCCCATTTATTGATTGGATTGTTTGAGACCATTTTTTTCTTCTTTGTGTGAGCATGTGTGTTGTACATGTTTGTGTGGGTGCATAAGCACAAGCGTCTTTTGGAGAGTATAGGTCAGTGTCAAGTGTCCTCCATCTCTCTCCACCTTGCTTTTTGAGATGAGGGTCTTTGACCTGCTCATCTATTTGACTAGACTGGCTTGAACAGCAAGCTCTAGAGATCTTCCTGTTCTCCTCCCCAGCACTCAGGTTACAGGTATCTGCTGCCATGCCTTTTATTTGGCATTTTTAAATTTTATTTTCATTTTATCTGTGAATCTGAACTCAGATCTTTGTGTTTTTCTGACTGTGCCATGTCCCTGGCTCTGGCCTGTTTATTTGTATATTTTAGATGTAGTCCTTTGACAGATGTCTGGAAAATATTCTTTTAGTCTCTAGGCTGTATCTTTACTCAGTTAACTGGTTCCTTTGTTGTTCAGAGGCTTTTTCAATTTCATGAGGTCTCATCTGTTATTGGCCTAATTTCTTGTGTGACTAGAGTACCACTGAAAGTTCCTGCGTATACCTATAGCTTGAACTCTTTTCCTCTTAACAGTTTCAAAGTTTGAGGCTTTATGTTAAGGTTTTGATCTGTTTGAAGTCGGGTGGTGGTTTTTGTTTTTGTTTTTGTTTGTTTTTTTGTGGGATATGGGAGATGGGGTTAGTTTCATTATTTTGGTTTTCTTTTCTTTTCTCTTTCTTTCTCCCTCCCTTCTATTCTCTTTTCCTTTCTTTCCTTCCTTTTTCCTTCCTTCCTTCCTTCCTGTGGATATTTGGTTGGTTTTCTTCTTTTCTCTTCTATTTTTTTTTTTTTTTCCAGAGCTGAGGACTGAATCCAGGGCCTTGCGCTTGCTAGGCAAGCGCTCTACCACTGAGCTAAATCCCTAGCCCCTCTTCTATTTTTTCTATTCTCTTTTCCTTTCTTTTTTCCCTCCCAAGACAGGGTTTCTCTGTGTAGCCATGGCTCACTCTATAGATCAGGCTGCTCTGATCTATAACTCAGAGATCTGCCTGCCACTGATTCCCAATGCTTGTCACTATGCTTAGCTTGGTGGTTTTCATGACTTTCAATTCTTGGGCACCCTATCTTACATAAAGCATGCAAATTTAACTACTTTAAAAAGTTCATTTTATGTGTGTAGGTGTTTTGCATACATGTATGCCATGACTACCCAGTGCCCTCGGGGGCCAGAAGAAGGTCCCGGATCCCCTTGGACTTGAGTTATAGATGATTGTTAGCTGCCACATGGGTGCTGGGAGTTAACCTGTGTGCGCTGGGCAAGGAGCTCGTGCTGTGAACTGCTGAGGCGACTTTCTAGCACCCCAAGCTGAAATACTCTGAGAACAAGTTTTTCCTCAATGACTCTCTGTGTACACACACACACACACACACACACACACACACACACACACACACACACACACACACACTCTATTGAGCTGTAAAATTCCTCAATGGAAGTAATAGATTTTTTATATTGGTAATATGCTAAAAGTATTCTTCTGAAAAAAAAAGTCAAGGCAGTACAGATAATGGTTTGATTATACACTAATTTCATAGCATTTGGTCTTTAGATAGCTGACTGTGAGTTTGGATATACCTGCCTAGACCTTTTATTTATTTGGATTAAAATTGAAACAGTTGCTGGGCATGGTGGTTCATGCCTTTAATCCCAGCACCTGGGAGACAGAGTCAAGTGGATCTCTAGTTTAAGGCCAGCTTGGTCTATAGAGTGAGCTCTAGGACAGCCAGCACTACACAGAAAAACCCTGTCTCAAAAAACAAAATAAAAATTTTTAATTTTTTTATTTAATTTTATGTGTATGAGTGTTTTACCTACGTGTGGGTTTGTGTTTCTTGTGCGTGCCTATGGATGGTTGTGAGCCACAATGGGGTGCTGGGAACTGAATAATTTCTCTAGTTAGTTAGTTTGTTTGTTTATTTATTTATTTATTTATTTATGAGTTTTTGAGAGCTCTGGCTGCTCAGGAACTCACTGTGTAGGCCAAACTGTCCTTGCCCTCACAGAGACTGACCTTTCTCTGCCTCCTATGTGCTGGGATTAAAGGTGTAGACCACTATACCCAATTTTAGATGCTTTACTTGGTATATACTTATCCATATATGTATCTGTACAAAATATATTAACTATGCTTATCAAATTGGATGACTCCTAGATAACATGTCAAAGTAAAAATTACAGAAAAATATATAAAATATTAATTACAAAAAACATAGAATGATGTTATATATTACTTAAAAGTACATATAAGGGGTTGGGGATTTAGCTCAGGGGAAGAGCGCTTGCCTAGAAAGAAAAAGGCCCTGGGTTCGGTCCCCAGCCCCAAAAAAAAAAAAAAAAAAAAAAAGTACATATAAATGAAATGAGTAAAAAGTTAATAAACGTTAGATTTAGAGTAGTGGGAGTTATGGGCAAAAGCAAGAAGATTTGCTTGGGAAGTATTTAGAGTCTTCAGTTGTAACACTAATCTGGATGCTGGCTATTATATGACTCTGTATCCTTTTATATACTAAATATTACATATTTAAGAAATAAAATGTCATGTTTTGCATGGGTGCTTTGTTTTTTTTTGTTTACATACATAGCAGGTAAGTAGTCATACACTGTAATACTTTTTTCTTCACTTTGTAGTAGTTGTGAGCTATTTTTTTCTTTCTGCCCCCACCTCCCACCCCCTCCAAAAGATACTCACTACATAGATAAGGCTGGCTTCACACTCATTCATGAGTGCTAGTGTTACTTGTGTTAACTACTTTACTGGCTACAAGGAGTTTTTAAATAATGGAAAGTAGCAAATTTGTTGTTACATACTCCTAGGATATAAGCTATGCTAAGAAAAAAAATGTTTTCTGGGAAAGAGTGGTTTGTATCTAGGTTGTCTCCAGTTTGCTGTATTGTGAAGGATGACTTTACTTTACCTTTTCTGCTCCATCTCCCTTTACCTACTGTGGTGCTTAAATTATAGGAGTTCATCACCATGCCTGCCTTATGTAAGTGGTGCTGGGGATTGAACTTAAAGCTTTGTGCATGCTAAGCAAGCACTCTACCATATGAACTACATCCCTAGTCTTCCAAGAGAAATTCCGTTTTTCAATATTTTCACCTGGGGAAATAATTAAATACCTTTTCTAAGTGCTATTCTGGGCAGCAAAGACAATCCTGTAGTAGTTCATTTAGGAGCAGTTACAATAATAAATTAGTTCTTCTGCCTCAGCCTTTCTCATGGCTAGAATTACAGGTATATGGTACCATACATGGCTGGCATTTAAAAATCTCCCATCTTGGGTTGGGGATTTAGCTCAGTGGTAGAGCGCTTGCCTAGCAAGCGCAAGGCCCTGGGTTCGGTCCCCAGCTCTGAAAAAAAGAAAAAAGAAAAAAAAACTCCCATCTTGGGGTTGAAGAGATTGCTCAGTGGTTAAGAGAACTAGTTGCTCTTCTTGAAGACTCAGGTTTGATTTCCAGCCCCCACATGGTGGCTCATAACCATAACCATCTATAACTCTAGTCCCAGTGGATCTTATGCCCTCTTCTGACCTGTGCTGGTACTGGGTGTGCACAAGGTGTACAGATGTACGTGCAAGCTAAACATTTGTATACATAAAGTAGAAGGGAAAAGGCAGGTGTTGTCATGTGAACCTTTAATCTCAGTACTTGGGATGCAGATCTCTGAGTTTGAGGCCAACCTGGTCTACATAGCGAGTTCTAGGACAGCCAGGGCTACTACACACAGAAACCGTCTCAAAATGAAACCAAACAACCAAACAAATCTGAAAGGGAAAAATATTAACCAACCTTTTCTCTTCAACTGTTCTGGTAGGTTTGTCAGGATGGTGGATAAGAATATTTACATCATTCAAGGAGAAATTAACATTGTTGTTGGTGCCATCAAACGAAATGCCCGATGGAGCACCCATATACCACTGGTAAGTGGGGGATGGGCAGACAGTCAGGTCGCTGAGTTATAGACATCTCATCCTTGGTTAAAACAACCAACTGAGAGAGAGAGAGAGAGAGAGAGAGAGAGAGAGAGAGAGAGAGAGAGAGAGAGAGAGAGAGAGAGAGAATGTGTTTGAGTGAGTGTGTGCGTGCATACTCGTACATGGTGAAAGAGGAGAGGGGATAAGTTCTGTGGTGGATTGAATAGGTGTGACCTCCAAGACTCATGTTTTTGAATGCTCAGCTCATAAGGAGTGGCACTATTAGGGGGTATGGCTTAGTTGGAGTAGGTGTGGTCTTGTTGGAGGTAGTATATCGCTGTGGCATGTCTCACTATGTGAGACTTTGAGGTCTCATATAAACTGAAGCTACGCCCAGTTTGACAGTCTTCTGCTGCTGCCTGTGGATGGAGATGTAGAACTCTTGGTTCCTCTAGCACTGTGTGTGCCTGCACAATGCCATACTTCCTGCCATGATGATAATGGACTGAACCTCAGAAACTGTAAGCCACCCCCAATGAAGTGTTTTTATAAGAGTTGCCTTGGGGGGTTGGGGATTTGGCTCAGTGGTAGAGCGCTTGCCTAGCAACCGCAAGGCCCTGGGTTCGGTCCCCAGCTCCGAAAAAAAAAAAAAAAAAGAGTTGCTTTGGCTGTCCATACCAATGAAACCCTAATAGGACCGACCCTGATAGGAGGAGGAGGAGAGAAGAGAACAATAGACTCCTTGTGACATGAAGCACATAGGGAACAAGCTGGCTGTAGTGATGTATTCCTGTAATCCTAGCACTTGGGGGTAGAAGCAAAAGGATCAGACATTCAAGGCTAGCTAGCTTTGGCTACATACTGAGCTCAAAACCAACCTGGGCTGCTTGAGACCCTGTGTTAAAAACCAAAAATAAGGAGTGGGTGGGTATTTAGGTGTGTAGAAATGGCTCAGCAGGTAAGAATAGTTGCTAATTTTCTAGTAGACCAAGTTTGGTTCAGAACACTCATATTGGGCAACTCAAAACTCTGTCTTCAGTTCTGGGTGATCCTATACCCTTGTCTAACCTCCTTGGGTACCTGCACACATATACTATATACTTACGAAGATGTACACACATACACTGAATAAAAATAAATCTTAAAAGGGCATGGGCTAGGGAGATGGCTCAGCAGTTAAAACACTTGCTGCATAAGCCATAGGCCTAGAGGTTGGATCCCCAGAATTCATATAAAGGCTTAGTGGTTATCCAGAGCTGTTGAAGTAGCTGAGTGGGTAAAGTTTGAAATTCGAGCCTTGGAAGGAAGAGACAGGAACACCTGGAGCAAGCTAGCTAGTAGACAGCCATATCAGTGAGCTCGGGGGTTGTTTGAGAGCTCAGCCTCTGAGGGTAAGGTAGGAGAGGGGTGGAGGTAGATGCCCAGCACTCACTTCAGGCTCCGACATGTCTGTGAACATGTATACACACACACACACACACACACACACACACACACACACACACACACACACACACACCCAGATGAAAAAGAAGAATTTAAAATAACAACCCAAAAAACAGTGACTGGTAAGATGGCTTAGTGGATGAAATCCTGATAACCCGAGTTTGATTCCTGAAACCTATATAACAATGGATAGGGAAACAGTTCTACAAAGTTCCCCTCTGACTTTGACGTGCATTTGAAGAACACATATTATACATGACAAACAAACAAGCCAAGCCAAAAGGAAAGAGGCTACAATCTACTTGAGGGGAGTAGAGGAGCCGCTGGAACGGCTGGGAGGATGGGAGAGGGCAGTGGGGATGAATAGATAGGCGAAGCTGTCTTTAAACTGAGCTTGCCTCTATTTCCCAGGTGTTAGGATTGCAGGTATGCGCCACCACGACCCTCTAGTTGAAATCCTTTAGTTTGTAGGCTGACACCCACCTAGGGCTGACAATGTGACTGAGCGGCTAAAGCCTGTCCCATTGCTGTGAAGAGACTTCATGACCAAAGCAGATCTTATAAAAGCTAGTCTGTTATCATCATGGCAGTAGCATGGTGCACACATGCTGGCCGAGGAGTAGCTGAGGGCTGCATCCTGATCTTTAGGCAGCAGACAGAGAGAAGCTGGGCATTTTCTTTCAGACCACCACACCTGACCACCTGGGTTCAAATCCCTGGGACCCACATGGTGGAAGAAAAGAACTGACTCCTACAGGTTGTTGTCTGACTATTATATGAATGTGCCTTTATGTATACATACACACAAGTAAAATAAACATGAAAAAATCCACCCCCATTAAAATAATAATCATGTTTCCAGTAATAATGAAAGTAATAGGAATTCAGAATTGTTCATGGTATCCAAGAACACTTCTGTTTTCTGTTTTATTCCAGCTGCCATCAGATAGGCTTAACCCAAAAGATGACCACATTCTTCTATGTATGCATATACATATATGTGTGTATATATACTATATATATAATTAATATACATGAAGTAAAAATAGAGACACTTTATGAAGAAAGAGGGAAACTACTATTTTTTTGAGACAGGTTTCTCTGTGTAGCCCTGGCTGTCCTGGAACTTGCTTTGTCGCCTGACACTCTTGCTAATGGAAGTGAGCTAGTGCATTAGTCACTGTTCTGTTGCTGTGATAGACACTGAGCAGGGGATGTAGGGGTGGCTTACTGTTTAAGAACACTTGTTGCTAACACTTGTTGCTTTTTAGAGGGCATAGATCCACTCCTAGCACCCACACCAGCTCCAGGGAATCTTCTGCTCTCTTCTGGTCTCCTGGGTGCCAGGTGCATGTGTACACAGATATACATGCAGGCAAAATACCCATATACCTGCAATAAAAATCTAAAACAGAGAAGCAGAAAACTCAAAACCCCATGTCTAGGAATGGAGAGACGGCTCAGGGGCTAAGAGTTCTGTCTGCTCTTCCAGAGGACCTGGTTGAGATTTCCAGGACCCATATTGAAGCTTACAACTGTCTGTAACCCCAGTTTCAGGAATCCAATACTCTTTTCTTTTTAAAATTAAAAAAACTATTATTTTATGTAAATGGCATTTTATCTGCTTATATGTCTATGTGCCACACATGTGCCTGGTATTTTTGTAAATTAAGTTGACATTTGGGACTTTAGCATACCTGCAAACATCAGAAAGACTACCTTCTATGATAAGAAAATGTCACATCTCTTGGAACTCAGTTAGAGATAGTTTTCAACTGCCCTGTGGATGGCTGAGCTATCTTTCCAGCCCCTGATGCCCTCTTCTGACTTTGAGGTCACTGAGGGCACAAGTAGTGCATATATATACCTGCAAGCAAGACATTTTGCATACACAATGTCAAATAAAAAACAAAAGAAACTTAGGTAGGAGTACACTTTGTCTTATAGTTCTAGGGGGAGAGTCTGTATGGTCCCGTTGGGGTAGCAGTAGGTGACCACAGCAGGAGGCTAAGAGAGATTTTCAGCTACAAGCATGAAGCAGAGAGTAAACTGGAAGTGAATTCTCAGAACCCACCCCTAGTGATTAACTTCCTGCAACAAGGTTACACTGTCTTACCAAACAGTGCCATAATGGGGGACCAAGTGTTTAAAGTCTGAGCTTTGAGAGATGTTCTCAGTCAAATCACCACAGGTAGTGAGCTAAGGAAAACTGTCAAAAGCTTCATTTGAAAATGTTAAAGATGTTTATCTATCTTTATTTTATGTGCATTGGTATCTTGACTGCGTGTATTTCTGTATGGAAGTGCCAGGTCCCCTGAAACTAAACTAGAGCAACAAACAATTATGAGCTGTCACAGCTGGGAATTGAGCCCAGGTCCTCTGGAAGAGCAGCCAGTGCTCTTAACTGTGAGCCATCTCTCCTGTCTCACTTCATTTTTATAATTTTTTGTTTTGTTTCATGTTTTTGAGACATGGTTTCTCTGTGTAGCTTTGATTGTCTTGGAACTCACTCAGTAGACCAGGCTAGCTTTGAACTCAGAGATCCACCTTCCTCTGCTGGGAATAAAAGAGTGTGCTGCTGCCACCCAGGTATAAATCTGTTTTTTATTTATGTATATGTTTGTTTATATGTGTGTGCCCATGAGCGCACACATGCATGCTGGAAGTATGTGAGGATGCCAGAAGAAGGTGTCAGCTCTTTTAGAGCTGAAGTTACAGGTAGTTATAAGCAGTTGGATGTGGGTGCTGGGAATCAAACTCAGCTGCTGTACTATTTCTCTGTCTCCTTTATAAATTAAGTTGATATTTGGGACTACTTTAGAATTCCTAGAAACATCAGAAAGACTTAGTTTCCTAGGGCTATAATTAGTGATCAAATTCATTCAAATTAGGTTAGTTATTGATACATAAACTATAGCTGGGTGAGGATAATTCTATGCAGTGGAGTCTGCAAGCTTCCACATCTGGAGCAGGCCATATCTTACTAATTAGATGGATAAGAAACTTAGTTGTTATTAGGTCTCAGGAAGTCTATATGTCTGTAAATGAGCTCAAGCTGGCCTATAGAAGAATTTCTGGTTATTAGATAAAAAGTTCTTAAGGAACTTATAAAGTTGTTTTTTGTTGTTGTTGATGTTGTTGTTTTGGTTTGGTTTTTGTCCCCAAAAGGAGCTCCTTCCCCCAACTACTATTCTTTCTCCTCATAATCTGCCTTGTTTTTCTACCCTGTCCTATCCTAAGCTCCCTTGCTCTCTCTGCTATGTCTGCCTTTTGCTATCTCCACTGTTCTCTCCCATTCTCCAGCTGCCCTAGCCCTGCCATGCCCAGGAGGTTTCTCTTTTCTCTGGCTCTGGACTCTTCCAGATGCCTGTGGATATTCACTTTCTCTTATCCAAATACAAACCCTCCTCCTCAAGGAACCTCTATCAGCAGTTTCTTTTTTGTACTTCCTCACATACAGATATAAAGTTACCTTGTTGTGTGTATGTATGTATATATACATGTCTATGTATAAGTGTATGTATATTTTGTGGAGTTAGTGTAAAAAATTTTTGGCACAATTATAAAAACAAGTTTAGTGCTTTCTAACTAGCATTTTACCTGCTAACCCATCTCTCCAGCACCCTAATTGATATTTTTGAATAGACATGGGAACATTCCAAACATATTCACCAAATAGTTTATATATTCTTATCAATTTAGGAAGTTCTAATAGATATCTGTATCATGTGTATATATGTAATCAAAGGACAGGCATGTGCTTTGTATACATAAATATTTAGGGAAATAATATTGGCCTTTTTTTAATGTCAGTCCCTTTTTGTATGAGAAATTATAAAACACCCAGGGACATCTAGGTATGTAAAATAGGAATGTAAATGGAATACATACTGATAATGCATCATAAAGAAATTTATTTAAAAATAATTCTCTGGGAGCCACTCAGATGACTTAGAGTGTGGAGTTGCTTGCCATCAGCCTGCTGACCCAAGTTTGGTCTCTAGAACATAGTAGAAGGAAAGAAGCAGCTCATGCAAGCTGGGCTCTGACTTTCACATTTCCATCAAGGCATGAGTGCCTATATGTATACGTATATGAACAAAACAAATGTTTTAAAAACATTCTCTGATGTACATATAATGTTACTATTTATTAAAGATGAAAGCAGGTTTGCACACTAACGAGGTGTATGTACTTACACATTCTTTTTTTTTTTCTTTTCTTTTTTTTCAGAGCTGGGGACCGAACCCAGGGCCTTGCGCTTGCTAGGCAAACTCTCTACTGAGCCAAATCCCCAACCCCACATTCTTAAATAAAGAATTAAATGGTGGCTGAGTCGTTGGTTCAGCAGGATGTAGACCATTGTCACTGTCTTTCAGAGTTGATAGTTATTTTGATTTTATTTTGTAATTTTTAATGCTCACAGTGCTATTTTGCATAGATATGTAGTACACAAAGACAGAAGTATGTTTAGGAACATTTCAGACATTGTTAGAAATCCTTTTGTAATCTTAAGCCAAGATTCATTTCATGATTTTTTTCTTTTTACTGGTTTTTCAAAACAGCCTGGCTGTCCTTACTTTGTAGACCATGAGACCTCCAACTAATAGAGTTCCGATTGCCTCTCCTCCGGAGCACTGGGACCAAAAGGTGTGCGCTGACATACCTGCCTCTTGACTTTTTTTTAAATGAAGCTTGTCAGTAGCACAAACAGCAATTATTAAACCAAACATTCTAACAAAATACAATATAAAGACATAATGATTTGATACCTACATGCTGAGAAGTGACAGTAGAAAATATCTTTAAAGTCTTTTTTCCATAACTAAACTAACATTATTCTTCTAGAAAAGCAGAAATTTTTATAGTGTATAATTATAGTGAATGAGCCGCAGCTCATCAAACAAGCCGGTAGGCTGGAGATCTAAGGGACGTATTTCAGGCAGGCTCATTGTGATGTATGTTACATGTGCAATGCAATGTGTGTGCTTGGTTAGAACAGAGGCTGCCTGCCAGGGGTGAAAGTAGGGAAAGGCAGCATGGGGATAATGCTGAAACACCACGGATTCACTACTCATGGGAGTTTTAGTCAAATCATTCTGTATTTAGAAGCATTTTGCTGGGAACTTCACATTGGCTTCCCCACAGATATCCCTAAAAGTTCTCATCACTGTCTCATCTTCCTCAGTCCCAGCCCTGACCCCAGGCCTTTCTAGACATTCACTGCCCTCTTCTCCCTTGGGCCATAGTTTGTCTCCAGGGACTGGGGGAGGGGTCCGAGGTGGGGTTAGCTAGCTGCCCGTGGGGTGGGGGTTGGGGGGGCGCCCTGTTAGAGTGCGGACTGATGGCTCTGTGCAGTACCTAGTTGAGTGGGGAGGTGGGGCATCTTCTGATAGCTCATTTCTGTTCACCTCCCCATTTACACTGGCACTTTTAAGCCCTGACCTCTGACCTCACCTACAGCTGGGATGTACCTGGAGAGAAGAGTGGTTCTCCCTCCAGCCCAGGCTGGAATCCAGGGGAGTAGGGAAGAGGTCCTCTTCTCTGCCCCTTGATGACTCCTACCCCCCCATTCCCTTTGATGTTATTTTGTTACAGCTTTTGAAATATTTTTTAAGACTAACCCCTGAGTATAGAGATTAGGGGGTTGGGTGGTCCAGGATTCCAGCTGTCTGACTGTAATAAAGAGAAATAAACCTAGTAAGGCATGAGAAATTTCAAGACCCTCCAGTTTAGTTATGTGACTCTCGTATGGGACTTGAGTCACAGGAGAAGCTGGGTTGAGGCTGATGAGATGGGCAAGCACCTGTCACCAAGCCTGAGGACCTGAGTTTGATCCCCAGGACCACATGGTGGAAGAGAGGCCTGACTCCACAGGTTGTCCTCTCATCACCACATGTGGACCATGGCGTGCCACCTCCACCCCACATGCACATGCACACAAAATAAATAAGCCGTAAGAAATGTTAAAGAGAATAAAAGAAACTGGGCTGTAGGTTAGCACTGAAGAACTTATTTTCGGTAAACTCTCAGTGCCTTTGAAACAAGAGAATAAGGAGCCATGGCTAAGTTTCTCTCCTAGGAAGGAAAACTTACTAAGTTTTCTGTTTGGATTTAGAGAAAGGGTTTTGATCTTTTGTTTTCTCTTGTCTATCTTGGACTAATCTTCTTTTTCTTGACCTATGACTGTCTAGGATGAAGAGCGGGATCCCCTTTTGCACAGTTTCAGCCATCTAAAGGAGGTCTTAAACAGTGGGACAGGTAAGGCTGGCTCTGCATGGAGGAGACAGTGTAACCGGGGAGGTCCACAGGTAGGCAGAGTTACATGGCCTAGTAAGAATACATATATTTGATTTACTACACGGGGTAGACAAAATTTACATATAAAAGATCATATGGGACAAATAAATGAAACAAGGAACAGACCGTACAGTAGCCATTCCAGGCTTCGTAGGCTGTGTGCAGCTCTGCAGCTATTCACCTGTGCCTGTGGAGCTCACCAGTCATAGCAAGATGTATGGCAGAAGTTTATATTTTCTTTTTTAAAAAGTGTGCAAGTCAGATTTGGCTCATGCATAAAGCTTGCCAATCTTTTACTCTTCCTGTGTTCTCAGGTACCCTAACCAAATCAACTTTACGGAATATTCACATTTAGAGTTTTCAAAGCCACTTCCATATTTATTACCTTTGCTAAGTTTCCCCAGGTGCGTGAAGAAGGCAGGCATAATATTATTCCCTTTTATGAAAGAAAACTAAGTGATGTAGCTGAAGGGCTAGTGGCTAACCCAGTTTGTAGAGTGTGCGTCTTTCACAAATAAGCCCTAGATTCAGTCCTGATATCCAGGATGGATCTGGGATCTCAGGTCTTGAGAGGAGTCAAAGGGTTCAGAAATTCAAGATCATCCTTTAGCTACATAGAGTTTTAGGCCAGCTTAAGCTGTAAGAGACCTGTCTCAAATGAAACAGACGGACAGACAAACAAACAATACATCTTAAGTGATTTAGCTAATTCATTCTCAGAGGTGGAATCGTGTAAATTTTAGGCTGCTGACACCTGGTTTAGTGCTCTTCCCTATGTTTTACATTGCTGTGGTACATTTAACTAGAGGAGACTGTATATATAAAGTACCTTTTATTGTGTGTGGGAGAAGAGGATAATGAAAGGAAAAAATCAATTCCTGTGATTTTGTTGTTGTTGTTATTGTTCTTATTTTACTCTTACAGCTTATTTTTTTTTCAATACAGATTAAAAGGGAATGTTTTAGAACTGTATTCTTATAATGTAGCCCTGGAATCCTGTCAGCTGGTAGTATATCTCAGCCCATAATTGAATACTATTTAGACTTAAACAAATTAAACAAACAGTGAATGAAAAATATCCTCATTCTATGAGAAACACAAGAGAAAATTTGGAGAACATTTCCTAGTTGTTTTTCCAAACATGGATCGAAGTTAACTATAAAGGAACTTTTACTTTGAAAAGGCTTTAAATTCATAAGCCAGGTCTGGTGGCTTACACCTGTAATCCAAGGGCTCAGGAGGCTGAGACAGGAGTGCTGTGAGTCCAGGGCAAGCCTGGGCCACATAGTAAACAATAACAAGCACCCACGGGCGGAGACCTTCCTCTGTTACCTCATACACAGTACAACACTGAGTTCCAGGAGAGTCTGGGCTACAAAATGAAGCCCTGTCTTAAACAAGCAAATAAATAATCCAGGCATGGTGGTACAGGCCTAGGGCAGGAGGGTTGAAAAGTTAAGACCTGTCTAGGCTGTAGAATGAGCTCAGAACCAGCAGAGACCCTGTCTCAAAACACAAAAATTCAAATGGATCAGTTATAGCTCAATGGCAGTGCACTTGCCTCACATTTCCAAGACCCTGGGTTCAATCCCTACTGGAAAAGAAACAAACAAACAACAAACTCACAAGAACGATCTGGAAACATCAAATATAGGCAGTGGCTTAATGGTTAACCCGAGTGTTCTTTTCCCAATACTCTTGTCAGGCTGCTCGGTCACATGTAATTTTTTTTTTTTTTTTCTTTTCTTTTTTTCGGATCTGGGGACCGAACCCAGGGCCCTTGCGTTTACTAGGCAAGTGCTCTACCACTGAGCTAAATCCCCAACCCCACATGTAATTCTTAAGCAACGACATTACGGTCATGTGACATTACCAGTCCTGGTTCCAAACTTTCCGTTTTTTTTTTTTTTTTTGTAAGCAGAGAAACTTTTGCATTGCACATACATTTCCTGTACAAGGGAATAAGCGTGTCTCCAGTGAGGTTGGTTACGTACATACCACTCATTCTCACAGATGTGTGTCTTTAGACAATATCTGTAGTCAGGATTCATAAGACGGGGATGACTGCATGCCCTATGATTAAAAGTACATAATTTTTATATTGTTACTTTGACTAAAAATGTATCAGTGAGGGGAACCTGGTTGTTCCCCCTCAGTCATTGCGGGCTCTTGGGATGGTTTCAGGAGGTTCTTCTGAAGGAATTAAAACAGATATATGCTTTCTAGGCCTGTGAGGGGCTTTTGGGGGGGCAAAAAAAGTTTTATGGTTGTATAACTCTGAAATTATATACTGAATTGTAAAGTTTACAAGGCTAAATTTTATAGTATGTGAATTATAGCTCAAAATTTGTTTTTCTTTAATGTAATCAGAATTTTGCTTCCCAGGCTTGCCATGAATTTCTGGACCCAAGTGATGCTTTTGTTAACTTCCTCAGTAGCTGGGACTATGGGTGTGTACCCCAGCTGTATAGTTCATTTAGAAAAATCAGACGTTAGCTACCAAATTGATGAATCCCCCTTTCTTAGGGCTCAGAATGCTGGAAGGAGCCTTTGAGTGCAGTCCTGGTGGAGCTTTGGACCCATTGCCCAGCAAGGAAGCATAAGGCTCTGTTCAGCCTCTTGGCCCACTTTGTCCTTTTATGTCTCTCTCATTAACTCAAGGAAGCACATGGCTTTTATATTTAAATTTATTCAAGCTGTAATCTTTGACATTTGAGTTAGCTTTTAGTACAGTTTTGCATTTATAGTAATATATATTATGTATTTTCTCTATCCCCAAAGAATCCCTTTTAATCTTTTCCGGATGCAAATTTCAGGCTGTCTTGTCCCATCTCCCCTCTCTTGCTCTCTTTCCCCTCCCCCCACAGAGTATGTTTGATCAGGTGTGGCAGGAATATCCACTGTCAAGCTGCGCCCTTTATATTAGTCAATATTATCCTTCCCCCCCTCCCTGTCTGTCTGTTCCTTTGGGCTTTCCCAGTTGATTTATAATTTTGGAATTCTCATCGGAGTCTGTAATACAGTTTGTTCATTATTTAACCAAAACCTGTTTAATGAGCAGAGAGAGGCAATGTAAATGTTAGACATGTTGCAGTGATGTACCTTTGTGCTTCTTAGAACGGGTGGGTAGTTAACTCTGTGCTGCCTGCAGGGCTGGGGTATCCTGGGCTTGGGGAAAAGGGCCACTGTGGGCGTGGTAGTGGCCCTTTTCCCTAAGTGGCCTTTATATCTGCCCAAACCCTGCCACAGCTCCACATTCCGGTGATGCATTTCCTTTTACCATTCTAGTGATCTTGTGGCGCTCTGGCACATACTAGAGCTCTTTAAGCTAGAGCCTGTGGTCAGTCAGATGTGTGGCATGCAATGGGCCACAACAGAAAGGTCAGGTACCAGGGCTTCTGACATTGCTCTTGGTTTCAGGTCTGAAAAGAGATGAGAGTTGAGAGGAATGATTCTAGCTGACATGGTTTGTGATCTTTGGGTAATTTTTTGCCAGACTGGATAAGTCTTTGTAAGACTTACCCATTTAGTATACTTCTGTGGAATGAGCTTTACTCACTTATGATTTGTGGTGTTTGGCTGTGCTTATTTATACCCAGATTTAGGGTGCCCATTTTCCTGGTCTTCAAGTACCTCCTCCATATATTTGTCTTCATGTGTCCACACGCTTGTAAATTTACATTTTTACAAGGGATCCTTGCTAGAAAAAATCTTGGATTTTCATCAGAAAGAAATATTCTAAAACTATCATAAAAATTTCTTATAGGATTTTTTTTTTATTTTGGTGCTGGGGATTCCACCCATGGCCTTGTACATGCTATGGAAGTGCTCTATCACTAGCTGCCTCCCAGCCTTTTTCTTATTTTATTTATTCATTTATTTTGACCAAGTTTTACTTTATAGCTCAGGCTAGCTTCAAAATCAGAATTCTCTTACCTCTACCTCCCAAGAGATGGGATATCCTTGTTTGCTACCATGCCCATCTGGGACTACCTTTTAATGGCATTAAAGCCTTAAGGGCCAGACTTGAGGAAGACACACACTCTCTCTCTCTCTAACTATCTATATCTATACACACACACACATACACACACACACACGTATATATACATATATATCTGTATCTATGTAGATATATCTATATATCTATAGTCTATCTATCTATCTATCTATCTATCTATCTATCTATCTATCTATCTATCTCTATATCTATATATAACTGAGAGGGAGAAAGTAAAAACCAAGGTGTTTGTGTATGGTGAACCAAAAGTCGTGTTTTTTTGTAGCTGCTGGTGTTACAAGACCAGTGGCTGTCAGACCACTCTGAAATGACTTGTGGTCTCTGATCTATAATGGTGCTTATGAGGTATGGAGAGGAAGACAGTGAACGAGGACAGTTGGCAGCCACCTTTCCCTCCTTCTCTCCCTCCCTTTAACTTGGTCTTACTATTTATTTAGCACAGGATTATTTTCCCAGTGTGATACGATTTTAGGCTTGTGTTGCCATGTCTAGCTTACTGCCATTTTTTGTTCATTTGAGTAACAAGTCAAGGAGAATGAATAAAAGTTGTATTTTTTCAAGTTGACTTTCTCATGTAAAGCTGTTATAGCCAAAATTTAGATGTTTCTAAAGGCATCAGTGGCTTGCATAGAGTACATCTTAGGGATAGGATATTTCTTTACTGAGCTAACTGGGATAGCAGGAACTCTGACATATTTGAGTTTAAGAAGGAGAAGCAGGTGCCTGGAGAAAGTGAGTGTGTTAGGAGTTTATTTAAATATAGTTTATCTTGGACAAACACACCTGTAGGGTACAGTCTGTCTCAAGCTTTTTGAATTCAGAATCTGAGCTAGGAGGTTTGAGTACATCTACCCTCCAGAGGTTTCAGAGAACATTTAAACAGAGTCTGGAAGCCAATCTGGGAGGAACTATGACTTAACACCTGTCTGGCCCAGGCCTCTTAGAAATAGCTGCCTAGGTAGAAGAGAACTGCTCAAAGATGTCTAATTATCTTAGGAATAATTGTCAGGAAAAAATTGAATACATTATATTATTTTATATATATATTAAAAATCACTAGATTTACTTCCTGTATTGATTGAATATATATATTCATTTTTTTCTATAGATGTCTATAGTTTGGGGAGTAGCAGAATAAGAGATCATTAGGCAGCATATGAAGAGTGATAAGTGAGCATTGACTTTCCTTCCCTTGGAACTGAAGTAAACTTTTTATTTTGCTTTGTTTGAGGCATTGTCTCACTATGTAGCCTGGGCTGGTGGAATTCATTTTGTAGATCAGGCTACTCTGGAATGCAGATATCTTTCTACCTCTGTCTTCTGAGTGCTGACATTAAAGGTGTGTATATCACTATGCCTGGCAAGAATTGAACTTTTAAATTGTCTAAGGTATAACAGAAAACTATTTTGTTTCTTTTTAGAGGAAATTTAAAAAATCAAATTTGTCAGACAAATTTAAATAAACGACTGAATATTGGAAGGGGCAAAGTTGGCCAAATGTATGTATTTCCTATGCCACTTATTTACTTTCTTTATAATAGAACATAAGATCCCATATATAAATATATTTATATATTTACATACATACACACAGATAGAAAACATAGATTGATGAGCATGTTAGAATGTGGCTTGATAGTTGGGGACAATAACTCTATGGTGAAGTAAAGGCAGGATTGGTGAGGCTCAACAGTTCAAATCATGATTGAGCAACAAAATGAGACCTTGTTAAAAAAGGGTATGAGATCCTGCCTCAAAAATAAGGTGGAGAACAATAGAAGATGACCAACAGTGACTTTTGGTCTCCGAGGGCCTGATCATGTCACCATGAGCTCATGTAGACATGAACGTGCACACACATGATGTGGGTGATAAAGACTCTTGAGAATAGATAGCTGGGTATGGTGATGTGTGCTTATTATAACATGGGGAACTGAAACAGCTGGATCATGAGTTTGAGGCCAGCCTGGATAATATAGTTTCAGGAAAGGACAGATTCATAATGAGAACCTGTCTCAGAAGGAGGAAGGCAAGGGACAGGAGAGAGTTCTGTGTAGTCTTGCTTCTTGTGGGTACAGCTCTGCCTTTACTCTCTGTAATACCCAGTTACAGCCTTCAGAATCAAGTCTGGCTGATAGGAATGCATGTTTTTTACTATATCTAATTATAAAGAGAAAATAATAATAATAATAATAATAATAATAATAATAATAACAACAACAATAATAGTACTACAAAGGGCATTGTTAATATCTTAGTTCTCAAAAAGAGAGGCAAAGGTAGCTGACTATTTTCTAGCATAGTCTGTGGGCATTGTAGCAGGATGGCCTCAGAGTGTTAGCTGTCAGAGTCATTGGGGTTGCTTTCCTTGCTTTTGTCTTCATTGGCATTCTTTCTCTTGAGGTCTGATGTGTCTCCCTGGGTATATGCCCAACTTGTTGTGTCAGCAATCAGTTACGTAAAAGGAGGGATAGCCAGCTGCTTTTTTGTTTTTTAACAAGGAGGTAGTAAACTCCCTTTTTCCACACCCATTCAAACTCTGGGCAAATGCCAAAAGGATTTAGAGAAAGCCAAATGTTTGAAATCCAATCAATGTGTAGTTTTAAGCAGGAAAGATAATGAAAAGTTTGTTTTAACCCTACCCATCTCTACCTGCCTCATGTTTATAGGACCTTAATTGATCATTCTAGTTTCTGAAATAGTACAGGGTATGTTTATGGAAAGAATGAATACCTTTCCCCCCCCTCCTTATAGCATTAAAAGAGAGTTAGATATATAGCAAAATACAAATTAGAACCCTTTAGCTCAGACCACTTTAGAAATTTGCGGTAGGTAGGTGAGGAGCTCTGACTCCTTCATGGTCTTACTTTTGCCTCAGGAAACCAACAGGTAGCCATTACCCGTTTTTGTAGCCTTCGTTTGTTTTATAATCTTTTGGACTTAGATGGACAAGTGCTCCTGGATGCCTGCTGGCTAGCTTCTCATGGGAAGCCTCTTCTGGACCGTCAGCCTCTGCTAACCACTGCTGCAACTGTAGGTCAGGAGATGAAGGGCTGCCACATGTGCACAGAGCACACTGACGTTCCCTTGTTCCATGCTTATTGAGCAATTACTTGTCAGCTGTGGAATTCACATTTTTGCCTCCAGGTTCTTGCCCAGTGTGAACTGTGAGTATTTTGGAAGTAGTCTGATAGACCGTACATCAGAGGGCAGTAAATCGTCATTTGACTTGGTGGGAAGAGCCAGATGTCGTGTAGGAGGAAGGACTTTCTGTAGTCACCATGCAGTTGCTTCCACATGTCCCAGCCAGAAAGCAGCTTAAGAACCAGGGAATAAGGGTAGCTGGGGCATGATGGGATAGGTAAAGGACCAAGAGGGCTTCAGTGTTATCTAGGATTGGTCTTGGATTGGGAAAAGTCCTTTAAAAATAGGAACAAATAAGATTTCCCTGATATCAGTAAGTTTTTCCATTAGTATTTTTGTTTTTAAGTAAAATAAAACAAAACTGGAAAAAACTCATTCCACATGAATGCTCATTTTCTTTGAGTAAATGGCAGGTTTAAGGAAACTGGCTCCTGAGCCTGGAGAAGCCTCGGCGGTTACGAGTGCTCGCTACTGCTGTACTCTAGAACTCAATTCCCAGCACCCACATGGCCGCTCACAACTGTCTGTAACTCCAGTTCCAGGAGATTGGTGCACATATGGTGCACATATGTATGCATGCAGCACATACATACATATGCAAATGAGCAAAATGTACATACACAAAAAATAAAAATAATCTTAAAACAAGTTGGCACCAAATTGACTTAGCAAAACAGAACTGAGGTGATGTCATGACTATCTTATTGAGAGCTAGAGCAATATTTTCAGATTTGCTTCCCATAGTGAATTATAATGTGACAGTGAGGTGTGAGACATCTCTTCTCCGATTTTAATTAATTAATTATTTTTATTGTTATTTTGTGTGGACGTGGAGTAATTTTTTTTATACCTTCACCTGGGTTCCGGGGACCAAATGCAGGTTGTCAGGGTTTGCAGCCAGTGCACTTTACCAAGTGGTTCATTTTTCTAGCTCACCTCCCGATTATTACTTTTTATTTTATTAAAATTGTTTTAACTTACATTCATTTAGTATGTCATAGATAGTTATGACTTTCTAACTATCATTTATTTGCATTTACTAGTTGTCATTTTCTGTGAACAATTGCTTTCCTCTTTAGCTGGAGAGTAAACCAGAAATTTTCTCTAGAAAGGCATGGTAAACACTTAATTCTTGGGTTTTTTTTTTGTTTTTTTTGTTTTTTCCCGGAGCTGGGGACTGAACCCAGGGCCTTGCGCTTGCTAGGCAAGCGCTCTACCACTGAGCTAAATCCCCAACCCCTTTTTTTAGTTTTTTTAAACATTTATTTATTTAATATGCTCTGCCTGCATGCCAAAGAGGACATCAGATTGTATTACAGATAGTTGTGAGCCACCATGTGGTTGCTGGGATTTGAATAATTCTTGGTTTTAATAAGTTCAGAACAGGAAGTTCATATAAATAATGACCATTACTGGTGTCAAATTTGTTTTTTTACTTATTTGACTTATAAATATTTAATTAGTCAAAGTTTATAATCAGTCAGGTAAAACTAGTGTTTAAAATTGTTTCAAGTTTGACCAATGAAACCATCTTCAGACTGGTTACTTTGTTCTTTTAACATGACTCCTTTGAGTACTTCATGCTTTCTGATAAAGCAAGTAACATTAATGGGGAGGTGGGAAGATAAAGTGGAAGCTATTGGTGTATCGCATGTCATTAATAAGGGTAAATGTTATGCTATTTCACTTAGAGCCTAGTTTATGGGGCTAAGGAGAGAACTCAATTGGTAAAGTGCCTGCCATGCAGGTCTGAGGATCTGAGCTTGGATCCCTAGGACCCAGGTAGAAAGCTAGACACAGTAGCATGGGTCAGTAATTCCAGCTGTAGAGATGTAGTGTAAGGGCAGCCAGTTTAGCCAGTTGGTGAGCTTCAGATTCAGTGAGAGACCTTGTCCCAGAAAATAAAGAAGAGATCAAGGGATCAAGGAAGATACCTAGTGTCCACTTCTGACCTCCATACATGTGCACTTCCACCACATGTTACACACACACACACACACACACACACGTTCAAAAATAGAAACAAAGGAAAAGAGAGAGAGAGAGAGAGAGAGAGAGAGAGAGAGAGGGAGAGATACAGTCTAAGCTGTCTTTTCATTGATAATACTCAAAGAAGTTTAGAAGCCTGGCAGAGAGTTTGATTCCCCCTTGTCCCAGAACTGCTTTGGATTTGAAGTGTTATTTCTTGGGCAAGGAATCTAAAAGAGTGTTGTCAGGATGCCACTCCTATTTATATAATTATTTTCTCCTCCTTTTTCTCTTCTTCCTCCTTCTTCTCTTCCTGTTTTTTTTCTCCTCCCCCTGTCACCCTCCTCTGGTATAAATCTACATCCATGGTTCACTGTTAATACTCACTATAGGAAAACACATTTTATGAGCAGACCTAATGACTTTGGTGGAGGATCCTAGTTCCCTCTGCCCAGGAGTAAAAGTCCTTGGTTCAGCTCACCTGGACAGAGATTGTAGGGAAAACATTTGCAGGGAAAATGGACTTCTATTGTCAGAAACCAAATAAGGCTCATTAATCCTCCCAGTTGAGCACCAGCTTAGCGTCTTAATCAGTTCCCTTTCAGGGCTTAAAGACTCATTCTGTTTTCTAGATTCTATGAAGAAAATGAGTAGTGCCTGCTTTGATAGAATGGTTACATATGTAGGGAATGGGAGTTATTACCAGGGTCTTAGGTAGACTACAGACTCAAGTAATAATGTAAAACTGGATTGTGTGTGGACTGAGGAAGATAAGGGAAATGTTTATGTCTGTGTAGTTTTTCTCCAAAAGCCAGAGGTAAAGAAGTTGTCTGTTTCTGCACCAGAGATTATTTCACCCCTATTTAAGACAGTTTTTTAATCAAACCAACTGATAGAAATATGTAGTTTTTTGAATCTTGTTTTAAAATCTTTGTTTTTGTTGTTTATTGAGACTTACTGTACCCAATGCTGGCCTGGAACTCTGTAGCTTAGGCTGGCCTTAACCTCAGAGCAATCCTCACTCCTCATCCTTCCCTATGTTGGGATGACAGGTTTGTACTACCATACCCAACCAGTAATTTCAAACTTTCAAGAAAAGAGTTAAAATTAATACTGAGGTCGGTCTCCCATATGCCCTTTTGCTAGTTGATTTTATTGTCTTCTTTCTTACTATACATGTGTATTTATAGTTATTTTTCTAAATTATTTGAGAAATTAATCATATGCACTTTGATACTTCAGTGTATGTTTCCTAAGAACAAAGATGTTTCACTTAATCTAAGTAAAATGATCAAGTTCAAGACATTTACTGATTGAATAATTTACCATTAATATTTGTCCAAGTTAAGGTTTCTATTGCTGTGATAAAGCACTGTGACCAAAGCAAATTAGAGAGGAAAGGGGTCATTTCATCTTGCAGCTCTCAGGTCACATTCCGTTATTGCAAGAATAAGGGCAGGAACTTGGAGATAAGAACTGAAGCAGAGGCCATGAAAGAAGGTTTCTCATTGATTTGTTCCTGGTGGCTTGTTCAGTACCACATGCCTAGGGGCAGCATTGCCCACCGTGGGCTAGGCCTTCCTATATCAATATTAATAAAGAAAATGTCCAACAAATTTGCCCCTAGGAAATCCTATGGAGCCATTTTCTCAATTAAGATTTCTTCTTCCCAGTTGACAGAAAACAACCAGGACAATTAATTGACCACTTGTCTATTTGACACACAAACACATCACTATTAACTTCTCCTTCCTTATTTGTTCCTAAGATGTCTTGTTAATATTAATATCGCAATATATAACATTCCAACTTTTAAAAGTCCTACAGTCCTTAAAAATTCACTTTGAAAATTCAGTCTTGGGGCTGGAAAGAGGGCTCAGTGGTCAAGAGCACTGACTGCTCTTCCAGAGGTCCTGAGTTCAATTCCCAGCACCCACACGGTGGCTCACAACCATCTGTAATGGGATCCAATGTCCTCTTCTGGTGTGTCTGAAGATACTACAATGTGCTCATATTGAAATAAATAAATAAATAAATAAATAAATAACACCAAGAAGTTAGGAAAATCACATGATTTCATAGCTAGCAGGGAGAAAACTGTTAAAAAAAAAAATCCAGTCTCTTTAAAATATCCAAAGTTGCCTGGTGGTAGTGGAACACACCTTCAATCCCAGCACTTGAGGGGGAGAGGCAGGCAGATCTCTGAGTCTGAGGCCAGCCTGGTCTACAAAGTGAGTTCTAGGACAGCCAGGGCTACACAGTAACCCTGTCCAATAATAAAGTCGATGATAATGATGATGATGATGATGATAAATAAAATAAATATCCAACCTCTCCCTAAAGCTCCACAGTTTTCAGAGAGACTCTGAAAGCTCACAGTTTCTCAATTATTGGCTCCTGTAAAATCAAAAATAAGTTACATGTTTTCTTACCCCAAGACTTAAGAACCAGGGTACAACTACATTCAAATCAAAGTAAAACTCCAAATTCAACAGTGCAAGAAGTTCAGTGCTTGATGTCTGGGACCCAGTCAAGGTCCTCTGGGCTCCACAGATGCTTCGTAAGTCTACTTTTCTAGCTCTGTCATCCACAGGGCATACAGCTTGTCTGCTGGGCTAAGGATATGTCTAAGCCACAGTTGCTGCTGTCCTTGGTGCTCTTGTGGTACTGGCATCTCCAAAATGATGCAAGTATGCTGAGCCTTCACTAAAAGCTTCTTCTGAGCTCTCTTCAGGGACTTTGACTCAGCCACAGGCTGCCAAGCCTTAGTTTCTCTCCATGACTGCTTCGTACCTGATACTTCAACTGAGTCTGCACATTCACAGTGTCAAGTCTCAGCTACTCTCCATGACCCTTCATATCTTCAAATGCTACCACCTGGGAAACTCTTACATAGTCTATTACCACGTTCAGCTCCCAGCTGTACACTGATCCTGAGGAAGCACTTTCCAGAAGATTTTGCCTCAATAATGCAGGTGTCTTCTTAATCACAGCTGGTTCTTCAGCCCTAGATGACAATTATCAATTGTTCTGGCAAAACAAAGATTTCACTTTAGTTGTTTTGGTCTCTTGTTAGTCACAGTCCAATCTTCAGCCTCAGATGACCAGAACAACAGGTTCATAGTTCAAATTATCAGTTTCTCAAATAGAGTCTTTAAGGACCTGTGAAAGTTTCCATTAAAATTTCACAAGCCAGGTTCCATGGTCTGCAGACTTTATTTCCACCAACATCTCATTCAGTGGCTTTTCTAATCCAAAATTCTAAACTCCTCCATAATCACTCCAAAACAACATGCTCAGTTCTCTCACAGCAATGCTGCTCTCCTGGTATTGATTTATATATTAGTTACATTTCTGTTGTTATGATAAAATGCTGTGAGCAAAAGCAACTTGGGGACAAAGGGGTTTTATCTCACAACTCTCAGGTCATAGTCTATCATTCAGGAAAATCAGGGCAGGAATTTAAGGCAGGAACCAAACAGAAGCTATGGAGGAATACTTCTTATTGGTTTGCTCAGCCAGAGCAGAAATAAATATTTCTTATACCATCCAGGACCAGCTACCCAGGGGTGGCACTTTAATCAGTGGGCAGGCTGGCCTAAATTAATAGAGATCTCTTGGCTCTGTTTCTCAAATGTTGGGATTAAATATGTATGCCACTACACTGGCTATGACATTGATATTTTCTATAATTACAGATCAGGTTCATATATCTATTGTCTATCTATTCTGTTTGCTATTCCCTCTCACTTTCTCTTTTGATATTTCTCATTTTTTTTAAGGATTTATTTATTTATTTATTTTTATGTACAGCATTCTGCCTGCTTATGTGACTGCAGGCCAGAAGAGGGCACCAGATCTCATTACAGATGGTTGTGAGCCACCGTGTGGTTGCTGGGAATTGAACTCAGGACCTCTGGAAGAGCAGTCAGTGCTCTTAACCACTGAGCCATCTCTCCAGCCCTTCTCATTTTTTTTTAATGTTTACCCATAATTAGATTTGGGTTATGTGTATTTGGCATACATTTGCATATCCCTGCTAATACACTGACCCTTTTATGTTGTTATATTCGTAGTTCCATTTATAAATGATACTAGTTTTAATCATTTAAGTGTTACATAGATTCTTTATTATATGGGTACTACTTGCTACTTAGAACTAATAAGCCATTTATAGGAGTGAATTTTGAGTAGTCTTTTTTTCTTTAAACAAATGATAAGACAACATTAAAAGCAGCTAGAGTTAAGGTAGTTGAAGAATTTAAAAATCATTAAAGTGAGACTTCACCAGAGAAAAGAGAAGAGCTGATGATAAGCTCCGGTGTTAAACTGTTCCTCAGACGTCTGTTAAACAAGTGTTCACACTGACCACCATGCACTGACGGGTCTCTCCAGGAAAGAGCTTCATCCAGAGTGTGCCTTATGTGATGTGTCAGTCAGAAGCAGTGAAGCTGCTAACTGAGTGAAGCCTGTCTTTGCACCTTCTGCCTTTAGATAGATAATTGGCAAAGGTCTTAGAAATGCAGATGTTTTTCTGTGAACCAACATGTTGAAAATGGACCACAGGCTAAGAGCTGCATAACACCGTACAGTGTTATGCTGTCCGTTCTCACTGACAACCTCTAGATAATGACTGAATAATTGGGGAGATGGGACAGTCTCCCCCTTTTCTTTGCTAGGTAGAACAAAAGCCATTTGCCAGCGAAGCACTTTACCAAATTGGTGACTTTTCAGTAATATACTGCAAGATATAAAATGCTGCGTTGAGTTGATGTTCCCTAAAAAATTAAAAACTTTGGTGTATAATCCCAGCAGTGGGAAGTAGGTCAGATCAAGGCTGCTCCCAGCTGTATACAAGTTTGAGACTAGACTAGTTATTTGAGACTTCGTCTCAGAAAAACAAAAGAAACATAGTTTTGACATTTCAAAAAAGATTTATCTTGAGGCTGGGGAGATGGCTCCTGCGATTAAGAGCTCTGTCTGCTTTTCCAGAGGACCCAGGTTTGATTCTCTCACCACTTCAGTCATAGGGGATCACATACCCTCTTCTGGCTTCCTCAGGCACTTTACACACATGGTGCACAGGCATGCTTGCAGGCAAAGCACCAATACATATACAAATAAAGACATTTAAAAAAGAGATTTGTCCCAGTGAGGCTTGACTGGGTGAGATCTTGATCTTCTCCTAGGATTATGCTAGCACACCCAGTGGCAGTTTTTCTCCACTCAACCAAAAGCACAAATACTTGTTTTTCAGGTCAGAATGACAGCAGCCATATGAGTCCTTTCTTTTTCCTTCTTTCTATCTATCTATCTATCTATCTATCTATCTATCTATCTATCTATCTATCTAATCTATCTTCAGTGGTAGTAGATTAAACCTGGCAGTCTTGCTCATCCTAAAAGCATACAAGCGGCTACTACTGAGATATATACCCTTAGGCCCCTCACCCCTTAATAAGTGGAATGAGCTATAAATTCATCCTCCTATTTCTACTTTTAGTCTCAGAACATTTAAAAAGGTGTGGGGTTGGGTGGAAAGATGACCCATTGGTTAAGAGTACTTACTGCTCTTGTAGAGGACCTGGGTTTGGTTCTTAGCACCCATGTGATAGGTTCAATGTTCTGACTTTTATGGGCACTGTGCAATATGGTGTACATACAAACATAAAATTAAATAAGGAAGTGTTTAGGCAGGAGTGGTGTGGTATACTTTAATCCCAGCACTTGGAGGCAGAGGTGGGCAGATTTCTGAATTCAAGGCCAGCCTGGTCTACAGAGCCAGTTCAAAAATAGCTAGGGCTACATACAAAGAAACCCTGTCACAAAAAATCCACCCCCGCAAAAAAAGAACATTTAAAAGGGTTTAGTTGAGTTCATTGAGAAATTGGACATAAGCTTTTAAAAATCTATAAGATTTGGAAATACCCCTGTCCCTTGAACTTGAAGAGAAATGATTAGAAGATCATTTCCTATTCTCTTTTTCTGTCACCTTTCCTTCCCATCTGCCTACGTTTTTTCTTTACTTTCTGACATTACTTTTTTGGATATCATTAATGTACTTAAGTGTACCATCTTAGAAAAGAGACAAAATATTGCTTTTGAGTATCTTTGATATCAAAAATGGGCTACAGATATGAGCATTACTTTTGTAAACCTTATCAGGTCATATTTTGTAAGAAAACCGTGTCCATTTAAAAGCAAAGAGAAAGGTAAATAAGGAAAGAAAAGCAGACAGAGGCAGATAGTAAGGAAGGACAGATAGAGGCAAAAGTAAAGAACTTGGGGTAAGGGACCTGCTATGGGAGAGAATCCCTGAGAATACAGAACCTCTAAGGTAGGAAACAGGAGTCAGGTCCAGTTTGGGTTTTCCCTTTCAGTGAGTGTGTTATAAAGTGGGATGAAGTGGGGTGCATGCAACATTCCCATGCTTTATTCATTGGATATGCCGACTCAGAACTGAAGAGATCCTCTATAATAAGGTGACTTGACAGACTGATCCTAGTGGGTTAAGGTGAAAGAAAATATTAAGAGATGTGTCTTGGCTGGCTAGCACCGACAAGGTTATTTTTAACTTTCCCTTTCAGTCTTTTCATTGTTCATACTCCCTCACTAGCTACTAGGAGAGCAGTCAAAATTAGCAACTATATAAAGTGAAGTCCTCTTGTCTCCCCAGTCACTTCCAAAATAAACAGGGAGTAATACTGTCCGTATTTTGTCTCACTTTACTCTGAAGGCTAGCAATAGAGGAAGCATGGATTAGTGTGTAGTGATTTCTAGGCTCTGTCCTCTGGACGAATTCCCCTTTGAGAGCTCCAGCTGAGTGACAGGACCATGTGGCAGGCAGGAGTGCAGCTGGAAGTCTGTCCGGGCACATTTGGGTTGGGTAAATATAGTAGGAGCAGGATGTCAGTGTGGGAGATGGATTGTTCTGGGAAAGGAAGTGTTGTCTCTCCTCTGAGAAACAATTTCCTGTACTTCTGGGACCTTTGCTTTCTTCTTCTTCCTTCTGAGGGCAGAAGAGGAGTTGGCAGGAGTTGGATGCACTTGCTGAATTCTGTCTCTGCTTGTCTGTCTCCTCCTACATTTGAAGTTGGGTGTAAAAATCAGATCTATTTCAAAAGTTAGGAATAACCCAATAAATAGCCATGTCTGTGACTTACATTTCACCTCTTACAGTCTTACAAGCCCTCACCTGCTTAAAGTCCCTTTTAAAAAGTAACCAATCTTTCCTCAAACCAGACAGGTTGAGAGGCAAAAATAACCATACAAAGAAAATGAACGCTATTGAAAGTCAGACATGAAGCAGCAGCTGGCAGGAAACAGCTGGGGTGTTCAGGGAGCTAGACTCTACCACAGACCTTAACTCTTCAAGCTCTTTGTTATCTGAGCTGCTAAGAAGGCTGCCTACCTACCAACACTCTGCATTAAAAAACTAAATCTGCGAGAGATTATATATTACAATTAAATGGAATTTCATAAATTATAATTTTTGCATTTTTCATTTTTATTGGATATTTTCTTTATCTACATTTCAAATATTATCCCCCTTTCCTCTCCAGAAACCCCCATCTCCTCCCTCCCCCTCCTGCCTCCATGAGGGTGCTCTCCCATCCTGTCACTCATTCCCTCCTGCCTCCCCTCCGTGGCATTCCCCTACACTGGGGCATCAAGCCTTCACAGGACCAAGGGCCTCTCCTCCCATTGATGCCCGACAAGGCCATCCTCTGCTATATATGCAGCTGGAGCCAAGGGTCGCTTCATGTACTCTTTGGTTGGTGGTTTAATCCCTGGGAGCTCTGGGTTATCTGGTTGGTTGATAGTGTTGTTTTTCCTATGGGGTTGCAAACCCCTTCAGCTCCTTTAGTCCTTTCTCTAACTCCTCCATTGGTGATCCCATTCTCAGTCCAATGGTTGGCAGCAAGCATCCACCTCTGTATTTGTCAGGCTCTGGCAGAGCCTCTTAGGGGACAACTATATCAGGCTCCTGACAGCATGCACATCTTGGCATCCCCAATAGTGACTGGGTTTGGTGACTGCATGTGGGATGGATCCCCGTGTGTGGCAGTTTCTGGATGGCCTTTCCTTCAGTCTCTGCTCCACTCGCAATTAACATAGATGGAGAAACCAAGATATTCCTTCGATAAAATCAAATCTACATATTATATTCATACAAATCCAGCCCTACAAAGGATAGATAATAAAAGGAAAAAAAAAAAAAAAAACCCAACACAAGGAGGGAAACTACACCGTAGAAAAAGCAAGAAAATAATCTTTCAACAAGCCCAAAGAAGATAGCCACACACACATAATTCCATCTCTAACAACAAAAATAATGGGAAACAACGATCACTTTTCCTTAATATCTCTTAACACCAATGGACTCATTTTTGCATTTGAAAATTCTTTGACTGGGGTCAGAGCTTAGTTGGTAGAGTGCTTGCCTAGCATGCATTGAGCTCTTGTTTCCAATCTCAGCACTAAAAAGCTGGTACACCCTATAATCCTAATGCTTGGGAGGTGAAGGTAGGAGGGTCAGGAGTTTGAAGTCATCCTTTGCTGTAATAGCAAATTCACGGCCAACCTGGGCTATGGAAGCCCTTGCCTCAAAACAGAAACCATAAAATTTATGAATGGAATTGCTAGGTTATGTGTTAATTCTGTTTTCCTTCTTTTCATTTACATTCTCATAAGTACAGAAGGATTCCAGTTTATCTATATTTTCACCAGTACTTGTTATTTTAAGTATGATAGATGTGGTGATTTGAATAGGCTCCCGTAGATTCATGTGTTTGAATGCTTGGTCCATAGGGAACAGTGTTATTAGGAGTTAAGGCCTTGTGTGGTTTTGGAGGAAGTGTGTCACTGTGGGGGCGGGCTTTGAGGTCTCCTATGCTCAGGCTACATCTAGTGTGGCACACAGTCCCTTTCTGCTGCCTTTGGATCAAGATGTGGAACTCTTGGCTCCTCCAGCACCATGTCTTGCTGGGTGCTGCCATGCTCCCCACCATGATGACAATGGACTAAACTTATAAGGCAGCCCAAATGAAATGTTTCCTTTACTAAGAGTTGCCTTGGTCGTGATGTCTCTTCACAGCAATAAAACCCTAAGACAACAGACAAGCACTCTACCCCAAAGTTATATCTCCTGTTTTTTGTTTTTTTTTTTTTTAAAGATTTTTTATTACGATGTGAGTACACTGTAGAGTGAGTACACTGTCGCTGTTCTCAGACACACCAGAAGAAGGTTTTGGATACCATTACAGATGGTTGTGAGCCACCATGTGTTTCTGGGAATTGAACTCAGGACCTCTGGAAAAGCAGTCGGAGCTCTTAACCACTGAGCCATCTCTCCAGCCCATATCCCATGTTTTTAAAGAATTATTATCATAACTTCAAAAGCTTTTGAGATGTGATTGGACTTTATAATAAAGTTCTTTCCAGTTTTGTTCTCTTAGCAACATCTTTCCTGAAGTAACTGGACTGTTCTTTGGGGCCTAGTGTTGTTTTTTTTTTTTTTTTTTCGGAGCTGGGGACCGAACCCAGGGCCTTGCGCTTCCTAGGCAAGCGCTCTACCACTGAGCTAAATCCCCAACCCCTGGGGCCTAGTGTTTTAAGGTTTTAGTTTTTGTGTCTAAGAATTAAGAATGTGTCTTTTGGGTTAGGGGTATAACTTATTTCATAGAGCACTTGCCTGTTATGCTTGAGACCCTGGATTCAATCTCTTGCACTGAAAAACAGTAACAACAAAAGACTTTCCCACAGTTTGTAACAAATATTATGATTACAGCTTAGATGAAAGTTCAGAGGGGTTGAAATCTGATGTGCAAAAACAAGAAAAAGTTGCTGGACTTGATGGCCCATCCTTTTGATCCCAGCATTTGGGAGGCAGAGGCTGGTGGATCTCTGTAAGTTCAAGGCCAGCCTGGTCTAAATATGATTTCTAGGCCAGCCAAGTCTACATAGCGAGACCCTGTTTTTTCGTTTTTTGTTTTTTGTTTTTTTTTAAAAAAAGGTTACAGCTATAGTTTGTGTCTTGGGACGGGATGTTATTTTTGGTTTTTTCTGTCATTAGATTCCTTGACCACATCATAGACCAAATGTTGCTATATTACAGTCTCAGTTTGCTTGTAGATAGATTGCCACTTTATCTGCCTGCTTATAAAATCAATCTCTTTCTCAAATTGGTAGTAGTGGTAGGGATCAAACTCAGGTTCTTGCATATGCACTGAACTAAAACGCACTGTCTTGGCCCCAGAATAACCTAAAGAGGGAGTTAATTCCTTTTCTGAAGTGTGATTGGTACCATATTTCAGCTGTTACTACTGTTTGGGTGTGTGGGTGGGTGGGTGGTGGTGGTGCGTTGTCAAAGGTAGACTAGGACCTACCATAGTTAGTGCATTCTTACCACTCTGTTCTATCTTTGGCTCTTCCACCACTACTTATATTAAAACTCTAGCCAGGTGTAGTGTTGCATGTGTACAATTCTAGGTGGGAAGCTGAGGTAAGGAGTTTGTAACAAGTTCAAAGCTAGCCTGATTAGGTTCGTCAGGGCTACATAGTGAAACCTTATCTCCAAAGAGAAAGAGAAGATGAAGAAAGGAAGAAAGGAAAAAGGAAAAAAGAGGGAAGCACACTAGAACTACTGGTTCCTTGCTTTTCTTTAGAAATATGACTTTCATAGCAGTGTATTTTCCAATTTACATGTTGAGTGATAGATTTTTCTAACTTTTAGAAAGATGTTTTTTTAAGTACTTAGTATTTGTTATATACTTCCTTAAAATACGGTAATCACAGAATATACTCACGTATTTAATAACACTATTGGTTGCTTTTTTTGTTGTTCAGTAAATTTGAGCCAGTTTCAAAGTACATAGATGGTAGTCACTGTAATATCCCTCCACTATCAGTACATTAGGTGTTGGGTTACGAATGCATTCTAACCATTTGATCAAAGTCAGGCTTTGAATAAGTCAGGTGTGGTGAATGACAGGTATGTCTGGATTTGGTCTTGAGAGATTTGGACTGTGGAAAGCATAAGAACCACTACCCCCTTTACGTAATGTACTGTGGTCTGTAATAGGTTGAGTTGTAACATTCATTAAACCACTCCTCACATTCCCTGTTTTCAAAGCTTATCAGGATGAGTTTGATTTAGTTATTTGGAACCAGGACGGCAGCTCGTGGAGCTAGGTTCGGAGCTGTGTGGCTGTAATATATGAGAGATCAGACTCGGGTCCCAGTGGGATTACTCCTTGGCTTTATTTGCCTGGAAGTATACACAGGAGCCCAGTGGTATGTATGGAAAGCTTTGCTGGAATGCAAATTGGACACGTTTTGTCGGGACCTGTAGGGGATTTTCACTGCTCCATAATTTTTCAAAGGTTTGTTATACAGCAGACAGCTACTGCCTCTTCTTTAAATCTGTAAATCCCCCTCTTTTTCCTGTTCTAAAGGTCAGATTTTTTTTGACAACTGTGTGCAGGAACAAGATTTGCTAAATCCCTTCATTTTTATTCATACAAATATCAGAATTCAGTGAACATCAGTTATACAGCATTTAGAGGTGAGGAAAACTCAGGGAGAATCTTGCGAATCTCAACTTAGTGTCAGGCATATGTCTCTGGGGATAAATTTGCTGCCTCAACTTTAACCCATAACTGATCTGATGAGAGACAGACTTCTCAATGTGGCTTCCTTGTATTCGAAACCTATCTTTAATTAATCCCATGTCTGGAGAGGTAGAAGAAAAGTAATCTAATTAGTGGGAGGATATTGTTTTGGGCCTTATTCATAGTCTCTTTGACTCTGACAGTGCTTAGACTAGTATTGGGAAAGATAGTTAATTCCTTCCAACAAAGCCATTTCTTTATTCTTACTTAACTTTTAGTGATACATCACTTAGGCATTTTCATTTGAAGATGATTATTTTTTATTCCATTTATTTGTGTGTGTGTGTGTGTGTGTGTGTGTGTGTGTGTGTGTGTGTGTGTGTTTACAACAGTGCATGCATGGAGGAAAGGCTGATTTGTGAGATACACTTCTCTCTTTCTATTTGGGTCCCAAGAATTGACCTCAGGTTGTCAGGATTAGAGGCAGGCACTTACCTGCTGAGGCATCTTCCCAGTCCAGATGATTCTCTCTTACCTAATAGTTCATCAGCAGTCATATTATCACACAGCATACCTTTCTATCAAACTCCAGTTTGATATTGTGTTGTCTATTACTGTATAGCAAAGTACCCAAAAAATGGCAACTTGTATTTTTTTCAGAAAGTTTCTGGGAGCCAGGAATTTGGGGACTACTTAGCTAGTGGGTATTCTTTTAAGATACCAGTCAGGGAGATAGCATTTGAAGGCAGGATTGAACTGGAAGACTTGTTTCCAAGCTCACCATGGCTGTTGGCAGAGGCCTCAGTTCTTCATAATGTAGACTTCTCAGCACTGCTAACATCATGGAAGCTGGCTCACCCTGAGGTATATAGTTTAGGAATGACAGAGTGAAAATAGAAACTTAAAGATATATATGTATGTATGTTTGTCACTGGAAGTCAAATTAGAGCCTCATGCTTTCATGCTAAGCACATGCTTTATCACTAAGCTATATCCCCAGTCCAGAAGCCACACTTGTTTATTGTTTGATGATTTCATGCATGTGTATAATGTTTTGATTAACAACCCCCCCCCATTTTCTCCCTTATTTCCCACTACTTCTCCCTCCCAACTTTGTTTTGCTTTTGTTTGTTTTTGACATGGGGCCTTACTATGTAGCCCTGGATAACACTTGCCTTTGCCCCCCAGGTACTTGGATTAAAGGCCTATGCCACATACCTGGTTTGTGTGCTCTTTAAAAGATTTATTTATTTTTATTTCATGTGCCTGAATGTATGTATGTATACTTCTTGTGTACAGTTGCCTTGGAAGAGAGCATTGAATCCCCTGGAACTGGAGTTAATGGTGAATGTGAGCTATTTGATATCAATGCTGGGAACTAAACTGGGGCTCTAGAAGAGCAGCAATTGCTCTTTTTCTTTCTTTTTTTTTTTCTTTTCTTTCTTTTTTTTTTTTTTTTCTGGAGCTGAGGATAAAACCCAGGGCTTTGTGCTTCCTAGGCAAGTGCTCTACCACTGAGCTAAATCCCCAACCCTAACAATTGCTCTTAATTGATGAGCCATCTCTCCAACCCATGGGCTCTTTTAAAAAAAAACATTGAGTACAGTTAGTGCTACCATAGGCACAAGTCTATCTTCTGGAGCATGGGTAGCATTTCCAAGGCCACATCTCTGAAGAAAACAAACCGTCTGTCTCCCAGCACACATCAATGGCCAATAGCTCCTTATCTAAGAGTGGGGCTTTATTTGTCTCTCCCTCACTCACGAACGCTAAGATCTTGGTGCATATAGTCAAAACTGCTCTGAGTTCAAGTGTCAGGAAAAGTTTCACTACTTCTGGTTCATGAAACCCCTCCTTAAGGATCCAGGAGCCTTGTAGGAAGAAATCATACTTTTATTTTCTTTAAAAAATATTTTTGTTTCAGGCACATGCTTTTAAACCCCACACTTAGGAGGCAGAGGCTGAGAGATATCTGTAAGTTCAAGGCCAGCCTGGTCTAACAGAAGAAGTTCCAGGACAGCCAGGGATACACAGATAAAGCTTGTCTTCATCCCCTCTCCCCACAATGTATGTGTGTGTGTGTGTGTGTGTGTGTGTGTGTGTGTGTGTGTGTGTGTGTGTTTTGTATATCCACATGTATGTGTGAATATGAATACCCATGCATGCATGGGGAAGATGTTAGGTGCCCTGCTTTATCATTTTCCACTGTAAGATTAAGGTTTCTTGTTGAACCTGGAGCTAGGTTAGCAAACCCTGGCGACAGTTTTCTTGTCTCTATCCTGTTAGTGCTGGAGTTACAGGTGCACACGTAACCACTCTTGGCTCAGACACTCACGATTGTTCAGCAGTTTCCCCAGTGAGCCATCTCCCAGCCCCATATTTTAAAATATTAGAGGAGAGTATCTCATAACAAAGGCTTTCTTTAAACCTTACATAGCCAACAAAAGACATCCTCCTTCCTCTGCTTCCAAAGTGGCAAGGTGACAGGATTTTTCCTCACCTTGTTCTCTATGCTGTGCTGAGGATCAAACTCAGGGCTTTGTGCACACATGGCAAGCACTCTATCAATGGGGTATGTGCTCAGCCCAACATGAATTCTTTTTGGATATTATCTCAGAGCTCTAGAATAGACATTAAAGTCTTTCTTCTTTTTGTTTTTCTCCTCTTCCTCTTCTTCTTTCTTTTTTCTTCCTTTCTTTTCTTCTTTTTTTAAAATTGGATATTTTCTTTACTTACATTTCAAATGTTATCCCCTTTCCTGATTTCTCCTCTGGAAATCCCCCTATTCTTTCCCCTCTCCCCCTGCCTCCCCCTTCCCCACCCACTCCCTCCCATCTCCCTGCCCTGGCATTCCCCTACACAGGGGCATTGAGGTTTCACAGGGCCAAGGGCCTCTCCTCTCATTGATGCCTAATAAGGCCATCCTCTGCTACATATGTGGCTGCAGCCATGGGTCCCTCCATGTGTACTCTTTGGTTGGTGGTTTAGTCTCTGGGAGCTCTGAGAGGGGTCTGGTTGGTTGATATTGTTGTTCTTCCTATGGGGTTGAAAACTCCTTCAGCTTCTTTAGTCTTTTTTTCTAACTCTTCCATTAGGGACCTTGTTTTCAGCCTAATGGTTGGCTGCTAGTATGCACCTCTGTATTTGTCAGGCTCTGGCAGAGCCTCTCAGGGTACAGCTATATCAGGCTCCTGTCAGAATGTACTTCTTGGCATCCACTATATAGTCTGGGTTTGGTGACAGTATATGGGATGGATCCCCTGCTGGGGCAGTCTCTGGATGACCTTTCCCTCAGTCTCTGCTCCACACTTTGTCTCTGTAGTCCTCCTGTGAATGTTTTGTTCTCCCTTCTAAGGACTGAAGCATCTACTCTTTGGTCTTCCAACTTCTTGAACTTCATGTGGTCTGTAGATCGTATCTAGGGTATTCGAAGCTTTTGGGCTAATATTCACATATCAGTGAGTGCCTACCATGTGTGTTCTTTTGTGATTGGGTTACCTCACTCAGGATGATATTTTCTAGTTCCATCCATTTGCCTAAGAATTTCATGAAATCATTGGTTTTTTGTTTTTGTTTGTTGTTGTTGTTGTTGTTTTTCTTTTATTCGGAGCTGGGGACCGAACCCAGGGCCTTGGGCTTGCTAGGCAAGCACTCTACCACTGAGCTAAATCCCCAACCTGAAGTCATTGTTTTTAATAGCTGAGTAGTACTCCATTGTGTAAATGTGCCACATTTTCTGTATCCATTCCTCTGTGGAAGGACATCTGGGTTGTTTCCAGCTTCTGGCTATTATAAATAAGGCTGCTATGAACAGAGTGGAGCATGTGTCCTTGTTATATTTTGGAGCATCTTTTGGGTGTATGCCCAGAAGTGGTATAGCTGGGTCCTCAGGTAGTACCATGTCCAATTTTCTGAGGAACCTCCAGACTGATTTCCAGAATGGTTGTACCAGCTTGCAATCCCACCAACAATGGGGGAGTGTTCCTCTTTCTCCACATCCTCGCCAGCGTCTGTTGTCACCTGAGTTTTTTATCTTAGCCATTCCGTATAGTGTGAGGTGGAATCTCAGGGTTGTTTTGATTTGCATTTCCCTGATGACTAAGGATGTTGAACATTTCTTTAGGCTTCTCTGCCATTACTGGATCTTACTATATAGCCCAGACTAGCCTCTAACACAAAGTAGTTGGAAGTGCTAAATGCTGCCAGTGTGTGTGTGCGCCTGTGCATGCGTGCATGTGTGAGTTGGCCCAGGAATTGAATCTAGGGCCTCATTTATGCCTGGTAAGCACTGTACAAGTTGAACTTTACCTTTAGCCTGCTGTGGGGATGTTTTGGGTTCTTACATGCATCACCTAGTTATTGAAATATAGAAATAACAGGTCATGGATGAGTCTTTTGCTCAGAGTGCTCATGGTAGCAGTGAGTGTGGAGAATAGGCAATCCAAGATGTAAGAAGGGTAGATGAGGACAAGGCTGACACAGACCTATAAATACCTTAAGGTCTCATTTAGTGCTTTGAAATAGTAATTAGGTCATATTTATTGTCTTCTCCAAGTTATTTATTGGTTGGCTCTGAAGACAAGGCATTAGGACTTTTGGAGAAGATGCTACTGTCTGGGACTCTGTGAGACTGGATAGAGTGCTGGGATGTGGCTCAGGTAGTAGAGTGCTTTCCTGGTGTTCACAAGGCTGTACAGTTTTCTAGTACCTCACAGACCGGGCTAGAAAACTTCCATAGATAGATAGATAGATAGATAGATAGATAGATAGATAGATAGATAGATAGATAGATAGATAGAGCAACTGAATTTTGTGTTTAGACTTGTGTTCTATCCCCAAGGTATCTTACTCTGTCAATAAATGTATTCCAAAATCTGAAGAAAAAAAAGAGAGAATTCTAGTCACAAATATTTCAAATAAAAGGTATTCATTCTGTAATAATGTTTCAAAGTATGGTTTCAGTTATTCTCAATAAACTAATGCATTGCTATTAAAAAGAAATAAATACATACCAAAAGTATAGCTGACTGTTAGTCTGCGCTGCTTTGTTCTGTTCTGGTTAGTTTGAGCTGTAGAAGAAGAATAAGGCCAGAGAGATCATGGTTAGAGCAAGATTACATAGTTCATTAGCTGAGAAAGCTAGAATTTAGGTCTGCCAATTCTTTGTCAGTTGTTGAAGCTTCTGAGAAAATTGCTGATCTGACTCAAATGAGAAAATGGGGGTTTGGAGACTGGAGAGATAACTCAGAGTTGAGAGCACTTGATAACCTTTTGGAACCATACTCTGTTTCCTGAAGAACCTAGTTTTGTTAAGCCTGATAGTGGTGGCGCATGCCTTTAACTATCAGCACTCAGGAGACAGGTGGGTTTCTGATTTGAGCTAGCCTGGTCTGCAGATCAAGTTCCAGGATAGCCAGAGAGCTAAACAGAGAAACTCTGTCTCAAAAACAAAACAAACGAAAAAGCACCCTCTAATTTTTTTTTTTTTTTTTTGGTTTCTGAAACAAGGTCTTGCTCTGAAAGCCCAGCTTTCCTGAAATTCACTCTGTGGCACAGGTTGTCCTTGAACTCAATCCTATTGGTTTAGCCTCTAGAGTTGTGGAGTTACAGGCGTGTGCCAATATCTGGCTGTAAGAACACCAACATTTTATAAGCAAATGTTCCAAAAAGTCCGCTGAGGTCCATATTATATATATTAATATTTATATATAATATAAAATGCATACTTTTAATATATTTTTCCTCTAGGTCTCTACATTTTGGGAGAAATACTGCCTTAAAATTGAATTGAGTAGGGCTGAAGAGATGGCTCAGCAGTTATAAATGTTTGCTGCTCTTCTAGAGGACCTGAATTTGATTCCCAGCACCCACATTGAGTAGCTCAGCACAGGGTCAGAAACGCAAAAGCCAGGTGATCGTGTCATTGCAGTTCCAGGGGATCTGATACCCCTTCTGGCCTCCACAGTACCTGCACACATGTGGACAGATGAACACAGATTTAAAAAAAATGAATAATTGAGTACCTGAAATCAACGAGTTGAAACCAATAGTTTTAAAATACATTCTAGGGGCTGGAAAGATGGCTCAATGTTTAAGAGCATTGACTACTCTTCCAAAGGACCATGATTTGATTCCCAGCACCTACATGGTGGCTCACAACCAACTGTAATTCCAATTGCAGAGGACCAGATACCCTCTTCTGGCTCTGTGCATTGTACATGTTGTGCACAGATATTCATTCAGGCAAAACACTGATAACACATAAAATAAAAATGAATAAAATCTTACAATTTTTAAAAATTTAAATATTTCTAGGCTTAGCATGGTAACATATGCCAGTAATCCTGTGGTTGAAGAGATAAGAGGCAGGGGGATGAGTTCAAGCCCAGTCTGGACTGTATTGGGAGACTGTCTCTAAAATAGAAAGTTAAATCCCTTACCTAAAATTAACCATGAGTTTATCTGTATTTATTATTTATAGATCCAGCTATACAGGTTGCATCATGTATGATAGCATCGAATCTCTTTTTAATAAAATGTCTTTTATACTCTTGGCAGGGATCAGGCTATCTAATAACTTAATTAAGTACTGACATATTTTTAGTAGGTACTTCATTTGGCAAGATTTTATTGGTCTTATGTAATATAGATGACAATATTATATGTCAGGCAGTTTACATATATCACTCAATCTTTTCAAGAATATTTCAGGGGTTGGGGATTTAGCTCAGTGGTAGAGCGCTTGCCTAGCAAGCGCAAGGCCCTGGGTTCGGTCCCCAGCTCCGGAAAAAAAAAAAAAGAATATTTCAAAAACCAGCAAGGCGGCTTAACAAGTGAGAACACTTGCCATGTAAATCTGACAAGCTGAGTTGTCACATGGTGTCATGACTGAAGAGGTGATTGACTCCCAAGTTGTCTTCTGACCTCCATGCTTGAGCTTTGTCTCCACCCCTTCCTCATCAACCACATCTGTTTACAAGGAAGGTATTTCAGGATAGTACTGTGACCATTTATAGTAGGCTTCAGTAGGGTCCAAAGCAGGGAGGACCTGAGGCAACATCTTAGTAAGTGGCAGGATGGGGCTCTGAGTATGCACCTTTTCACTGATACAGTTCCTGCACTTGCCTCTTTCTCCTGAGGGCATGGAATTACTGACAGAAGACAAACTAGTCTCAGCCTTATTTTTGGCAAATATGAAACTCTTATCCTGTGGTTCCACAAGAATTCTTGATGTTTCAATGGAGATCGTAGGCTGCTGTCTCTTTTCTGAGAACCTAGGAGAATAAGTAAAAATCGGCAGAGCAAGTAAGAGTATAGGTTCTGGACTAGAGGCATGCAGATCTGGTTTTGAATAGCAGTCTCCCCTAGATGGCTTGCGGCAGACTACTTAACCATAGCCTCAGTGCTTCATTTGCAAAATAGGGACCATGTGGAATACAACTTAGCAGTAAGGGTCTATGGTGACATATATACTGGTGACATATGTTTAAGCTTGTCTAGAGCTCAGATCCAATCTGATGAGTGACTGACTGACTCTGGCCAAATGGTACTCTGACCAGGCAAAGCTATAGAAAAGGGAACAACACAGCAGGGAACAGGCTTCCCATGAAGCCTCACTTCAATTCCGTGGAAGGAGAGTGCTGACTGTGACAAGCTGTCCTCTGACCTCCATGTACATGCCCTACACACAAATAAATTGAATTCAAAAGTTAAAAAAATCTAAATAATAAATAAGTAAATAAAAAAACAGGTTACTATGTATTTAAACAGCAGCATTGTCCTATAGTCAGCAGAAGGTAGCAAACGATGTCATTGTCTGCTCACACCTGTCCACAATAGCTTTTCTGACTTCCTACCTGCACAGATGTAGAAGTGAGACCTAATGTGATTCTTTCTTATGATAGGTTCTCCATAAACCCTGATATTCATGCACCTACTCCACTTTAACCTCAGCCTATATTTCCATAGCTGTAGGATAAAGATAGGTAAAAGATAATGACTACCAAGGGATTGTGAAGGGACTGAAACTGTTCTACGGCTTCATTTTGGTAGTGTTTACAGGAACCTATATATGTGTTAAAATTAACAGAAAATCTGTTCTACCCTTCAAATCAGTTTACTGCGTGTTAATTTATAAAACAAATTAAGCAAGATGTGGTAGTGTAGTCCCAGCTACTCAAGCGGCTAAGATGGGAAGATCTCTTGATCCCAGGAATTTGAAACTAGTCTAGGAAACAGTGAGCTCTCATCTCACTAAATAAATAGCTGGATGTAGTAGTGTTCATTGTAATTGCAGCTCTCAGATGGTGGAGGTAGAAAGATGAGGAGCTCAGAGTAATCCTTGGTTAGTGAGTTCAAAGCCAGCCTGAGTTACTTAAGAGCAGGTCTCAAAAAAACAAATATCATGAAAGGGCTGGAGATGTAGCTCATTGGGAGTTTGCCTAATATGCTCAAAGTTCTGGGTTCAATTCTTAATAAGACATAAACTAAATATGGAGGTGTTAGCCTCTACTCCTAGCACTTGGGGGAGGTAGCCTGGTAGATCAGAAGTTCAAAGTCATGCTTGGCTACATAGAAAGTTTGGGGTTCTAAAAAATTCTTAAATATAAAAATAATCAACTTATCCATAAAAATGAGTATATTAAAATAGACAGTGGTAAAATTTTTACTGTTTTTTTTTTTACTTTTTGAGATTTATTATTTTATTTCTGTATGTTTTAACAGAATGTATGTCTGTGTCCTATGTTGGTGCCTATGTGGCGGTCAGAGAAGGAGTTAGATCTCCTGGAAGAAACTGGAGTTACCAATGGTTGTGAGCCATTACATGGGTAACTGGGGACCTGGACCCTTTGCAAGAGCACCAAGTGTTGTAAATCGCAGTCTCATCTCTCCAGCCTTTTTGTTTATTTATTTTTTAAAAAAACATTTTAGATCTATTTGTTTTATGGTTAAATTTTTTATAAGATCATTATAAAAAATAAAAATAAGATAACGTAAATAGAATAGTATCACAGTGCATACCAGGTACGTAGTATATATTAAGTATTTGTGTTATTTTTTGACATTATTAAAAGTATTTTTAAATGTAGCGACATTCATTGAAAGAATGGGGAAATAAAGTCCCATCCCGTCCACGTGAATATAGTCTGTGAAGTGTCCGATGGTGTATGTCTTCACATGACTTGGCCAAGGCCCGAGGTCTGCAAGGCTCCATGCAGCTTTTCTGAAATGGCAGCTGGCTTCTCTTTGCTCTGCAACAAAGGAGTAAACCAGTTCTGGCCTCAGAAGCTTCAGCCTCTTTCCCCAGCTTCAGATCACTCTGCAGTCTGGATCGACCAAATTGGTTAAAGCAGGAGCTGGAAGTGTTTCTCATCCTCAGAAGGTGGATCTACCTTTATATGACAGCTGCCGCCCCACAAGCCATGTCTTTCTGCTAGCCACAGCTTTTAAATCAGACGGGGACAATGGTAGGCAAGCATTGCTCAAAGTTGTCTCAGTTTTGTTGTTGACATTATAGTTATACCAGCAATGAAAAAGAAGTTGTGAGGTAAATTTTAAATATTTACTTTTAATTTTTTTTATTACATCTGTAAATATATGTCTGTGTGTGGGAATGATCACATGGGTATACTCTGAGATCAGAGACAGTTAAGTCTCCTGGAGTTGGAGTTACAGACAGTTGTTAGCCACTTAGTGTGGGTGCTGGGAACTGAACATGGGCCCTTTGCAAGACCAGTACTTGCTCTATAACCATTAAGCCATCTTTCCAATCCCATAAAGCAAAATCTTGACTTATTCACCCAGTAGGATGGTTGTCTTCTCTAGAAGCTCAGACTCTGGATCAAATAAGCAGAACTGACAGCATGTGAGGTATAGAGTCAAGTAAACATCTGCTGTACCACGTTTTGGGGATTCCTCATATGCTTTGCCTGGGCATTATTTATTTTTTCCTTATAGGCCCTGCATATATACTACGTTTTCCAGTGTTGTATTTTTATGGGATTTCAGGATTTCTGTATGTGTGAACACGAGTGTCCCTCCTTATGTCTATATGTTTCTTGTACTTTTTCTTTGGCTTTTTTTTTCTTTTTGCTTCATCGAATTCCAGTTTGTTTTCATTTAATCTTACTTAAAAATTATTGTTGGGGTTGGAGATTTAGCTCAGTGGTAGGGCGCTTGCCTAGGAAGTGCAAGGCCCTGGGTTCGATCCCCAGCTCCGAAAAAAAGAACCAAAAAATAAAATTATTGTTATATTGTTTGTATTCTAAAAGAAAGAATATGGATTTGGGTGGGTGGGGAGTTAACTGAGTGAGGCTCTGGTAGGAGTTGGCGGGGGGACCATAATCAGAATTTAGTGTATGAAAAAATAGAAATGCAAACCAAGGAGAATTATGCTAATATATGACCTTTTAATGGGAGGAGCTGGATTAAAGATTTGAAAATAGTTCTGTTGGCTATTGTTCTATTGGTTGTGGTGGCACACACCAGTCAGATATGCTGAGGAGGCAGAAGCAGAAGGATCACAAGTTTGAGGCTAGCCTGGGCTTTACCTTTAAAAGAGCCTGCTGTGCCTGAGGAAGAACATGCCAAGCTTTAAGGTGCCCCAAGACTCCTCTTAGCATACCCTTCGCAGCTCATAGCACACGGAAACCTAGATCCCCAGCTGTTAGGTCAATTAGTAAATTCAGTAACTATCTCCCTGACTCTGTAGCCAGTATTCTGAACTCTATCAACATTGTTTTGTGATACCATTTTGTGGTACCAGACATAGAACTCAAGGCCTCAGCAACCTTTTTCTTTTTCTGTCTTTCTTTGTTTTTTTTTTTTGGTTTTTTTTTTTTTTTTCTTTTAAGACAAGGTTTCTCTGTGTGGCCCTGGCTGTCCTGGGACTTGCTCTGTACACCAGGTGGATGGTGTTCGACCATTTTCAAAAATGTATGTAACTATACCTGGATAGTTTCTACTTGTGTTATGTAATTATTAAATAAGTTTATGAGGTTGGGTTGAGCTTTTTCTTTATGTTACAGATGTGGAAATAGAGGCTTAAAAAGTTTTTAATTTCCTATGATCATATTAGAACTAAGATTTGAATCTAGTTTTTCTGACTTCTAAGTTACAACTTTTAGAGAATATAGTTAGATCTCCACCTAGATATATGATTGAGTTATTTTTTATTTAATTTTATTTATATTTTTACTTGTTTACTTTATATGCCACTCATTGCCTCCTCCCCAGTCACCCCCTCCCAGAATCCTTCCCTCATCTCCTCTTCCCCTGAGCAGATGGGGCCCCCAGGTATGATTGAATTATAAAGAAATCCATGGGGCTGGAGAGATAGATAATAGCTCATGTGTTACTTAAAGGCACTGGCTGCTCTTACAGAGGACTTAGATTCAATTCTCAGCATCTACATGGTGCTTTATGACTGTCTGTAATTCCAGTCCTAGGGGAATATAATACCCTCTCTGGCCTCCATGGCACCAGCCAAAATGTTCTTGCACATAAAATAAAAAAAATAAAATTTGAAAAATAAATAAACTAAATTTAGCATAGTGACCCATGTCCTTACTCGAAGCACTGAGAGACAGAGGCAGGTAGAGTTTTAGGTCACCTGGTCTATAGGGCAAGTTCCAGGACAGCCAGGCTACAGAGATATCCTGTCTCAAAAATAAAGAAATTAATTAATTTAGAAAAGAAATAAACTGATTGTAAATATATACAAAAAGAGCAAGGTTTAGGTCAATATATACTTGAGGGTAGAGTCTTAAGTTATATTTCAGATTTCACTTTGCCTAGTATATATTCCAACCTAGAAGGGGGATATCTACTGTTTTCTGAATACTTGCTTTAGAGCTAACAGCCTCACAATCATAGTCATCATCATATGGGACTTTAGAAGACAAAATCATAGGATTCCAAAAGTAAGTATAAAAGTTATAGCTTTGTATGGTAACACACATCTGTAATTGCAGCACTAGGAGGCTGAGGCAGGAGGATTGCCTCAAGTTTGAAGTCTGCCTCTACTACATAATGAATTAAAGGCCAGCCTGGGCTACTGTATGAGACCCTATCTAAAAACAAGAAACAAAACAAACAAAACCCCCAAGTCCCTAACAAAGAAGATATTGACTACTGTAGACAACGACTACTAAGACCTTGACTACTGCTGGGCACTTGTGGTGTGGTGCACACCTTTAATCCAGCACTCAGAAGCAGAGGCGGGCAGAGCTCTGAGTTGGAGGCTATAGAGTGAGTTCTAAAACAGCCAGAGTGATACAGAGGAAACAAACAAACAAAAAACAAAAACAAAAAGAGCTGGACAGGCAGATGTAGTGCATGCCTTTAATATCTACACTCTTGAGAAACCCTGTTTCAAAAATCTAAAACAAAAAACCATGTATACACACACCCCTCCTCTAGACTACTGTGCATGGTTCTAGTTCTAGCTAGAAACTTTTTGTTTTTACCTTGAAATTTTTTTCTTTTACTTTGAAAATTTTTGATCTGGAACATAGCTCCATGATAGAAGATTGCCTAACATAGTTTGAGTCCTCTGCACCACAACATTTAAAAACCTGAAAAAAATTTCCAGAGAATCCTGTTTTAGAACATTGTAATTCAAGATCATCTTTGTCATACATTTTAATTTTTAAATTATTTATGTGATGGTGGTAGGGATGGATTGCACACCAGTGTGTGAATATGAAGGTCATAGTTCTTTCCTTCCACCATGTGGGTCCCAGGGATCAAACTCAGGTCAGCAACCTTGGCAGCAAGCACCTTCATTTCCTTGAAATCAGAAAAGGGTGTTGGATCCCATGAAACTAGAGTTAGAGACTGTTTCAATCTGCCAGGTGGATGCTGGGAATTGAACCCGGTCCTTTGAGAGAACACCCTAAGCCATCAATCCAGCCCCCAGGCTTAGATTCTTGAATTAGATCTAAAGCTGGTCTTGTTTCTTCATTTAGTAAGTCACTGACCTGCAAACTGGACCACATGTCTGAAGTGTGGACAGCAGGTAAGTGCTGACATTTTGATGGCCACATCATGTTTCAAGGATCTATGAGAAGGCCTATAATGACCACACAAAGCTAGCCAAGAATCTCCTTGCCATGGACAAATGGGAGATGTTACTAAGTTTAGCTGACATTAAGCTATAAATTATTTGAAAGGTGGAAATGGATTCTCCTCAGAGGCTATGTAGAATTTTCATTTAGTATCAGGCACATGTGTTGTATGTGTTTGTCCTAGGAAATAGATTATTATCTTTCTTCTTACATATTTTTCTACTATATTGGGAAAATACATATGTAAAAAATTTATAGTTGCTATGTTTTGCCTATATAGCAGAAATATAGAAAATATAGCTACTATATTTTCCCAATATAGTAGAAATACATAGAAAATATATATAATATATAGAAATTATATAAAAATCCAATCTATTTTACCAATATAGCTACTATATTATAATGCAGTTACTATAGCTCTATTAGGACCAGTACATTAGTAGTTCCTGTTGGTCTTAGGTATGAAAGCCTCACTTACCCAAAGTAATACATACATCTATGACAAAGTCTGGTCTATAATCTTAGTACTTCAGATGTTTTTAAACATACCTAATGGCACTCCTCAGTTAGTGGTTAAAACCCTCCACATTATGAATCCAGTCTACATACTTACTCCTTTCTTCCACTGGTTTCCTACCTTTTACCCATCCTGAGCTGTTCGGCACTCACTAAATGTGAATGTATTGGTGTTCCATAAAACACCTAAAAATGTTTAGCATATAAAAGATTCAAGTGTTAAATTGCTGTTTGTAAATCAGAATTCAAGCTTCATTTGAGTTTATATCCAGAATATGCTAGAGAAATATATGAAATATAGCAGTTTTGATTCTCGAAAGGAGTAGGGGAATATAGCCATTGTTAGAGCACTTGTGTAGCATGCAGAGGCCCTGGATTTGATACCCAAAACTACAAAAAAATAAAAATAAAATGAAAAGAGGGGTGTGGAAATATTACTCAGTAGTTACTTGACTAGCACGTAAGCTGGAGTTCAATTTCCAGTCCAGTAAAGAAAGGAGAGGAGGAGAAGGAGGGTGGGAGGAAGGAGGGACAGAGGGAGACAGACAGACAGACAGACAGACAGACAGACAGACAGACAGCAGGAGATTGAAGCAGGATTGCAAGTTCCCAGGCAGCCTGGGCTGACCAGAATTGAAGGGCTATATGGTGAGAATCTGTCCTCTAAAGGAAGGGAGGGAGGGAGGGAGGAGAGAAAGAAAGAGTTCTAGTGACAGTCACAAATTTGGCGTTGCATGACAAAACTTTTCCTGGAGAAAACCCAACACACGCATTTACTCACCCCAGCTAGGGATCCCATGACAGTATGGATATCACCTGCCCTGGCTAGTTTTATGTCAACTTGACACAGAGACATCCGAAAGGAGGGAACCTTAATTGAGAAAATGCCTCCATAACATCTGGCTGTAGGGCGTTTCTTATTGACTGATTGATGGGGGAGAGCCTAGCCCATCACAGGCTGGTGGAACCGTTCTCTTAGAAAGCAGGCTGAGCGTGCCATGAAAAGCAAGCCAGTAAGAGCACTTCCATGGCCTCTGCATCAGCTCCTGCCTCCCGGTTTCTTTGTTAATGGACTACTATGTGGAGGTGTAAGCCAAGTAAATCTCCCCAAGTTGCTTTGGGTCATGGTATTTCATCACAGCAATCACAGCATCACAGCAACTAAGACACCAGCAACGTTCAATTTAGTAATCCAGCGCGTTTTATTGGAGTGAGTTACAGGAATATGGGCTAGGGGTTACTTATAGGTTACTTATAGAAATGACTCAAAGACAACTGCATCACAAATGCAACCCAGCATGGTGACAGCTCACAAACTGGAGCACACTTCATACCGTGCAGCAGCTCAATGGATTGGAGCGTGTTCTTTCTTGGTGCCTCAGTTGGTCCAAACCTCTTCTTGGCGCCTCAGCTGGTTTCTGCTTCTTCCGGGCAGCTGGCCTGGTCTGAGTCTTTGGAGCTTGTGCTGCTCAGCTTCTCTTTTTCTCAGAGGCTCTGCTCTTATTGCATACTCCAGCAGGGAGTGGCTGAGTGAATCTGCTCAGGTTCAGGGACTTCCTGAAGTTTCTTTGAGTAGTTTATTGTCCTTAAGGAGCTACCCTGCAGGATGCAATGTTTCAATCTCATAGGAAACTGTTAAACAATACTTAGCAAGCAAAAATGTCCCCATAGAAATTGTATATATCAATGTTTTGGGCTGAAGAGAGGGTTCAGCTGTTAAAGACAAGGCTCACAGAAAAGACAAACAGTACTAAGCGATAACAAAATGTGGATGGCCAGCTGAGATGCTCACATTCTGAGGGTGAATTGGAAATTGGAAAGTAAATTGTAAGTTGGCTACTTCTATTAGAGATAAACTGCTATGAAATGAATTGCTTTAAACCAGCAAATTCTGTGTGTAAGAGTATGCCTAACAGCTATTTGTACATATGTTCATCAAAAGATGTGTGAAAATGTTTATAGTAGTGTTGTTCATAGAGCTTCAAAAAAAGTAAATTATCCAAATGTCCATCAGAAATAAAATGTAATGGATTCTTACATTAGAATACTTTCTAGTGATAAGAATTAATATGGACTATATCATATTTAATATACATTAATTTTTCCCATGTTGGTAAATGTTTCCAGTATAGAGTGAAAGAAAACCAAACCAAAAACAAATTGTAAGATACTTATGCAGAGAGTAGGGCTAAGGATGTAGCTTAGTGATACAGGTACAAGTCTGTAGGGTAGCCCTCTAGCACTAAACGGACTAAAGAACTGTTTATATAGTATAGTCAAAGCTATCCCAAGCTGTTAGAACTCACAATCATGACTTCTTTTAGAGGATTTTCAAGTAGAAGAAATCACTATTGGGTTGGGGTTTTTTTTTTTTTGTTTTTTGTTTTTTTTTTTTTTTTGTTTTTGTTTTTGTTTTTTTTTTTTTTGGTCCAGTAGTTTAAATTCGAAAAGTAAAAGTGAAAATTCATTGAGCTTAGGATACTTCAACTTAAACATATTCTTAAAAGAACTGGAGCAATAGCTCAGTGGGTAAGAGCATTCACTGCTCTTGCAGAGGACCCAGGTTTGGTTCCAGCATCCACGTGGCAGCTCCTCTGTAGGCCCCGAAAACACATGACACACATATATACACTCAGATTAAAGCTTCTTTTTAAGACAGAGTTCTCTGTGTAGCCTTAGATGTCCTGGAATTTGCTCTGTAGACCATGCTGGCTTCAGAGATCCACCTGCTTCTGCCTCCCAAGTGCTAGAATTGCAACCATGCTCTACCACCGCCTAGGTGACTAAATTTTTTTCAGAAAACGAAAAGCAAAAAACATTAACTGATCTTCCAGAGGATTTAAGTACAATTTCAAGCACCCATGTCAAATGACTCTTAACTGTATCACCACCTTCTGGCTTCTTCGGGCAACTATATTAAGTGTGACATATATATGCTTGTACACACATACACACAAGAATACACAAGCATTCATACACACACACATTTGTACATACATACACAAATTCACACATACATATGCATACACAACACAATGACACACACATATATGCATACATATGTACACATGTTCATAAATACATATACATACACACATACACACAAAATAAATCTGGAGAGAAAAATTCTTCCTTAAAAAGTGTATTCCTGGGCTGGAGAGATGGCTCAGCAGTTAAGAGCACTGACTGCTCTTCCAGAGGTCCTGAGTTAATTCCCAGCAACCACATGGTGGCTCACAACCATCTGTAAAGAGATCTGATGCTCTCTTCTGGTGTATCTGAAGACAGCTACAGTGTACTTATATATAATAAATGAATAAATCTTAAAAAAAAAAGTGGTAAAGAACAAGGAAGACTTTAAAAAAAAAGTGTATTCCTTTCTTGATGTCCCTCTTAGGAGTTCTTTCTTAACTTTCCTTAATTTATATTTTCCCTGTTCCAAACAAAACAAAACAGAAACAAACCCTCTTTTTCTTAAAACGTTAGGGAAGGGCTAAAATTTGGAGATTTTGAGCTGGTCTTACTCATTAGCTAGAGCATCACTCACAGTTAAAGGCCATCCTGCTTTATGACAGTGAGTTCTAAGCCAACTTGGGTTCCAGAATGAGACCCTGCCTCAGAAAAATACCCCTACTTCCAGCTAAGAAATGATTTTAAATTCTAGTTTAGTTAAGTTTTTGTTTGTAGGTTATGGGAGAATCTCCTATCTTTTGGTTCTTGGTTTGTGTTTGTCTGATTTAGGAGAACTATGACTGACTGTATTTTACACATAACATACAGGACTCATCTTTTCTGTTGAACTTGAAGAATTATATTGGATGCTGTGGAACGAAAAGGCACCATGTGGATAGTTAGAGGATTTAAGGGAATTTGTAGCTGATAGAAGTGGTGAACTGGAAAGGTAATAGTATATCTACAGTTTTCATTCAGATAAAAATCTACTCTTGTTTTTTGATGTCACAATAAAAAGTGTCAATGACTAAAAAGAACTTTGACAAAGTGGGAAAAGGTGCGTTTCATGCTTTCTGTTCCCCAGAGGTTACATTTTCAGGCTAGTTTCCTAAGATGAAACTGAAGCTGTACATCTGACTGCTTGTTTTTCTTAGCCCTCATTTTTGTTGTTTAGATCTTCCTGTTAATATGATACGCTGCATTAGTATCGCCTGTCCGCCATGCCTGTATTAGCTGAGATTCTGATTAGTGTGTTAGGTTTCTCTGGTAGGTTGTTTCTATTACTGGCATCCCCCAAATAGAGGTCTGCATGCGGGTTTGTTTTCCAGTGGGTATAGATGATTTACCTAGGACTAGTAAACCCTTGCAGCAGCATTAGTCTAGAGGACATTGGAGATTCGCACATAGCTATAGGGAGTTACTTTCCAGCTTGTGGTCTTTAAACCAAGACTTTTCTTTACTAACCCCAAGCCACATTTGCAGTGAGATTGAGGAAGGAGCTGTTTTTCTATTTATTAGAGGTGACATGGGCAGTGGGGCAGTGGCAAAGAGGCCATGTTGCTCTTGCTAAATATACATCCCTGACAGTTGGATAATAGGTTCCAGGAAGTTCAGTGGAAAATTAAAACAAAGCAACATTTATAGCTGATTGAACTTGAAAAGCCATTTTGGTGTTGAATGGCAAATATGTGGACTTCAGCATTCCTAGAGCCTGATGCATCCTGCTGGATGGCCCTGTCTCATGTACATGATGGCCTGGGGACTCAGCAGTGTGCAGGGTACTCTCCTTTGGAGAGTACTTTGGGGAAAAAAGCTTCCTGCCAGAAGTCTTCTCTGCATAGAGTTATATAACACCAATTGCCCCCTATCGGGGAGCATCTTTCCCTTGATGGTTAAAGGCCTATCTTGTTAGAAGGACTGGAATGTCTGGCAAGAGACAGGGGATCTCTTACATACTATAAATACTCATGGTCACCTAGTGATGCTGGAACTTCAAGCAGATTATTGTGGTGTATTCACATGGCTTTAGCATGGTAACACTTTGATAATGTCCCAATTGTCCTTAGGGTCAACTCTGCTACGATGTTGGAAGGCTTTGGATTCACACATGAGATGATTGATTTCCTTAGAACCAGAAAGGAAAAAAAAAGCAGTAGGAGATGGGAAGTGAAGGAAGAGCTACAGGAGATAGTGAAGAGGACTCAAGCCTTTTTTAACTGTCAGGAAAATGATTTTGCTTTGTAGTTGAATCCATTCCAGGGGATCTTGGTGGCTGATCTGTAGTCTGTGCATGTTTAAGGGTCTTATTTAGAATAAACCCACTGCTCCCAAATTATGACTCTGGTGTTCTAAGTAGAGACAGCGGTTTCAGTTTGCCTTCCCTGGTAGAGTCACCTCTGTCCGTGCAGCTTTGTGCCTCATATTTGTCCCCCAAATCACAGAGGAAGACAGGTCTTTCAGTGGTGTGACCTGATTTCACCAGGGCCAGGGGATGAAGAAAGGTGGTTGGCTCTGTGGTTCTTCCCAGTGTGTGCTCACTTTGGCAGACCAAGAAAGCAGTTGTGAATGTGGACCAAAGAGTGACAGCTGGCTTAGCATTTTGTGTACACTAACAAAAGAACTGAGCATGAACAATGGAAAGATTTCATAATGTGAAAGCATATTCCATGTATGATATAAGTTGGGTTATTTATCCACTTTTATGGAAGGGTCACTACTGTGGAAAGCTTTGTGTTCTGAGCACACAAGTAAACCCATATTGCAGTTAGTACTCTTCTCTTCCTGAAATAGGAAAGTGATTTATGAGGTGTGGGCTCTTACGTGAAAGCAAACAGAACTGGTTACTGTGTGGGCCCATAAAATTCCTCTGCCATCTCAGTGGTGTGGTTTACAAGAAGAAGATGAGCAAGCTGGCTGGCCCTCCTCACCTGGGCTCAGCTGCCCCAAATACGTGTGATATTGAAGGTTATTTATGAGCTCTTCTGGACTGCCATTCGGTACTCTTCCGTCCTGGTAGTGAAGATTTGCGAGCAGAATATAGACGCTCTCATTAATCTTCTTGGTTTTGTTGAGGATTTCTTGCCGAGTGGAGCTACTATTGAAGGATGGATTGGCCTTTTCCACTGAACTGCAATGGCTCAGATTAATATTAATCCCTTTAATGCCGTAGTTCATGATATAGTCATTAGGTGACTTGGAACTAATCCTATCCTCCTAACTAGTGTGATTTATTAAACACACATAGAGATCGAGTCTGAATACAGCTAGGCAGAATCAGCAGCAAATAAATACCTCTGTGCATCTGTATTAATGCTGGTTGATTGGGGCACAGTTGCAGTCTGGCTGGGGAGAAACAGGGCAAAAGGAAGCTGGGCTCTCAGAAGCAATAGTATTTACTCCTCTATACCCCTTAATTTACATAGCAAAACTGATATAAACTCTTATACAAGAGAGTCAGTATCAGTAACAAGGAATTTTAATTCTGTGGATGTGAAATCAAAGAAGGGAAAATACTACATAAATACTTGAAAAACTTTAAAGGCAGGCTTAAATTAAGAAAAAAAATTCCTGGAAGAACAACAATATCAACCAACCAGACCCCACCAGAGCTCCCAGGGACTAAACCACCAACTGATGAGTACACATGAAGGGACCCATGGCTCCAGCCACGTATGTAGCAGAGGATGGCATTGTCCAGCATCAATAGGAGGAAAACCCTTGGTCCTGTGAAGGCTCATTTCCCCAATGTAGGGGAATGCCAGAGTGTTGAGGTTGGAGTGGGAGTATCCTCGTAAAAGTAGGGTGAGGGGGAGGGGATGACATTTGAAATGTAAATACATAAAATATCCAAGAAAAATAGAATTTAAAAAAAAAGAAAAGAAAAAATTCCTTAAACTTAATTATTTGAATGATTTCTCTTCTATGCTGCTGATGTTCCTCCTCCTCCCTCTGTCTCTCTGGGTCTCTGTCTCTCTGTGTCTCTGTCTCAGTCTATCTCTCTCTGTGCATGTGCGTGTGCATGTGTGTGTGTGTCCCAAGCTGTCTCTGTAGCCCTGGCTGGCCTCAAACCCATAATTTTTCTGTTTCATCTTCTTAAGTGCTAAGATTACAAGTGTGGGCCATCACTTTAGGCTTCTTTTAACATTTTAAGAGTAACTTCAAACCGGAACTCAGTACTGGGAATACAGGGCTGTATTCCAGCATAGGAAGCAAAAAGGATCCTGAGTTTGAGGTCAGCATAAGCTACATAGAAAGACTAGTGAGATGGCATAGTAGCTAAGAACATTTGTTGTTCTGGAAAGGATCCTAGTTCAATTCCCAACACCACAGTGGTAGCTCACAAGTTTTGAGGTTTGGTTGGTTGCAATGTATTGTAATGCAAAATACCAGCTCTGGTTGCTTCGGGACAAGGAGATCCTCATTTACGTGTAGTGGTGCTAGGTAACCTTATTCCTTAATCTAAAACTATTTGGTCAAATAAAGATGCCTACAGCCTGAATCTGGGCAGAAAAGAAGTAGGGACTTGGAGTCTGAGGCAAAGACCAGGAGAAGAAAGAGATGAAGAGAAGAGAAGATACCATAGGATAGGTGAATTGTGAGAACATGGCCATGAGGGCTGGCCAGTTGGAGTAAGAGGGGCCCAAGTAGAACATGGCAAATTATAACTTAGGGTTATAGAGGGAAATAGAAAAATAGCTTAGAGGATAGGTATCTGCTCAGCTCTAGTGCATTTAAGGCTAGTTATAAATATAAAGGTTTTTTTACCTTTCATTTGGGAACTGAATCAAAGGTGAGGTAGAAACTCCAATTAATTTTTACTATAACATTTTGGTGCCCACTTTAGGCATCATTTCTAGAAGTTATGCTTGGTGCTTCCTCCCAGGCCCATGCTCCTAGAAATACGACTCAGACTCAGAATATATATAAAAATACCTTGATCACATTGCTAGGCTTTCTCTTATTAGGTCATAACTTACATTATCCCATTTATTCTAATCTACAGTCTGCCATGTGTCTTATGTGATTACCTGTGCTCTACTACCATGTGTCTGTCTTCTTGGGCGGATCTCCCCAGCCTGGCTCTATTCCAGAATTCTTTGTGCCTCCCGATGTCCCACCTTCTATTCTACCTTTTCCTATAGGCCATACATTTTTAACTGATAGGTGATGGGTGCATCCATACAATACATAAGGTATTCTTTCTCCACACAAGTGTCCAAAATTTCAGTTCTAGAAGATCTAACACTATATTCTGACCTTCTCGAGCACCAGGCACATGCATGGTGCACTTAGAGATATCCTGATAAAATACTTATACACATAAATAAAACAAATCTGAAAGGGCTGGAGAGATGGCTCAGTGGTTAAGAGCACCGATTGTTCTTCCAGGGGTCCTGAGTTCAAGTCCCAGCAACCACATGGTGGCTCACAACCATCTGTAATGGAATCTGATGCCCTCTTCTGGTGTGTCTGAAAACAGCTACAGTGTACTTCTATGTAATAAATAAATATTTTTAAACAAAACAAATCTGAAAAAAGTCATCTTTTGTTTTGTTGTTGTTGTTACTGTTGCTGTTGGTTTGTTTTGTTTGCCCTGGCTGGTCTGGAACTTGCTATATAGAGATCAAGCTAGCTTCAAACTCAGTAATTTGCCTGTTTCTGCCTCCTAAGTGCTGGATTCAAAGGTATGTGCAACTATAAAAGTGACTATTCCAATGAGTTGTCTATAATTTCCAAGTTCTTAGTAGTAGTAGGCCCAGGCAATATCCACACTGGGCTTACCTAGTTGTTCACCTTTTATAGCTTCAAAGCTTGCATTTTTTTCTTCTTGAAAGGAGCAAGAAAGTAGAACAACCAGTCCTGCTTTATGATAACAATTCTCTTTCTGATAGCCTTGCCCAAGCTAGCAGAATCATAATTTCTTTTGTAAATAATTGAGGTTTATCATTTTCCTTTCTCAAACCTCCTTTTCTTCCCCCTCTTTGCTCTTTCAGCAGAGATGGCATTAATATGGAAAACATCTACCTAGCTGGCTTCGTTTAATCAGGCAAGTCTGACATTTGTGAAACCTCTCATTAACATTTTCCCCAAAGAGCACAAAATGGCCTCCTGTCAGTACACAGCCACCTCAAAGTTAGGCTGCTTTCCATAGCCATTGGCAGGCAGCTCTCAAAGATGTTACTTCTTGAAACTCTCGTTTCTGACCAACAGCCACTGGTCACATATGTGGGGACCTTCTGTTCAGATGTGTCCTATTCCATGTAAACATTGCTTTGTCCAATTTAACCTGGGAATAACAAGAGTTTTTATATGGAAACCGGGATGTATATTTCTTGAGTACTTCCATGTTTTCTTTTTCAACTAATTCAGAAGCACCAGTTGAGTGCTGCCGTGCTCACCGCATTAAGTACCACACTGGAGCTAACAAAAGCAAAGGAGCTTTGACTGCTCTTCTTTGTCCTCCAGGAGCTTATAAACATCAACTAGATATAAATTAGAATGTGCTATAGCATTCCAGACTAAAGCAAGAGCATTATATGGAAATACAAGGAAAAAGATTACTCCTGCGAGAGGGACATCAAGGCTGGTCCCTTCATTGAAACTATGAGTGTGAGCTGTAGGAAAGCCAGGCTTAGATTCTGAGGCCATCAGTTTTGCCATGGAAACAAGACCTGGTGTGTTACTTTTTCATAGCTTGACCAAGATACCTAAGAGAAGATCATAGGGGACTGGAGAGGTGGCTCAGCAGTTAAGAGCACTGACTGCTCTTCCAGAGGTCCTGAGTTCAATTCCCAGCAACCACATAGTGGCTCATCTGTAATAGGATCTGATGTCCTCTTCTGGTGTGTGTGAAGACAGCGACAATGTACTCATATACATAAGAAAAATAAAAATCTTAAAAAAAAAAAAAAAAAGATCGTAAAGGGAAAAAGGATTTATTTTTTTGTTGTAAAGATTTCTAGCCCTTGTCTTTGACTCCATGGTTACGTAGAACCTCACAGCAGTAGGGACATGTGGAGGCAGAAAACTATTCACCTAACAGCTGATGAGAAACAGGCTGAGAATTAGGTAAATTCAAAGAGCTGCCTCACTGCTTCCTCCAGCTATGTCCCACCTCCTAGACTTTTCAAAGAAACACTGTCCTGGGGGCTAAGCAGTCAACAAATGAAACTGTGTTTCTCAGTCACATCATTATAAATCTTTGTACTGTAAACCAGCGATTAGGCACTAATTTACAGGAGGGGCGATGGCATATTATAGTAACAATAGTATGTCCTGTTTTACTAGAAGGTAGCACTAGCTTCCTTTTCTTCATTCCTTTTATCTACAAAGCCTCTTGTGTTTCTGTGCCTTGTCTTTCTTGTGGTTTTATTTGTCTTTTTCTTGAGGTAGAATCTCATACAGCTCCGATTGGTGGTGAAATGGGCAGCCTACACTGAACTCGAACTTCTAACCTTGGTGCTGTCTCCCAAGTGCTGGGATTACAAGTGTGCACCACTGTAGCCAGCTTGTGTGTTTAGATTATACTCTTAAAATTAAATTCAATCCTCTTTTTCTTCCCTCTGGATTTTTGTTTGTTTTTTAGTTCTTTAACTTTTGACTAAAGACATAGACAGTTATATGTAGTAGTTTTATTTCTCTTACATTTTTATCACATGGTTAGTGAGCATTCAAAAGTATTAGAAATAGAACTATCAGATAGGTTATGAGTGAGCAGAGTTTTAAAACTGTGGGACTGGGGATGTAGCTCAGTGTTAGGGTAAATGGTATGGACACACAAGCACTAAGCAAATTGCAAAACTTCAAAACCATTATAGTTTTAGTTGTACCTGGAGACATAGCCTTCACCAGATATTTGGGAGATTGAGACAAGAGAGTCACTTGAGTGGAGGCCAGCCAGGGCAACAGTTTTTTTTTTTTTTCTTTTTTCTTTATTTTTTTTATTATTATTATTATCTTTAGTATTTCTTATATACATTTCGAGTGTTATTCCCTTTCCAGGTTTCCGGTCAAACATCCCCCTCCGCCCTCCCCTTCCTTATGGGTGTTCCCCTCCCAACCCTCCCCACCTTGCTGCCCTCTCCCCAACAGTCTAGTTCACTAGGGTTCAGTCTTAGCAGGACCCAGGGCTTCCCTTCCACTGTGCTCTTACTAGGATATTCATTGCAACCCTCTGAGGTCAGAGTCCAGGGTCAGTCCATGTATAGTCTTTGGGTAGTGGCTTAGTCCTGGAAGCTCTGGTTGGTTGGCATTGCTGATGGGGTCTCAGGCTCCTTCAAGCTCTTCCAGTTCTTTCTCTGATTCCTTCAACAGGGGTCCTGTTCTCAGTTCAGTGGTTTCCTGGCATACGCCTCTGTATTTGCTGTATTCTGGCTGTGTCTCTCAAAAATCTGCATTCATTTTTTGATCAAATTTGTTTTAGGCAAAATTCAAGCATTTGGGCTAATAGCCACTTATCAATGAGTACATACCATGTATGTCTTTCTGTGATTGGGTTAGCTCACTCAGGATGATAGTTTCCAGTTCCAACCATTTGCCTTTTAATTTCACAAAGTCATTGTTTTTTGATAGCTGAGTAATATTCCATTGTGTAGATGTACCACATTTTCTGTATCCATTCCTCTGTTGAAGGGCATCTGGGTTCTTTCCAGCTTCTGGCTATTATTTTGAACATAGTGGAGCACGTGTCTTTTTATATGTTGGGGCATCTTTTGGGTATATGCCCAGGGAGATTTATTGGATCCTCAGGCAGTTCAATGTCCAATTTTTCTGAGGAACCTCCAGACTGATTTCCAGAATAGCAGTCTGCAACCCCACCAACAATGGAGGAGTGTTCCTCTTTCTCCACATCCTCGCCAGCATTTGCTGTCACCTGAGTTTTTGATCTTAGCCATTCTCACTGGTGTGAGGTGAAATCTCAGGGTTGTTTTGATTTGCATTTCCCTTATGACTAACGATATTGAACATTTCTTTAGGTGTTTCTCAGCCATTCGGCATTCCTCAGCTGTGAATTCTCTGTTTAGCTCTGAACCCCATTTTTTAATAGGGTTATTTGCCTCCCTGCTGTCTAACTTCTTCAGTTCTTTGTATATTTTGGATATAAGCCCTCTATCTGTTGTAGGATTGGTAAAGATCTTTTCCCAATCTGTTGGTTGCCGTTTTGTCCTAACCACAGTGTCCTTTGCAGGGCAACAGTTTTAATAAAACAAGAAATGTGGGGGTTGGGGATTTAGCTCAGTGGTAGAGCGCTTGCCTAGCAAGCTCAAGGCCCTGGATTCGGTCCTCAGCTCCAGGAAAAAAAAAAAAAAGAAAGAAATGTGAGTACCAGTTAACAAGTGTCAACACTTGGTCACTTGGTATGTCTAGTGGTAAGAAATCTTTTTTTAAAAGGACAGCATTTTTTTTTTAAGATTTATTTATTTATTTATTTATTTTATATATGTGAGTACATTGTAGCTATCTTCAGATAACCAGAAGAGGGCATCAGATCCCATTACAGATGGTTGTGAACTGCCATGTGGGTGCTGGGAATTGAACTCAGGACCTCTGGAAGAGCATTCAGTGCTCTTAACCACTGAGCCATCTCTCCAGCCCCAATGGTAAGAAATCTTAGTTACTGAGTTTCAGAGGTAGAGGTCATTTCTAGCAACTGGAAAGTAACTTGATCAGTCAAGTGCTTGATGCCTCTACATTAAGAGCTGAGTTCAGTCTATAGCAGCCATAGAAGAAACCAGGCATGGTGCTGTGCACTTGTAATCCTAGTGCCTGGGAGGCACAGATAAGCAAATCCCTGGGGTTTTTCTGGCCAGCCAGCCTAGCCCTGTTTGCAAACCCAGGTCCCAGTGAGAGACTTTGTCTCAAAAAAAAAAAAAAAAAAAAAAAAAAAAAAAAACCGCAAAAAAACGGAGGTGGCAGCTCCTGAGGAATAATAACAACAGAGTTCAACCTCTGGCCTTCACATATATGTACATGTGCCTCCTTCCTCTCAGACTAACAGTTTTACAAGAATTTTTTAAAGCTTAACTAAATATAGGAAGAGTTGATAGCTTTATATTTTACCCTTTATCTGCATAACAACTTGTTTTGTGCTTTCAATGAAGGTTTTAAGTTCTTCCCCATTTATGTCCATTTCTAATCAAGCTTATTCAATATATACATATGTGTTTGTATGTTCTGTATGTGATCACGCTTGTAAGTATGAGTGCAGGTGACCACAGAGTCTGGCAGTGAGCATCAGAGATCATGGAACTGGAGTGAAAGGTTGTTGTGAGCTGTCTGATGTGGGTGCTGGGGATCAAACTCAAGTCCACTGGAAGCACAGAAAGCCCTTGTAACTGCTGAGCGCTCTCCCCCCCCTCTCTGTGTATGTGTGTGTGTGTGTGTAATTTTGGTGGCTAATACAAATAACATTTTCTCCATTATAATTTTATTTGTTTACTTTGAGATGATTATTTCCAGCTAAATTTCTACTTGCTTTACTATTACTGGGTACCTTCTCCTGTATTCCTGAAGTTGTTTTATTATATGCTCAGAACAAAAGGACTACTAGCTTTGGTTTTAACTGTTTATTGCTGTGCAGTAAATGACTCTAAAATTTCGTATCTAAAAACTACAATCATTTTGTCTTGCAATTCTTTAGGCTGTCTAGAACTCAGTTGGGCAGTTTTTCTAATTGTCTTTCTTGGATCCTTTTATAGTAAAATATTTTCTGTGGTGTAGTATGTTTAGTACCACATGTCTTCTTTTTGATAATACTTCAGTCTTGGGGCTTTTTTCCCTTATGATGTATCTTTCCTTCAGGGTCAACTTTGCATACAACAGTTCATATCTCCAAAATGGAATAAAAGTTTCAAGGCTTTTTTTTTTTTTTTTTTTTTTTTGGTTCTTTTTTTTTTTGGAGCTGGGGACGAACCCAGGGCCTTGCGCTTCCTAGGTAAGTTTCAAGGCTTTTTTTAATACATAGTCATGAAAATCCTAAATTCTGTCATTTCCAGATTCAAGATCTGCTTCATGTTGAGTATCATAATGTAGATTAGGCTTTGGAAACTCCCAAAATAGCTAGCATCTGTTAATTCGCCCTTCCCTTCTTCCTTTTATTTTTCCTGGTATCTGCATAGATCCTACCATAGTCTAGATTCCTGTAAGAATCTCTCATCTGGGGGTTGGGGATTTAGCTCAGTGGTAGAGCTCTTGCCTAGGAAGCGCAAGGCCCTGGGTTCGGTCCCCAGCTCCGAAAAAAAGAACCAAAAAAAAAAAAAAAAGAATCTTTCATCTGGTCAACTTCTAGTACCAAATAGCTATATTTATTGTTATGAGCAAAAATCTGTTTGTAAAAGGTAGCAGAGGAAAACATTTTTAGTGTATCCATCTTCTCATTTGCTATCCTGAGTGAAGCATAACTCCTGTGAACAGGAATACAGAGTTCATTTGAGCATAAAATAGCAGGCAAGGAAACAGGTGTAGACGGACTTTGTTGTGAGTTCTGCCTACTCTCCAGGAAGACAGCCTCCCCCTCACCTCCCCAGCAGAGGTCTCTCCCCTTCCTTCATTACAGATCATCCTAAGATTTCTATCCTGTGCTGCTCCAAGTAGAAATGAGAGAGTGTCTACTTTTTCTTTTCCCACACAGTACTTTTTCCTACCCTGAGCTTGCTAACCTTTAGCTTCAGTATGCACCAAGGGCAGATGTATAGTCTTCCTCCCTTCCTGTCCCTCACTTAATCTGAAGGAAGGCAGCAGGTGAAGGAATGCATAAAGCATGGGGGTGGGAGGCTGGAAGGCTGGGAGGGGAGGAGTTTTTTCTCACAGGCACTGTGGATGTTGCTCAACCAAATGGTGTGAAATTGAGTCAGAGCCACAGCATGTGTTTCAATTTTCCAGGGAATTTCCTCTTCCTAACTGTAGGCTTAACCCTTTCTTTCGTTTAATGCCAAGAGCTACCTAAAAACACAAAATGGGTTGCATACAGGAAGGGAAAGAATGCTAAAATTCCACCAGGCCTCTCTGAGCTCTGCATCTCCAGCTTATTTGCTGCCCAATAGCTATAGAAAAAGGTATAGGCTTCGAAGTCAGGTAGACATAGGTTCAAATCCAGTCTCTGGCAAACATGCTTTACATAGTTCTTTTGAGAGTTAAATGAGTTAATGTATAAATGCCTTCCACAGTGTATACTTTGCACATAGTGCATACATGATTCATTTACAGTCTACCTTCTGGAAGTTTTTTCAGATAGTCTTGCCATGTGTATCCCAGGCTGATGTTGAACTTCCCGTGTCCCTCTGCCTCAGCCTCCCAGATATCGGGAATACAGGTGTACATCTCACTTGGCTACAGGGAAACTGTTGTGGTTCCATGATCACGTCAGTGCAGTCGTCAGAGCAGAGCAGTGGCAGCTCTGGGGCCAGAACTCTGACTTATCTATCCATCAATACTATGGCTGTAAATGAGGGTTTTCTCTTTTTAAAGATATTTCTATTGCATTTACTTATTGTGTGTACAGGTGTTGGGCATGCATGCTGAGGTAAAAGGAAAGCTTGCTAGGGTTGATTCTCCTTCCAGATGGGTCCCAGGGGTAGCACTGAGGTCAATAGTCTTGGTGGCAAGTACCCTGACTCACTGAGCCTAGCTAGTATCAGGTGGTGCAGGCACACAGGCCTGTGAGGCAGAAACTGAAGGCTCACAGCTCAGGCTTATGCTAGGCCTCAGGCAGCTGGAGGCCTCCTGGGCTACTTTAGACCATCTCAAACAACAAGAAATAAGAGTCCAAGGGACTCAGAGCTTTCTTCTGGTCTTCATAGGCACCTGTGCTCATAATACGTACAATTAAAAATAAAATTTAAAGTGAAAGAAAATCACTTACTTTCCCAAAAATGTTGAAGGGGCACTGAGGTGGCAGCCCAGTCAGCTATTGAGCCTGTGCTGCCAGGATGGTGGATTGGGAAGCAAATCTGCCTCTCTTCTGTCTTCATTCTTATTCCAGCTAGGGAGACTCACCCTGATGCTCCTGATACTTACTAATTAATTAATGTTGTTGTTGGGGGAAAGGCAAACCAAAATCTGACTTGTGTTAGACAAGTTCTCTACCAGCACACACACACACACAACACACACACTCACACATACCTCTTTTTTTTTTTTGAGATGTAATTAACATACAATGAAATGTGAAAAAATTTCAATATTCAGTTGGTATTGTATAAATCATATAAATACTGTTTAATAATTTTAAGAAAAGATACAGCTGGACATGATGATGCAGACCTGTAATTCCAGCACTTGGGAGACGAAAGTGGCAGAATTCTAGGTTTGAGATGAGCCTGGGCTAAGAGTGAATTCCTGGCTAGTCTTAGCAGCATAGAGACTGACTCAAAAAAAATCAGAAAAAAGACTGAACACTTTCATCACTCCCCAAGGTTCCCTCACACCTCCTTTGATTCATACACCCTGTATTAGAAAAATCTATGTCCTGTCACAATAGATTAATTTTGTTTTGAGATTTAATGCAGATGGGGTGGCTTGTATTTCATTTCTTCAAGTTTAGCATGGTTTTGGGCTTAGATCTGTTATTAGATCAGTATTTCTTCCCCTAGACAGTGTTTAGTAACAGTATGACTAGATATGCTATAAGAAAGTGTATCTCATCTCTGATTGAAAGACTCTTCCATTGTTTCCAGTGTACGGTCATTACCACTGTTAATATTTCCCTATATTTTTGCCAGCTGTTTTAGTTTCTCTTGGATAAACAGGTAAGAGTAGAATCATCGCATCCTACAGAGCATCTGTTTAGTTCAAAAAGAAACAGTTCTTCATGGCTCCCTCCCCTCTCAGCTCTTCTTCTTCCCTACGGGAGTGGGCTCTTTAATTTGAGGATTTGGCAGGAGAGAAGCAGTCACATCACCAGGGTCCCTGTTGCCAGAGCACAGTGGCCTGAACTGGACACTTAAAAAACTGAAACAGGTGTTTGAAACCCTACTCTGGCTTCTGCATTTGATGCCAACCCCCTGAGAGGCTGGGGCTTTGCCAGGAGAACTCAGGGCGAATCAAATGTATGCTGGATTAGAGGCTTTTATGAGACTACAGCGCTAAGTGTGTGTTTTGTTTAAAGCAGGTTAAAAAACATTTTTATGTAGCAAATACTATTTTGTGAGGGGCAGGAGGCTATGTGCAGGTAAAAAGTCTTCCCTTACAGTTGCTTCTACCTTTCTACCTTTTATCCTTCAAGCTGTGCGTAATTGAGTCAGCATATTCCTTAGTAAAGTTAATCATTGCCAAAAACCCTTAGCCAGGTAGATTTGGTACCCTGTGTGTCAAACATGGGGCTACATTATGCCCTGTAAAATTATTTTATTTTGTTTGTTTGTTTGTGTTTTGGGTTTTTGTTGTTGTTGTTTTGTTTTATACAGTTCTGGCTGCCCTTGAACTTACTATGTAGACTAGACCATCCTTCAACAAACAGAGTTCTTCCTGCTCTGACTCTTGAGTGCTGGAATTAAGGATATACATCACCAGTCTTGACCCAATTCCTTATTTTTTTGGATACTTTTATTTTAGCTAAGCCTTAGGATTTAATTCTCATATACTAGCAGTTAAAGCAGGAAACTGAAAGTAGGGTCTGAATTTCTAAAGCTAGGTGACTTAATATAGTGTGTTCAGTCGAGTTGAAACCAATACAAATATAATCTTACTTCTTCTCTTCCTTTCCCTCCTTTTCTCCTCTCATCCCTTTTCCTTTCAACAGAATCTCCCTGTGCAGCTTTGGCTGACCTGGAACTCACAGAGACTCACCTGCCTCTGCCTGCCAAGTGCTAACTTTGTAATCTGCTTGCTTATGTTTTGTTTTGTTTTGTTTGTTTATTTTTCCAGACAGGATCTCTCTCTATATCTATCTGTCCTGGAACTCACAATGTAGACCAGGATCCGCCTGCCTCTGCCTGCCCAGTGCTTGAGTTAAAGGTGTGCATCACTGCATCCGACTATAATTTGTTTCTTCAAAGGCAGCTTCAACTGAAGATTTCAAAAGAAAGTTTCCAACTTTGAATCTTTATACTTGAGTAGGAGAGCCCAAGGAGAGAGGAATTTAGACTTTCCCTGCATGCCAACCTGGCCCCTCCACAAACTCTTGAGAGGCAAAGCATTTCTGAATTGAGTTCCACTTTTGTAGACATCCATTCCCTGAGTTGATACAGAACATATTCAGACATTCATGTTAGAGCTGGATACTGGGCCATATCATGTGGATGCTAGCCTTTTAACCCTTTCTTAGGCTAAGATGATCTCAACCTTATTTTTTTTTTCATTGAATTATTGTAAGCAAGGGTTTTTTTGGTTTTTTGTTTTTGTTTTTGTTTTTGTTTTTGTTTTTTTTGGATATATAGGTCTGTGAAATTTAACAGTGAATTTGTAACTGCTGCTACAGACAGGATATAAAATAGTTTAATAGATTTCCTCTGCCTTCCCTTCAGCCACTAATCTGTTGTCTTTAACATGGTTTTATCAATAAGCTCATATGAACAGAATCATGTTATACATTGAAACTGGCTTTATTCACTTACCATGATGCCGTTGGGATTTACATACGCTGATGTGTGTCAGTAGTTTGTCCCTGTTTACTGCTGAGTAACAGTCCATTCTGTAGTTTGTCCCTGTTTACTGCTGAGTAACAGTCCATTCTGTAGTTTGTCCCTGTTTACTGCTGAGTAACAGTCCATTCTGTAGTTTGTCCCTGTTTACTGCTGAGTAATAGTCCATTCTGTGTGTGTAGCATACCTTATCCACCCAGCAGGGAGACTTGAACTCTCCAGTTTACTACTAGAATTGCAATGAACATTTGATGTGGGTTTGTATTTGAAACAAGGTCTTGCCATGTAGCCCAGACTAGCTTGGATGAAACCTGGCATCCTCCTGTCTTAGCACTTTCGAGTGCTGGCATTACAAGCTTACTCTACCAACCTTTGCTTGATTATTTGTTATTGTTTTTCTTTACTACAGGGTCTCTTGTAACTATGGCTGGCTTCACACTTACTATGTAGCCAGAGATTAAATGAACTTCCTTCTTAAAATTATAAACTTTATATGTACAGGTATTTTGCCTGCATGCATATCTGTGCACCATGTTCATATAGTGCCCTTGGCATCCAGATGAGAGTGTCAGATCCCCTGGGATTGAAGTCATAGCTGCCGTGTGAGTGCTGGAAAAGCAACCTAGGGTCTCTGAAAGAATAGCCAGTGCATTCTCTTAACCACTGAGCAAGCAATAGCTTCAGCCCCAGTTACCTTGAACTTCTTATCCCCCTGCCTCTACTTCTTGAATAGGTGTTAGGATCACAAGTGTGCAACACACCACACCTTGTTTATGTGATGCTGAGGTTCAATCCCAGGGCTGCATGCATGGTCAGCAAGTGTTCTACCGACTGAGCTACATCCTCTACCCATATGTTTATGTGTAATTTATGCGTGATGTGCTTGTATAAACATGTATATTCATGTGTATGGGCACATGTGTATGTAGACCAGAGGCTGATGTCAGCTAAGGACAGCTTCTTCCATTGTTCTGTACCTCATATGTGAGGGCAGGTCTCTCACTGGGGCCAAGGCTAGCCAGCCAGCTTGGTCTGGGGATCCCATGTCGTTGACTCCTGAGTATTGTGACTACAGGCAGACTTCTGCTCTCGCCCATCAGGAAGTGCTAATGTTCTCAGGTCTTCACTCTTGCATAGGGGGTATTTTAGTAACTGAGCCATTTCTTTATCCTCTGTGTTTGTCTGTTTTTCATTTTGTGTTTGTTTGTTTGTTTTGAGACAGGGTCTTATGATGTAGCCCTGGAATTTACTATAGACTAGGCTGGTCCCAAACTTATAGACATTTGCTTGCCTCTGCCTCCCAAGTCCTGGGATTAAAAGAGAGACCACCACACCCAGTCGTTTTTTATTTTTGACCAATTTTAGTTTATGAATATTTACTTTGTTTGTTTGTTTGTTTGTTTGTTTGTTTGTTTCAAGATACGGTCTCTATGTAGCTTTGGCTGACCTTGAACTCACTATATAGACCAGCTGGTCTTGAACTCAGAAATTAAAAGCACAGATTGTGTTTTGATTTAATGTCTGAATTCACTTGACTTTTCCCCTATTCCTTTTTCTTTTTCTGAAAGATTTATGGATACGTAGTTTTTGGGTTTTTTTTTTTTTTTTTGGTTCTTTTTTTTTCGAGCTGGGGACCGAACCCAGGGCCTTGCGCTTCCTAGGCAAGCTCTACCACTGAGCTAAATCCCCAACCCCTGGATACATAGTTTTTAACTTGATCTTTCTGGTTTTTTAAGACAGGATCTTGTTATGTAGTTTGGCTGGCCTTAACCTGGCTATATAACCCATGCTGGTCTTGACCATGCAGCCTCTGCCTCCTAAGTGCTGGAACTCTAGCTGTAAATCATCACACTCAGTCCTTACCAAGGTCTCTGCTGAACTGGTATCTGCTGAAATGAAAGGTTTAGGTATTTTGTATTTGGTTGTTCTGTTCTGACATTTCTCATTGAGTTGTCTTTCTTTTTAAATTGATGCAACCCGGTTACCCCTACACAAACCTCCCATCCCATCCCCTCTCTCCCTCCTTCCCTTTGCCTCTAGGAGGATGCTCCTCTACCTACTCACCCACTCCTGCCTCACTGCTCTAGCATCCACCATCCACCTGTTGAGATGGGTGGGCGGCCCCATGCCTTAACCGTGCCTGTCTACTGGACTTGGTCTCTACAGGTTCTGTCTCTCCTTCCTTCAGTGTTCTGGCTAACGTCATCACCCTTGGGTCCTGGGAACCCCTTGCTGCCCTGGCATCTGAGACTTTTTAGTGGCTGCCCTCGTTCCCCACCCCTCACTGCTACATATTTCTATTCTGTAGCATGAGCTCCCCAGCTTTTTCTTTTTAAGTATTACTGGTACTCTAGATCTCTAGTCTTTATATTTCAATTTTAATGTACCCTTGTCTGCATTTACAAATAATCTGTTTTGGAATTTCAAAGAAATGCACTGACTATGCAGATGAGTTTGGGGAATGGCATCTCACACCACCCAACCTCCTACCCCCCAACCCCCACTCCCGTGCTGCTATGCCTTCCCATCTATGAACACTGCATGGCGGTCTATGTGTTCAGAGTCTTATTTCCTTACCAGTCGACTGTGGGGTCAGCATTCAGGTCTTTTGAGTGGTTTTTGAACTTACACTTAGCTATTAGACTTCCACTTAAATATTTGCTGCTTCTTTTTTTTTTTTTTTTAGTTTGTTTTTTTTCTAAAGATAGCATCTCACCATATAGTTCTGGCTATCTTACAAGTGTTGAGGCAGAAGGTATGCGCTACCACACCTGGCTCTAAGTTGTTTTTTTGTTTTGTTTTTTTTTCTCTTTTTTTTTCGGAGCTGGGGACCGAACCCAGGGCCTTGCATGTGCTAGGCAAGCACTCTACCACTGAGCTAAATCCCCAACCCTTGGCTCTAAGTTTTTATCTTGGAGTATTTAGTTAATTGTTAGCATGTAGAAACAAGGTCTAGTTTTGTTATTTTGCTCTCATATCCTGTCAACCATGCTCAACTTGCTTATTCTGAGAAATAGGGGGACGTGTGTGTGTGTCTATGTGTGTGTGTCTGTGTGTCTGTCTGTGTCCTAAAAGAGTTTTATTTCTTTGCTTTTAAATTACATTTTATATGCTTTTCTTGTTGCATAGGCCAGTACTTTTAGATCTATGAAAGTTGACAACTTGCTATTCTTACTTTTAGGCTGAATGCATTTGGAATTTACCCTACAGTATAGCAACTATGAGTTTTTTTTGTGGGTGTTAGTTCTGATAAATGGAGGTTATGTTTTGTCAGATACCTTTATCAGTTGACATGATGATGTATTTTTCTTCTTGAAGATGTTGATATGTTAAAGTGATTTCTGATACTAACTCTACCTTGCAATCTCAGGATAGCCTCAGTTAATCTTGGCATGGTGTTTTCCTGGAATATTGTTATATTGAATTAGCTAAACTTCTTAAATGAAAGGTCAGTGAAAGAAGCAAGAGTGATACTGTCTGTTCAGGGACCTAGACAACGTCCTGGAGACATTCAGGAAGCTCTGGATATGCTTCTGAGGGAGAATACAGATTCAGTTATCAAATGAGAGACGAAGTAGTATCCTTTTAACATGCCACATTCCTCATCTGCCAAATGAAGTAGTTACTCTATGGCTGCTAAGATATGTTCATTCCAGTATTTTATTCTGTAAATCATGGCTTCATAGGAACTTAGCAAGTAGAAAAACAGAAGGGGTAGATTTTATTTGTTTAGTTGGTTTTGGTTTTCTAGACAGAGTTTCTCTATGTAGCCCTGGCTGTCCTAGAGCTTACCTTGTAGACCCTGTTTCCCAAGTGCTGGGATTAAAGGCATGAGCTTTTACCACCACCGCCACCACTGGCGATTTTAATTTTTTTAATGAGCCCACCAGGAATCTTCACTGTCACCCAACTCCATCACTTTCCACAAGAAAAAAAAGATTCATGATGTATACATACAGATAACTTTCCCAAAGAAGCTTTTCCTTCATGGAAGTGGAGGTTTTAAGCTCCATATTCAGCTACTGATGGCCACGGGCACCAGAGAAGCTCTAGCAGGGGCACCTTCTGGTTGTGCAGGACAGGGCATCTGGGAGAACTTTACTAACTTAAAGGTTACGTCTTTGTACATGTGCAATTAATAGACAGACTAGAACATGAACAATTAATCCCAGTGCATTGTGCAGATGTACTTCCAAAGTATCTGCTAACATTATTAATTATGACATTAAAATTATATTTTTAAAAATATAAACTTGGTTTGGTTTAAGACAGGATTTCCCTGTGTAGTTCAAAATACAAAATCACTCCTTAGCTAGGATTATAGACATAAACCATCATACCCAGCTTATTACCAAATGCTAATCTGTCACATTGTTAATACCATCTCTCAATTTCTGTCTTTCTCATTGTATATCAAGCCTATATTGGTTTATAATATTCTAGAAAAAATTATAATTTTTAATTCACATTCTAGAAAATATTCCAAATCCTAGAATATTATAGGAAAACTAGACCCTAAATTATTTTACCGGATGGAGTGATTTGTACAATGACACAAGCCAATTAGTGTTATATCTGAGTAGGACTTAACCCTAAGTTCTGCAACTTAGTAGCTGTGTCATTTTGGTTATTTAACTTCTCTAAGTGTCTCATTTTATCAAATGAGTGAATTAAGACAGATGTGGTGGTGTAAACCTTTAATTCTAGCACTCAGGAGGAATTAGAGGCCAACCTGGTCTAAATAGCATATACCAAGCCAGCCAAGGATTTATAATGAGATTATCTTAGAAAACATTTCAAATTCATGAGGCTGGAAAGGTGGCTCAGTGGTTACGGGTACTTGCTGCTCTTCCAGGGGACTGAAGACATCCAAGTCAGGCAGCTTAGAACAACCCGGATCTCCAGCTCCATGGGATCTGAGGCTTTCTTCTGTCCTCTGTGGGCATATATACATATACTCACACATAAACAAAAACAAAAATATGTATTTTTAAAGATTTATTTATGTATTATGTATAAGTACACTGTAGCTGTCTTCAGACACACCAGAAGAGGGCATCAGATCCCATTACAGATGGTTGTGAGCCACCATGTGGTTGCAGAAATTTGAACTCAGGACCTCTGGAAGAGCAGTCAGTGCTCTTAACCACTGAACCATCTCTCCAGCCTGTATTTTTTTAAACACACAAACATACACAGATTTAGGAAAGGTAGAAAGTGCTACTTTAAAAAAAATGTTCATTTTGTTTTGTTTTTTCAAGACAGGATTTCTCTGTGTTGTTCTGGCTGTCCTGGTGAGAGGCCAAACCTGCTCCATCTTGGGACAGGCTTCTACCTTAAGAGAAATGTCACCTGCGCTGAACCCAGGCTGTACCCAAGTATCAGGAAGGACCCCACGCTTGTCCTTGGCCCACACCCCAGAGTTACTCCCTAGCTCCTTCCTAGCAACTGTCAATCAAATGGTCTGCTTGTTTCAAATGTACTTTCAGACTGCTTGTGGTTGTTCAGGGCTTTGCTTCAGAACACCCACCTGTCGGTTTACAGTAGTCATACAACTAGATGCTTGCCAGGCCGAAACCTTCTCGCTTGCTTGCCGTTTCCTATAAAGCCTTGTCCTGCCGAAAGCTCAGAGCTGCATCCTCCTGTTCTACTGCATTAGAGACAGTGGTATGACCCAAGCTCCAGCTTGTAAATGAAGACCCTGGTGCAGTGGCATCAGAGTCGGCTCCTGGGTGATCTTTTGGGGTACATGAGCACTTTCTGGCACAACACTGGAACTCACTCTGTAAATCAGGCTGGACTTGAACTTGGAGATCTATCTGCTTCTGCCTCCTAAATATTGAGACTAAGGGCATGCTCCACGACCATCCTACTAATAGCAATTTTTTTTAATTACTTACTGATTTCTTTATTTTGTTTTTGTTTTTGTTTTTGTTTTTGTTTTTGTTTTTTTTCTGTGTAGCCCTGGAGTGACCTAGAACTTGCTCTGTAGACCAGGCTGGCCTCCTGAGTGCTGGGATTAAAGGTGTACACTACCGCTGCCCAATGTTTTTTTTTTTTTTTAATTTACTTAAAAGTTAAAATAAACAAGCTATTTAACAGTAGAGAACTTTGGACTAGGACTCTAGGGCTAAAAAACCCTAAATAATAAGATCTTATTGTACTTATCGTACACTTTATTTCATGTATTATGCCCTGTATATATGCAAAGTGGGAAAAGGGGTACAAGTTGCCTATCATATAATACATAGTGGTTTTTTAATGAATGTTAGCTGGTATTTAATTTTGTGTTTGTTGTTTTATTATATAGGGTTTTATTATGCAGTTCATTGGTCCTGAACTCCATATTTTTATGTCTCATCCAGAGCCCTGGGATTTCAGACTTCTAGTTCTTAAGAGGAATAGAAGTTAAAGATAAATTCCAAGATACCAGATAACTTATGGCTCTTTTAATTCCTATCCAATCCAAGGTATACATATATCAGAGATAGGAACTGGGTTTTTTGTTTCTTTTCTAGATCATTAGTCTTGGGAAATATTGATTTCTTACTGCTTGGCAGGATTGTACTTATTGTGAGGGCTATGTCTAGTGCTCCAGAGCTGTTGATGGCACCTTCTTGATTGGACTGCTCATGGCCTTTTTAGAAGAGAGAAAGATAGTAAGAACAGCCACTATTATACTTAGCCAATAACCTCATTTTTTTCTCTTTGTAATCTTCATTTTTGTAGATAAAAAAATGAAACTAAGAAGAATAAGGAGACATACTGTTAAGATCATAAAACTAATGAGTGTCAAAAGCTGTAGTTAAATCTTGGTCCATCTGACTCCAAAAGCTATCTATGCCACTTAGTCATTCACTTTATTGCCTACTATGAAACTACGGCAGAAAGAAAGGTTTCTGGTGGTCTGCTTTCAAGATTGGCCCTCCTGAAGACTAGATTTACTTGGATATTTTTTAGAGTCCTTCAGAAGAAAAGTATCGTGATGCTGCTCATAGTAGGCATACTGAATAATTTCACAACCAAGGAGATACGTGACACCATAGAGGAGCAGCCAGAATTCCAGCCCTGGAAAGTTGCAACCTTAAGGCACAAACAGTCCAGTAAACAAAGAATGTGGATTAGGTGTAGGGTTCTCTGAAGGTGACTGGTGCATGTTCTTGGATTGGAGAAACAGTTTTAAGGAGGGAAATCCAAGCCCTGCTGGTGAAAGAAGTTGTGGGGTTCTCTTAAAATCAACTACAGTTTCAATTTCTGACTAGTCAAGGCCACAAATTGTAGAGTCTCAAAGGTCAGATTAGCCTAGGGCAGAAGGCAAACTTCTTGAGGTGACTTATTATATTGTTCTTATAACTTGCTCAGCACAGTGAACAGGAAGCTTGACTACCTGTATTAGGACATTAAAACAGAGAAGTCACACTTTGCCCCTAGTATAAATCTGAGAATCCACCCGTGTCCACCAACTCTGTCTTCTCAAATAATTGGTGACCTGACCAAAGGGGAGATGAATCTGACACTGTTTTCTCAGGTCAGAGCATGTGGCTTCAAGCATTGCCCTCCGACAAAAGAGGACACTCCTAGCCTGCTCTTCTGGTGCACACTGCCCTCCCAGGAAGGGTGTTCTCAGCTGCAGTAGCTTTTTCTCATTTGGCCAGCATCAGGCTGACACATTCCTGAACCAAAATGCACACATAAGCTGCTTTCCCTGGTCGTGAAGCTCTTCACTCCTGAGTGACTCTTATCAGGGGCAGTTAGGCATTCTCAATTGGATTACGCTGACAAGGAAAAGGCCTGGGGTATGTTATTTCAACACCATTTAGCTTCAGAAATGCCTGTCTCGACCCTTTTGCCCTCAGAGTCTACTTCTCTCTTCTTGCTTTCTATAGGGTCATCTGCCTGCCTTCATCATAGCTCTTCATCCTACAAATATTGACCTAGGTTTCTAGAGGCAGGATCATTCACAGATGAATCACACTGAAGAAACCTGTAAACCATCCCACGATAGAGACAGAAGTTGCTCATTTAACCTTCTCGACATGTCTATATCTGGAGGCATATGGCAGAATTATTTGAGCACAACTCCTGTTTAGTTTTTCTGTCTCTCCTGGCACATTCAAACTTAGCAGGGATTGTTAGGTCACCATATTCTACTTTTCTCACTGTGATTTTTTTTTTTTCAAGATTATATTTCTTCTGAAAGTCAGAGCTTGAGAATAGTCTACAAATGAAATTTCTGGGGTGCTGGAAGTTTAGTAGTTAGGAGCTATGAGGTTTTTAGTCACCAGGGGACATAAAGAGTAGTGGTCCAAGCCTAGTAGACTGTCTTAAAAAAGAGGTGGGGGTTGGGGATTTAGCTCAGTGGTAGGCGCTTGCCTAGCAAGCACAAGGCCCTGGGTTCGGGTCCCCAGCTAAAAAAAAAAAAAAAAAAAAAAAAAAAAAAAAAAAGAGGTGTGGGGACAGGCACCAGGCAGTGGTGACATATTCCTTTAATCTCAGCCCTGGGAAGCAGAGGAGGTGAATCTCTGTGAGCTTGGCCTATAGAGTGAGTTCCAGGACAGCCAGGGCTACACAGAGAACCTGTTTCAAAACAGAGTTGTGTTCCAACCTGGGCATGATGACATGTGCCTGTGATGCAGGAGGCTGAAATAGCAGGTTGCCATGAGATCCAGGCCAGCAAGTATACCAACCTGGATGACATAACATTCAAAAAAGAAAAATTTTGGTCCACTTTAACATTCAGGGCTCTAAGACAGGAGACATAAGCTGGACCCTACCTTGTGGTGGTACATAACAAGTGTAAGGCCAGCCTGAGCTGTACAGGACAACCCTGTCTTCAGGATCTGTGCCGCTGAAGCAAGCACAAGAGCAGCTCTATCTTTCAAAAGAAACAAAACAAAACCAAAAAAAAAAAGAAAAGAAAAAAAAAGAAAAGAAAAGAAAAAACCAATACATAACTATAAAGGAGGAGCCATATGCTGTCTTTACCTCTGGTCATTAACTTTACGATTATCCAGACCTGTGAATGGTCAAGTGGATGGCGTATAGACTGGGTTTTAGAAACAGTTGATTCCAGAAAAAAAAATGCCAAAGTCATCTTCCACTAACCTGTAATTCCTAATCCTAAACTGATGGAGCAAACCTAGGCAGGCCTTGCAACCTTGCCGTATTCTATAAGAGACATGAAATAAAGAAATGCACTAGGCCAAGTCTAGGTTCCAGTACTAACCCTGTGACCTTGTGCAAATGTTTCACTTTTCTGATCCATAGTGTCTTCATCTACAGGGATTTTTCCAATGAAGGCAGGAGGAATTTTTTTTTTTTTTAAAGATTTATTTGTTTATTATTTATGTGAGTACACTGTAGCTGTCTTCAGACACATCAGAAGAGGGCATCAGGTCTCATTACAGATGGTTGTGAACCACCATGTGGTTGCTGGGAATTGAACTCAGGACCTCTGGAAGAGCAGTCAGTGCTCTTAACCACTGAGCCATCTCTCCAGCCCAGGAGGAGTTTTTTTAATGGCTCCTTAAAGAGCTAAAACTTAAGATTATAAATGCCAAGTGAAGTATAATTTTTGAGTAAATGCACACAACTCTAACAAAGTCAGCTGCAGGAGACAGCAGGCCCCATTTAGGTTCTGACAGTGGCCTGTTGCTTTGTTTTTTCTCCCAGCTCTTACCTACTAGTTTGCCTAGCATATGTCCACTTTTCAGTCCGTTGCTTGTGGTGCTGTGGACTTGGGAGGAGGACACAGGAGAGCTGGTGATGATCTTTGGTATTATGATTTAGGAGTGAAACCATGGGGCTGGAGAGATAACTTAGTGGTTAAGGACACTTGCTCTTTCAGAGGACCCAAGCTTGGCTCTCACCAGTCACATCAGGCAGCTCACAACTGTCTGTAATTCCAGTTCCACTTGCTCCCAATACCTTTGGCCTAGAAGACACCTGTACTCACTTATACATACTCACACGTAGCCAAACATACCTACACATAATTAATAATAATAAGATAGGCATCTGTCTTTAATCCCAGCATTTGGGAGTCAGAGGCAGGTGATCTCTGTGCATTTGAGGCTAGCCTGGTCTACAGAATGAGTTCCAGGAAAGCCAGGACTACATAGAGAAACCCTGTCTTGAAAAAGAAAAAATAATATTTTTTTTTAAGAGTGAACATAGCCAGGTAGTAGTGGTGGTACATGCTGGTTCTCTATGAATTCGAAGCCAGTCAGTCTATAGAGTAAATTCCAGGACAGCCAGAGCTACATAGAGAAATCTTGTCTCAAAAAGCCAAAAAAAAAAAAAAAAAAAAAAAAAAATCGCGAAGCCACGTGTGATGGAGTACGTCTGTATCTCAGCACCCTGGAGGCAGAGGCACGCAGCTCTCTATGAGTCTGAGAGCTGGCCTGCGCCATAGAGGGTCCAGAACTACATAGGGCTACAAAGAAACTCTTTCTCAAAAAAATATGTAATGATTAATTTTTTATTAAATTAAAATTTAAAAAATATTTCAGGGGGGCTGGGGATTTAGCTCAGTGGTAGAGCGTTTACCTAGGAAGCGCAAGGCCCTGGGTTCGGTCCCCAGCTCCAAAAAAAAGAACCAAAAAAAAAAAAAAAAAATATTTCAGGGCTGGAGATATGGCTCAGCAGTTAAGAGAGCATGAGCATCAGGCACACATATGGTATACAGACATACATGCAGACAAATACTCACAAATATAAAATAGAAACAAATCAATTTTTCAACAAAAAAAATAAAAGAAAGGCAAGTTAGGGGCTTGCCCTCAGACCTACACACATACACACACAGAATAAGTGAATAAATTAATTTTTCAAATAAAAATTTTAAAGATTTATGCGTATGTATTTGCTTGGGTGTAAATGCCACCTGCCACTGTGTGCAGGTGCCCATAGCGGCCAGAGATGCTATCAGAACCCCAGGAATTGGAGTTACATCTCTCACGCCTCCAAGACAAACTTTTTCATAAAGTAAAATTAAAAATGTTTTGGAAGATATTCACATTTTAATCTGTCAACTGGCCCAACTTGGGTTTTGTTTTTAAACATTTTTGTTACTTTAGGAATTCTACTTTTTAATTAATATAATTGATTGATTGATTGGTACTGGGAATCGAAGCCAGGACCTTGCAGGTATTAGGCAAGGACTCTTCCACTGAGCTGCATCACCAGCCTTAGCTCACTCATTGTTGGGACAGAGTCTCACTAAATTCCCCTGGCTAGTCTTGAACTCCATTTGTAGCTCAACCAGGCTTTGCGTATATAAACCTCTTATCTCTGTCTCTTAAGTGACATCGATTATAGGCGTGAGCCATCACAACCATCTCCAATTTGGTTGAGTGGATAGACTCTGATTAAACACAAGTGATTCCTCAACTTGCACATTGAAGGGTTAATGTCCAAAGGTATGGGGATTAGAAATCATAAATATATATTTCCTCTGTCATTGATAATTTACAGGCCATGCTCACGAGTCCCCAGAAATGATAGAGTCAGAAATGACATAAAAACTCATCCTTCATAGATATCTGCCACAAAAAGTCTCAAGATAACCAGTGAAGAAAAGGGCTCTTGTGTGCACTCTGTGGCTGGACCACCTTGTCAGACAAAGCTTCAACCATCATTCTGTCCTTGCAGCATAACTTTCCCTATGGGGAGATTAGAGGATGTGAAACAAAGTCCAATCATACATGGGCCAACAACAGACTGCTTTTGGTAAACCTCTGTGCTTGAAGTACTTGTATGATTTTCTGCACTTAAGTAGGGTTACCCAGTCCTGCTTGAGATCACATTTAACTTCCCTTTAAAGAGGTAAAACATGCTGGAGAGATGGCTCTGTGGTTAGGAGTACTTGTTTCTCTTGCAGAAGACCCAGGTTCAGTTTCCATAACCCACATAATAGATCAAAGCCATCTGTAATTCCCTCTTCAGACCTCTGAGGGCACTAGGCTCACACATGGCACACAGTCATACATGTAGGCAAAACACTCATACATAAAAATGAGATTAACCTTAAAAAATTAAAAAGATAAGACAAGAGCTTAAGGGCAGGAAAGGAAACAAGGAAAACTCTTTCTGTCTGTCGGTGCAGTGCATAAATCCTGATTGGGACAGCAGTAGTGGTTGGCTCACTGAGGGCACCTCTGCTAGATGACAAGGGCAGCTGGCTACTAGAGGTACTACCTGTCACTTCATGCAAGTCCTGTTCCACTGTCTGGGAAAAGAACTTCAATGCCTTTGACACCAACAGTAAACTACATGGGTCATTAAATATTTTTCAAGATAATTTTGGTGTTGTATATCCTATAATCTGAGCTTCAGGAGGTTGAAAAAGAAGGATCCACTGAGCCCAGGAGTTTGAGACCAGCCTAGGCAACATTAGTGAGACAGGTCATACTTACACCACTTTCTTCTCTCAGTAACTAAGACACAATACCACCGCTTCCATGTTTCTCTAAGAAGTAAGGGAAGACTTCCATAGAGTATGATACCCAAGGTCATACAATAAAGGAAAACAGAATTTGAATGTAGGTCTTGTTAACTCCAAAGCCAGAGTGCATAAACACTGTATTCTTTAAAAGTATACCAAAGTATTTCTTTCTCTTTAAGGAACAATTTTTAAGGGATTTATTTGTTTTTATTTAATGTACATTGATGTTTTGCCTCCATGTCTGACTATGTTTGGGTGCCAGGGAACTGGAGTTACAGTTGTGACCTGCTTTGTGAATGATGGGAATTGAACCCAGATCCCCTAAAAGAACAGACAGTGCTCCTAACTGCTGAGCCATCTCTCCAACCCCAGTACCAAATTCTTTCTATAGGGTGACTAAGTATGACTAAAATAACAAATAAAATTTTATAGCTCAACTATCCTAGGATTTAGTTTCTTCTGTTCCTCTTCTACCAGTGGCTATACACTGTTATTGATTGGAGTACTGCCCTCTAAATTAAGCCTTAGGTTTGTCCAGATTCGCTCCTAATCCAGGAGGGAGAGCAAGGCCCCTTTAACAAGGCCAGCAGTCTAAATGAGGCCCATAGGGACTGTCCTCAAATATCGGCTTGAGGACAGACTGAGCCATCTTCCTCCCTGGAGCACAAGTTTGATGTGTGAGCTTTAAACACTAGTTTTTTTTTTTTTTTTTTTTCTTCTAGAGGGAACAAGTGAGCAATTGGTGTGTAACATGCAGGCAGGCTAAAGCTGTAGTCCTTACTCTGCATGCACTATTACCACCAAGCGTAGACTCAGGCAGGCAGCTTCAAAGCCCAGGAGAAATTAACAACGTGTGTTGTCCTACTTTATAGCTGGTGTGCCCCAGCTTTATGCAGCTGTTATACTTGGAGCAGCTTTTCAGTCAAAATTCCTCTTATCTAGTAAAAAGTTTCACTCGTCAATCAGAGCAAGAAGAGAAGATACTTTATAAGTTTATTATTAATTACTACCCTGTTTGGTATCTACAGAGGACTTAAATAGGAAATACAAAAAGAAAACTCCAAACTGATATTAGCAAAATCTCTAGTTAATGAACGAGCCTGAGAGGTCAGCAGCCAAAGCCAAGAACTAGAATATCAGGACTACTGAGCAACCTCTCCTCATCCATTAAGCTTGGAAAATCCCGCTTACTCCCTTCTCTTCAACAACCAGAAATGTTACTACAGCAGAGCATCAGGAGTTCTTAGACCAATATGGAGGAGTTTTGAGTGCTTCTACTCCCCTCATGCAAGAACTTGTGATAAAGGGACATTTCCATTTTACCTATGGGGAAACAAAAGCACCCAAACTGTAATCCTGAGCTTACACATGTATGTGAGGAAATGGTAAACACAGATACAATCCATAAAATAAATATTGATAATTGGGTTCCAGAGGATGGTGGCAGTACACACCTTTAACTCCAACATGGGGCTCTGAGTGAGTTTGAGACTAGTCTAGTCTACAGAGAGAATTCTAGAATAGTCAGGGTTATACAGAGAAACCCTGCTTAAAATAAATAAATATGAAGAAAATATGTCTGCTGTATAGATATGTAAAGAATGGAAATAATTGTATCATCAGTAAAGACTGGAATTCAAATGAGATAAAGTTTCTAGAGCAGCGGTGCTCAGTCTTCCCAGCACCTCCACCCTTTAAAAATACAGTTCAGTTCTGCATGCTATGCTGACCGCTAGCCACAGAACTATTTCTGTGTTACTTTATAACTGTGCTGCTGTTATGAATCGTAATATGAATATCTGTGTTTTCTAATGTTCCTAGGCAACCCCTGTGAAAGGGTTGTTCTACCTGTCAAGGGGTCACGACCTCGAGGTTGAGAACCGTTGCTCTAAACGGACAGTGGGAGAACTGGAGAACCTGATGCCCTCAGCCAGTGGAGGAGTAAAGACTATAGAACATGCATGGAGAATAGAATAATGTTTAGCAGTAAATAGAGACAAACCACGTATGCAACAGCTGGGATAAATATCTCATGGATATCAAACATGGTCGTGTTTTAGATGACTTGGTCTGTCGACCAAGTAAACATGGTACCTTTGTGTTTCTAGAGTAGCAAGAGAAGATGATTTTAATTTTCGATTTTACCCAGGTCTTGTGCTTGTGTAGCCATTTCCCCATCTAATTGTACATTTTCTTAAATATATTAAATGCTATATATTTCACCCTTTCTAAATATATCCTCTCTACCTTAATGTCTATTAATGTACGTGTGCCTGGTCACACACACATTTCTCTTTAATTTATCTGTAAGTCATCAATCTCTAGGTGGACCCAGTAGGGAATGAGAAGCAGATTTTGTACAGCTGATGTGATCACTCTACAGACAGCCTTGGAAAATACTACCCAATCTGCCAGTTAATTAAAGTGTTAATCTGAGAAGCAGCCGGCCCAGAAAATGTTTACTCAGAGGAAAGGTAGGGACTGAGTAAGGAGGCCCTATATTTGCATGAAAATGAAGGTTCATAAGGATGAGCACACACACACACACACACACACACACACACACACACACACACACACACACACACACACACACTACCTTCACTCCCCTCAGTCTCTAAGGTAGGATAGCCTTGATCATATCCCTAAAAGATTCTGGCCTGTTTAGGAATACTAAAAGGAAACTAGCTCTGAAAGCTCAAACCACAGTAGAGTATAAGGAAGCGAATTTAACCCTCAGCAAAGTCAAGTAGGCAGGAAGTCCAGAGTAGTGCTTGACCTGGAATGAAATCTGCTGCAGTAGAAGTATGTGCTGGCAGTGAGGTAGGGTAGATATGTGTTTTGGGAACTATAGAACCATGTAGATCCCAACTTTGAGTATTGTGTGATTTAAGGCCAATCACTGTCTTATCTAAACCATACTTTTCTCAAAGCCTGTGATGCTCCTTCATGTCAGGACAGTTAGCATACTATGTGCTCTGGGAAAGAAGGAAGGAAGGGAGGGAGAGATGGAGGGAGGGAGGGAGGGGGGGAGGGAAGGAAGAAGGAAGGAAGGAGAGAGAGAGAGTGGTTAGGACTTTCCAAGATTACAAACTGTCACTGTAACTGGAGGCTGTTTCGCCTTTTGCTTATTTCAGGCTTCCTTTTCATTGGGGGACTAAAACCAGGTTTTCCTCACTCCCGGGAATTTCTTTAGTTATATTATCTGTAACAAGGTAAAGCTCACCTGTGTGTCACTGAAGAAATGATGAAATGGATATAGAAAATTAACTCATGCTATTTGGTTATATTAAGTAAGTATTATTAGTTTCTTTCCTTTTTTTATTTTGTTGTGTTTTTGAAACAGTGGACTGCTGTGTAGCGCTGGCTGGCCTGAAACTTGCTTTGTAACTGAGGCTTCCTTCAAACATGTAATGATTTTCCTACTTCTGCCTCCTGAAAACTGGGATTAGAATATGAATCATCCAAGCTTAAGAGATGCCACCAAAGGGGAAAAGTGGTTCTGGAAAAGGAGGGAAAGGAAGTACAGCCCCTGGGGGTGACAATGCTGACAAGTCTCAGGGTCCTAAAGGTGGTGGCAATTCAGTAAAGATCAGACACATTCTGTGTGGAAAAACATGGGAAAATCATGGAAGCTATGGAAAAGTTTAAGTCTGGGATGAGATTCAGTGAAGTGGCCACACAATATAGTGAAGATAAAGCCAGACAAGGGGGTGACTTGGGTTGGATGACCAGAGGATCCATGGTGGGACCATTTCAAGAAGCAGCCTTTGCCTTGCCTGTAAGTGAGATGGATAAGCCTGTGTTTACAGACCCACAGGTAAGACAACATTTGGATATCATATTATTATGGTTGAAGGAAGAAAATAAATCACATGAAAGACTGAAAAAAAAAAAAGAATGTGAGTTGTCACACCTGATGCCCGACTCTTGCTAATGTTTTTGATTATGCTCAAGTGCTGAGAATGTAGCTCACTGGAAAATAGTTGCATAGCATATGCAGTGTCCTGGACTCAATCTCATGCATACACACAGCAGTAATGACACAGTATTCCTTATGACAGAAAACTCACCATTCTAATAATCCTTTATTTTAGGGGGAAGAAGCTTGACCCAAACAAAAAGACCTCTAACTTCATTCAACAGACAAAAATGAACTCTCGCCAGGATTTTTTTGTTAGTGTCTTTTCATTTTTGATTTGTGTGTGTTTGTTTTTCTTGCAGAACTCTCAGAGATTGAGCCAAATGTATTCCTTCGTCCATTTCTGGAAGTCATTCGCTCTGAAGACACCACTGGTCCTATCACCGGCCTGGCACTCACCTCTGTCAACAAGTTCCTGTCCTGTGCACTCATAGGTGAGCGCTTAGGCTTTGTGATGCCTGCAGCATTCCATGTCCTGCTGCACAGGCCTTAAACCAGCAGTCCCTTTCCTAGGAGAGACATAGGCTGACTTATTCCTCATCATGCTAATTGACTGGGTTGTCCATGAAGGGAGAGAAGAGAGGAGATTGCCTGGACTCTAGTTTCCACCACACTTTGGAGAGTTAAGAATGTGGTACCCTTGATGGTTTAGTTTGCCTTTTTTGAAAATTACTTTTTTTTATTTATTTGTATGCAAAGGAGCAGACGTTTCTAAAATTACAACAGGGAAGCAGGGAGAGGGGACATGCACACAGAAGGGTATCCACATGGAGGTCAGAGGACAATTTGTGGCTAGGTTTTCTTCTCCCATCATTAATTAGGCTTGACAGCAAGTTCCACTGAGCCATCCATCCCCACCTCCTGTGGTTTGCCTTATTTTCCAATTTGTGCTTATTGTAAGAAAACTACATTAGAAATGTCTGAAATAAAGGTCTCTCCTCTCTCTTAGCGCCAGAGTCTCTAAGTAAATGGTGTTGAGGACATGCCTTGATTGCACTTATCCTTTTCTTAATGCACATAAATATGAACCCCACCCCATGCACATACTCATTTTAAGACAGGTCTTTCTTTGTTGCCTGGAACTTCTTTAAGTTCTCCTGCCTCAGCCTCTTTTTTTTAAAGATTTATTTATTCATTTTATGTGTATGTGCATGTACTTGAGTGTATGTAGGGGTACCATGTGTATGCAGGTGCCCACAGAGGTCAGAAGAGGGTGTCAGATTCTCCTGACACTAGTTATGGTCATTTACGAGAAGCCCCATCTCGGTGTTGGGAACTGAACCTGAGTTGTCTGGAAGAGCTATCTCTCCAGCCTGATTATCCCCCCACACACACTTTTTTTTAAGTGGGAGGGAGGGTATTGTACTACATATTTTCTGTATTTCACTTAATAGTGCTTATTTGATTACACATATAATTATATAGCTGATTTATTCTTTTCATTGTAGGAAAACATTCTCTCTCTCTCTCTCTCTCTCTCTCTCTCTCTCACACACACACACACACACACACACACACACACACATTTTACCTTTTATTTTTTTTTTTTTTTTTGAAGACAGAGTCTCATGCAGCACAAGGTGGCCTCAGATGCAGTCACTATGTAGAATGGCCTCTTATGTAGAATGGACTCTGTGGATTTTAGTTCTCCCTGCCTTTACCTTCCCATTCTGGAATAAGAACCCTTTTTCTACCACATCCAGTTTTGTGAAGTGTTAGGATCAAAACAGTGGCTTCATGAATTCTAGGCAAGCAGTCTACATGCACAGCTCCTTTAATCCCATTGAAGTAAAGAACTCAATAGTTTTAGTTATGTCCACCCCATTGTACAACTATTTTTAACAAATATTTCTCAAACTTCTTCATGCCCAAACAGAAACTTTAATTATGAAATAACTCCCTATTTCTCCTCCTCATTCATCTTTGATATAACAGTGTTTTTTATTTAATGTTTACATTATTCTCTCTTTTGAAACCATTATAAATAAGCTGAAATTAAGCATCTGTGTTCCTATGGCCTTATTTATTAATTTGGTTCTTTATGAAGTGTTATAAGGGCTACATTTTATAGATCCCTTCCCTAGTAGGTTAGAACATTTATGTCCCTACTAGCAATGCTCTTGGAGTTTCCATTTCTCCTTGCTGTCTTCAGCCCTGAGTATTACCAGTTTTCTGTTTTGTGTGTGTGCCACTTTGGTGGGCAAAAATGTTGTTTTTATTTCCTGAGATTGAACTGTTGTTTTTCTTTTGTCTCTCTGTTGGATTTAACAGTTGTTGAAGCTTTCTGTACAGTAGGGATTGGAGTCTATTGTACTGGAAAGTGTTGTTCTCAGTCTATTCCTATCGTTGCACCCAGTCTATTTTTTCTATAGTAGGACCTCACACTTGCTAATAAGCAAGGACTCCACCACTGAGTTGTATCCCCTCAGTCAGTTTACGTAAGCTGTGCATTTGGATTCCTTATTTTAGTTGATCTTCTCACTTAGAAGTTAAATCCCCACTCCACCCCCATTACAAACCCATTTGAAAAAAGTGAAGAGCAAAGAAAGCAGGCAGCCAGCCCTTTTTGTTCCAAAATGGAGAGACAAGGTGAGATGAGGCCGAGGTTCAAGCCAGCCAGAAGCAAATGAATGACCTTTAAGTTCAGGGCGAGAAAACTCTATCTTTTCTAGAAAATTGGATTTACTTAGCTAACTCATTCAGGATTCTGAGCCTTGGGTGTCAGTCAGGTTAGGAGTGGGTAAGGAAGGTCTCAGCCTTTCCAGGCACAGGAACCTCAGCATACCTTCCCTGAAGACATCAGTCCCAGGACCTGCCACCCTCAACCTGAGCGCCACCTGCAGGACATGTCTCCTCACAGCCTCCAGCAGCTGCCCTTCTGGGTCTTTCCCTTTGATCTTTTCTCCTTCCTCTGTCCCCTTCCTGGACTTGGCAAAGAGACTGGTCATTGGAGACCTCAGGCCAGCTGGTCAATGGAGTTTCCTTCGATGGGAAAGGAGAATGTTGGAGGTGAGGATCGCTGTAGGCAAGTGAAAAGGCACGGAAGGAATGTGCAAGAGCCATCAAGCAAAACACGAAGGCTGGCAAGTCTCTCTGAAACTGGCTACCAAGTGACTAGAAGAGGAGTCTGGCAGGGTACAAGGTCTAATAAGCTCAAGCCAAGGAATCCTTTGTTTCTGCGACCTCCTAGCAGGAACCACCCACTGCCCTCTGGATCCTGCAGCCCAAGGCTTCTGAGATTATTTTCTGCTCCACAGACTGGCCTTTAGTTTGGTCCCGTGCACCTGTCAGGTCAGGAGTGGTAGCACTGTCCAGCTTACTGGCCCATTCTGCCTGTGATCCCAAGACTGGTCACTATTACCTGCCTTCTTAGGAAATGGACTTTGCTACTTTGTCCAAGGTGAAGGAATGAGAATTCAAAAAGATCAAAAGAATTTAAACCACTTTATCAAGAAATTACTGAAAGAGAAGAAGAAACAAACTCCCAGGAGCCTTGAGATGTGAGCAAGGCTGCTATTCACTGCTGAACTCTGACATGCCAATCAACACTAAGAAAGACCTAGCTTTCTTAAAGCCCTGAAGGCCTACATAAGGACTTTCAAGCAGGGCTGCAAGAGTATTTAAACAGGGTCCATAAAGAATGGGATTTTCTCTGCTGATTGAGAGAGATGGGAGGATGATAGGAGGAGGGGCTGGGTCACCACATTGTACCCCAAGTCTCAAATGCCTGCCCCCGTGCATGTCTCTGTAGAAGCCACTTGGTACTTAGAAGAGGGTGCTGCAAGTAGGACAGAGTCTTGGGCATGTCAGAGACTAGTGCCAAGAAGACAGAAGAGAAAAAGAAAAAGTACTCACCTTTGATGAAAGTCTTCCTGGCTCATTGTGCAAGAGAAATGCTCAGGTTTCTTGGCAATCCCCCAAACTTTAGGCTCAGGAACTCTGTTAATTTCAGGTACCAAAAAGGGGGAAATTGCCAGGTGTGGTGACACATACCTTTAAAGCCCAGCACAGGAGCAGAGATGGGGGACCTGTGAATTCAAGATTAGTCTGGTCTAGTGAGTTTCAGGCAAGCCAGGGCTACATAGCAAGACCTTGTCTCACAAATGAAGAAAAAGGAGGGAGGGGTGGCAAGATCCGTGTCCTTACTCGTACCACTGGGTCAGGTGGGCTCCTGCTCTCCATGCTCCCTGACCCTCAGCACCGCCTGAGCTTCACTCATGTGCTGCCTTTCTTCCTGCTTACCTCCATGAGCTCACTTTTCAGGACCAAGCACCAGAACCGACCTTCTGCAGGACTCTAGGCCTGGCTGGAGGCAGCTTTGTAGCCTGCTCCTTGTGGCTGTTTGCCACAAGAGTAGAGCAGAGTTTGTCCCTCCACAGATTTTGTTTAGGGTCAGCGTCTCACCTCTTTTCCACATCTAAAATCCTGCCTGCTCCCAGTCCCTAGTCTCCAGTCCCATTCAGTTTGTTTCTTTTTCCCTCCTACAGCCTGATTAGTTAAAGGGACAAGATTTCTTTTTAAAGCCAGGTGTGTTCGGCACCTGCTTTATAATCCCAGCACTTGAGAGGCAGAGGAAGGAGGATAAGGAATTCAAGGCCACCCTTAGCTTCACAGTGAGCTCAAGGCCAGCCTAGACTCCATCCTGTCTCTAAAACCAAAAGCTAGCCAACTATATGAAAACAAGTTATTTGGAGGAAGTGGCAAGGTCTCTCTATATTATAGTCCTGGTTGGCTTCAAACTCATAATTCTCCTGCCCCAGCCTGGCAAGTGCTGGATCCCAAGTGTGTGGGCCCATACCTGGCCTTAGTACCATGATTCTTGCTGAGTGTTGTGAAAGAATGAATGTGAAGAGCCTTGGGTCTGGGGTGCCGTGCCACCCAGACAGCAGTACTGGGAGCACAAACCATCTGTTTCCCTCCTTCCCTTACTCAATTGCACCAGAACACACAGCCAAAACAACCAAAGAGAAGTCACATTCAAGATGGGAAGACAAAAGCTGTAACCTTGGCATTCAAAGGTCTGACTCTGCCTGCTCTCTGCTCCTATTTCAAGACCCTTTCACTATGAAATGAGTAGCTTACCACTAATGATTTTTCAAGTGTGTCCCTAGACTAGCAGGATTAACTACCTGAGATCTTAGATCTGAGATCTTAGGCTCCACTGTATCCCTACAAAATCAAAGCTTCTAGGGGTTCAGTTGGTAAAGCATTTGACACACAAACTTGAGGATCTTGAGTTTGGAGCCCTAGTACCCAGTGAAAAGCTGAGCACTGTAATTCCAGCTCTGGAGAGTTGGAAACAGGGGGATCGCTGTGCTCCACGTTTAGTGAGAGACCCTGTCTCAAAAATAAATAAGGTGGAGAGTGACTGAGGAAAACACCTGGCTGACATTGGCCTCTGGCCTACACACAGAGGAGGGTGGGGGGCAGGGGAACATGAAAAAAGCTTCTAGAAGTGAGCCAGACTGTGTGCTACAGGTAATTTTGATATATGAGAAGTGCTTTTTTACTCAGTGGAGTTGTGCAGAGGAGCTTGTTAAAACCAGTTATGAGGGAGAAAATTTTTTTGAGACAAGGTTTCTGTGTGTAACCCTGACTATCCTGGAACTTGCTCTGTTGATCAGGCTGGCCTTAAACTCACAGAGACCCACCTGCTTCTACCTCTCAAGTGCTGGGATTAAAAACATGTACTACCACCACTAGTATTATGGGTAAAATTCTTAGGTTGCTAGAAAACAAACAACAAAAACAAAAACAAATCAAAACAGTAGGTTAGGAGACTGATGAGAAAGCCAGTGTCTTCTCCAAGCAATTTATAGACAGGCCATCTTCTCTTTCCCGTCTTCTTGGCATAATTTAATTTGTCCCTTTTGCTGGTACAGATCCAACTCATGAGGGCACGGCAGAGGGCATGGAGAACATGGCAGATGCTGTCACTCATGCCCGTTTTGTGGGCACAGATCCTGCCAGTGATGAAGTTGTCCTGATGAAAATCCTTCAGGTAAGTGGGAGGGAAAAGCAATCAGGTTAATGGCCAAGGGCTGGTCTACCGGTTCTGCTTCTCAGGGTTGCCAGCAGCAGCATGAAGCTGTGTTTTGATTCCACTGAGGCTTTAGAGACTGACTCTGTTTCCAAACAAGAAGCTCAGGTACCCAAACTAAAAGCTTTTTCTAAGAAAAATAATTAGGAGCCTTAAATGAAGGAGTATCAAATACCAGAAGCCCTTAATACATCTTGTACTTACGGTAGACTGTATCTGTATTGTCCATCTGTTAGGTCTGTGGGCTAGAGTTCCAGTGAGTTATGAACTATATCAGGACTATGCGGAGCAAAGAAAGGACTCCCAAGTCAGGCACATGGGAGTCTCTATTTTGAGTTTTTGTTTTGGGATTTTTTGTTTTGTTTTATTGTTTTGAGTCAGGGTTTCTCTTTGTAGCCTTAGATATCCGGGAACTCACTCTGTAGACCAGGCTGTCCTCAAACTAAGAGCTCCAGGTAACTGTGTGCTACAGGTAATTTTGATATATGAGAAGTGCCTCCTGAGTGCTGGGATTAAGGCATGAACCACTGCCTTGCTCTATTTTTTTTTTTTTTCCCCAGAGCTGGGGACCGAACCCAGGGCCTTGCGCTTCCTAGGCAAGCGCTCTACCACTGAGCTAAATCCCCAACCCCTGCCTTGCTCTATTTTGTTTTTTTTTTTAAAACAGGGTTTCTCTGTGTAACCCTGGCTGTTGATTTGTAGACCAGGCTAGCCTCAAACTGAAGATTTGCTGACCTCTGCCTCCAGAGTGCTGGGATTAAAGAAGTATACTACCACACTTGGCTTAATTTTTTTTTTTTTTAATTTTTAAAACTTTTTGGTTTTGGTTTGGTGGAAACAGGGTTTCATATAATTAAGGAAGACCTTGAATTCTTATTCCTGTTTTGATCTCTCAAGTGCTAATATTACAAGTGTGTGATATTTTACCTAACTTTAAGTCAGCTTACTACTTTCTAACTTAAAAAAATAGAAAAAGAAACCCTGAAATCGGGCATGGTCATGCATACTTGTAATTAGAGCTCATAGGAGACTGAAGCAGGAAGACCACAAGTTCTAGCCCAACCTAGACTAAATAGTATGATCTTATGCCAAACAAAACAGGAGGTGAGGAGACTCTCAACCCTAAGCTGGACATGTGGCTCACTGGTAGAGCACTCACCTAGCGTGTGAGTTTGATCTCCTGGGAAGATAGCTCAGTTAGTAAACTGTGGCGTGTAAGCATGAAGACAAGTGTCCCCAGTATCATGTAAAAAGCCAGGCATAGTGGTGAGTATACACAGAATCCCAGAGAAGCATAGACAAGAGGATACTGGGGCATTGCTGATCAGCCAGTCTAGCCTAATTGATGAGCTCTAGGTCAGTGAGAGACCCAGCCTTAAATGAAATTAGTCCACATGTATTAGTGTGTCCTCCACCACCCCATACCACACAGAAACACACAGGAACATCCACACAGCACAAGCAATGTGATAAGAAGAAGAAAGATTAAGAATGTACTTGCTAGGTCCATTTTGTTGTTAATTTGTTTGTTTTGTTGATTGGTTGGTTGGTTGATTTCTCAAGACAGGGTTTCTCTGTGTAGCCCTGGCTGTCCTAAAACTTGCTCCGTAGACTACACTGGCTTCCCACTCAGAGATCCACCTGTCTCTGCCTCCCATGGAGAGCCCAGCTCTCTAGGTGTGTTTTCTACCTTCAGATCAGCTTGGCTCACCCTGCTTTGTTCCTCACAGGGTCTTCTCTTTCTTCCTCGTAGGTTCTCCGGACTTTGTTGCTAACCCCAGTGGGTACCCACTTAACGAATGAATCTGTATGTGAGATTATGCAGTCTTGCTTCCGGATTTGCTTTGAAATGAGGCTCAGTGGTAGGTACTTGAGTACTAGGTCTTCATCCTGGGGCTAGTATATGAGCATAGATACAGGATGCTGTCTCTGAAGCCAGAGGAACAGGATTTAGCCATTATCCACCTTGGGTAACCTGAGGGGGTTTGTTCTGAAGCTAGAATAGAGTTCTCAATACACTATTGCAGGGCAGGAGTTAGGATGAATCTTAGATGGACTTACTTCCAGAACCAAATCTTCTCCCTTAGGGTTTCTGGGATTGATACCATTGGTAACCAAAGAAAACCCCATCTAGTGTGTCCCCTTTTTCCTAACTCCATAGTACCACCTAGTGGTCCGGTAAAGTTATAGCTCCAGGCTGAGCTGGAGCTGGTTTTAATAAGTTTGGCATAATCCTTGGTAAACACAGTTTGGAGGGGAGTCTGCTCTGAGAGGTCTCCTGATAATAGCACAGCAAGTAATGACACCTGTGTTATTTGTTTTTGCCTGTGCAGAGTTATTGAGAAAATCCGCAGAGCACACTCTCGTAGACATGGTGCAGCTGCTCTTCACAAGGTAAACCTGCTGCTGTTTGCTTCTGCCCGGCTGCCTAGGCCTCTTGAGTCTGCCTGCTTCCATACAGCCACTTTAGGGACCTGGCCAACCCCACAACCACATCAGAAGCCACTGGGACTATAGATAGCAGTAGTTCTCTGGGCCCAGGGTTACTGAGCAAGGGAGAAGGGAGAAAGAACTCCTGTGGCCTCAGGGAGGCAGAGGGTTATTTAATCTCTGCTTCCCAAACTTGTGTCTGTTTCTGTGTGGCAGCATCTGGGAAAGGGAGCACAGAGAAGATGCCAAATTTAAGCAGCCTGGAACAGGTAGCTGAGCTCCCAAAACTTAGCCTGATTTCTGTACAAGAAGGTAGCCAACAATTGTAAAAAAAAAAAAAAAAATGGCCTTTATCATAGCTTACCTGGGACTTCCATATCCTGGCAGACCCCTTAGTCCCAGGGAAACCTTGATCTTTGATTTCCCTAAGACAGACGCCTCATTTAGAGCCCAAGAAACCATTTTGTCCTAGATTACATTGCCTATTCTATATGTCCTTTCAAAAGATACCCTTAGGGAAGAATTGAAGCAGTGACTTAAACCAATGAGATTTCCTTTTGCTTTCAGGCTTTAATCCCTATTATCTGTACATTAGACTGTCCTTAGATTCTGCTATTGAGAGTTTCTTACTCCATGGATTTGCTGCCTTTAAAATACCAACCTGCTTTTACTGCTTTCTGTGCCTGACTATCTCTTGGCTTTCAGTAGCGCTTTTCAAGGATGAAAAGAACCTTCCTACTCCAAGGGTGCTTAGTTACCCTGTCCCAGTGACTGCTTCATCTGTATCTTACATATTCCAATTCCTATAGCTCTAAAGCTCTAAGGGGCTTAAGTCACTTCCTAAAAGTGAACTAAGAGACAAGGACACTGTGCCAGTACAGCACTGCTCTAGGAGGTCTGGAGAAGAGCATTGTCATTAGCCCCAGTAACACTTGGACTGTTCTCTATCTTATAGGTTACCGCAGTTTAAAGAAGAACCCAAGAGTTACGTGGGAACCAACATGAAGAAGGTGGGATCTGAAAGTTCATCTGCTGTCCCTTGTCCAAACCACCCTAACCTCCGAACTTCAGTACTACGTTACTGCTCAGTAGCAAAGACATGCTTTCGCTTAGATGGGTCTACTTGTAATCTACAAATAACTGTCACTCTTAAAAGTCAGAAATATACCTCCCATTTACCTCTCCTTCCTCCACCTCTCCTCTCTGACCTACCTGTCTTTGATGCTAGTGAGTCAGTCCTTAAGGGAACTGGACGAGGCTTACCAAGCAGGGGTAAAGATGCATATTGACAAAGATGAAAATCTGCCTCTCCCATTTGGCTCAGTCTTGTCAGCAAGTAAGAGTCCCAGGGAGGCTATGCCCCAAATTCCCCCCAATGCTGAATAACACTGGGTTTGTGCTTGTAATAGTCTCTATTGAAGAGATCAAATCAAAGGGTTCTCAGATTACTAAGAAAAGAATGGTGATCGGGATGCCTCTTTCTATCCTGAGCTGAAACTCTGGACTTCTCAGACCTCTGATAAGGTTCTGCCTGTGGAAATGACCCTTGGCTATTTGGTGCATGCACCTGACCTGCCCACTTTCCTTCCATTCATCCCCATTCCTGCCCTGTGCCCTGTTGGCGCGTGTCTGAGTTTATTTTACTCTGTTTAAATCGTGCATTTGCCTGTCTTTCACAGATTTCTCCATGTCTCCTCAACACACTGGAGCTAAGTAGTGGGGAGCAGACCAAAGCCCTGAACCAGTTAGAGAGGGTACTACTCTTTAAGAACCTCAAGGTCTCTCTCCCTCTCCCTTTCCCTCTCCTTTCCCCACTTTTATTTATTTATTTATTTATTTAAATGTTTATTTTTTTATATATGTAACACTGGGTCCCATTTCTGTTGTTCAGAGCACAACTTACCCGCTCTAGTAACACAGCTTGGCTTTTGAAAGTTGCATGTGTTTGTAGCTTTGTAGTACTGGGAATTCTCCTGGGATTTCTGGGTGCTTGAAAGCAGAATGAAGTCTTGAACATCATATAATGAGCCTAGAAAAATGTGGGTCCTGCTGTCATCTTGTGGGGAGTCTTAAGACCCACCATTTCTAGAGAAATTACAGGGACCTCAAGCAAGATCCTTCTTCTCCCCTCCCCTGTCTCGGAGCTGGAGTAGAGAGCATAGTCCTGTGTAAATCTGGATACAAAGCTATGTTGGTGGGGAAAAGTGTGACAGTCTTTGTTGTTGTTGTTACATAAAAGGGATCGTTGCAAAGTTTAGGTCTCTAGGTTGATAGAAAGGAACTAGGACCAGGACACTGGGAATTTTCTAGAATCTGCAAAGATAACCTCTGCCCTTTAAAATTCAAAATGTAGGTGAGTTTAGGGAAGGAATATAAGCTAAAGATTGCCCGATCCTTGAGGTGTCCTTGCCTTTGAAAGACGAGAAAAGAAAGGGATAAAGGATTTCCGTGCTATCCATCACAATAGTATGCATGGCAGAGGTGTGATTGTGAGCATTCCTGTCACTGCTGATGACTAACTCGGTGAGCAAGTGTGCCCTAACAAGGGGCCTCTGTCCTGTTTGATTGCATTGTCTTGAATTGTTGTGTTTGCATAGTTAACAATTTCAGCTCTCTTCAGTCACTGGCCTGCATGTTGTCATGACTGTTAGCCTCAGACCTGCAGTATTTTTATAAAGCTACTGTTGTCTTTTGGAATATAGAATTGTACAGATAAAGTGGTATAGGGTTCCATGGACACTTGCCACCTACTACACACCTTAGAACCTTAGGACACAGAACGTAGCAACAGTGAAGCCTTTGTGAAAACTGCCAGCCTTCCAATCAGAAAGCCAGGAACACTCACTGAAATAATGTAGTTGAAGCTAGATTTGCAAAGTACAAAGTAGAAGATAGGAATACCAATGTGTGTATGGCAAGGACGTCCATTCCTGACTGTCATTCTCAGTAGAAGCGGGACTCACAGTGTGACTGTCATTCTTAGAAGTGGGACTCATAGAGTGGAGCCTTCTGGAAAGAAGAATTATCTTATAAACCTTTAGTTGTTTGGACCTCTTGAAGCTTAGTGATAATGACCAAGAAAGCCAAATGTTCCTTGTTTTCTTTCATTGGTCTTTTGGGTTTCTTGCCTCCTGTTTGGCTTGTTCTCTGAGATCATTTTCTACCATGAGCGGGGTCTACCTGAACTCCAAGGTTACTTACTGACAAGAGCACCCTGGTTCCTGTTTAGTCACAGAAGCTCATGTCTAGGCATATGACTGCAGGTGTTTTGGAGATAGAAGAACAAGAATATGAATCCAATGAGAAGCTGGTACTGTGTTAAGAATTGGGAGAAAGGTTCAGTTTGAGGGCCTCCTTTATTAGGAGGAGATTTGGAGAAGGAAGGAAGAATTATCTTAGCAGGTGATCAGAAACTATCAAAACTTTGAGAGTGAGGGAGCTGGAAGAAATCTTATCTCCAAATATCAGAAGAAATTGAATAGATTCTTTTAAGTTGTGTGTAGTGGTGCTGGGGATGTAGCTCAGTTGCAAGAGCCCTGGATTGAGCCCAGTACCACCTAAGAGGAGTGTGGGGGGGCACACACCTGTAATCCCAGCTCTTGGGAAGTGGAAGCAGAATGCAGAGCTCAAGGTCATCCTTGGCCACATAGTAAGTTTGAGGCCTGCAAAAGAAATAACAGAATCAGTAAAGTGTATCTAGGAGGAGCAGCTGTAAGAACAACAAGAGGGTTTACTGCTGTATTAGAATTGGGAGCAAGCGCAAGGCACAGTCTTCCATTCTTAACTCCACAAGTAAATCGGCACACCCTTCTTTTTTCTAAAAATATTAACTTTGACCATCCATTTTAGTGTAGAATTTCCAGAACAAGGGTTGTCCTTATGGTCTAAGTCCCAGTCTGTGCCTTAGTGGGAAAGCTTTGAATCTAGATAGGAAAGGTGCTATACCTTGATAAGAACTGGAACTAGGAACTGCCCTGCAGTGACTATGCAAGGGTCTGTAGCCTGAGGCTCTGGGCAAAGCCCCTTACCTTTTCAGCAAGAGGCTCATGCACCATGTACAGCACCAGGGACCCAGGAAGCAGAGTGATAAGTGTGACAGCTAGCCGTATCAATGACTAGTCCAAACGCAAAATGTTGCCTTCCATGAGGAAGCCTCTGTGCCAATCCAAAAAGCTGTAAATGGAGAGGCATAAGTGTATACTCTGATGGTCTAGATTATTAAATACTGGTGTGGGGTATAAGCTGTTTTCTAGAGACCAGCTGACTGAGTAATGAGATATTTCTAGGAATAACACCGTAGTTTAATTACTCTTTTAGTCTGGATACTAATGGTGTGTGGTATTTCCAGCTGAAAATGAGAGCAGGAGGCATGAGTGACTCATCCAAGTGGAAGAAACAGAAGCGATCCCCTCGACCTCCACGTCATACAACCAAAGTCATACCAGGTTCAGAGCTGCCCACCCCAAATGGAGCCACCTTATCCTCTAACCTTACTGGTGAGTGCCCTGGGTTGCTTCTTATTCAAACACACAGAGATCCTTTCTTTTTCAGGGATTTGAAATGGAAAGCTGGTTAACTGAGGGAACTCCAAATCAAATCAGACCATGTCCATTTATGACCTTGTGTTAAACGACTTCAGTTCGTTCACTTTTCATTGAGCCTCACTACTCTTGAGGCATTTATAGATGAGCCTTCAGTCTAAGCAGGACCCTGGTGCTATAGAGGATGCATTCCTCACAAAGGCTCTGTCTTCACATTTCATGCTTTCCTTGTCAGGTGGCATGCCCTTCATTGAGGCACCCACATCCATCTCCTCTGCAAGTTCAGAAGCTGCCTCCACAGTGGTCAGTCCCTGTACAGATAGTGGCCTGGAATTATCCTCCCAGGCTACCTCCAAGGAGGACCTCACGGACCTGGAGCAAGCTGGCTCCCCAAGGGAGATCACCACCACAGAGCCTGGGAGCACTGAGATAGGAGTTTCTGATCAGCTTGACCCTCAGGTATTTCTAAAGCGCCTCTTTAGTTCTACAGGGCACTGTAGGAACTGGCTTGTTCTTTTGGGGGTTTTGTACCCAAGCCTTAGCCAAGAAGGTTTGGCCAAGCATGGTGGTACATATCTTTAATCTCAGCACTCAGGAGGCAAAGGCAGGTGAATCTCTGTGAGTTCAAGGCCAACTTGATCTACAGAGAGAGTTCCAAGGCAGCTAGAGCTATACAGTTAGGGTTTCCATTGCTGTGAAGTGACACCGTGACCAAGGCAACTCTTAAAAAGGACATTAAATTGGGCTGGCTTACAAGCTTTAGAGGTTCAACCCATTAACTTCAAGGTGGGCAACGTGCAGTATCCAGGCAGGCATGGTGCTGGAGAAACTGAGTTTTACATCTTGTTTCAAAGGCAACCAAAAGTCTCTGACAGGCAGTTAGAAAGAAGTTCTCAAAGCCCACCCCAGAGTGACACACTTCCTCCAACAAGGCCACACCTACTCCAGTGCCACACCTAATAGTGCCACTCCCTAGGTCAAGCATATTCAAACCACCGCATCCTGTTTCCTACAATTATTTTTGCTGACCAGAAAGCATACAGTATGACTTGCTGTGAAAAGGAGCTCATAAGATTTAACAATGTCAATATAGATAGCATCTGAAAAAAGGGAGGGACAGCTTTTACAGGAAGGTAATCATCCAAACCCTAAGCCTTGTGAGAGCTTTGCCCCTGTAGAGTTCTGTTGTCCTAGACAGTGGTTCTTCAGGTGGTCCTGAGCCATCTTATATTGATGTATAAATCAATGAGCTGTGGACCATTGAAGACAGCTTGGGAGCCATAAACTTCAGGGGAATAAAGTCTAAGTTGTTTTTGCCTCATTTTTGTTCCTATGTCTGACTGCTGTCATAGCAGGAAGGGGCCCATGTAGAAAAGGCCCAGTCAGCATCGGTGGAATCTATCCCTGAAGTGCTAGAGGAGTGCACATCCCCTACTGACCATTCTGACTCCGCCTCTGTCCATGACATGGATTATGTCAATCCTCGGGGCGTGCGCTTTACCCAGTCCTCCCAGAAAGAAGGTAGGTACTCTCTGGAAGGCTCTGCCTGTTCATCTACCCAATCCTACCAGATATTTTATCTGAGCCTAGAGCAGCTTCGATGAAGGCAACTATCACCTGTGAGTCGATTTTCTAGACAGGAAATGATAGCAAGCTATAAAACTATTGGCATAGATAGAACTTTTCCCTAAATCATTCAGAGCATTAGAGAGACTACAGCACGAGAGGGAGAACAATATAGAACTTAGGCCTTTTAAGAAAAATCCTTGGTTTTGATTTCATCCATTAATTTCTTTGGAGGAAATTAATTTCCTGAAATTGCCACAGATAAGGGCTAGAAGATGGCTCAGTGGGTGAGATTACTTCTCTGCAAGCATGAGGACATGAGTTCAAATCCCTCGTATCCATTTAAAGAGCTAGGCATGGCTGCACGTGCCTGTAATCCCATCACTGGGGTTTGCAAACATTTGGGTCTGGAGAGTTTGCTGAAACAATGAGTTTCCAGGTCAGTGAGAGATCTATTTAAGCCAATAAAACAGAACAATAAGAGGAAGGCATCTAACATCCTTTGTGACTTCCAAATATACATTCTCAGTCACATACACCTGCACACCATACCACACCTGCACATGCATGCACCAAACATATTAACACACCAACACGGCACACAGGTTTTTGCCATGGATAACACAGACCCATGTGCTATCAAGCAGCTGGGGTATGTCTTAATCTTCATGTTCTCTTCCCACCTTTTCAGGCACAGCTTTGGTTCCTTATGGTCTTCCTTGCATCCGTGAGCTCTTCCGCTTCCTTATCTCCCTCACAAATCCACATGACCGCCATAACTCTGAGGTTATGATCCACATGGGACTTCATTTGCTGACAGTAGCTCTTGAGTCAGCCCCTGTAGCCCAGTGCCAGACCCTCTTGGGTCTCATCAAGGATGAGATGTGCCGACACTTATTCCAGGTAAGACTGGGTTGCCCAGAGATCTTGGTTGTTTTTTGAGATTGAGAAACCACTAGAATATGATTAGCTTCCTTTCAGTTGGCCAAAAGCCACAGTAAAAGTTCCCATAGCTCTCCAAGGACTTGAGGAAGGAATGGCTAAATCAAAACCCAGTCGTGGTACATATCTGTAATCCAGCACTTGGGAGGGAGAGGCAGGAGGATAAGCAATCCAAGGTAATTTTCAGCTATGTAGTGAACCAGCCTGAGCTACATGAGCTCCTATCTCAAACAAACAAACAAACAAACAAACAAACAAACCAACAAAAACAAGCCAACAAGATGGCTCAGTGGTACAAGGATGTACCATCAAGCCTGATATGCTAAATTGATTCTAGGAGGTGGAATGAGAGGAGTGTCTCCTTGGGATGTACCTTTTCATGTGTGCCCTGCTCCCCTCCTACACAAAAACAAATAAATGGAAAATAAAGTTTGTTTTTGACAAAAAGAAAAAAAGAGTTCCCTTAGAATGCAGGCCCTCTGAAGCAGCCTACTGGTCTGCTCTCCTGTGTCTCTGTTAGTTGAACTATACGCGATCTCAGAAACCTCATGGCTTCCCACTCTCTGATCCCCAGCTACTCAGCGTAGAGCGGCTGAACCTTTACGCTGCTTCCCTACGAGTGTGCTTTTTGCTCTTTGAGAGCATGCGGGAACACCTCAAGTTCCAGTTGGAGGTAAGTTTCTTGACCTTGGAAAGTAAACCAAAAACAGTAAACTACATGGCATTATCAATGGAGCCAGCTCAATGAATCATGCTTTAGATTGGTTCTTATTTATTCTCAACCACAGCTTCCCCTTCTTTCATGCCTCCCAGTCCCTCTCACCTCCCCTCTCCCTCACATCCACTCTCCCCACCTCCCCATTCCCATCTCAGAAAGAGCAGGCCTCCCAGGGAGATCAACTGAACACTGTACAAAAAGATACAGTAAGACCACGCTGGGTGAGCTAACCCACTAGGAGGAAAAGAGTCCCAAAAACAGACAAAAGAGTCAGAGACACCCCCACTCTCACTATCAGGAGTCCTCCCAAAACACCAAGTCAATAACCATATCTTCAGAGGGTCTAGTACAGAGCTATGCAGGCTTTAAGATTGCTGCTTCGGACTGTGAACCCCTGTGTGTCCTGCTGAGTTGATTGCAAAGACCATGCTTTTCCAGTGTCCTCTACCCCTCTGGCTCCCACAGTTCCTCCTCCCCTCTTCCACTGTATCTCAGGGGAGGAACCCAGTGGAAAATCTGGGCTCTCTCTCCATCTATTCGGCTGTGGGTCTCTGTATCTGCTCTAAGCCAGGGGCAGCCTCTCTGATGAGAAATGTGCTAGGTACCAATCAATGAGATCTATGTGTAGAAGATTCTCAATAGGGGGCTGGAGAGATGGCTCAGTGGTTAAGAGCACCGACTGCTCTTCCTGAGGTCCTGAGTTCAAATCCCAGCAACCACATGGTGGCTCACAACCATCTGTAATGAGATCTGATGCCCTCTTCTGGTGTGTCTGAAGGCAGCTACAGTGTACTCATACAATAAAATAAAATCTTAAAAAATAAATTAAAAAAAAAAAAAGATTCTCAATAGGAGTCATTTCTTTGACCCTTTTTTTTTTTTTTTTGGCCAGTGTGTAGTTCTACAGTAGGTCTCTGGGCTATCCAGCCTCCAATTCCTGATCATCCAGGCAGTATTGGGTATGGGCTCCCTCTCATGGGATAGGCCTCAAATTACACAAGCCATTGGTAGGCCATTCCCACAGGTTCTGTGCCACCGTTGCCCCTGCATATCTTGCAGGCAGGACAGATTGTAGGTAGAAGGTTTTTTGGCTGGGTTGGTGTCCCAGTTCCACCACTAGAAACCTTGCCTGGTTACAGAAGATGGACAGTTCAGGTTCTGTGTCCTCCATTTTTACAAGTTCTCTCTAGGGTCACTCTTGGAGATTCCAGCAAGTTTTCACTACACTAGGTTTCCATATCACCACCACTACCCCCAGTGCCCTCCAGCTCCAGTCATCGCTCCCTGAACTGTCTCCCTCCATCTACCCCCACGCGATCCCTCTGACCCCGGTATACTCACAAACTCTAGCTCCACTTCCCAGAGAGATCCATGTGACCCTCACTCGCTCACACACCCACCCCAGCCCTCTGTTACTTAGGCTCTCTGGGTCTGTGGAGTGTTCATGCATCCTTTACTTAACAGCTGATACTCACTTAGAAGTGAGTGCTATCATTTTGTCTTTCTGGGTCTGAGTTACCTCACTCAGAAAGATCTTTTTTCTAGTTCCATCCGTTTGCCTGCAGATTTCATGCCATTGTTTTTAACAGCTGAGTAACAAATACTCCATTGTGTAAGTGTACCACATTTCTTTATCCATTCTTCAGTCGATCCAGGTTGTTTCCAGTTTCTCACTATTATGAATAATGCTGCTCTGTACATAGTTGAGCAAGTGTCCTAGGATGGAGAGTCCTTTGCATATATGCCCAAAAGTGTTAGGCCCGGGTTTTGAGGTAGACAGTTCCCAGTTTTCTGAGAAACCATGAAATTGATTTCCAAAGTGGCTGTACAAGTTTGTACTCCCTCCAGTAGTGGAGGACTTGCTCCCATCCTCCTTGCTCCCATCCTCGCCAGCACGAGCTGTAGCCTGTGGTTTTGATCTTAGCCATTCTGAGGTCCAAGATGGACTCTCAGTCATTTTGATTTTCAGTTCCCTGATGGCTGAGGATGTTGAACATTTGTTTCTCAGTCATTTGAGGTTTCCTCTGTTAAGAATTCTGTCTAGATCTGTACCCTATTTTTTAATTGGGTTATTTGGTTTGTTTGTGTCTAGTTTCTTTAATTCTTTATATACTTTGTATAGTAGCCCTCTGTCAGATGTGGAGTTGGTGAAAATTTCTCCCATTCTGTAGGCTACTGTTTTGTTCTGTTAATGGTGTCCTTTGATTTACAGTAAGAAGTGTTTCTGTTTCACGAGGTCCCATTTGTTAACTGTTTGTCCTATTGCCTGCACTCTGTTCAGGAATTGTCTCCTGTGCCAATACATTCAAGGCTGTTTCCCCACTTTCTCTTCTGTCGAGTTCAGTGTATCTGGTTTTATATTGAGGTCTTTGATCCACTTGGACTTGAGTTTTGTTCAGGGTGATAGATATGGATCTATTTACATTCTTCTATATGCAGACATCTAATTACATTAACATCATTTGTTGAAGATGCTTTCTTCCGTTGTGTATTTCTGGTTTCTTTATTAAAAATCTGGTGTTCATAGGTGTGTGGATTTAAGTCTGGGTCTTCAATTTGATTCTATTGACAACTGTCTATTTTTATGCAAATATCACACGGTTTTTATTACTGTAGCCCTAGCTTGAGATCAGTGATGGTGATAACTCCTGAAGTTCTTCTAGTATTTAGAATTATTCTGGCTATCTTGAGTTTTTATTTTTCCATATGAAGTTAAATATTGTTCTTTCAAGGTCTGTAAAGAATTGTGTTAGAATTTTGACAAGAATTGTGTTGACTCTGTAAACTGCTTTTCTAGGATGTCTATTTTTGCTGGGTTAACCCTACTTATCCATGAGCATGGGAGATCTCTCTTCTTCACGTTTTTTTTTTTTCCAAGACTTGAAGTTATTGTCATTCAAATCTTTCACTTGTTTGGTTAGAGTTACCCCAAAATATTTTATATTATTTGTGGCTATTGTGAAGGGTGTTCTTTCTGTGATTTCCTTCTCAGCCCATTTGTTGTTTATATATAGGGTTTTTGTTTTTGTTTTGTTTGTTTTAGTTAGTCTTATATCCAGTCACTTTGCTGAAGGTGTTTTATCAACTGTAGGAATTCCCTGATAGAATGTTTGGGAGTCTCTATCATATCCTCTTCAAATAATGACTTTGACTTCTTCTTCTCTAACTTGTATCTCTTGCTCTCCTTCAGTTGTCTTCTTGCTCTAGCTACAACTTCAAGTACTATATTGAATAGATACGAAGAAAGACAGCCTTGTCTTGTTCCTGATTTTAGTGGAATTGCTTTGAGTTTCTCTCCATTTAATTTAATGTTGGTAGTAGGCTTTTAATTATTTAAATAAAGTAAAATTGCCTTTTATGTTCAAGAATGTCCTTGTATCCTTGATCTCTCCAAGACTTTTGTCTTAAAGAGGTGTTAGATTTTGTCAAAGGCTTTTTCAGCATCTAGCAAGATGATCTTGTGGGGGTTTTTCTCTCAGTTTGTTTATGTGGTGGATTACATTGATTTTTCAATGATGGACCATCCCTGAGTCTCTGGGATGAAGCCTACTTGCTCATGGTGGAGGATCTTTTTGATGTGTTCTTGGATTCGGTTTGCCAGTATTTTATTGAGTATTTCCTTAAATTGTTTTTTTTCTTGGCTTTCTTTAAGGGATTTATTTTTTTTCCAATCCAATTTTTTGTTTGTCTTTTCCTCAATTTAAGAGATTTAATAATTTCCTCACTAGAGACCTTTATCATCTTCATAAAGATAGCTAAGATCTCTTTCTTGTGCTTCAGCTGTGTTGGACTATTCGGGGCTTGCTGTAGTAGGCTAGCTGGTGGGGACATATTGCCTTGGCTATTGTTGATTGTTGTTTTATGCTGGTGTCTAGGCATCTGGGTTTATGGTGATTATAACTCTAGGTGCTGTTTTCTGAGATTGTCTTTGTTGAATGAATGGGTGTTTTGTTCCTTGGTTTCTGTTTTCTCTCAGATTTTCTGGCCAGAGTGGCCTGTTGTTGAGCAGGGGTCCCCAACAAAGTTGTGGGCTGGACTTTTGGCAGCTAGCATGGCCTCTGGTCCAAGGAGAGGCTGAGACAAGGAGAGGTGGGGAATTGGGGACAGGGTGGGAGGAGCATGGAGAAAAGTTGGGCAGGATTCAGGGACAGGCAGCCTACCTGAACTTTTGGTGGCTGGAGCGTCCTCTGGTTGAGCAAGGAGTCTCTGCCCACATTGGGAGCTGCAACACCATGTTGAGGAGGGGAAGGGTTATTGGGGATAAGGTGGGGGACTCTGAGAGAGTGGGGGAGGTCCGCCACTGGGTGGTCTATCTCAAGATAAAGATTTTTTTGAGCTTCCTGTAGAAGGTATTTTTGGCTTCCATATTTTGTATCATTGCTTAGCCTTCATAGTAGAATAGTTAAGAGGATCCCAGACAAAAATGTTTGACTCTAATGTAGGAAAGCCCATAACTGGACATGACAGCTCATGCCAGTAATCCAAGCACTTAGGAGGCTGAGGCAAGAGGATTCCTGTGAGTTGAAGGCTAGTCTGGGGTACAGAGCAAAACAGTCTCAAAAAAAGGGGTAGGAGAAGAATCCAAATATGAGGACTAGCAGAGATCTTACCATGAATGGGGCAGCTTTTCTGCATAGGAGTTCTTATAAATCAAATCAGCATTCCTGCGAAATTGCCAAAAGGAAGTCTAAATAAGACTAGGGTAGGCTTTATAGACAACACATAAAAAAAAGACAGTAGACAACTTCTTTGAACCTTATGGGGGACATTGGAGGGGGCATATATTATTGAGGAGAGGGATCTTTTGGTATCTCTCAATTCATGCCTCCTGTGTGGGCTTTCCCTCCTGTTTAGTGTTGTTCCAACTTTCTCTTCCCATCTCTTTCTCAACCTAATGGCTATCGCTGGGTTGCTGTTGGCAGATGTACATCAAAAAGCTCATGGAGATTATCACTGTTGAAAACCCCAAGATGCCTTATGAGATGAAGGAGATGGCGCTGGAGGCCATTGTGCAGCTCTGGCGCATCCCCAGCTTCGTCACGGAGCTCTACATCAACTATGACTGTGACTACTACTGCTCCAACCTCTTCGAAGACCTCACTAAGCTGCTGTCCAAGGTGCTGAGCATGGTCGCCTCTAGGAATGGTCAAGAATCTCCCCATTGTAGCAATGATGGTACAGAGAGCAGGGCACTTCAGAGGTGGGAACAGGAGTGAGGAAGGCATCTGTAAGAGCAATGGCAAATCATTAGTTGTTGGGTTTTTGGAAAAACAATCAGGTGAAGTATATTCCTACCTCAAGTCTAATGGATCTGTTTACTTTCCAGAATGCCTTTCCTGTGTCTGGCCAGCTTTATACAACACACCTGCTGTCTCTTGATGCCCTATTGACAGTTATTGACAGCACTGAGGCTCATTGTCAGGCCAAAGTCCTCAACACCCTCAACCAGCAAGAGAAGAAAGAGACAGCCAGACCTGGCTTTGAGGCAGTGGATGGCAGCCCAGACACTTACAAGTGTGAGAAGCGTCTTGTATTGTTCTTTTTCTCTCTCTATTTTTTGTCTTTCCTCCCCATCCCAAGCCCCCTTCCCTTACCCTTCTTACTTTGTCTTGAATTTTTCCTATCAGGGCTAGTGTCCTGTATAAGAACATGCAGCTCTTTTTGGCTTGGGACTCAACCTCTTTTACAATACTGCCTGACTTCCTACCCATAAGTCTTCATATTTTTCCCTGTTACCAGCTGAGAGAGCAGCCAGTGATGGGAAAGCCACAGGAGTGCCCTCAGATGCCCCAGGCCTTCATTTTTCAAGTGGAGGGTGGTTGTCAACAGAACATGGAAAGCCAGGGTGCAGTGATCTGGAGGAAGCTGGTGACTCTGGGGGTAGGTACCCAGTGTCCATGACTCTAAATGCCTTCAACTAGAGGGTTTAGAGAGATGGAACATGGGGAGGAGTGGGAAAACAGTGCCCTAAGGCCATACCTGCAAGGGCCCTGGCAGTTCACCTTGTTTTAAACCCCAGAGAAGGGAAAAAAAACAATTAGAGCCCTAGAAGGTAGGATTTCCAGTAGGTAGGAGGCCAAGGACAAGAGAATGTATGAGATTGATTCTTTTTGCTGAGGAAAGCATCAGTGACCTTACAGAGGCCTTATGTGTTTTTCTTCTTCCTTCCATCCTAGTTGACAAAAAGACCACCAGGAAGCCACCTCGATTTTCCTGTCTTCTGCCAGATCCACGGGAACTAATTGAAATTAAAAATAAAAAAAAGGTATATGCATCCACCCTTATGTGGGTGTCCATCCTCTGTAGAACTGGCTTGTCTCAGAGGATGCACATGGGATGATTTTAGCAGCTCCCTATATAGCTTCCAAAACTAGTCTCTTGGTTTCTCTGGGACTGTGGAACTTCTCCCTCTTCTTGAAAAGCATTTCCTTACACCTGACCTGTACTGTTGTTGGCCCCTGAGCAAAGCTACTTTAGCCAACAGCCAGATACTCCTAGTGGTAGTGACAGAAGCTCTAGAAGCTGCTGTCATTTGGGTCAGCAAAGGTTATTGATCATCTCCAGGTCCAGCATAGCGACTGGTAATAAAAGGTATTGATATTTATTCTGGTACTTTAGTAAAGCCCAAATAATGGTTTGTTTATATTGTTTTTGTTCTCTTCAGTTGGAAAGTCTCATCATTATTGTCCTCCCTACTTTTTTCTATTGTCTTCCTTTTCCTTTTCCCAGCAGCAGCAGGTGTCAATTATAAATAGCTTCTTGATTAGGAGAGAGATATTTTTGGTTTTCTTAACATAAAAACTTGTAGTTAATCCTTTCTTCCTCTTATTGTCAGATATACGCATTTGATTGCAAGTCTGTGACTAGATATACAGGAAGCAGAGAGATCAGTTTAGTCTGCTTTGTCCTTCACACCCAAGCAAGACCTTAAAAAGCAAGACAATCTGAAAAGGGAAGGTATATCAACCCAGCCATGACATGATGCCAGAGGTGGCTATAAAATTGAAGAGAGGAACTCACTAAGCTGCTTACTCTCCATTTCTCCAATCTCTCACTCGAGGAGGGAAGATCGCCCTGTGCATCAGAAGCCCTCAAAAAGGAGTGGGAAGGCACTCCTAATCACTGCCAGTGAGATGGGAAGACAGTCTTAGCCATGAAATTAATTAGAACCATTTTCAAAGAACTCATTAGGTGAACAGCTATAGGCTATGATAGACTGTGGCCTGCCTTGTTTCACTTAAGGCCATAGCAACTTTAATACCTCTAGTCTTTGTCTTCTAGCTGCTGATCACTGGTACAGAGCAGTTCAACCAAAAACCAAAGAAGGGGATCCAGTTTCTGCAGGAGAAAGGCCTCCTCACCATCCCAATGGATAACACAGAGGTAGCCCAGTGGCTCCGAGAAAACCCTCGGCTAGACAAAAAAATGATTGGAGAGTTTGTGAGTGACCGCAAAAACATGGACCTGTTGGAGAGTTTTGTGAGGTGAGGAGGAAATAAGCAATGTGTGGACTGGAATGTCTCTGAGTGATGGTGGTTCCTTTAGCATGCATGAATGTCAAAAAAGAAAAGAGATATGGGGGAGTGCAGGGGAAAGAAGAAAGGAAGAAGGAAATGTCTGGGGGACAAACAGAAGTCTGCCAGTTCCTGCTGATGACCAGCTCACATAATATTCTTGCCTCTCCCTATGATCTATCTTTTAGACCTGAAAGGGACTCAGGCTTTAGGAGTACCCCACCCCCACCCCTGTGTTCCAGTAGAAAGCAGTGCAGAGGAGAATAGGGCAGGGTTCTGAGGGGTGAGGTGTCTAGACAAGAATTTTACTAATATGGTAAAGCTAGGAATTCTGTTAGAAATGACCAGGATGTGCCACTCCTGTGTCAGAGCCATCAGATTCCTCTGTTCTAGTAAGAGAGAGTTATGAAGACTGTGACTGACAGCCTGATCTAAACAGTTCAGTGTCTTCAGCCTCTTCATTCTGTTTCCTTTCTCTCTAGCACCTTCAGCTTCCAGGGTCTGAGGCTTGATGAGGCTCTCCGCCTCTACCTAGAAGCCTTCCGTCTGCCCGGGGAAGCGCCTGTTATTCACAGGCTGCTGGAGGTGTTCACTGAGCACTGGAGGGTAAGTCTTGGTGTCAGAAACTGGGTCAAGGATCCTTGATCAGGTTGAGGGATTTTTTTGTTCCCTCAGCTAAAAACCTCAGCGATTGCCTCCTATGAAGGTTGAGAGCCACACCAGTGGGCTTTTCCATGGAGCACCTTCTATTAAGGAATTGGCCATTTTCTGGGTAATGCCCCCCTTGTATACCAACACTGGCCAGTGGGTTGGTAGTAGTAAGAATTTAATTGGCCAGAAAAGGACATTAACACAGATGGAGTCTTTGCTTTTTCAGAGTTGTAATGGCTCCCCATTTGCTAATAGCGATGCCTGCTTTGCCCTGGCCTATGCTGTTATCATGCTTAACACTGACCAACATAATCACAATGTTCGCAAGCAAAATGCACCCATGACCCTGGAGGTAAGCTTGGGTTCCAAACAAAACAGAAGGTCCAATGCAGCTTTGAAAGTAGCAACAAAGATAAGGTTTCCAGTATATGTGGGAGACAGAGTTCTGTTAAAGGAATCAGGGAGGGGTCACCAGTTCAGAAGAGGGACTGGGGTGGAAAATGGGTTCTTTGCCTTAATTGTTTCCAAAGTCCTATTTATCAGAGACTTAAGGAAGGAGTCCCTTGGGTAGTATACAGCATTAACACAAGGGAAACATACCGGTCTCTCTCTCTAGGAGTTCCGCAAAAACCTGAAAGGTGTGAATGGAGGCAAGGACTTTGAGCAAGACATCCTGGAAGACATGTACCATGCCATCAAGTGAGTCTGTATGGAGGCCGGTGTAGTGTCTCTGTTAAAGAGAGACACTCGTTGCTTCCTTTTCCTGTTTTTAGAGTCACATCACTATAATGATTCACATGTCCTGGATTTAGCTTTGAGACTCACCTGGGCACCCTCATCTGTGACAGCTCATTTCTTATTTAAAGAAGCCTATTCCAAGCTTAGGGTCTATACACACTGGCCCTCTATGTTACATGTTTAAATATGTGTTTGGTACTAGGGACTGAACCCAGGTCCTCACGTAGGCTAAGAATGTGTTTCATTACAGAGCTACATCTCCAGTCCAAACTATTCCTCTTATATGAGCTAACATGACCCTGTTTCCTGAGCCCAAATTACCTGGCTTCCTGAAGAGCTCACAAAATTTATTTTCTGGTTGGTAGAGAAATCAAGATCAGCACAAGAGGGTAAGGCTAGAGTCAGAGATAGGATACTTAGTTGTTTTGTTTTTATCTTGAGTCAGAGCCTCATATAGCTCTGTATTTGCCTCAGACTTGCTATGTATCTGAATCATCTCCTTGCCTCGGGTACTAAGTGCTAAAACTATGGGGATGTGCCTCCTCCCTCTGCTTGCTCCTTATAAGAAGTCTGGAAAAGTGGGAGTTTATGCTCCCACCTAGAAAGAACGTGAAATCTCAGCGCACATCTGTAGATTTCAGATGGGACTTTGAGATTATGAATGTATTCATGTTCTCCCTAGTCCCTGTGCTAGGGTGGAAACAGATCACTTAGCTGCAGCTGCAATGACCTCATGAGTACAAGATGCCTCTATAGGTGAAACCTCTTTTCTTAGTTTGGAAGCAGTGTGATCACAGGAGTGTGCCTAGCTTTTCCCTTCCCTCTGACAGGAATGAGGAAATTGTGATGCCTGAGGAACAAACAGGTCTGGTTCGTGAGAATTATGTGTGGAGTGTGCTGCTTCATCGAGGTGCTACCCCTGAGGGCATCTTCCTTCGTGTACCTCCTGGCAGCTATGATCTTGACCTCTTTACTATGACCTGGGGCCCCACTATTGCTGCTCTCTCTTATGTCTTCGATAAAAGCCTTGAGGAGACCATCATCCAGAAAGCCATCTCAGGCTTCAGGTAGCCCAGCTTTGGCCTTGGTCTTCATATCCTTGCATCTCACTGAGTTAATGTGGGTTGCCCATGCCTCTTTGACTCCTGATTTACTTTCCCCAGGGATTTCTCCTGATTTTCTGGAGGGAGGCTGGAGCCTGGGAAATCTCAGTCTTAAACAGGCTGAAGTTAAAGTTTCTTTCTATGACCCAATGGGGAAGAACCAATGGAAGGCTACTTAGGAACATAGAAGGGTTGAGTGGCCTTTCAGTGACTGTTTCTGTGATGGGGTGACATTACAGGAAGTGTGCCATGATCTCCGCCCACTATGGCCTCAGCGATGTGTTTGACAATCTCATCATCTCTCTGTGCAAATTCACAGCTCTGAGTAGTGAGGTGAGTTGGAGCAGGAACTGTGCTTAGAGTCCCAAAGGAGAGTGAGCCTCAGCCATGGAAGCTGCATCCACCATATTTACCTCATGTAATGGGATGGGGGAGGAGATACCATAGGAAAGACCTTCATCAAGTTGACCTTCCCCACTAAAATTGTAGGGGAACAGAAAGATTCTTGGGAACAATAGGCAGAGAGATCTAAAAGACTTTTCTTTGCACACATGAGCCAACCCTGTCTCTTTACAACCTCTTTTCCAGTCTATTGAGAACCTGCCCAGTGTATTCGGAAGCAACCCTAAAGCCCACATTGCAGCCAAGACAGTATTCCATTTGGCCCATCGTCATGGTGACATCCTTCGGGAGGGCTGGAAGAATATCATGGAGGCCATGCTGCAGCTCTTCCGAGCCCAACTTTTACCGAAGGCTATGGTAGAGGTAATTCTTGATAGAACATTCAGCATTAGCAAGTCAAAGGCCCAGCCTTCTGTGCTGTGTAGAGGATAGCACTGTACCTGATGCTTGCCACTGTTCACTAAGAGCACCTCAAATGTAATGCTACAGAGAGAAGCTATAAAGGAAGGCTGGTAGAAGTCAGTCACCTCTTAGAGGGACACAGTGGGACATGGACTGTCTACAGGAAGAAATCCAGAGAACTTTACTTGGCAGGAAGCACAGGAATGCAAGTGATACACACAAAGAAATGATTTTTTTTTTCTTTTCTTTTTTTCAGAGCTGGGGACCGAACCCAGGGCCTTGCGCTTCCTAGGCAAGCGCTCTACCACTGAGCTAAATTCCCAACCCCGATTTTTTTTTTTTTTTTTTTTTTTTTTGAGACAAGGTTTCACTTAGCTGATAGGTTGGCCTAAACTTGCTCTGTAACTCCTGTCTCAGCCTCCTCAGTGTTGAGACTCCAGGCCTATTCAACCACAATTTCCACATAATTTCTTTTCATTATTTTTTAGATTAATGTGTATATGGGCATTTTGCCTGAATATATATATGTGCATACCTAGTGCCAATGGAGGTTAGAGGAGGGCACCAGCCTCCCTGGAACTAGAGCTATAGATGATTATACCCCACCGTGTGGGTGCTGGGAACTAAACACAGGTCCTCCACAATAGTAATAAGCGCTCTTAGTCTCTGAGCCACCTTCCATACCCTAGAAATAAGTTATTCTTGCTCTACTTTTTTCCAGGTAGAAGATTTTGTGGATCCCAATGGTAAGATCTCTCTACAGCGGGAGGAGACACCATCAAACCGGTAAGGGCAGATCAGTGGCTGAGAGCCTAGGGAGAGGAGGTATTCAGAATGTTGTTCTGACCAGGACATGCATCCTTTTCCTACAGAGGAGAGTCAACAGTCCTTAGTTTTGTAAGCTGGCTGACACTGAGTGGTCCTGAGCAGTCCAGTGTCCGGGGCCCATCGACAGAGAACCAAGAGGCCAAGCGAGTAGCCTTGGACTGCATCAAGGTGACTGCCTGTCCACCTCTCAGGAGAACTCCTAAAACAATGTGGCCTTGTGAGCTGGAGTATAATCATCTAGGGGTTGATCAAAGACAGGTCTGCCCTCTCTCCCTGGCTCTTCCTTTGTTACAGATCCCTCTTTCTTGTGTCCCCTCTAGCAATGTGACCCAGAAAAGATGATCACAGAAAGCAAGTTCCTCCAGCTGGAATCTCTGCAGGAGCTCATGAAGGTGCAGTGCGGAGGCCTGAGAAAGGCAACGGGGGGGGGGGCAGTCGGAGGCCTGAGAAAGGCAGGGGGGGCTCATGAAGGTGCAGTGGGGAGGCCTGAGAAAGGCAACGGGGCGGGAGGCTTCAATTTCTGCTGGGACACAGCCAGTGGCTTCTCTTTCATTCCTACTTTCCTTGCTGGTGTCCTCTAGGCTCTGGTCTCGGTGACACCAGATGAAGAGACATATGATGAAGAAGATGCTGCTTTCTGTCTGGAGATGCTGCTAAGGATTGTGTTAGAAAACAGGTAGGAGGGGGCAGGTCAAAGCAGTCCTTAGCAGACCCCATACTAGCTTGTGCTGAAAGGCTGATAGCCATCTTACTGAGTGGGAGCAAGAAACAAGTGAATCTATGAGCAGTAATGGGGAGCTTGTGCTTGTCTGCTTAAGGCATAATACCCGTGAACTGTGAGAGGCCTAACAGACTTTTGGCTCAGTGGCTTGTCCACGACTGAGACTGTCCTTACCCTTTATGATTTTAGGGACCGTGTGGGCTGTGTATGGCAGACTGTTCGAGATCATCTATACCACCTGTGTGTTCAGGCACAAGATTTCTGCTTCCTTGTGGAGCGAGCAGTGGTAGGGCTGCTACGCCTAGCCATTCGGCTACTCCGGAGAGAAGAGATTAGTGGCCAGGTAAGCATGTGCATGTAGGAAGATGGGCAAGTATGCAAGGGACTAAGGCCACAGTATCAGCTGTGGATATGGCCTGAGGCAGAAAGGACATTTGGTATAATGTAACTTTGGCCCAGTGACTAACTCGGGGCTAGTACAATCTCACAGGTGGCGTTGAGGGTGAGCTGGAATGGTCTTAGGCATTAAGCAAGTAGCACCTGTCTAGGCTCCTTGAGGTCTGCTGATAGGGTTGGGCTGCTGCTTATTCTTACATTTAGAACCCTAAGGGTAAGATCTCAGGGTTCAACAATGAAAAATAAGCACGGAATGATAGTTAGATTCAAAAGTCATAAAACTTAAGACATACACAGAAGCCATATTTCTTCTTTTTTTTCTTCTTCTTTTTTTCGGAGCTGGGGACCAAACCCAGGGCCCTGCACTTGCTAGGCAAGCGCTCTACCACTGAGCTAAATCCCCAACCCCAGAAGCCATATTTCCAAATGACATTATGAACATATGGAAGTTGAAATTAGCAAATGTAATTTCAGGCTGAAGAAAGAGGCGGCCCAGCCATTTAGAACACTTGCTTCTCTTGCAAAGGACCAGGGCTCAGTCCCCAGCACCCACATGGTGGCTCCAACTATCCATGCTCGTGTTCCAGAGGATCAAGTGCCCTCTTCTGACCTCTACAGGTTCCAGGCATGCATATGTGGCATATACATACATGTGGGCTAAACACATAAAAGGAGGAGACTGGGCAGTGGTGGCACCTTTAACACTCAGAATGCAGAGGCAGGTAGATCTCTGTGAGTTTAAATCCAGCCTGGTTTACAGAGTGAGTTTCCACAACAACCAGGACTGAACAAGAAATCCTGTTACTTGAGGATTAAAAAAAGAAGAGGAAAAGGAGGAGGAAGATGAAGATATAGTTTTAGCCAGACATGGTATTGCATCCCAGCACCAAAGAGGCAGAGACAGTCACAGCCAGATCTCTGGATTTGAGGCTAGCTAATCACATAGTGAGACCCTGTCTTTAAAAAGAACAATTCCAGGCTGGGCATAGTGTGCGGTTCACACCTTTAATCCCAGCATTCAGGAGGCAGAGGCAAGTGGATCTCTGTGAGTTCAAGGCCAACCTGGTCTACAAATCAAGTTCCAGGATTATCAGGGCTATTACACAAAGAAACACTGTCGGGGAAAAAAAAAAAGCAGGACAGCAAGCAACGTGCACAGAAATTCTGCCACAATACAGAAAGAAAGAAAGAAAGAAAGAGAGAGAGAGAGAGAGAGAGAGAGAGAGAGAGAGAGAGAAAGAAAGCAAGCAAGCAAGCAAGCAAGCTGAGATTCCACATTTCACACTAGATAGATAATCAGGCATGATGACTCACTTATATAACAACAGCATTCAGGAGATAAAGACAGACTGATCACTATGCGATCATGACCAACCTGGACTTCTTCATGAGTTCTAAGGTAACCAGAGCTACCAGAGCTGTCGCAAAGAAAGAAAGGGCCAGGCTTGGGGGCACAGGTTTATTTCTTTGTTGTTTTGTTCATTTATTTCAGGACAGGATCTCACTATGTACCTCTGGCTGTCTTAGAACTTACTGTGTAGACAAGGCCAGCATCAAACTTACAGAAATCCTGGCAACACGGGTTTTTAACCCTTGAAGTGGGGAGGTGGAGGCAGAGTCAAATTAGGAGTTCAAGGCCATCCGCAGCTCCATAGTCAATTCAAGGGTAAATTCAGACCCTGCCTCACCAGAGGTGGTGATAAACACCTTTAACCCCAGCACTCAGGAGGGAAAAGAAGGATCACTGTGAGTCTGAGGGCAGCCTGGTCTACTGAGTGAGTTCCAGTATAGCCAAGACTACACAGAGAAACCCTGTCTTGAGAAAAAAAAAAAAAACAAAAAACCTGTCTCAAACAAACAAACCTAAAAGCAATACCACTTACAAGTACTCCTTTCCAAACATATATAGATAGCATTTGTACACTAAAAACTAGGAAACACAGCTGGGCATGGTGACAAGGGCCTTTACTCCAGGACTCAGGAAGCAGAGATAGGCACAGCTCTGCAATCCCAGGCCACCTAGGGCTACATAGTGAGATCCCGGCTTATACATAAATAACAAAATGTTAATCAAAGACCCCTAAGTCAAGAGGCCATGTCATGAATTAGAGGACAACTCTCCCTTCAGTCAATATATAAATGCAGTGCAGCTCTCTGTAAATATCCCAGCAAAGGTTGGTGACATAGCTTACTCTAAAGCAGAATGAAAGTCATGGACCCTACAATAGCCGAACACTGACAAAGAGTGAAATGGGAAGGATATTCTACCTTCTTTCTTGTGTTCTATTTTTAATCGTTTTGCATGGATAGGTAGGTGTGCATAGGTATACATGTGGAAGGCAGACAACAACTTACAGTCCTGGGATTTGAATTCAAGTTATTAAGCTTCTCTGCATGATCCTAAATTATTCTTTTCCCTCAAGTGTTTGCACACCAGCTACAAAGTGGAGCTGCTAAGGATATAGAAAGATAATGAGCTCCTGCTCTCTGCAAGCATCTGTTACTGTACAAGCTGCTGACGGGACTGCAGAGCCTTGGCAGTGACGGGGCAAAGATGAGGATGCCTGCCCCAGCAGCAAGTGACGGCTGTGGTTTGTTGTGATTGGCTCACCCTCAGGATAGGTCTAGGTCATGGTGCAGGAACTGATGGAAGACTTACTTACTTAACCAGTTAGGTTTTAGTTTTTATTTATTTATTTATTTATTTTGAAACAGGGTCTCACTAGATAGCCCTGGCTGGCCTAGAATCACTATGTAGATCAGGCTGGACTCAAATTCATATAGAGATTCACCTGTCTCTGCCTCCCAATTGCTGGATTTAAAGATGTGTGCTCTCACCCACCAGGCCCAGTCCAATAAGTGTGTTTGTTTTTTAACTTTTAACTCAGTATACACATAGTCCATAAGAAGAAGGATTGATAGATTAGACTTCTCTAATGCTCAAAACATTCAATGTATGAAAGCTTATTTAAGAAAGATAAAAAGAGGGGTTGGGGTTTTAGCTCAGTGGTACAGCGCTTGCCTAGGAAGCGCAAGGCCCTGGGTTCGGTCCCCAGCTCCAAAAAAAAGAACCAAAAAAAAAAAAAAAAAAAAAAAAGAAAGATAAAAAGATATACCAGGGCTGGAGGGATGGCTCAGCGGCTAAGAGCACTGACAGTTCTTCCAGAGGTCATGAGTTCAATTCCCAGCACCCACATGGTGGCTCACAACCATCTGTAATGGGATCTGATGCCCTCTTCACATAAAATAAATAAATAAATCTTAAAAAAAAAAGAACAGTAGAAAATGTTTGCAAGTCATATATTTGAGAAAAATGTCAACATGCAAAACAGGTAGAAGATAGAGACAGATATTTCACAAATAATATCCAAATGACCAATAAGCAATGAAGTAGCCATTAGGAAAATGCAAAAATAACACACTAAAACAGCTAAAATTAAAAGTGATAATACCAAATGCTGGCAAGGATACAGAGAAGCCAGATTATTCCTATATTTCTGGGGGAAATAAAAGCATGGCTACTCTATTGGCACTTCATTATAAAACTGAATATTCACAAGCCAGGCAACCCAGCAAATATACTTTTGGGCATTTATCCCAGAAAAAAAAAAGGTTCATTTTAGCTTTAAACTGTGTATATAAATATTCATTGAAGCTGTATTCATCAAAGCCAAAAGCTGGAGTCAGCCCTGATGACTTCCAATAAGAGAATAATTGTACAAACATACCATGGAATACTATTCGGCCACTTAAAGCAACAGACCTGATGCGTAAACACATGGATGATGTCCAGGTAGGGAATTCAGTTTCAAAAGATAAGATAATTCCATCTAGATAACATTTTGGGATTCACAGAACTTTAGATGTTGAGGACACATTGCAAAGGGTTAGGAATGGGACAGGAGAACAGGATTGGGAAAGTGGCTATCAAGAGGCAGTGTGAATCCCAAGGTGTAAGAACTTATGGATGAACAACCATACCCAGTGATAAAATTGTGTAGAACTCAATATACACATAGTACACACAGGAATTCATGTAGAATCAGGGCGCACCTCTGCAAACCAGTGAGTTATGGTGAATGCTGTCTTTGCCACCATGTTAGACTTAGTTCGGCATTAGACTGCCTTTGGGATAAACTGGGCAATGTATATGGATGTTGACTTTATATAAGGAACCTCTTTATGCGTTGTCATAACTATACCAATATAAACAAAGTGAAGCAGAGCCAAGGATGAGGTTTAGCTGTAGAGAGCATACCTAACACACACAAGGCCCTGGGTTCAAGTCCCAATGCTCCAAAAGAGAAGAAGCCAAGGCCAGACCAGGAACAACTGAGTCGGAGGCAAACTCTCCTCAGTAGTCTAAATGGCTAATGGAGATGATTAGGGAGGAAACTATCTATGTTCTTCCCACTTCCTACTCCCATCCCAACCCAGGTCCTGCTCTCTCTGCGCATCTTGTTACTGATGAAGCCCAGCGTGCTGTCCAGAGTCAGCCACCAGGTTGCTTATGGGCTGCATGAACTCCTCAAGACCAATGCTGCCAACATCCACTCGGGTGATGACTGGGCCACTCTCTTCACATTGCTGGAGTGCATTGGCTCAGGCGTGAAGCCTCCAGATGCTCTACAAGCCACAGCCAGGGCTGATGCTCCTGATGCTGGTATGCCCTTTCCCAGGGAAATAAGCAGTTAGGACTCAGCAGCTGCTATGGGAAAACAAAACACAGGTTATTACCATCCAACAAGTTAAACACACCTGGTCCCTGCCATCTGCTTCTAGATCTTCCTGTGCCTATTGGCTATCCCACAGGCTAGACAGCATAAAGGCAAGTAGGCCATGCAAGAAGGCTATCAAGCCAAGTTCCTACTGTCATGAAGAAGACCATGGTATAGAACCATATGTCCTTTCCCTGACGGCTGCTATTAGTTGCTGTCAGAAGCCCAAATTAGCCTCCTGCCTTATTTGATCAAGAAAGATGTTGTCTGGGCCTCAACCTTTTGGTGACTGGGCTGAAGTAGGCAGACATGAGAGAAGACACTGGGCCACAGCACCTTTCTTCTGCTTGTCGTCCTGTTCCATGTCCATCTGAGCTCTTGTTCCCTTTCCCCTGCCTGACTCAGGAGCACAGTCCGACAGTGAGCTCCCATCCTACCATCAAAATGATGTCAGCCTGGACCGAGGGTACACTTCTGACTCAGAAGTCTACACTGACCATGGCAGGCCTGGCAAGATGCACCGATCAGCCACAGACGCTGACATGGCCAACAGTGGTTGGTTAGTGGTGAGTCTGCCACCATCCCGGGCGTGTGGGAAGGGTTCTTAGCTCTCAGAGGAGATGCCTGGCTTAGAATAGGGCCCCAGCTTATTCCTGTGCATTTTATAGGTGGGGAAGGATGACATTGATAACTCCAAACCAGCAGCAGGGCTCAGCAGGCCAGGGCCTTCGCCCTTGGTCAATCAGTACAGCCTTACAGTGGGCCTGGACCTGGGACCACATGACACTAAGTCCTTGCTTAAGTGTGTGGAGTCTCTGTCCTTCATTGTTCGTGATGCTGCTCACATCACCCCTGACAACTTTGAACTCTGCGTCAAGACCCTCCGCATCTTTGTAGAAGCCAGTCTGAATGGTGGTAAGTTACTTATTGAAGGGGCAGTTGGGGAGTGGGTCAAGTGGAGACAGGAGAAAGGCTGGGTATCTTTGCCCTAAGGCTGTGGGAATGTGACCTTAGTCTGGCTCTGCTCAGGGTGCAAGTCCCAGGATAAACGTGGCAAGAGTCATAAATATGACAGCAAAGGGAACCGCTTCAAGAAAAAGCCCAAGGAGGGCTCGATGCTTCGGCGGCCCCGGGCATCCAGCCAGCATGCCACTCGGGCTGGACACAGTGATGAAGAGGAGGATGAAGGTGTGCCTGCCAGCTACCACACGGTGTCTTTACAGGTCAGTCAGGACGTAAGTATGGCACCCTTTACTTCTTCTCCTGTACCTAAGGCTCAAGACTTGGGTGGGACCAGGGAAAGTCAGAAGTCAGAAGAAATAGCCATTGTGTACTGCCCATCCCCTCAACCACCACCTCCACAGGGTTCCCTCATCTGAAACCAGCTCTAAGTCTTTGCTTACAGTGCATTCGTTTGGAGACAGGGTCTCACTATGTGGCCCTAGTTCACCTGGAACTCCCTGCATAGACCAGGCAGGCCTCAAACTCAAACTCACAGAGATCTACTTACCTCTGCCTCCCAAGTACCAGAATTAAAGGTGTGTACCATCATGCCTGACGTTAAATGAAATTAATTTATTGGACTCAGGATGTATCTTAGTGGTAGGGTGCTTGCCTAGCATGTGTGAGAAATATATATATCTCTTCACTTATTTTATCTGTAATATATATATGCATGATACAAAATTCAGAAGATATAAAAGGATAGACTGATAAATTGAGTTTCCATTCACTCCTATAATCCAGCCCGAGTTCCCCTTACAAGAGGCAGCTTCATCTCTAGCATTGTCTGTCCTCCATAGTTATTAAGTGTCTGTCAGGCTGACTTCATCTGACTGGATGACTGGAGACGCAGCTGCCTTTCAGAATAGCCTTAGGAAGATGATGAAAGGAGGGGGTCTAGCCCAGCAGTTAGGGTTGCTTACTGCTCTTGCAGAGGGCGTATAACCCAGCTTCAGTTTCCTAGCAACCATACCAAGTGGCTATAGCTGCTTATAACTCCAGTTCCAAGGACTCTAATGCCCTCTGACCTCTGCAGTCACCTGAAGTCACATGGGTGCACACACATATACATACATTTCTAAGAGTAAGTTGATCTGGGGCTGGAGAGATGTCTCTGCACTTAAAGCACTGACTGATTTCCATAGGGCCTAGGCTTTATTCCCGTCACCCACATGGCAGCTCACAAGCATCTGTAGCTCCAGGTTCAGAGGCTCTGGTACCTTCTTCTGGCACTCATGTGCATGGTGCACAGACATACCTGCAGGTAAATACCCACACCATAGAAAATAAAAATAATGAAGTCTTTGCAAAAATAGAATAAGTACAGTCAGAAGGCAGAGGCAGGCGAATCTTGGACTTTCAGGACATCCAGAGCTACACAGAGAAACCCTGTCTAGAAAAAAAAATTAACTAATTTTTTTAAAAAAAGAAAACCGATTAAAAAATATGTTAAATCTGGCCAGACACTGGTGCCACAGAAGCCTTTCCTTTGTTTTTATTTTTATTTATCATTGTATGTGGGCATGTGCACACTCATGTGCACTCAGTGTGAAGGTCAGAGGATGGCTTTGTGAGTCTGTTCTCTCCTACCTAGGTCCCAGTTCCAGGATTGAACTCGGGCTGCCAGGCTTGCGTGCTAAGCATCTCACTAGCCCTGTTTGCTTTGTTGTAAAAACAGACTAACACGGGCAGCTGCCATGACTCAGGTGACTTCAGTGGAAAGGTGCTCTCAGCCACGCCTGGTGACCTGATATCAACACAGAAACCCACAGTGGGGGGAGAGAACCAATTCCTACACATTGTCCCCCCACACATATGTGGCACATACACAAAACCAAACTAAGATTTTGGTTTTAGTTATAGTGAGCTTAACAAAATAACTGTATCAGCAGGTATGAAATAGCATCCAAAGTGTCTTTCTCAGAGCCAGAGAGATGGCGCAGCAGTTTCAGAGCACTGGCTGCTTTCCCAGAGGACCTGGATTCTATTCCCAGTACCCACATGGCAGCTCACAACCCCCAGTCCCAGGGGTCCAGTGCCCTCTTCTGGCCTCCACAGGCACAGCATGCTCATGGCACACACACAAAACAGCTGTGTAGGCAAACGCCCGCACGAAAGTGCCTTTCTCACTGTGATCTCGTGGTATTAAGTCTCAGTGCACATGTCTTTTAAAGTGTTCTCTTTTTTAAGTAACTCTTGACGTCTTTTAGAAACTTCTAGGACTAGAACAATGAGCTCAAGTTGAAGAGAGGAATTCGTGAGAGGGGTGGGCACAGCACAGCTTGTGCTGAGGGCCCTTGAAGACTCAGGCGAGGATAGCGGGGGAGGGAGGAAAACAACTGAACAACCTTATTCACATCCTGCACGCTTTCTGATCCCAGTTGCTAGACCTGATGCACACCCTGCACACACGGGCAGCCTCTATCTACAGTTCATGGGCAGAGGAGCAACGCCACCTGGAGACAGGTGGCCGGAAGATTGAAGCTGACTCACGCACCCTCTGGGCCCACTGCTGGTGCCCTTTATTACAAGGTAAATAAACCTGGGGAAGTATGCAGGGTCGAGCAGGTGACATTGAAGCTCAAAGGAGCACCAGACCAGAAGTCTGGAAGATCCTGACCCTGCTCTCCCTCTCAGGTATCGCTTGCTTATGCTGTGACGCCCGGCGCCAGGTGCGGATGCAGGCCCTGACATATCTCCAGCGAGCCCTTCTGGTACATGACCTGCAAAAGCTAGATGCCCTGGAATGGGAGTCCTGTTTTAACAAGGTAGGACTCCTTACTGCTCTTAAGAGAAAGTTCAGATCACAAGGCAGAAAGAGTCAGAAAACCTAGAGCTCCTGCCATCCACCTGCATCAGATCTGCCGTCCTGTGACCATCTGCCCAGGCCCAAGTGACTGGGCTAATGTGACATTGGATACTTACCTACCAGGTGCTGTTTCCGCTACTGACCAAGCTTTTAGAAAATATCAGCCCTGCGGATGTGGGCGGGATGGAGGAGACCCGGATGCGGGCTTCCACACTGCTCTCAAAGGTACTGCTCACCACACTGCCCCCACCTACTCGCCCCATCCCTGCCTTTTCCCACAGAGAAGAGCCAGGTCTTCTCATGGGGCCTAATGATGAAATGTAAGTGCTCAGAACCCCCAGCTATCGAGGCGCCCAGGGGTTCAGAGGGTTCTGGACTTGAGAGTAACCTCTGATTGAGTACCTACTTGCAAGGTGGGATCAGCTTCTCAGCTTCAGAGACAGCTACCGAAGGTTTCTCCACGACCCTTGGGTTCTAGGTCTTCCTGCAGCACCTGTCCCCACTGCTGTCCCTGTCCACCTTTGCTGCCCTGTGGCTCACCATCCTGGACTTCATGGACAAGTACATGCACGCAGGTTCCAGTGACTTGCTGGTATGTTCTGCCTTCGCCCAGTGCCCATTGACCACTTCCTCTTCCACATGCTGGGAAGACTTGCTGTTTGCCCCGTGATGGCTGCCTCTGTCTTAACTCTGCCGCTCTCCATGGTCCTATTACTGCTGCAGTCAGAAGCTGTCCCTGAGTCTCTGAAGAACATGCTCCTTGTGATGGACACAGCAGAGATTTTCCACAGTGCAGATGCAAGGGGAGGCAGCCCCTCTGCCCTCTGGGAGATCACCTGGGAGCGCATCGATTGCTTCTTACCACACCTACGTGATGAACTCTTCAAGCAGACTGTCATCCAGGGTAGGGCCTGGTCTAATCTTACAAGGAATCCTCAAATCTCAGTTTTCTCTGTACATGGCGGGTGGACAGAGTAATGATTTCCCATTCGTCATGGCAGTACCTGCCTGTAGTCCCCAGTATTTAGGAGACGAATGTAGGGCAATATAGACTTAGGCTATCTCCAGGTACACTGTGAATGTGAGGCTAGCCTTGACTACTCTTAGAGAGGGGGAAAAAAATAAAGCCTGCTGGGTAGCCAGGATCCCGCAGGAAAGAAAACACTGAGTGTCGCCATCTGGACTCTCCTCAGACCCCATGCCCACAGAGCCTCACAGTCAAAAACCTCTGGCTTCTACGCACCTGACGCCTGCTGCTGGTGACCCCAGGATGCCTGGCCACCCACCTCCTCCAGAGATACCCTCAGAAGTGGGAGCTTGTGGTGAGTTTCTCAGAGCTGGCCATCTGGAAACGCCTACGCAATGCCCAGTGTAGTTTAGGATTACTGTCAAGAGGGGGACTGGGAGACCAGGAAGGAGCCACAGTGAGAATTCTTTTTTTTTTTTTTTTTTTTTTTTTTTTTGGGAGCTGGGGACCGAACAGAGCCTTTCGCACCAAGGCAAGCGCTCTACCACTGAGCTAAACCCCAACCCCCACAGTGAGAATTCTATTTGCCTGCTCTTCCTGTGGGAAATAGCAGGCCCCGATACACTATGATACCTGCCTAAGGTTTTCAGGCTTGGAGAGAGGACTGAGTCAGGGGCCTGTAGTGACTATACAAAGGCTGCCTATCTGGGATGTAGGAACCATCCAGATCAGCACTGACCTGCTCAAGGAGAGCTGTGAAGGAGGTTAAAGGTAGAGACGAGGTAGCTAAGTACTAAAATGAGTTTGTTTTTATACTGATGGATGGAATGCATTTTGTTATACCTTTATCGTTTAGTAGCTAATTCTATAGAGTTTGTATTTAAAGGCAAAATAAAAACCTAAGCTTTATTTTATTTATGTTTTAATTTATTTTTCTGTATGACAAGAATTTTAAGAGGAAGCTTTCAACATTGTAGCCTGGGAGAGGAGTAGGGAGGGACACAGACGTGGTAAGTCCGCTAAGAGGAGTAGGGAGGAACACAGACGTGGTAAGTCTGCTAAGAGGAGTAGGGAGGGACACAGACGTGGTAAGTCCGCTAAGAGGAGTAGGGAGGGACACAGGCGTGGTAAGTCCGCTAAGAGGCTTGAGAGTTGTCTAATGCCAACAGAAGTCTGACCGCAGCTACTGTGCTCTTGTTACAGACCCGGAGAAGCCCGAGAGCACCAGAGCTGCCAGCAGCAGCTCCCCTGGATCGCCGGTGGCCTCTAGCCCCAGCAAACTGAGTCCTGCCCCAGAGGGACCTCCCCCACTGGCCCAGCCCCCACTAATCCTACAGCCCTTGACCTCCCCACTGCAGGTGGGGGTACCACCCATGACTTTGCCCATCATCCTCAACCCTGCACTCATTGAGGCCACCTCTCCAGTGCCTCTCTTAGCCACGCCACGCCCTACAGACCCCATCCCCACCTCTGAGGTCAACTAAGGCAGGCCACTCAGAGGTCAGGACCATTCCTTCCTATCAGGCATTCAAGGCCCTGCTTCCAGTCCCAGGGGCCACAGAAATCTTCAGGCCCAAAGCAAGCTGCTGTTACCACTGCTTGACAGGGGGATGACGATGTTTATAGTCCCTGCTGGGATCCACTCCAGGCTGCGAGGTTCTTCCTCTGCCGTTCAGTCCTGAGCTTCCAAGCTGAGAGTGGATGTAGCCTCTGCCTCTGGCCTGGCAGCCCTGGGGAGGCATAGAGCCAACCCTGCTGTGCCAACCCTGCAGTGCCTGCCATGTGCCCCCTGCCAGGTTGGGCATTAGGAGCCAAGCCCGACCACTCTGCACTTTGTTCCTCTCCCTATCCAGTCCATCAGTCCTGGGCCACTGCCTCCAGTTCTTCTTCCTTCATTAAATAGTTGGTCAGTTTGGAGTCGCTTGGCACCATGGAGGGTGGACAGGTAGGACTCGATGGGGGGTCTGCCCACAGGAGCATGTACATATGGAAAAATAACATTGGACTTTTTATGATATAATAAATGTCTTAGTACCAACACAGTTCCTATCCCTCTGGTTTTCTTTTGCATTTGTGTCAGGCACTGCATTGTTGGGATGTCATGTCCAAGCCTTGCTTGGGCCTTGGAGAAACAGGTAAAGTGAAGCTGAGCATATCACCAGTGAGGCCTAACCACCTGACTCCAGCCGTCAGCCAGAGCCTCCTCCCTCCCCGCTGCCATAAAGGACCTGTGTCAGGGACTTAGGCAGTTTCATAACTGCTTCAAGAGAGACACTTTAAGGAAGCCTGCCAGGGTTGTGGAGCAGGTGACTCAGAGCAGTTGGAGTTGCCCAGAAGTTCTCTTTCCAGTGAGCCTCGTGACTGAGGACTAGGAGTCGTCAGGCTGGACAGGTGCAGGGGCACCTTCCCACTGTTGCAGTCATGTAGTTCTGGACATGGGCTATCAGCCTGACCCCACAACCTCCATCTACCATCCGCCCCAATTACTCCAATGGGATTGAAGGACCAAGGCATAGGGCTGGTATTCTGCTGGGGATGGCAGTGTGCCTCAGCCAGAGCTTACCTATTGCCTGATTTAGTTGGCTTCCATCTCCAGCCAGTCCTGGGAGGCAAGAGTCTGGGATCTTTGGGCGAGCAGCTAACCTTGCTCTTGTAGCACCTGAGGCTTGATGCCCAGCTCTCTATAAATGCCCAGACTTCCCGTTGTTTGTCACTTGCACATTGCCAGAATTTGGAGCTCTAACCTTCTCACTTTGGTATAGAAAAGAGCACCTGGGAAATGGGAACCACCTTCTGTGGGGAAATATTCATAAAACCTGAACTAGTTTATCTTTTCATCCAGGTCCAGACCAGGCCTAGTTTCCATATGAATCGGAAGCCTTGCCCAACCCTGCCCCTGAGAAAATGAGGAGCAAGTAACTCAATGGTTAATGTAGAAAAGCCAGAGTCTACAGCCAGACACCGGGGCCTCGCCTCTGCCCAGCGCCTCTTCTCCCTTCTGAGGCCTGTGAAAGCACATTGCTTCCCTAGAGCAAAGACACCTAGAGGCCATCTGTCATCTTCCTAGATCAATATACAGAGCTATCTATTCAGTGATAAACCAGGTCCAGCTTGGTAAACAAAGGGTGACTTCCAGGAGCACAGTGACTCAGTAGACATCTGCTTCATCTGAGAGCCCCAATCCAGCATGGGTGGTGGTTCATGGAAGCTTCATTGCTGCAGTCCCAATCTTAGTCAACCTTCTACCCTTATAAAGACCATGAGCGGCTGGGGCAGGGTCGTGCACAGGCAGATGGGAAGAGGTAGCTGAACCCTCAGCTGAGGCTCCATCCTTCGCTCTCCTCCTGTAAGGAACTGTTCACAGGCCTGGTGCTCCGCTTCATTGGTCATTTCCAGAGTAGAGGACAAAAGTGCACTAGACCATCCTATGAAGAAAAGAGGAATGACACCTGTATGTCCCTCAGTCTTGCCAAATAGAAAAGAAGCTGGAGGCTTATAGGCTGACTCCCTGCTGGGAAGCAGAGAAAAACTTTTGGGGTGCAGGAGGAGAGAGTTTGAACTCTAAGTCTGGGTTCTGGCACTCATGTTGAGTGGCCCAAAACTGCCTGTAACTCCAGCTCCCAGATAGGATCCAATACCCTCTTCTGGCCTTTTCATTCACTTGCACACACCCATACACAGATGTACATGCAATTAAAAATAGTATTCTAAAAGAGGAACAGCCGAATCATGGCCATGATATCTCCTCTTAGAAGGCAAAGGTGGCCATGAGAGGAAACTCAATGTGAACAACAAGGACAGATACCTTGATGATGTGGAAGTGGCAGGATCCTTGTGGAAAAGCAACAGCCTGGTCTGGAGGAAAATGCTCATCTCCCATAGTGCTGTAGGAGAGTAGATAACCATGAAGTCTCACCAACATGGCTGCCAAAACAGGACCTGAACAATGCCAGTGGACATGCTAACATGGAAGGGGAAGTGCTCAAGAAGCCTCAACCCTAGACAAAGGGTATGGGCACCAGGGAATGCTGAGAGCAGGAGAGATAGTCTTCCTCAGGGCAGAGCCTCCCCAGTTGGTTATCCAACACCAAGTGGTCAACCTTGAAATATTCATACAAATAGCATGAAATGGACTCAGTAGATGGTATTTTATGTATTTAGGAATAAATAGTGTGTTTGTAGCAATTAGAAAGTAGAGAGACCATAAGTTTGTGAGGGAGCAATGGGGTACATGGAAAGAAGAAAGGGAAAATATGTAATTATAATTTTAAAAAATAACAAAAATTCTTTTTTTAAGGCTTGTTTTAGTGACTGATCAAGTGAGGCCACAGCCTGACCACTATGTACAGACATGAGGGAAGCTTTATTTCTTGGTCTCTTCCTGCTTGGCTAGAGTTTTGATGATCTCTTCCTTCTCGGCCTGGAGGCATTCCTCCAGTGCTTTTGTACTTTCTTGGTCTTAGTCCTGCGAGCCTCAGCCTGGTCAGCCAGTAGCTTCTTGCAGTCCTTGTCTTCCTTCAGTTTGTGGGTGTGATCCACGAGAATCTGCTTGTTTTTGAAGACATTTCCTTTGACCTTCAGGTACAGGCTGTGATACAATCTTCTTAGATTCCCAGTACCTCCTGAGAAACCAGCACAGGATCCTCATCCTTGTCACCTTCTAGGGCATCCGAGCGTTGGCAGTACCCTTCCTTTTCCCTATGCCTATATGCCTGCCCTTCCATTTGGCCAAGGTGTTTTTTCAGCAACGAGCCAGGAAATGGACAGTCACAGACTTCTGGATGATCAGCCCATCTTTGATCAGCTTCCTGATCTGCTGATGGGAGTGCGCATTGTCAATTTTATTGGTCTCATTGGGGTCCAACCAGACCTTTTTACCACAGTGGAGGACACTAGAGGCCAGCCTCTTCTGTAGCCTGAACATTCTCATGACTGCAGACACAGCAGAGAAAGGAAAAGCAAGAAAATTCCTTCTTTAATGACCAGAGGAAAGCTGGTGATGGATCTGTGACCTAAAACTCACACACTGTAGCTGGGCAGAGATGGTGCATGCCTTTAAACCCAGCAGTCAGGAGGCAGAGGCAGGCAGATCTCTGAGTGCGAGGCCAGCCTGGTCTACCAAATGAGTTCCAGCATAGCCAAGGCTACACAGAGAAACCCTGTCTCAGAAAAACAACAACTACAAACTCAAAGACCCTCGCACTGAGAAGTGACATTGCTAGAGATGAGCAGCATGTCTGTGCTGGTTTGCCTAAGCATCCTTTAGAATTTTCATTCACAAGTCTGAGAGGTGAAGGTGTGGAGTGTGGAACTGGGGACAGATCAGCTTTACTCTCTGCTTCCTGTTTCGTCCTGTGATGCTTCGTTCTAAGTGTTGTTGGTAGGGCAGGAATGCCACAAACACCAAGAATCCATGTATAATTTCTCATGCAAGACAGTAAGTAGTAGGAAGGAGCTACCTGGCCCACATCTTCTTAGATTCCCAGTATCTCTCATACCCCCACCTGAAATGAAAATGTGAGGTCTGAATTGAACCTCTTCTGGGACCTCCTGAAATGAGACCCACAGAGGTGGTGATGGATGCAAGAGCAAGAAGAGTTTAATCATCCCAACATGTCGGGGCCATCCCACTTCAAGGGGGAGATGACCCCGAGCAGATTTTAACAGGATTATATACCTTGCAAACAATTGGGGCAGAATTCAAACAATTAGAGCAGAATCTGCATACTGGTAACTAGGCAGGGTACTATGTGCATTTGGTGGAGTGAAACAACTTTCAGATAGACAATTCAGTGTACCATGCAGGACTTTCTGAGGGGAGTCAGTTGGGAGTCAGGTAGCTTTGTGTGATAATTTGGCTTGCAGCTGTTCCAGGAACTAAACCAGCTTTTTTTTTCTTCCTGGAAGGGAGGGGTCCTTGTGCTTAGACATTTGTGGTGGAATTTTCCCACTAACCTTAGATTGACCCCAACTCTGGCTCTTTCAGAAACTTCTATTTCTTTGGAAAGTTAATTATGTCAAATGGTGGTTTGCTGAGGCACACAGGTGAATGAAAGGATGTCTTGCTAAAGCAGACACGAAAAAGAATGTTTTCCTGACGCAGACACAGGTGAGAGGATGTTTATAGAGCGGACACATGAAAGAACCCATAATGAAGGAGTATAAATGTGACTCCACAGACAGTGGGAGACGAGCATGAGCCTTGGTTTGGTTTGCTCTGCCTCACTATTCTTTGCTAATGACACACATGTGTTGGTTTGCCTTACACAGTGTTGTCGAGCTCAACTTGCGATAACTCTGACATTGAGAGAAACTCAAGAAATTCTGGAGCAGCTTGCTGCTACAGTGGCCTCACTTCAGGCTGGTTGCCAAGCCTGGCAGTTTCTTCAGGATTGAGGTACAGTTGCAGGTTTGTGCCTGGTGTCTCTCTGCCTAGAGAATGGTTTGCAGCTGCTGAGTCTGCATATTTGGTGTTCCCTAGAAACAACAGAGTGCATGGTGATTGGAGCATGGGTGTTCATTTCTGTTGATGGCTAGAAGACAGCAGCCAAGGAGTAGCAGAACTGTTGAACCCCTGGAACTTTGATTCTCAACCTTCTTAATGCTGCAACCCTTTAATATACTTCCTCATGTTGTAGTGACACCCCAACCATAAAAAATGTTTGTAGCTGTAGATATGCTACTGATAGGAATCATAACGTAAATATTTTTAGAGATAGAGGTTGCTGGGTGGGTTGCGACCCACAGGTTGAGAGTCTCTATCCTCCTAGAGCCCTGGCTGTTCATGTCAAGTAGTCAATCATCATCTGTACTTTAAAATCGTCTTCCCTGCTTCTGTTTTTTCTTGGTTCTCATCCATCCTGCTGGCCATGTGCCCTTTTCTGGTCCCTTTATTGACTCATCCCCACAGCCTCTGAACATTTGAGCAGCCAGAACGTAGTCCTCAGCTTACTAATCTGTTTTCTCCACTGATGCCATCCTTTGGCAAAGCCTCAAACACCAGCCATTGCATTGACTTTGTGCCCAGTTTGAACTTTCCAAGGCTAGCTAACTTCTAACACGGAGTCACTCTCCTGCCCTTCAGCTCCTCCACTTGAATGACTCAGGCATTTATTTTAAGTTACCAACATTAAGGCAGAGATTCCTTTTTCTAAAAAGCTAGGCTTGCTTCTATTTCATGTATATATGTGCCCAAATGTATGTCTGCCTGTGTACTGTGTCTATACTTGTTGCCCAGAGGCCAGAAGAGAATGTCTGATCTCCTGGAATTGGAGTAAACCGTCATCAGATTAAACTCTGATGTGGGTGCTGGGGATTGAACCTGGGCCTCTGTAGAGCTTTTAACTACTGAGTCATCTCTCTAGACCCCCAAGCAAAAGTTCTTGATTACCCCTTGCAAATAGGCTCCTCCCTAAGCCTGCCCAGTGTCTCGGGAAGACAGTTAAATTCTTCCAAGTTTTTAATCCCAAAACTCTCTCACCAAGTGTGGCGTCTTATGCCCATAATCAATGCCAGCACTTTAGAGGCTGAGGCAGGAGACTTACTGCAAATGCAAGACAATCCTGGGCTAGAGTAGGAGATCCTGCCTCAAAATAATAAAATAAAAACAAAAATTCCCTTCTTACATCCTATAACCAATCCTTGGGAAATCTTGATGCCACCCATAGTGGGACTGCATCTTCCATCCCTACCTACCTCTCCAAGTCCAAGCCACCAACCCTGGCCTTCCTCCTTTGTCTTTGCTTGATATGCCATGCATTCTGTTTAACCTAAGGCATTTCCATCCCACTGCTTATCCTGTTCAGAACAAAATGCATCCACAGTCCCTACCCTCTGTTCCCTCCCCCTGCCCTCTTCCCCCTGGTCCCTGTAACTTGCCCCTGGGCCCCTGCTTCTTGCCCCTAACCCCTGCACCTTGCCTCTTTTGGAGACACAGTCCTGGAAATTGAACTCAGAGCCTTGTTCATGCTAGGAAAATGCTCTACTTTTTTTTTTTTTTTTTTCGGAGCTGGGGACTGAACCCAGGGCCTTGCGCTTGCTAGGCAAGCGCTCTACCACTGAGCTAAATCCTCAACCCCAAAATGCTCTACTTCTAATCTATAGCCCTACCCTAGTCCTTGCTTTATTCTATCTGCACAGCCTTACTGTTCCTTAGCTATGCACCCACAATCAAGTGGGGACTTTGCCATGTTCAGCCCTCTCTCTAGATATAACACATCACACTCCCTAACTTATTTCAAGGCACTGTCTTTTTCTGTTTGAAGACATACTGTCTTATAGGGAACTGGGGGATCTCTCTAGAAGGATTAGGTAATCTAAAATTTCATAGGGGAGGGTCACAGATGATCAGTGGTCTACATTCCTTTGTCATGAAATTCAATCATGTGTGGTCAGTGGTTTACATCCCTATATCATGAACATTCAGCCATGTGATGATATAGGGATGCCCAGCACAGAAAGCCCATTCTGAAATATTTTCCCATTTTTGCGGTTAACCCCAGCCTGTTCTTTGGGAGGGGGTGTTTATGATCTTGTTCTGGAGTCTATCAAATCTAACACATCTATGGGGTGCTACCAATTACTTCATAACTTTGGGTATGTCCAGCATCTGCAGGCTTTTGTAGTACAGTGACCAGAGCTAAGGTTGGTTTTCTAACAACCTTTGTCTTGCTTTCCTTAATTTAATTATGGTGGCATAGTGGGCTCAGCTCTTAATGCTTCTGTCTCTGAATATCTTTCTGATTCTTTTTTTTTTTTTCCCCCGGAGCTAAGGAATGAACCCAGGGCCTTGTGCTTGCTAGGCAAGCGCTCTACCACTGAGCTAAATCCCCAACCCCATCTTTCTGATTCTTATTTATAAGTTCTTCTTTTTCTTCTAAAGTGGTCTCCATTTTTTTCACTTTCCTCCTTTTCTTGTATCTATAAAGCCCTTTTTCTTGAGAAGGCATAAAAAGTCACTATGGCTATGGAGACTAGAATAAGAATCAGCAGCATGGTAATAATTATGATCTGTATTGTGCCAGTTTCAGCTAAGTTATTTATCTTTTCCACTTCTATCTTTAAGCCATCTAACGGCCCAAATGCTCTGTGATATTGTTTTGCTCATTCTTATACTATACCCCCCTCTCTCAAACAGAACTTTATACATCTACTACAGCAAAACATCCTTTCACCTGTGTGCCCCAGCAAAATGTCATTTGACAAAACTGACTTTCCAAACAAACCAGACATTTCTACTTCATCAGCACTGATAGATGAATGGATTAGAACTACAGTGTATGTTGGATTTCATTCATTTGATATGACTTTATTAGGAGAAGCGGTCTCCCACTTTTGAGAAAAGCCAAACTACCAGATGTCTTTAAGCAAAGTCATTGCAAAAAGAATTGTAGGTAGGGCCAAGCTAATTCTGAAAGAAGGTCTGAGTGTTCTGGAATACACAGATGACATGGCAAAGGCCAACACTGGATTAAGGAATGTAGATCAGGGGCTGAGGATTTAGCTCAGTGGTAGAGCGCTTACCTAGGAAGCGCAAGGCCCTGGGTTCGGTCCCCAGCTCCGAAAAAAAAAAGAACCAAAAAAAAAAAAAAGGAATGTAGATCAACAAGAGACAAACACAGTAACTCTTTGTCAGGAAACACCCAGTGGGAACTCTCACAGGCCCCAATATCAGATTCAGATCAGTCATCTCAGGTTAGCAGTGGAGAAACTCATCTGCAAAACACTTAAGCAACACTGCTCTGAAGACAGATATTAAAAACCCCAGTCATCAAAGTCAGAGCAACATCAATAGATTTAGAAAACCCAGAAGGAACCAAAAAAAAATAAGTATTTTGGCAAATTTCTATAGATGATCAGAGGCCAAAACTAAAGGTACTTATAAGTAATACTGAAATTGAAGGAATGGTAGACACTAGAGAAGATGTAACCATAATCTCACCAAAATCGTCACCTCCAGATTGGTCTTTTCAGGAGGGAGAGATTCAATTTCAAGGGGTTGAAACTTGATCCCAGATAAAGCAAAGTGTGAAATGGCTTGAATGTGTAGGGCTTGAATGTCAAATAGGAAAATTAAAGTCATATGTGGCTGATATGGACATGACTTTTAGGGGAAGAGATCTATTGCAACAAGAAGAAGCACAGATTAGCATCCCTCCAACATCGGGGACAAACTTTACATATGGGATATTCCTGATGAAGTTATTGGAAAAAAATTATCAAAAACAGCCACAAAGGGCCGAAGGTGTCCATAATCAGGACACACTGGAAGCTGACTCTTCCGTTTTATCTGAGGGAGCCACTGCTGGCAGAACACCAATGGTCTAACACTAAAGTGGATGGCTGACCAACCTACTTAGATAGAACAATGGCCTATGACAAAAGAAAAGCTACAGGCATTGGTACAGCTTGTCCAAGAACAGGTAGGTGGAGGCTCAGCACATAGACTGTCACCAACCCCTGGAATTCTCCTTATATGTCGTTAAAAGGAAATCTGAAAAATGGAGGCTATTAACAGATCTGAGTGCAATCAATAAAATCACTCAGCCCAATGGGCTCTTTACAGCCTAGAATCCCGTTGCCTGCCTTGTTGCCTAAGGCATGGCCTACTATAGTGACTGATTTAAAAGATTGCTTTTTCACAATCCTTTTGCAAGAAGAGCATGATAAAGATTTGCTTTCACCGTGCCCACATTTAACCACTCCATGCCAACAAAAAGATATAAATGGAAAGTTCTTCCTCAAGCAATGCTGAATAGTCCTACCTTATGCCAATATTTTGTACAACAGCCACTGGAAATTATTCATAAACAGTTTCCTCAGTCTATAATTCACCACTATATGGATGATATCTTATTGGCTGATTCAGATACAAATGCCTTGGAAAGAATATTTACTGAAATAAAGAAAACTTTGCCTTGTTGGGGATTACAAATTGGCCCTGGAAAAAACATATGCAGGAGATTCTATTATCTAGGATATAAAATAAGTCTACAAAGGGTTATGCCACAAAAGGTACAAGTTAGGAGAAACCAATTAAGGACTCTTAATGATTTCCAGAAATTATTGGGAGATATTAACTGGCTTCGGCCTACAATTGGCTTGGCTACTCAAGAGCTGAGTAATTTATTTAAAACCTTACCAGAAGGTTGGGGATTTAGCTCAGTGGTAGAGCACTTGCCTAGGAAGCACAAGGCCCTGGGTTCGATCCCCAGCCCCAAAAAAAAAAAAAAAAAAAAAAAAGAACCAAAAAAAAAAAAAACAAAAACAAAAAACCTTACAAGATGATAAAGATTTAAATATCCCAAGAAAATTATCAACTGGGGCTGAAAAGGAGTTGATTCTGATAGAAAGGGGACTGCAGGATGCACATCTAGATTATATCGGTCCACAGATGGCCTGCATCTTCTCCTATTGTACTCTACTCATTCCCCCTCTGGGATTCTCATGCAGAGAGAAGATTAGATCTTAGAATGGATGTTTTTAGAACACAAACAGAGTAAAAAATTAAAGACCTACGTAGAAAAGGATTCTGAATTGATTCTGAAAGGAAAAAATGAGTCTTCGTCAATTAGCAGGAATAGGTCCAGCAGAAATTATAATACCTTTTACTAATGCAGAAATTACCTCATTATGGGCAAAAAAATTAACAGGGGCAAAGCTTACAGTAACCTTTGAAAGAAGTTAACAAAGTTGCAAAGTAAATGACTTCAAGTCTGTGAAAAGAAATTGTTGGACTCTCCCTCATATGTAAAAGGGATGCCAATTTCTGGGACCCCTACATTCTATACTGATGCAAATAAACCAGGAAAAGCAGGTTACAAGTCAGAAAATATATAAAGTAATTCGAGTCCCTTATGGTCCAGTTCAGAAATCAGAGTTGCATGCCGTTCTTATGGGATTATTAGATTTTCCAGAATCTCTTAATATAGTTACTCTCAATATGCAGAAAGCGGTATTTTACATATTGAAACTGCTGAATTTATTCCAGATGATTCAGAATTCACTATTTATTCAACTACAAAAAGTAATCAGAAATAGAAATCAGCATCATATATAACACATATCGGACCCCATACAGGTCTACAAGGCCCTCTAGCACAAGGTAATGGTGAAATTAATCAGTTAGAGATAGGAAATGTGCTGGAAACTTCAGGACTTTTTTTTTTTTTAAAAAAATACACATGTGAACAGCAAAGGTTTGAGGAAACTGTTTTCTACCACTTGGCAGCAAGCCAAGGAAATTATAAGGAAACATCCTCCTTGTTCTTTGTATAACCAAACTCCATTACCTGCAGGGAGTAACCCAGAAGGTACCCAAGAAATGTTAGTTGGCAAATGGGTGCATTTCATTTTGCAGAGCCTGGAAAGTTAAAGTATGTGCACCATAGCATAGATACATGTTCAGGATTTCAGTGGCAACTGCTCTACACTCTGAAAAGGCTGATTCTGTAATTATACCTTTATTAGATGTTATGGCTATCACGGGCTGTGGCAGTGCTCCAGCATGTCTGTCGTACAATGAAACATTTTTTACATATTATAAAATAAAGCATATTGGGGGTGGGAGAGATGGCTTCACGGGTTAAGAACACTGTCTGCTCCTCCAGAGGCCTGAGTTCAATTCCCAGAACCCACATGGCAGCTCACAACTGTCTGTAACTCCAGTCTCAGGGGCTCTGACACCTTCGCAGAGACATACATGCAGGCAAAACAGCCATGAACATAAAACAAAAGTAAATTTTGAAAAATTAATATATATATAAAGTATATTAAAGGTATACATACAATCCTACAAGACAAGCAGTTGTAGAGACATCTAATCGAACTTTAAAGGAGATGCCTAACAAACAGAAGGGGTAACAAAGACCCACAGAGATAGACTACATAATGCTTTATCAACTTTAAATTTTCCAAATGCTAATGAGCAAAAAACAGCAGCTATTTGAAGACATTGGACTATGGGGGGAAAGAACCTGGGAATTGTACTATCCTGTTTGTTTTAAAGATGCCTTAACTTCAGAATGAAAGGAAGGAAATGTGTTAAAGAAGCAGTCTTGTCTTTGTTTCAACGGGAAAAGAAAAGCTATGGATTCCATCAAAATTAATAAGGATTATATTTGACCAGGGGACACCTCCTGAAAATCTTTGTTGCAGACATGAAGGACAAAACCAAAAACAACAAAACAGGGAACATGAACACTGACCCCTCTACACAGGGAACATGAACACTGACCCCTCTACATGGGAACAGTTCTGAGACTGAAATGTCTCCAGGCAGGACATCAGCTAAGCAATAAATCTTGTTGGCTACAGAGTCCTCGGGACTTATCACGCCATCTTTTCAAAGGGCATGGCTGAAACTTTATATTACAGTTTGGTTATATAGTCTAAACTAACTTATTAAGAAAACTAGATGCCGGGGCTGGTGAAATGGCTCAGTGGTTAAGAGCACTGACTGCTCTTCCAGAGGTCCTGAGTTCAAATCCCAGCACCCATATGGTGGCTCACAACCATCTGATGGTAATGAGATCCAATGCCCTCTTCTGGTGTGTCTAAGACAGCTACAGTGTACTCATATATATTAAATAAATCTTTAAAGAAAAAAAGAAAACTAGATGCCTCACCTGCTCAGAGAGCAGACAATCATCTTTAGCTACTCTGTGCACATGCCACACATTCTGTCAAAAAAAAAAAAATGCCAAGGATGTCCAAGACCTGATATGACATCCAGGGACATAAACCAAGGCAGGTAGCTAAACATGGCATCAGTCGGGGGTCGGTGCTGAGAACAGCTGACAAAGGTCAGCACTGAGAGGGGCTGACAGGAGTTGGTCCAGATAGCAACTGACAGGGGCTGCTGCCTGTGGCAGCCAGCAATAAGAGAAATTACTCAGCAGACTTTTCTCTGAGGGAATAAAGCTTGATTTACTTGACTGGCACTCCTTGTGGCCAGCAAAAAACTCTGAACTCTTTTAACTCTTAGGGGCCAGCAAGAGGGAAAAACAAAGAGAAAATTCATACACACACACACACACACACACACACACACACACACGGGGGGGGAGGGGGGAGCAAAAGGCAGATTCCAATATCCTCATACATACAAATACATACATACAGATAGACAGACAGATGGATAGACAGACAGACATATATTCACACATTGAATAGATGGAGCAAAGCTCCAGCAAGCAGGGTTCAAGCGTTTCAAACACACATACACACATATGCACATATGCACATATACACACATGCCTGGTGGGTGGATGGAATGAAGTTTCAACAATCATGCTCCAAGTATTTCATTTCATACACATACATGCACATATACACATACACACACATATATACATACATGTATATATACAGAGTTAGTAGATGGAGCAAGTTCCAACACAGCCACACAAACTTTACATATATATTTTTTGATGGATAGAACAAAGTTCCAATATACCCTCAGAAGATACATATATACATACATATATATATACATATATACATATATATATATATATATATATTCCATGGGTGGAATGAAGTTCCAACAACTTATTTTTTCTCCCATAGCTTATATATCCCAGCAAAATCTTTCAAGCAGTATAAAATTACAATGTGATTATATTCCAGTTTTCTTCTAGTGAATGACTATGAAAAACAGTGTGTTCCCCAATACCTTTACAAGAAAAAAACATTACTTAGTACGGGTAAAGAAAACAAATTATTCCCAAGAACCCACGTACATTTGTAACTAAGCAACTGTTATAGATAAATAAAGTATGAGCAAGCAAGGTAGTTTTCTCGCCAGTTTCTCTTACAGGCAGACACCACTTGCAGTTACAAAGAAAGGATTATTATTTATCTTTAAAAGTAATATTATAAGAATCTTAAAAGAATCGTGAATCTAACTTTTATATATAAAAATCTGTCATATCTGTTTTAAATCGTCAGAATGCACATCTGCTCATCGGCAATTCTTACTAAATCAGATCAGGAAGCTACAGGTAAAAATGGGCATAAGAAACCAATCACCACCAGTCCCACCTCAGGGAGAGTCAAGTCAGCCAGCGCTGCCATTGTTCTTGTTCCCTGACCATGAAGGTCCCTAGCTCAACTAATAAGGGTGTGCCTTTCTGAACTTCACGTTGTTCCCTAAGATTTTCTACATCGGATCCAGCAGCAAAAACATCTTAACCTCTCTTCACTATTTTTCCAATGCTTTCTGAGGGTGGTGGTCACTGCTGATGCTCTCCATCTCTAAATTCTTTCCGAGGGTGGTGATCGAACCACTAATCTGCTCTAGCAGCAATGTCTGAAAAAGATCAGGCACTAGTATTGTGTGTAGATTACTATTCTTCAAAACCTACTTTAATAAGGCTTCTTAAACACTTCAATGCCAAGAGTATCGTCAGTGAAGCCCAGTGTTCGTTAGGGAGGCCCAAAGAAGTGCAGCAAGGCAAACCAATGCCAGCGTGTCCTCCACTGTCTGCTGGGTTACACTTACGTTCTTCCCAAAAATCACGTCCTCTCATGCATGCACTCCAGCAAAACATCACATGCCTCTTTTTCCAGGCGCTTCCAGAAAAACACAAAAGGTCTATTCTCAGCGAAAACATCCTCTCCTAAGACAGCCTCCAGAAAAACATCCCCTGACACAACTGAGTCTCCATAGAAACCAGAAATTTCCACTGAAATTGTGAGTGCCAATCGATGTGGCCCAGTGAGGGGCTGGAAGCCCCCTTTAGAGTTTTCAAGCAGTTCTTAGATTGAGAGGGATGTAAGGGCAGGAAGCAGAACTCCGTAACAGGATGAAGTCCCCAGGGTCCTTGGGGCCATGCCTCTGAGGTGCACCCATAGCAGCTATGCTAACCGTTGGGCCACATTTCATGAGTTCTAAGGCCTTTTGTCATCCCTCCTGCCTGGCCCTAAGCAACGTTCCCTATGTGTGTTAATGCAGAAATAAACTACCTTCAAGAGTTTGTATGTTCCCAGAGAAAAACAGCCAGACGCCAACGAGTTAAAGCAGCAGCAAGGTTGTGGAGAAGGACGCTGAGAGTCTGAGACATTTATTCCAGCATCCTGTTGAATTCAGCCTCAGATGGCCTTAGCTGCTGTTTCATCAAAACGTGTTTCCAGGACAGCTTCAAAACAGTCATCCCTTGTTGAACCGGCACCCCCCCTCCAATGGTTCCAGAGAGGACTTCAGTTAAGCCCTGCACCTTCACAGCAGAGACAGTGGACAGCAAATGTTACAGATGTTAACAAATGTTACAGTTGTTAATGGTCTTGGTCAGAGAGGATTCAAAGTTAAGGAGATCAGATTCGTAGATTTCTCTTTCTTTTTCTTTCCTTTATCCTTTCTCTCACATTTAATGTTGGGGGAAAAGAAAGGAAAGGGGGAATATATGAACTTGAGAGTGTCGACTAGACAAACATTCTACACTGGTATGGATTTTATATATTGATACAGATTTGAGGCTGCTTTTGCTACAACATACTGTGTATATGTTTCAAGTCTTGTATAAGGTATTGTACCTGTGCAACTCACTTAAAAATGCAGTGTGGGGTTGGGGATTTAGCTCAGTGGTAGAGCGCTTGCCTAGGAAGCGTTAAAGGCCCTGGGTTCGGTCCCCAGCTCGAAGGAAAAAAAAAAAAAAAAAGAAAAAAAAAAAAAAATGCAGTGTGACGTTCTAGTCCTTTCGAAAGCTGCTATAAAAAATGTTGAGGATTATTATGAAATGCAAGCTAGTTGTTAGTCAAACTTACGATAATGTTAGATACGCGTATAATTAATTTCAGAAATGCTTCCTAGGTTGAATAGATAGATATTAAATAGCTAGAAACACGCAATGTTTGCCCGTTCAGATATACTAGAGATAGATGTCTTCAAAAGCCACAGAGATCCACAGAATATGGCATTTAAAAATGTTTTATTGATCAAAATGTGTTTTGTTTGTTTGTTCGCTCTTTGACAATGAGACACGTCAGCCTCCATTCCATTTCAAAAAAGACGATGAGCACTGAGGACCCTCCACACGGAATTTGCTTCAGGCTGACACCGGGCAAGAGACTGCCTTTGCCTCAACTGCAGACAGCATGCGTTCCAAGCTGTGGACAAGCAGGCCACGGAAGAAGTTGACTGCCAAGTTATACCAGGACAAGGTAAGCAAGCCCTTCATGATTCCTGCTTCACAGAACAGCCTGTCAGATTCTGGGCCAGAGGGCCAAAGATGAAGCTTCAACAATGCAGAGAAACCTTGAGTGACTGTCCAGGCATCCAGCCCCTCTGTCGTTTCTACAGTTTTGGAATCCGCTTGCTCTGCACTTCCTATGTACTCGGGCACATTTATTCCTTCTCAGGTCTCTGATGGGGTTGAAGACTACATAGTTATAGTCTCACAGTAAGCTTAAGTTACTTAGGATTTAAATATAGAACTTTGAACTCACCACGATAGGATAGATAAGTACTTTCCCCACGGTTGCCAAACACAAATGGCCTGGACATTGTGAGTGTAACCTTGACCTGACAGCTTTCATAATTGTTACTATTGCATACGGTTTATTAATATGAGAAAGAGCCTATATTGGACTAAAATGGGGAAATGTCAGGGGATGATTGTGTGCACTGTGTATTCAGATGCCGATTGCTGTGCCCAGAGGTCTGGGTGCTGTTCAGATGTTTGATTGTCAAGCATCTCCTGTCTCACTGTTCTGTAAAACTTGTTGTCCATCACCTCTGATTGGTTAGTAAAGAGCTTATCAGCCCATAGCTGGGCAGCAGAGGAGGACTTCTGATCCCAGAGAGGGTCTCTAGTGAGGACCAGCAACTGAGAGAAGGGATTCACCATGGAAGATTCACCATAAACAGGTCGCCAGGGGAGTCACCATGAGGACACTGATGGAGCAGGAACAGCCAGAGCAAGATGAAGTTGGCAAGTAATGGGGCATGTGGGGGTAGTAGGCAGCCACAGACGGGTTAGAACAGGGTGAGAGTCGACGAGCATCTGCCCAGCTGAAATGCTGAAGCTTCTAATAAATATAAGGTCTTCCTGTCTTTGTTTGGGAGTCAGAGCAGGGGTAGGAAAGCCAGGTTTATGCTACATGGCTCTCTGTGCTTGAGGACAACCTATTTTACATAGTGAGTCCCGGGACAGCCAGAGCTATGTAAGAGAGATCTGTCTCAAAAATAAATCAAACAAACCCTTTTTTAAAAGAGTCTGGGGCTGGAGACATGGCTCAGCAGTTAAGAGTGCTGACTGCTCTTCCAGAGGTCCTGAGTTCAATTCCCAGCGACCACATGGTGGCTCACAACCATCTGTAATGGGATCCGATGCCCTCTTCTGGTGCGTCTGAAGACAGTGCAATGTACCCACATGCATGAAATAAATAAATCAATCTTTTTTTAAAAAGAGTATGAAGGAAGTGTATGGATGGAATTGCTAAATTTGAGAACTCCGTTGGCAGCGTCTCATATGACAATTGCTTGAGAAAGCCACTGGGAATGGAGAGGTTGGCTTACATCCATTAAGATCAGAAGAGGAAGGCTGGAGAGATGGCTCAGTGGTTAAGAGCACTGACTGGTCTTCCAGAGGTCCTGAGTTCAAATCCCAGCAACCACGTGGTGGCTCACAACCATCTGTAATGAGATGACGCTCTCTCTTCTGATGTGTCTGAAGACAGCGACAGTGTACTTATAATAAATAAATCAATAGATAGATAAATAAATAAAAAGATCAGAAGAGGAGTGTTACCTCAGAAGCAGGAGATCCTCTATTCTCTCTCCTTCCTAGCTATGTGTTTGGTTGTGTTAGGCCTCTTCAAACCTTAGCTTTCACCAACAGTATAAGGGGAACACAGTTGGCACCCCCAATCAGAAACAAACAGTATCAGTTGGGAGAGTTCAGGTTTTCAGGCTAGTAAAGCCTATGCAAATACCATAAATTTTAAAAACATCTGAACTGCTTCCTGTCAAAGCATTTAGTATAAGGGAGTTGGGGGCAGGGAGAGAATGAATGCCTTTCCCCTTACCTGGTGCCAGTACAAGTCTACGATCAGCTGCTAAGCAACAGGGCCAGCTGTAGGAGAGCCCTGAAGGAACCTGTGCTGTGCTACAGGACGGAGGGCTTCCGGACAGAGGGCTTTAGGACGGAGATGCACCGTACACACAGTCCCTACGGGGAAAGATGACAACACGAGGCCCAGACAGAGTCCATGCTGGAAACTCTTGTCCTGACCTTGTTAGTGGAAGTGTGCGCAGAGAAGTCAGCGAAACGTCATTTTCACGGCGACTTTTAAAAAAGATTTTATTCCTTATTTTTATAATTACATGGGTTTGGGGTGGGTAGTCGAGAATTGAAGAGTGTGCACCTGAATTCGGTCTCCCAGAGGCGGGGAGAGAGCCAGGGGATCCTGGTGGGGTAGTTTCAAACACGTGTGAGCTGTCCCACGCGGATCTGTCCCCTGGAAGAGCAGAAGTGCTGAGCTGTCTCCCCAGCCTCCCACCCCCTTTTATGATGGTAATAGCTGGGCCTCACCCATGCAAAGCACACCACTGGCAATTTTCCACAGAGGAGGAAGTCTGAAATACACTTTGGACACCTTTGTGTGCATGTGTGTTGATAAAGGGTGGAGTAAAACTTGGGATCTCTTGGTTTCAAGAAAGCTGGGACTGCAGGTGCAGTTCACACCCGGTTGGACTCCTTTCAACTCCAATAGTTGAGACATCTGTGGTGGGTGAACGAGGCCTAAGACTCCCAGCCGAACATCCTTCTTCTCTTCCTTTTCTTTTCTCCCCCCAGCGCATTGCTTCTCCAATGGATCTCTTAAAAGCCTTGGCCCTTGTGAACCGGACACTTACAGAATAAACATCTAAAGCCAGGAAACTAAGACAGTTGACCCCAGAGTTTCCTCGCGGCTCCAGAAAAGCCGCTAGATGGCGATCTGGAGCTGACCGCAAGATCCGACTCCTTCCTCTTCCCCTTACTTCCCAGCTAAGAGGCCCCTCTCCCGAGGGTGACTGGAGTGTCAAGCTGACCCGGTTTCCTTGGGTCTCCCTTTTCAGAGATAGCCACTCTCCAGGCATAGCAAGAGCCAAAAGGCCCAATGGACTTCGTAGCGGTCCCGGGCAAGCCTGGAAAGGTGCAGAGATCCGAGCCGCTCCCTCGCTGGTCCGCCGTCCCACCTCGCCGGTCCCCAGCAGAACTGGCGCTTGGTGACACCCCGCGGCCAGTCCCGGGCGAGCCTTCCCCGAAAGGGGCGCGCCTTCGTCGCTCCGGGTTGCTACAAGAGTCCTGGAGTTAAACTTCCAGCCAATAAAAAAGGGCATGGGGAGTGACGCACAGGAACGTCACGGGAATTCCCCCCCTCGGGGGGCCGAAAGGGGCTTTCCCGGCTGGAGCCCTACTGCTGAAGAGGAGCAACGACCGGTCCAGGGAAGGGCTCGGAAAGAAGTCGGAACCAGAGCCGCCACCACGGTGAGTGGCCGGATTCAGACCCCTGAGTGTCCAGGGAATTGAGAGGGAGGGAAGGGACACTTTAGATGACAGTCTGGGGCTGGACGCCACCTCCAGTGAGTGCGCACAGGAACAGAACACTTTGCTACACATCATCGACACGTATGCCTGCCCTTAGCCCGCCTGCGCACAGCCGGCCGGTGTCAGCCCCGCACACGCACTCGCGGGCAGAAGGGCACCAGTGCACCGGTGCCTGCACACGGACATCCAGACGTGCACGGACGTGTGCCCACACTGAGCAGCTCAAGAACTCACCTGTGTGGACGAATGCTCACTTGCACGTGCCACGTTGCCACCACTCGCACTCACCAGGCACACAAGACATTAGGGGTGAAACGCACATTCCTGTAGCGGACACACGCGCATTACACATGGCTTTGGGATTGGGGTCGCCGGGGAGGGCGGAATGCGACCAGTTGCCTGGCCACCCAGAGCAGTTGCAGCGGGAGAATCCGGGAAGCTAAGACGTTCCGGAGTCTCCGGAGACCGTGAAGGGGGAAACTCCTTCCCCACACCCAGAGGCCCGAATCACATTCTCTGGGCAGAACCCCGGAGGCCCCACTGCAAGAGCCCCCGCCTACGGGCCATTCGGAAAAGGGGCCTCCGACGGCAGGAATGTCCCCACAAAAGCCCCTGGGTGAATCAGCCGTGTCCTCCACACTGGCTGAAAATCCCAAGGTTGCTCCAGGCTGCGGAGAGGGGGCGAGGCGGGCTAGGCCCCGACTGAGCCCCAGGGGCTGCAGCGGCTGCTGGGGAACCAGGAACAGCCTGGGCCTCCCGCCCCTCCCGCCGCGGGGGCGGGGCCCCGGCGTCATTTCCAGGCCCGCCCCCTCCGGCTCCGCCTCCCCCTGGTATTTTCGGGACTTTCCTAAGAGCACTAACTTTCTGCCCCTTCCCCGGCCCAGCCCCGATCCGGATCTCGACCTCCACCGGATCTTACCCGCCACGCCCGGACGGGCGGCTGGAGGAGATCAGACCCTCCCCCAGATCTGAACCCCCCTCTCCTGCCCACCCCTATCCTCCTGCCCACCCCTATCCTGAGCTCTCCCCCTCTTCCCCCTCCTGCGCCTCTCTTCACCTTAGGCGGGCGTCTGAAACTCTGGGAAGCTGAACCGGGCCGAAGCCAAAAGACACAGCAGGGCCTAGCCCAGAAATATGGACCGTTGCTACGATCCAGTAAGTCACACTGCCTGACCCTGAAGGCGGCTGGTGCCGTCTGTGTCTGGTTGTCTATTGGACGCTCCTCCACTCCCCTACTTCTGCACGGCTTCAAATTGCCCTAGTCTGTCAGTCTGTGCTGTCTGCAAACCCTGCCCAGAAAGGAGCTTCCTCATAGCTTGAAGAGGAGTCCTAGGAGTGACTGCAGAGGGCTTAAGGGGGTGTGTGGGGGAGTGGGTGTGGGTTGAATCAGCTGCCACCTTCTCCGTCTATAAACCAGGCTTTGGATGGCATCCCTGAATATGATGATTTTGAATTCAGCCCCTCCATTGTGGAGCCCAAGGATCCAGCCCCAGAGACAGGTCAGTAAGTCCTTGGCCTCCCAGTGTCTGCGAACCTCGCGTGTTCCCTGGGGAGGCCCCACTGAGGGATGGTCTTAGATACCCCCCCACGCTCAGCAAGGCCCCTCTATTTCCAGCTGATGGCCCCTATCTGGTGATTGTGGAACAGCCTAAACAGGTGAGTGAACAACAGAGATGTGATGGCTTCAGCTCTGGGGACACGTGGGGTGGTTATAACTGTCAATTGCTGCTATGTTGGGGGGTTATAAGGAAATATACAGGAGAGACACTATTGGTCATTGTGGTCAGTGTTAGCCGGTAGTTACCATGTGGGGGTGGCGGGGGGGAGTTGCCTCTCCTGATCACAGTGTCTCTTCCATGGAACCTTCAGCGAGGCTTCAGATTTCGATATGGCTGTGAAGGCCCCTCCCATGGAGGTCTGCCAGGTGCCTCCAGTGAGAAGGGCCGGAAGACCTATCCTACTGTCAAGGTGAGCTCGGAGGACGCTGGAGGGTAGGAACGGTATATCCGGGGCTACTACTGATGATGATGCTTTGCCCTTCTCAGATCTGTAACTACGAGGGACCGGCCAAGATTGAGGTGGACCTGGTGACACACAGTGACCCACCCCGTGCGCATGCCCACAGTCTGGTGGGCAAGCAGTGCTCCGAGCTGGGGGTGTGTGCCGTGTCTGTGGGACCCAAGGACATGACTGCTCAGTAGGTGTTGCCAACCGCGGCCCCCAGTGGGATGCTCACTGCCTGCCAGGCTTAGGTCTCAGCCCACCTGTGTGATTAACACACAAAGGGGGAGATGTACCTCGGCCCCAGAACCCCAGGGCTCAGCTATAAACAGTTTCCTTGGAGGACAGAGCCCGAATGAGTCTGGCCATGTGCAGGGGTCAGGGGTGAGGGGAGGGGCGCCGCCTCAGAGGGAAAAAGCTTCATGGTCAAAGCCCTCTGAGCCCTCCTTGCCCTCTCCAGATTTAATAATCTGGGTGTCCTGCATGTAACCAAGAAGAACATGATGGAGATTATGATTCAGAAACTCCAGAGGCAGCGGCTCCGCTCCAAGCCTCAGGGCCTTACAGGTGTGGTAGCAAGGGATGGCCGGGAGGTGTTTCGAGAGGAGCCGGGGAAAGGAGCTCAGAGCTCACACCGTTGCCCCATCCAGAGGCCGAGCGTCGGGAGCTGGAGCAGGAGGCCAAGGAACTGAAGAAAGTCATGGATCTGAGCATCGTACGGCTGCGCTTCTCAGCTTTCCTTCGAGCTAGTGATGGCTCCTTCTCCTTGCCCCTGAAGCCTGTGATCTCCCAGCCCATCCACGACAGTAGTGAGTATTCTGCAGGGTGCCAAGTGTGGGTTCCCAAAGGAGCATTGGCGATACCTCCAAGCTATGGGGTTTGGCCCTGCTATGTTCGTGTTGGGTGCGTGGTCGTAAGCAAGTCTGAGTATTGTTTCCGAGTTGGTTAATGAGCATACTGTAGTTCCTGAAGTTTGATAATGATGACAATGACCTTGCCAAGCCTCCAATCCCATCAATGTGTCCCCAACCCATCCCCCACCTTATAGAGTCTCCAGGGGCCTCAAACTTGAAGATTTCCCGAATGGACAAGACAGCAGGTTCCGTGCGCGGTGGAGACGAAGTTTATTTGCTTTGTGATAAGGTGCAGAAAGGTGAGGCAGAAGCCGTCTCTGGGAGGTGGAAACATTGGCTGTAAGGCTTAGGGGCCAGGGCAATTTCGGAATGAATGCACTGGCCTGCAGGTTCTCCCTGTGGCTAAGCGTCACTTTTCTCTGTAGATGACATTGAGGTTCGTTTCTATGAGGATGACGAGAACGGATGGCAAGCCTTTGGGGACTTCTCTCCCACAGACGTTCATAAACAGGTACTGAGGAACTAGGGCCTGTCTTGGAGACAGAGCTACGAAGAGGCCTCACTGACACCATGTTGCTCTCCCACCCTCCACCCCAGTATGCCATTGTGTTCCGGACACCACCCTATCACAAGATGAAGATTGAGAGGCCTGTAACGGTGTTCCTGCAGCTGAAACGCAAGCGTGGGGGCGATGTCTCCGACTCCAAACAGTTCACGTATTACCCTCTGGTGGAAGGTGGGTCAGGTGGGGCTTCAGCATTCCCAAAGACTGGACAGAGCAAGGCCGGCCTGGAGGTGGCCTAGAGTTGGCTCCCAGGAGCCGGCTTGAGGAATCTAGGGTCTGACCCATATTGGGTTTTAACTCCCCAATTCTCTTTCCCCCTAGACAAGGAGGAAGTACAGAGGAAGCGGAGAAAGGCCTTGCCTACCTTCTCCCAACCTTTCGGGGGCGGATCCCACATGGGTGGAGGTTCTGGGGGCTCCGCTGGGGGTTATGGAGGCGCTGGAGGAGGTGAGCAGGTGTCCGTGGCAGGGAGAGGGGTGGAGGAGATAAGGCGAAGTTAGAAGAGAAATCTGGGAGAGTCCTGGCTAGCACCTCACAGCCTTCCCCATGCCCACAGGTGGCAGCCTCGGCTTTTTCTCCTCCTTCGCCTACAGCCCCTACCAATCCGGTGCAGCCCCAATGGGCTGCTTCCCGGGTGGGGGAGGTGGAGCGCAGATGGCCGGCTCTGGACGGGACGCGGAGGCTGGTGAGGCAGAGGAGCAGCCCAGAGCACCCTCCGAGGCCCCCCAGAGCGAGCAGCAGGCCCTGGACACGCTGCAGCGAGGTAGGTCTCAGGAACTCTGGGGGACGGGTGTGCACCAGGCTGGGGGTCTGGCCCGCACCCACGCGCCCTGTCGTCCCTAGCTCGCGAGTACAACGCGCGCCTGTTCGGTCTGGCGCAGCGCAGCGCCCGAGCGTTGCTGGACTACGGCGTCACCGCGGACGCGCGTGCTCTGCTAGCGGGACAGCGCCACCTGCTGATGGCACAGGACGAGAACGGAGACACGTAAGCAACCACCACAAGACGGACGTCTGTGGGACCTCCAGTGGCTGGGATCTTCTGCTCCCAGGTCTAGAGGTTCAGGTAGAGGAATCTGCAAAGAGCTGAACCCTGGAGTTGGACAGATCTGGTCTAAGGTCTTCGCTGTTTTCTAGATATTTACTTACTCTCTCTGACCTTCAATATTATTAGCTATGAAGAGGCACAATAGCAAGGCGTGACAAAAGATTAAGATGGTGGCATTCAGGTTTCAAGGGACCTCAGTAAAGGAGACAGTGGAGTGTGGAGTTTTGAGGGCATATGATGCTCTGGGTGACTGGGTTTCTGAGGTTAAAAGTCTCACTCTCCACCCCCAGGCCGCTGCACCTGGCCATTATCCATGGGCAGACTGGTGTCATTGAGCAGATAGCCCAAGTCATTTATCATGCTCAGTACCTTGGGGTCATCAACCTCACCAATCACCTGCACCAGGTAAGGGGGGAAGCCTTTGGGGAGAAGTCGAAGGCAGGGAGGCCAAAGCTGGAGTGGGCTTGGCTCACTCTGCCTTTCTCCTCAGACACCTCTGCACCTGGCAGTAATCACTGGGCAGACACGGGTGGTGAGCTTCCTGCTGCAGGTGGGTGCAGACCCCACACTGCTGGATCGCCATGGAGACTCAGCTGTCCACTTGGCTCTCCGGGCAGGTGCTGCAGCCCCAGACCTGCTGCAGGCAGTGTTGCACAGTGGAGCCCACGCTCTGCCCCAAATGTTACACATGCCTGATTTTGAGGGTAAGTTTGCCACCTCCTCCCGTCCTGGGGACAAAGGTGGGAACCAAGGAGTGTATGTGATCAATAAACAGGAGTGGAGGTTGCCTGGTCAGCATTTGCCCGGAGGGAGGGTCAAAGCTGCAGGCTGACTGTGCTATTCTCTAGGACTATACCCAGTACACCTGGCGGTCCATGCCCGAAGCCCTGAGTGCCTGGATCTGTTAGTTGACTGTGGAGCTGAAGTGGAGGCAGCGGAGAGGCAAGGAGGCCGAACCCCACTGCATCTAGCCACAGAGATGGAGGAGCTGGGGTTGGTCACCCATCTGGTCACCAAGGTGGGAATGAGGACCATGGTGGAAGGGATGGGGCCATGGACTGTGGGGAAAGACCAGGAATGATGAAGAAGTGTGTGGGAAGGGCTTGGCTAGCTGGACCATGCTGGTTGCTGGACCACGTTGGTCGCTGGACCATGCTGGACACTATTGCACCTTACAGCTCCATGCTAATGTGAATGCCCGGACCTTTGCCGGAAACACACCCCTCCACCTGGCGGCTGGACTTGGATCCCCAACCCTCACCCGCCTCCTTCTAAAGGCTGGTCAGTTTCACCCTTGGTGTATGAACAGGGCGAGAGAGAGAAAGGGGGACCTCCCAGCTCCCCATTGTAGGAGCCTCCACTAGTCCCTCCTGAGGACCGCCTCCCTCCCTCAGGTGCTGACATCCATGCGGAGAACGAAGAGCCTCTCTGCCCACTGCCCTCACCCCCTACCTCTGGGAGCGACTCAGACTCTGAGGGGCCTGAGACGGATACCCAAAGAAACTTCCGAGGCCATACCCCTCTTGACCTCACTCGCAGTACCAAGGTGAGGCCATCCCTGCAATAGAAGTACTGAGGTGGGGACTGGGTGCCTTCTGGGCTTGAGGGTGTGGGCCCAATCACAGACTTAGGGAGAGCTTGGCTTAAGGTCTGGATGACAGTCACCACCATCTCCCCAGGTGAAGACCCTGCTGTTGAACGCCGCTCAGAACACTTCGGAGCCACCCCTGGCCCCACCCAGCCCTGCAGGTGAGGTTGCAGTGGCCTCAGGCACCTCCTTCCAGAGAGAAGCTCCCTAGGGACTTTGGCAAGAGCCCCTCTTCCGTCCATGCCCTGTTGACTTGTCTGCGTGTGTGTCAGGTCACCAGGGAGAGAAGCCATGTCCGGGTATGTGTCTCTGCACACCTCCTACTAACTCGCAGGTCTGTATTTGTCCCCTCAGGGCCAGGGCTGTCACTGGGGGATGCAGCCCTGCAGAACCTGGAGCAACTGCTAGATGGGCCAGAAGCCCAGGGCAGCTGGGCAGAGCTGGCAGAGAGACTGGGGCTGAGGAGCCTGGTGGACACGTACAGGAAGACCCCCTCCCCCAGTGGCAGTCTCCTTCGTAGTTACAAGGTGAGTAGCCTGTACCTGCCCAGAAGATAGAAGCCTTGCCCTCTCAGAGTCCCCTCCCCACAAGACTTTCTACCCCACGCCCTAAACTTCACTCAGACCCTGTCTCTTTCCTTTTCTCATCAGCTGGCTGGTGGAGACTTGGTGGGTCTATTGGAAGCCTTGTCCGACATGGGTCTTCATGAGGGAGTTAGGCTGCTGAAAGCGCCTGAGACCCGAGACAAGCTGCCCAGCACAGGTAAAGGCGCCGGCTCGGAAGGTGTGCCTGGGCTGAGGGTAGGAGGCCTGAGGCTTGACTCCCCCCTGTCCCCTGGCAGAGGTGAAAGAAGACAGTGCCTACGGGAGCCAGTCAGTGGAGCAGGAGGCAGAGAAGCTGTGTCCACCCCCTGAGCCTCCAGGAGGGCTCTGCCACGGGCACCCCCAGCCTCAGGTGCACTGAATGCTGCCCGGTCAACCTCCACCTGGATCCTCTGTACAGCATCCCTGCCTAATTGAAATCTTATTTAAACTTCAAGCCCACACCTCAGTGGGCCAAATAAAGGGAAAGACCCCTTCCCAGTTTACGGTACGGCAACCCCAATGTCACACCCGTCCCTGTCCCCGAGCAAGAACAGAGGAGGCCCAAGCCAGCAATTCAGAGCAGTTTTAATGAGGGTGAAGGCTATACAAAGGGCAGGACCCACCAGAGGAGGGAAGCAGGCCGTGCCACCCCAGCCTGTGGATGGGGCCTCAGCATGGATGCCTTTCCTCTGTCTCTGCAAAGAGAGAGGTGAGCCCTTGGGGAGAAAGAGGGGGACCAGCTCAGCCCCAACTCCTGGCCTCTGTCTGAGCCAGGCCCCAGGATGGAGGGGTATTGCTGGTGTAAGGGTGGGGGAGTCTCAGCAGAAAGCAGAAACTTTATCAGGCCTCCCCACCCACAAACAAAAAGAAAAAGAAAAAGAAAAGAAAAGAAAGAAAGAAAGAAAAGGAAAGGAAACCCCCATCAAAAATTAGGGGCGTGGGCCCCTCCCACCCTACCCACCCTTCCTGTACGAAAAAGTGCAAAACATTATCACAAAAAGGGGGTCTCTGAGAGGCCCTCAGCCTAGGCTCTGAGGCCCGGCTCAGCCCTGCCCTGCCCCGGACACCGCGTCCGGCGCGGTCGGGCCCTGGACCAGGAGGCCCCCGTGGCTGGCCTGAGGCTAGCTGAGCTCAGGCGGGGCCATGTCATCATGCAGGTGCCCAGCAGGCACTGCCCCCATTGCTCCTACTCCCTGCTCAGGGTTTTGGCCTTGTACTGCCTGCCCCGGCCCGGGCTTCTGAGCCAGGACGCTGAGCCCGGGGCTGGCTGGTGGGGTTGGGCTGCAGGGAAGGACTGGAGTGAGGCGGAGGGCATCCTTCCTCCGTGCTCCCAGCCTGGGCCAGTGCTGCCTCTATGGCATCCAGCTCCTCGCTGGCGGCCTTCATCTTGACTCGAAGCAGCGCCGCATAGGTGCCGTAGCGGGATTTCTGAGACAGGAGGTCAAAGCGGTAAAAGCCCTGCCCCCACCGCCCAGCAAGAGATGCGGGGTCCTAACTGAGAGGCTAGTGGCCCTCTCTGAGTTCTTAGAAACTTTTTTTTAGAGATTTATTTATTCTATGTAAGTACACTGTAACCATCTTGAGACACACCAGAAGAGGGCATCAGATCTCATTACAGATGGTTGTGAGCCACCATGTGGTTGCTGGGAATTGAACTCAGGCCCCCGGAAGAGCAGTCAGTGTTCTTAACCACTGAGCTGAGTGTCCAGCCTGAGCTCTTAGAGCCTATTGTGGCGGCTGACATTTCTGTAGCTTCTACTAGGGCTGGAGACATGTCATGGGTATGGAATTTAGCCTCAATCCCCAGAGGGGAAAAGGAAGACTTAGGGCTCTGCCAGGGACCTAGCTGGGTTCCATGCTTGGCTGTCACACTCTTATCCCCAGCCTGGTCCTGCAGGGAAGACCAAACCATCGGGCAAGGAGGCTCACCTCAAACTCCAGGTAGGTCTCCTTCTGCCGCTGCTCCTCAGCCTCCTTGCCTCGGGCCTTCTTCCCCAGATGTGCTGCCCGGTGCTCTCGCAGCTCGCTTGCCATGGCCTTCAGCTTGGCCTCGTGAGTCCTCACCTGCTCCTCCTAACAGCCAGGGATGCCCGGTCAGGGGGCTGCCTCCCTCTCGTGACCCACACAGGCCTCCTGCATGCACGGAGTACAGCTTACCACCCTGCCCCCACCGACTGTCCCCAGGGGGGCCGAGCCACTTGGGACTACCTGGGAGAGGCGGGTGGCAGCGCTGGGCAGCAGAGGACGGCTGAATTTCTTCTGGGAACTGACAGCAGCTGGGAAGGGGGGTGCAGAAAACATGGCAGCCACCACATTGATGCGAGTAATCCAGGACTGCATTTGCTCCAGGCTCCTGGGGAGACAGCATAGGGACCCCGGGTTCCTGTCCAGGAATGCCGGTCCCGACCTGGAGCCTGGTCTTGGTCTGTTTTGAGGTAGGGTCTCGAGTCTGCCAGGCTAGGACACCTTGAGTTTCTGATTTGTATTTTTTGCCTCCACCTCCCAAGTGCTGGAACTATAGGTGTGGACCACCAGGTCTGGCATGTACAGGGAGGGTTGGGGATTGAACTCGGGGCCTTCTGCATGCTATGCAATCCCTCTACCGACTAAGCTATGTCTCCAGTCCGTGGAGCAAGGTCTTACGAGGAAAGAGGAGTCCAGGGAGCAGGGTCTGGAATAGGTAAGAGGGAAGAACACTCACGGGGCCTGGAAGAGGAAGACCCTCCAGTCGGCTGTGCGCAGGTAGAAGACGTGTGGTCTCTTGCTGTAGTCGCTGGCGCGGGTGGCCAGAGCGTGGTGAATGCTAATGGCGTTCTTCAGCTCTGCCTCGGAAAGAGCCTTCCCGGGCTGGTACTCCTCCTATGGGGGTGCCCATCTTGTCCTGCCCCAGGCCTGGACTGGCCTTCTCCAGCCACTTAGTCCCCTCTGCCACGCCAGCCCCACCACCCGCTCCTGGCCCCGCACCTTCTGCAGGTAGAGGATCATGCCCTTGAGGATCCCGTGGAAGCTCTTCCAGCTCCGCTTGCCACGAGGTGCTAGGGAGGGAAGGCAGGTCAGGGTGGCCTGAGGAAGGACCGCTCCCGTCCATCCCTCAGGCCCCTGCACAGCCACGTACTCTTCCTGCAGTCAGGGTCTGCGTGCACCTTTCGCACCAGGGCCCCGTGCTTGTAGACAGCTGCCCCAGGCTCGGGAGTCAGGTCCAGGAAGGGGCTAGAGCTGCTGCCGCTGCCTCCGCTGACCCTCTTGATGACCTTGGGGTTAGGGTCGGCCAACTCGGACAGAGATCGCCGAAGTTCCTCCTCGTCTCTGTGGGTGTGACTGTTTCAGAGGGTGCTGGCCACGCTGCCACACGCACCTGCAGCCCAAGCCTCTGCCCTAGAATGCCTCTTCAGTGACTGGTGGCTGCCAGGGACTCCCTTCAACCGGAGGAAGCTCTGCTTCTCTGAGTAGGGCTCAACAGGCTCCAGGTCTGTGCCCTCCCTGGTCTGAGAGCTACCTGGGGTAGGACTGCATAGGGCCTTCCCTCCCCCAACCACGTGGACCCTTCCTATGTCTCTGTTTCTGCACACACCCATTCCTCACACTTTCCTCCTGGACAGACACGTGTGACTCAGCTGTGTCCTAACCACACCTAACACCCAGCTCTGCTCACAGTTGGTTATGTGGAGCCAAAAGGACCAGGCTCGTGCCTGTAATCCCACCACTAGGGAGCTTACAGCAGATTGCCGCAAATCCATGCCGGCCTGTCTTGAGACCCTGTCTCAAAAATCTAAAAGCTAAAGGTGGCTTCCTAGGAGGCTGCCCCCCACCCCAACATCTTCCTTTGTAAATCCTGTCGAGACAGAAAACTCAGATTCTCTCATTGCTTTGCTCAAGAATTTTCAATGGCCCCCTTGCCTCCCACATGAAACCTACATTACTTCTTTCCCAACCTGCTCTTTCCAGTCACCCCAACCAGGCCTGTGACCTTGTACCCCACTTCCACACTAACTTCAGTCACAACTTTGTTTCCCCTTAATACCAGCTTCCCCCTTATCTCCTACAAGACACTGTGGACGTCAAGCCTTGCCTCCAGCAAGCTGTTCTCAATCCCCTCCCTTGAAGGGCACTGATCTGAGTCTGGCTTAACAAACTGTGTCTACTGGTGTTTAGAAGGGCTCTTCCTGCCTGGGGCCCCAAAGACTAAACTGGCCCTTCTCCTTCAGACAGAACTTCTCCAAGACCATGAGAAAGCTTGCTTCCTTTTTCTGTGGCACCCCAAGGTAACCGTGTACCCCCAGAGTTAATCTGCTCTCTCCTCAGGCTGCCAGGAGTCACCCTTTATGTTTCAACACACACCCTCCTCCTCCTCAGCCCAGCTTGTCATAACAACAGGGCTAGACACAAGACAGACCCCTAAGTCTAGGCAGGCATTTCCAAAGAAGGAAGTAAGGTAGCCTTCCTGCTTCTTAGGGCCTCCCACCCCGTCCCTGTACCACAGCGCCGGTTCTCTGGGGTCCCCAGGCTCCCGCTTCCTCATGCTCCAACCCTAACCCTGGGTCAACGGCTCCAGCACTCACATGGCCCATTGCAACTTTTCATTCTTGATGGAGCTGTACAAGGCCTGGAGAGAGACAAACCAAGGGATCAGTCCTGTGGGAGGGACACCATGCACACCACCGTTAGAGCTCAGAGCCTTCCTGCTGACTTGGGAGAGGACATGGGACTAAAAGAGGTCCTAATGACCACAATCCAGCTCTGAAATAAGATACCAAGACCCTGCCCATCTCCAGCATTGAAGCTGCCTGACTTGGGCGGCTTTCTACAGGGAGAGCAAGCAGAGCAACACGTAGGGAACTGGCTAGTCAGCAAGGAAGCCTGAGCGCAGCTGATACATAGTAACTGCCAGGTGCCGGTGCCTGTCAGCAAGGGACTCTCCTGCTCCGGGCCTGGGAGGAGAAGTACAACCCTAAATAGAATCTGAGAGGAAGCCAAAGAAATCCTCCTTCCCCCAGCCATGTGTTCTGGCCAGATTTCACAGCATAAACCCACACAGAGCAAATGGGAAACTGAGGCTCCCCATAGAGTATTCATCCTTTCACCCTCCCTGGTTCCCAACTTCAGGACAAAGTGAGCCCTCCCCTCGCCCCCCAAGCTCCATCAAACATGATGCCAAGGGGCTCAGTGCTCTACCCACAGCCATTCTTCATACTGCTGGTGTGTCAACCAAAGACTGAAACCGTAGTTTCGGCTTCCAATTACTGTCCACCTCAAAACCTGAACCAACCACTTCCCCTCTGCAAAGTTGGCCTTTAGGAGTAGTGTATGAGACCCCGTGCTTGGGGATGGATGGCTTAGAATATACCAGCAACTCCAACTGTGGGGGCGCTTCTGCCAGCCTGTCTGTGAGTGGGTGTGTCCCCAGCATGTGCGTGTTTTGCTGTGGGGCTGTGATGCTGCCTGCGCGTGAGTTGGGTGCAGTGGTGACGTCGGCGCCTTCCCGATGCTGGGACACAGCACCCCCTCATTCTCCCAACACACCCCAGGCTCCGACTCTTTCTGCCCATAGCCATGCCCAGCCACAAGGCTCTCCAGGCACTCCATTCCTGCACATCCTGTCTGCAGGTAGGTGCACACCACAACCTCTACCCCACACAACACAAGCCAGGCTAATCAACACACAGCTCCCAAACAACTGGGCCAAACCCAGCGGGGCGCAGACCCTGAACCAGATCACTTCCCAGTGATCCAGCTAGGGGGCTGGAGTAACTACTAAGATCCAACCTGCAACCCTTGTCTCCGGCCTTCCAGTTCTTCATTTTGCCCTCCTCAACACTACCTCTGCCTACAACCACACCTTCCTTCTTCTGAAGGTCCTGAACCCTACCATAGAGCCCAAGGTCCTGTTCCCATCTAGAAACCGTCTGCACGCAGAATACCGTGATTGGTGAAGCTGGTCCACCTTGGCCCTTCCCTACAGCCAATACCCATCTCTAGCTGCCCAGGAGTTCTATCCTTGTTGGGCTCTCCAACCACCTTCATCCTCACCCATGCCCTCCTCGAACGCTCGCTCTGCTGCCCTCCGCACCTCCCTCAAGCCGCCCCCTCGCTCGCCGCCCGGCCTGGCGTGGGCCGCGGGCCCCACGCCCTCACCGCCTTTTTCTTCTTGCGGCTCTGCAGACGGCTGACCACCAGGTCGGTGTAGAGCACGGGCTTGAGACTGCGCGAGCGCTGCGGCCAGCCGTAGCATAGGGTCTCCGCGCCGCGGTGGGTGCGCCCGTAGCGCACCGAGCAGAGCGAGCGCGAGCGCAGCCGCCCCGCGCTGCTGTGGATGCTGTTGACGCCGATCATGCTGGCCCGCCCGCCTCGCCGCGGCCCCGGCCATGCCCCCCCGCCCGCCCTCGGCCCCTGGCCCGCCCGGACGGCGCGGACGGCTCCCTGACAGCCAGCGCGAGCGCCCGGCCCGAGCCCGCCGGCTCCCACCGACGCACCGAGCGCTCGGCGGCGGCGCCGTGGGCTCCGCAGCTCCGCAGAAGGAGGGGGCGCCGGCGGGAGGGGAGGGCGCGGGCTGGGGCGGGGACGTCGCGCGACGGAGCAGCACGGCGCGAGCCCGGCGCCGTGGGGAGGGCCGGCAGCCAGCGGGGGCGCATGCGTGGGGTCTCGCCAGGGGGGCCGAGCTCGCGCTCACGGTAGGCGGCTGCGGAGCACCCTTCAGCTTGTAAGAATCCAGGGCTAAAGGGACCACTCGGCCTGATCCCCTACTCTCCTCACCCCCACCCCCGTGGCCCTGTCTGAGACACGCTGGCCGGCCTTCGAACAGTCATGATGACCTAGTCCAACCCTTGGGCAGATCTCCCGATGTCTAAGGCAAGTAAGTCCCTATGCCACCGAGGTCAGACAAACCAACTTCCAGACGCGCCGATTACCATTCACCCCGAGTTACAGATGCACACCTCAAAAGGTACCATCTACAGCTGATAAACACCCTCTACTGTCAAAGCAGACACAGCCAACTGGAAGACGCAGACCACACCGCATCACACACAAATACCCAGATTACACCCAAAGCACAGACACCTTAAATCACATAGGTCCTTTGATTCACAGACATTGCTAAACACACAGAACTCACGCAAACACTCCAATTCACTGACACCTCAACTCACAGTGGACGCGCCCACTCACATGCTCAAACTCAGATGTCCAATACACCCCAACCTTGGATCTGTCCTGTGTGGTCACATGTGGCCCAGAGACGCCCCCCACCCTCCACCTTCTTCAAGTTAGTCCAGTCCTCCCCGTACTCCTCCATAGGAAGGAGGGAACTGCAAGACAGTGTCAGACGGCCCCCTCCCACTGACACCTATCCTTCCTGGCACCTGGGTGCGGGACCTGCTTCCAAGGGAGCCAGAAGAGCAGTATCTAGTCCCAGCGTTGTGTTCTGGATGCACAAACCTGGGAAAAAGCTTTGCGCCTTCTCTGACCCCTCTTTTCCTTAGGCTCCCTCCTGAGTAGTGGTGCCAGGAGGATCTTTGTGGCTCTTATACACTAAGTTGGAGAGCAATGTCCCTGTGCCCACCCCACCACCGCGCGCCAGCAGAGACACCGCCCTTCCACCCTCTGTGAACACTGGAAGGGAATCAAAGAGAGCAAACTGCAGAGTCCAGGAACGCCTGCTCACGTGCTTTCCAGAGCCGGTCCCCCTTTCCTCTACCTCAGTATTGCATGCATGTGCGCATGTGCTGTGAGAGCCTGCCTATGGGGGCTGGGCGAGGGGGCGGTCCCCAAGCTGAGTCACCAGAGCCTAGGTTCCTGCTTGCCTGAGCTACCCAACAAGTCCCAAGTCCCAGCTCTTCCCTTCCCCTCTGCTCTCGGGGCAGGTACCCTGTCATGCCCTTCCGGTTACGGCTACGTCTGAGTCGCCCTCCCTCCCCCCAACCTTGAGCAGCTCCCTGGGGAAGTCGCCGCCATCATTGAGGCCCTCCAGGTTTCCGATGAAGTCCCCACAGGTCATGCGCTTCCCAATGTTCTAAGGGAGGAAAACAGAGGTCTGTGAGGCTGGCTTCCCAAAGCCTTTAAGATTCTCGTTTTTCTGGGGTTGGGGATTTAGCTCAGTGGTAGAGTGCTTGCCTAGCAAGCGCAAGGCCCTGGGTTCGATCCCCAGCTCCGGAAAAAAAAAAAAGATTCTCGTTTTCTGGCCTCCCACTTGCCATGCCCCCAACTCACGTGGCCGTGGAGGTCCGTGTTGAGGAGCATGAGGGCACAGGTCAGCGTGTGAGCGCCGTCTAGGGGAGAACTGATTGTCAGCTTCAGCTACCCCCAAGGGGTTCTTCCACAGCAGTCCATCACCTACCTCCTTCTGCACCCTTTCTGCCTACACTTTCTTACCACCCAAACTCCATGAAACCACTCCATCTCTCCTCCAGCCCATTTCCTCAGCAAGGACCTCCCCTCTGATCTCCGGCTCCCCCTCCCTAGTTCCTCAAGTTGCTGGGACAGTTGCTCCCTGTCTTCTCCCAACACTCAACATGCTCGACGCACTAAACAAAAGCAAGCTGGTAGCCATCACACGTATGCAGAGCAGAGTCAGTCAGCACGGAAGTCAAAACTGGTCCAGCACATATATATGGAACGACTTCATGCAGACATATCTCCACCTGCCTCTCAGAACACCAGAACACCGTTGACCTAGCAACATGCCTGCTACATGGACAGCTCTGCATGCATGTAGCTGCATTTCACATGCCTTACAAACATGGACATGCGTTTCCTCTTGCACAAACACTTGCTCCTGCGTGTGTGTGCGCGCCTCTGTGGCCACAGATGGGACAACTCTGCTCCCAACCTGCTCACCCTCTGAGGACAGGGCTTCAGGATTACACTGGAAATATCGCTGGGAGAAGTGGGCCAGTACACGCTCCCGCTCCTGGGTCTCACCCATTAAAGCCAGCTCCTTTAGAAACACCCTAAGGTAGGAGGAAGATGATGTCACCTTCCACTCGAGGTCTCCTTACCAGGAAGCCCTGGTCTCTGAAGAGTGTCATCAAGACAATTTAGAACACACATAGCTGGAACCCTAAATGCCAAAGCTGGTCAGCAGGACTGTCCTTAGAGGGTTCGACACCCACCTGAGAGCTTGATCCAGGGTCATTCCCGTGAAGACAAAAAACTTGAGATACTCGCCAGCCACCAATTTGCTGAAGTCATTGCTGTGGACAGGGCAGGTAGAGGTCACAAGGTCACTTCAGTGGCCTAGAGACTGTGGGCATTAACTGGAGAGGGTGAGGGACTGCCCCAGGGTGCATTCCTTGGCCCTAGCCTCAGTCCCAGCCCAGGGGCATTACTTCTTGCCCAGATGCCGGGCTACGTCGGCCTTCCTGAAGCCATCAAGTCGGTATAGCCTCTTGGCCAGGCGCTGTGCAGCCTCCAGATCTGCTTTCTGTCCATTGGACAAGGTGTCTGTGCTTCCCAGGGCCAGCCGCTCTGTGCTGTCCAGCTCTGAGTCTGAGTCAGACACCAGTTGGCTCAGGGGCGGTTCACTGCCAGGGTAGATCAGCAGCTCAGAGTTGGGGTAGAGACCTTGGGAGTCAGCCAGACCCTCCCCTTGGGGAATGGCTAGAGGGACATGGAAAGGTCGTGTCTCTTTGTTTTGAAAGGAGATTGGTTAGCTTTCTCTCTACTTCCCACTTTTCTCCATGGAAGTTCTGCTTCAGATCTAGCCCATGTCAGTCTTACTGCTGTGGGAATCTTGGCTGCTCCCCAAAGCTGTCAGGGGCCTAAGTTTACTCTTTGATAGAGTCTCCGTCTGCACACCTGCCCTCCTCAAGGCGGTCTTTCCTCTGCACACGCTCCTGGACACAGGCAATCCAGGTGTAAACAGGTGCTGGGGTTGAATGAGGTCCAAGGTCTGAGAGCAGATAGATACATCCTGCTCCCTTTATTTCCCGCCTTAGGGAGAACTCTCATTGACACTGCCTGCTACCCACAGGGAAGCACTCTCTGGGGTTACAGTTTGGGGGGGGTCAGATTGTACTCATCCTCTTCCTCTCCTTCCTTCCTCACCCCAGCTGCTCTACTCGCAAAGCCACCTGTCACCCCAGAGACAGAGGCCGGAAACTCCTGGTTGCTAGGCAACCCTGTCTCCCTGGCCACCCCCCTCCTGTTGCCATGGCTTCCATGACTGGGAGGGTAGCAGCAGAGGGGAGAGCACAAAGGTTAGGCTATGAAAGGACATTCCTAGAGCAGGGTGAAAGGTAGCCTCTTGGAGGAGGGTAGAGGGAGGGGAAGGGAGGGGCTGCTGGCTGTGGGTCTAGATGGGTGGGGGTGAGAGGCTCTGTCTGGGAAAGAGAGGGCCCGCCAGGAGAGAAAGAGGATGTACTCTGGGGATTCTTCCGTCCTGAATCATGGTTTCTCCAGTCACTGGATCTGAGCCCAGGGAGGGAGCTGCAGGGGGCCAATGGCAGGAGGCCTCCAAATGGGAAAACAGACATCTGTTAACCACCCGCTCTTGGTCAGGAATATATAAATGACTTCCTCATTCTGGGGCTCTGTCCCTTAATCAGCAGTTCCTGGGGGGCCAGGGTTTGGGGATGACCAGTCAAAGAAAATACTCACCTGCCCAGGGGTGCTGCCCCCAGCCCAAGGCTGTCCTCAGAGTGGGAGGGACTAGGAAGCTCTTTCCTTGGGGCCAGCGTAGCCCCAGCATCTGACTCTTCTACCTCTCTCCTTTGGGTCCAAGGACCATCAGCAACAGAGCTGGTACCAGAATCCGGTTCAAGAGGGGCAAGTGGGGCAGGTGCAGGTGGGTCAGGCCGGGGAGCTGGGGGTTGGGGAGGCATCTCAAAGGTGAAGAAGGGACTCTGGGTTGGGCCAGGTGAGGCCAGAGCTTCCAGGGAGGCAAGGCTACTATAGGAGGTGCCCTTGGCCCGGTGTGACTCCATGATGGCTTCAAACACACAACTGAAAGAGTCAGGCCCATCCGCTGAGGGGCTGGTCCCCGGCAGAAAGGGGACTGGTGACTTGAGGAGCCCAGAGTGAGGCATGTGGTCCCCTGGCCTGCAGAGGCAGGGAGAATGTCTGATCAGCTCCCCAGAATCGGGATTTGGCAGGAATTCACTGAACTCTTGCTGATTGGTGCAAAGGTTATCAGCCCCTTCCCATAGATTCAGACCCCTTAAAAGTCACTAGAGTTGAGGGCCCATGAAACTGAGTGTTTCTGCAGTGTCCCAGCCCTGCCCATCCACAGCACCCAGTCCCCCTCCTCCCCTCCACACTAATCTCCCTCTCCCCTCCTTTCCCTGATCCGCTTCTCTCCTGCCATCCCTTTTCTATTTCTGGCAACATCTTAGGAGACGCAGCTCCGAGCTGCAGTGGGGCGTGAGACAGAAAGGAAAAGCCCCCACATTTCCACGTTCTCCTGCCAGGACCCAGGATACAACCCGTGCTCCCCTGTCCCCAGGCTCGCTCCCATGCCCCTGGTTTGGCCTCTGGCTTTTGGCCCCTGGTAATGCAGAACTCCGCCTGGTCCATGTGACCGCCCTGACTCCTGGCCTTGCCAATGTCCACATATTCCTAATGTTCTCCCAGGCCTCAGGGCTCTGTCTGGAATCCCCTGGTCCTCACAGCCTGTTTTCTCCACCCTGGGTTCTTGCTGGGGGTCAGTTACAAAGAGCAAGCCACTTTCCCGGAAGTGGTCCCACTCACCGGGCCCCCTCTGAGGCCTCAAACACCTCATCGTCCACGTCCTCTTCACCGTCCGCCTCATCATCTCCGTTACCACTGCCCAGACTGGAAGAAGGGCCAGGGCATGGGCTGGGTCGTGAGGCAGGTGGTTGGGTAGTGCCAGGGGGGCCCTCAGAGCTGGGCTGACTCTCAATGGCGGAGTCAGCCTCCTCCCGCTCAGCCAGCACCTCGTCAATGTCAGTCTCTCGGTAGCACCTCAGGGGTACCTTGTCCAGGTCTGTCTCGGAGTACTTGGCTGCTCGCCCCACAGCCACCCCAGAGCCTTGCTTGGAGCCCACCCCATGTGATGGGAGGGCCTGCTCTGGGGGCTTAGCACCTGTGTGCACAGATATCAAGGTCAGGAGGTAAGTCATGTTGGACAGATTCCCCACCATCTTCCATAGGTTGGGAACTCTCATCATCTAACACTATGCATCTGCCACACCCTTTACTTGATCCAAATGCCTGGGGAACTCCTCTCAAATCAAGCCCCTGTCAAACAGCTATGAAGAAAGCCAGACTTTCTTCTAGTCTTAGGAATAACCCTTGATATCTGGCCATCCCCTCCTCTACCACCCAGTTTCCTCCAGAGCCCAGTGCAAGCCCTCATGACACAGATGAGAGACTGGAGCCTGGGGAGACTTTGACTGACTCAGGAGCCCAGGGAAGCCAAACAGAAGGAAGGTTTAAAGGAGGCCTCTTTGCCAGGCATCCGCTGTTGTAGAAAAGGTCCTGCCCTCCTCCCCTGGGCTAAGTCCAAGTCTTACCTGAGCTGGGGGGGTCCAAGGAGCCATAGAAGAATTCCCACTTGGCTCGAGCGATTCTCTGGGCATGAGAGGAGACTTCCCGGGAGGACCAGGTGTCCCCCTGAGCCAAAGAGGGAGCAAAAGGCACAGGACCCCAACATGAGAGCCAGACATACAAGGACACAGGAATATGGAGCAGCAGAAAGAAAGCCACACGGGACAGAGATGAAGTTGCAGGGACACAGTGACAGAGGGCAAAAAAACTGATTTAGGACATTAAAGGATTCAGGTGACTATGAGACAAATCTCAGTCCAACAGGAGCTGAGCTTTGTCCCTTAGCTGGGGCACTAAGGCCCCAGGCAGCCCAAGGCAGATTTCGTACCTGGTTTAGAAATCCGGTGTCTGCAGGTCCTCGGAAGTGCATGACCAAGTGCTCAGGGGTCCCCCCCAGCCCATTGGGGAGAGAGGAGTAAAGGCCATCTGCCCCAATCTGGGGTGGGATCAATGGCCCACGTGAGGGGTCCCTGCTGCCAGGAAGAACGGAGCCTCCTCCAGCTGGGAGTGGGTCTGATGTGGACGCTTCTAGCCGCAACTTCCGGTTGCAGCCAGGTCCAAGGGCTGGGGTGGGTCTGGAGGGAGAAATCCCGCCCAGGTCCCAGCTCCGACTCAAGCCTCCAGAAGCAGGTAGGCCATTCAGTGGCCTCACACTGGCCTTCTCCACGAAACGGAAGATGACCACAGAACTCTGTGCCCCTGGTGGGGGCTTCCCAGTGGGTGAAGAGGGTCCCCAGGGTGAGGGAGCTATATGGGGTGAGGGAGGGGCTCGCAGAGGGGTACAAGGTGCTGTCACACGTCCCAGATCCCGGCCTCGAGGACCTGGGCCCACCACTCGTCGTATTAGGGATCCTGTGCTGCCATACATGCTGGCTGGGGGACTTTGGGGCACTGGGCCTTCCGGGAGCCAGCGACGAGGGCATCGTGGTGGGGAGATGGCACAGTCGCCTTCTGAGCAGAACCGCATGGCACCCTGGGCCATGCTGGAGCCGGGGGTCAGGCTGGGGGGGCAGGGATGGCGAGGCCAGGCAGGGAGTAAGGGGGCTGCATGCTCTTCAGACAGGCCTGCAAAAGAGGAAGGGGAGCATGGGTGGAGTGTATTGGAGTCAGACAGACAAGACAGCAGAGACAGAGATGGGAAGGTGGGTTGGGTTTTCTACAGTCCAGAGGCTCATCCTGGGAGTATGGGCTCACCCATCCTAACCCGAAGGGACTCCAGATTTGAAAAGCTTCCATGGAAAGGACCATCTACCCAGTGGCCCTCCAGCCTCATCTCCTTCTGTCTGGGAGCCCCGAGCATCACTTTATGATGAAAGAAAGCTAATTCGGTTCATCAAGTCCAGTTCTGGGGCAGTGGGGAACTCTTTCTTGGGTGGAGGCTGGTATCCCATCTTCTGGACCATAGAGGTCATGGGTCCTCTATAGTCACACCTATGGGGAGCCCTCACTTAGAGCAGGAGAAATCGGCTGCTTTGAAGGATGGGGATGATGAAGTGCTGAGAGGGAGCAACTGAGAGGGAAGGTCTGAAGAGGCCTTAACCTTGGTCCATAGATTGCTGAGTGGGGAAGAGACATTCTGTTCTCCATACCAGTACATGCATGCACACACACACACTCATGCACACACACATGAATTCATATACACACATGCAGAAGGACAAAGTCTCGGTACAGTTAACACACTCAAAGGCAACACCCTCCAGTACACACACGCAGTACCGCTCACAGACACACCCTCATACAATTACAGTCATAACAAATTTGTGTATGACAGGAAAGCACATGCTTGTTTTACACACACACACACACACACACACACACACACACACACACACACACACGGAGGATCACCAAACAGGAGCACACAAAGAGGTTCCTAAAATTCAGGCTCTGGTCCTCTGATGCACACAGAAACAGGTGTATCAGAGACCTCCTCGTCACAATCATAAACACAGATGCATATTTGCACACAGAATCAGAGACACACATTCTCTCCTCCCCCTACCAGTAACCAAGTCTTGGGGGGGGGCGCTGTACCACATTCCTCTCCCCTAACTCCAGGGATATGAAATATCTTGTCCAGTCCAGGAGGGACCATAAAGGAAAACCGGGCCTCTGAAGGCAAAGCAGGGTAGAGAAACATGTCCGAAGCAGCACCCCTGCCAGACAGGTTCTTGAAGCTCAACAGGAGCCTGGACCTCCCCTGTGCAGGCCCTCCTCCAAGGCACCCCAGTACTCACCGCTGCTCGTCAGGAGCTGGAATCGAAGAGAGGCAGAGAGGCTGGGCCCCGCTCAGCTGTAAAAGCAGCACGGCTCCCGCTTGCTCCAGGCCCGCCCGCCTCTCAGTCCCTCCTCCACCCCTCCCCACGCTCTGCTCAAGCAACGCTAATCCCCCCCTCCCCAACCTTCCTTCTTTCCCAAGGCCCTAAGTCCTAGAGAATGCCACCACCTAGTCACTACCTAAGACACACACCAGACGAAAGGGAGGATGTAGAATGCCCTGGTTCTGTTCCCTAAACCCTCATATGCCCCACCCCACTCGTGTTCAGTTCTCTCTCGTCCATCATCTCCTGAACCACACGAAGGGTCCAGCTGCATACGCCTGTCCTGCTCCAGACCCCACGCGTGTCCCTAGGAGGCTGCCACATGACCTGTTACATGCCACACGCGCTCCCGCCCCCACAAGCACGCGGCCACGCAAAGCACACGGTACGGAGTAGATCGGACCCGCCCCCTAAAACCAGAAGACCAACTATGGAAGGGACATCAAGCAAATGCAGTATTAAATACTTCGGGGTTCTGAACCTCAGACCCAGGAGTCCTGTCCTGAACCCCAACCCGGAGTGCAGAGGAAGGATAATTCAGACTCCAGGAAGAACTTCCTTGCGGCCTAGGTTAATCGTCCTGCCTTTTCAGGGGTTAGAGTTTAGAAGGGATGACCCCGAGACTGGGACAAGAAGCACAGGCAAACCTTGTGCCCTTGGCCAGGGTGGAAAAGGGTCTGACTATTTTAGGAAAACGCCACACGAGTTACTATGGTAACTATTCTCCTTTGGAAGGCCAAGACCCGCAGGTTATGACCTGGGAAGGAAGAGAGGGTCGATTCGGGTGGCTAGAGGGTGCGAGGATGTTCGAAGCGGGGGTGCGCGGGGCTCACCGCGGGGAGGGGTGGCGCGAGTTCCGCGAGGTGCTGAAGGGGACAGCGCCAGATTTGTCGTAATGCGCAAGCGCAGAGGTGCGAACAAAGCGGGGGGGGGGGTGGAAGGGGAGGCGCGCGCCCGGAGGTGGTGCGCGCCCACATGTATCTTGCAGAGATCCTTCGAGGCTACCCCTTCCCCAAGTAGGCTGAGATGAGGAAGCAATCCCCTCATCCACCTTCACCCTCTTCTCTCTTTCCGGTGCTGGTTGGCCTTAGCTACATTGAATAATGAAGTAGTGTAGTAGGAATTCTGGGAAAACCAGGATTTCTGGGTTCTTTATCCTTGCTTCGTTTGATCCTGGTTAAGGAGCTTCCTCGCCAGAGCCTCGGTTTGTCCGACTTTAAAATGGACGGACCCTCCTACCTTTGCTGGTGTATCCAATCCCCCTAAGCCAACGGACGGGAAGCAGCATTATGAAGCGGCTGAAATGTTTGCACGCAATCATGTAGGATGCAGCGTGCCTCTCCCCCCCCCATCAGACACTGGAGGAAAAAATTACGCCAGGGGTTCCCCAGAGATGGACTTGGGCTTAGCATTTGGGGATGCAATGAAAGGAAAGTCTTATGATTGAGCTTTGGGAAGTCACTCTCCCTCCAATTAATCCAGGGCCAGTCAAGAAACAGTACGACTAGTGGGCTACGCTGAACATGCATTCCCTTGAATTTTGGACTTCTGGAAAGGAAGCCTGGCTGTATAGTCTTTTCTTCTTGGGCAAAGACCCTACCTACGCTGCCTTGAAGTGGAGAGAGATGGAAGTCATGATTGTGCATTTCACGATTCACAAGGAATGACAGGTTTAGACAAGTTTGCTTGATAATAAAAATCCTGGTGTCGCCCGCTTAATCTACTCTTTTGGCAATTGCTTACTGAGCACCTACTACATACCAGTTAGTTATAGTCTGGGCAGTCTCTCCCCCTTTTATTTTTCCAGAGTCGCTTAAACGCGACCAGAGGACAGAGGAGGCACTCGGTAACCTAGGAGTTCTGGCTCCGCCCCTTCTGCCTTTGGCCTTGTCTGCTCCTCCCATCACCACTCAGAGGCGGCTACCGGCCCGCAACGAAGACCGAAAGCAGTCTTCGCTCGCCGCTACTCCAGCCTCGGGCTTCAAGCCCTGTAGCTGAGAAGACAACTAATGGTGCATCACTGGTCTGTTCTGCCTCAGTTTCGGGGTCCATCCGGAAAGCTTCCCGATAAGGATTCTCAGTGAGACCGCACTCGATTAAATCGGTCTGTCTCTTCAGACCAAGGAGGCGGGTTCGCCGCAGCCGCTTCAAGGCCAAAGCTAGTAAAGCTTACTGCGCACGCGCAGTAAACAGCGATGGAGCCACCAATGGAGCAGTCCGGAGGGGAGCAAGAACCAGGAGCCGTCAGGTACCGAGCACTGGAGGGGCCTAGGGAGGGAAAAAGGGACCCGCGGGAGGACAGCTGAGCCCGGGCAGGACCCGGACCCCTCTTGCCAGCTGGGACTCTGGGGTATAACAGAAGGACTCGCACGTAACAGCGGCCGAGGGACGTCAACGCCGCTTTCCCTTCAGGCTCCTGGACCTGCCCTGGGAAGACGTGCTGCTCCCGCACGTCCTGAACTGGGTCCCGCTGCGCCAGCTGCTCCGGCTGCAGCGCGTCAGTCGCGCCTTCCGGGCGCTCGTTCAGCTGCACCTGGCTAGGCTGCGCCGCTTTGATGCCGCTCAGGTGAGCTGGGGACTGGACCCCGCCCCCGCCCCCGCCCCGCCCCCGCGTGGGTACCACCGTCGCCCCGCCTCCAGGCCAGCCTCAGCTGCGCGGTAAACCCTTTCCAACCCCTGGTGCGATGTGGAGAACTCCGGTGGGCGAGTACTGAGCGGCGACTCGGAGGGCGCTTGGTGTCTCTCCGGGGAGGGCAGGTGGCAAAGTCCCGAAGTTAGGCGGCTGCCAGGCAGTGACGGGCCCCGGGGACAGACTGATCTCCGTGCCTCCCGCCCGCAGGTGGGTCCACAGATTCCACGGGCCGCACTAGTCCGGCTACTGCGAGATGCTGAGGGGCTGCAGGAGCTGGCGCTGGCTCCGTGTCACGAATGGCTGTTGGACGAGGACCTGGTGCCGGTGCTGGCACGGAATCCACAGCTACGGAGCGTAGCACTGGCCGGCTGCGGCCAACTGAGTCGCCGAGCACTCGGAGCGCTGGCTGAGGGCTGCCCGCGTCTGCAGCGCCTTTCGCTCGCTCACTGTGACTGGGTGGACGGGCTGGCACTGCGTGGCCTCGCTGACCGCTGCCCGGCTCTGGAGGAGCTAGACCTCACCGCCTGTCGTCAACTCAAGGACGAGGCCATTGTGTACCTGGCGCAGAGACGCGGCGCGGGCCTCCGCAGCCTCTCGTTAGCAGTCAACGCCAATGTGGGGGACACCGCGGTCCAAGAGTTGGCTCGAAACTGCCCGCAACTCGAGCACCTAGACCTCACCGGCTGCCTTCGGGTCGGAAGCGACGGTGTCAGGTGCCTGGGCATGGGGGCGGTACGGTAGGAAGTGGGCAGTCACATGGGGATGGGGAGGCGGGTTATACTTGTCAAAGACCCTTCAGAAAGGCCTCCAGAATATTTTTAGGCTAGAAAGTGTACAATTAAAAGCAAACAAAAACTTCTGATCCAAGATTGACGCACTGTGAGATGTCACATAAAGTTAATTTCTGGCATTTCTGCAACAAAGGGATGGGTAATCTTGAAACACTGGAAAAAACTATGGGTTGGTATTCTCTAAGCACCAGAAACCCCAAAGAGCTGGGGCCTGGAGTCTGTAATTCCATCCTGGCCCCTTCTCGTAGGGACAGTAAGAAAGAGCAGGCCCTGAGCTGAGGGAAACCTAGAATTTGCTGGAGCCAGAGCAGGTTTAGCGAGCTGGCCCTACAGACCGACCGCGAGAGGGCCTTCAGCACCTAGCATCACCCTGCTCCTCCCTCAGGACACTGGCGGAGTACTGCCCGGCGCTGCGCTCTCTGCGGGTGCGGCACTGCCACCATGTGGCCGAGCCCAGCCTGAGCCGCTTGCGGAAGCGTGGTGTGGACATCGACGTGGAGCCACCGCTGCACCAGGCCCTGGTGCTACTCCAGGACATGGCTGGCTTCGCACCCTTTGTCAACCTACAGGTCTGACTGACTTTCCTTGGGTGGGAGCACAGCTGGACTGTGTAGATGGAGCTTGATACTGAGCCGTAGGGAAACTGAACTGTGGGGCCTGCGGTTGAGAGGCCTGGGATAGCCCTGTCCCACCCTGGAATTTCAAATAAAGAGCTTTTTACCCCTTCTTGCATGGTGCATAGGGGATGTGAAGCTGGTCAGACAGACATAGTATTTTCTTGTCCTGGGGCAGAAATCACTAGAATGAACGTACACCTTCCTTAGACAACCTTTACTGTGCTGTTGAAGGAAGCTCCAAGAATAGATTAACACTAGAGCAAAGGCATAGAGAAGGGGTAGGGTGGACGGGAAGGTTTCTGCATCCCTCTGGGATCTGTGATGCCTGGCAGAGTCCAGCCAGTGCCTCAGTGGAAGCGGTACTTTCTGGCTGGCTTGAGGTTGATGTATGTGGCCTTCATCTCCTCAGTTTCGGGGTTCCGTACGTCTTTGAACCGCTCTCCTTTGGTGCTCACTACTTGGTTGTCAATGTATCGGATCAGCTTCTTGGGGGCCTGGCAGATAATCAGGCAACGAATGACTAAAACCAGGGGTTGGTACTGCTCGTTCCACATCCCCAACTGCATACCCCTCTTACCTCCTTGGGAGCCATAGGTCGGTGAGTCTTCTGGTCCTCTGCCCTGTCCACCATCATGTACCTGACAGACAGGTAGATGAAGCTCCAGCCACCCTGGGAGACCCTCCAAGGCCTAGCTCGGCCCAGACTTACTTCTGAAGGATGAAAGACTTCAACTCCTCCTTCCGGGGGCCTCTGAGGCGTCTGGGTAAATCCTGCAGATAGACAGAGGGGACCTATTATAAGACCAGTGGTAACAGCAGGGGAAGAGAAGAGGGTAGGCAGGGCGTGTGCCTCACAAGAAGGCCTAATAGAGCTGGTGTTACTGTGGGGGAGGAGCTGAAAGACCTTACCTGATTTGGGCCACCCCAGCCTGGAGGCCCCTCTTCCTTGCCCTCTATCAGCATCTGCACAGCTTCTTCCAGGTTCCCCCGAGCTTTGGCCAGCACCCACTGGGCCTGCTCCATAGAACAGGTAGGGAACACCTCCAAGAGTACGTCTACTCCTGGCTGTTCTTCCTCAGCAGCAGCTGCCTGTGGGCACAAATGTTAACAGTGGGCTCCGCTTCCTCCTTTCCCACCCCAAAGTCCATCATGGGTTTTCTTCTCTAGCAGTACCTCATCTTGGGTGTTCCCAGTAGCAGCAGGAGGCCTGCTCTCTTCCTTGAGCTTTTCAGGTCGCCTCGGGGTCTCTGGAAAAATAGGCACATGACCTTGGACACAGGAGCTCTGTGGGTGCAGGTTCTCTTCAAGAGGCAGAGAGGTATCGGATTTGCCAGGGCTTAGGCGGGGGTGTGAATCCTCCAAATACCGGGTCCCCAAACTCACCTTTGTTCCTAGCACTGCTCAGCTGCACCGAGAGCGTCTGCACCATGTCTTCTATTATACCCCTGAAAGGGCAGAGAGATAGTGGGAGGACCACTCTGCCCCAACCCCAGCCAGCCAGCCCGTCCTCCTCCGTTTTATCCTAGCCAAGGCTTACCTGTGGATGTGGGCAAAGCCAGGCACATAAGCCTCCATCATCTCAATGAAAGCCTCCATATCAAAGTTCTCCTCTGATGGCCCTGAGGGGCCCAGGTCCTCCAGGACCCCAAGCACATAGGAGAAGATGACCTCATCCAAGCCACTGTAGGAGAGAGCAAGTCCATGAGGCAGCACAGTGGATATGTCAGCAGCCCTACCTCGTCTAAGACTTCACTCCCCAGTCTCACGGGGCTCATGAGTCAGCTCAGTCCTTGAGGCCTGCCTCCCCAACTCCTTCAGCTTTAGTTCTCAGTCAGTCCAGTGTAGGTGGTAGACCCAATCGGAGATTAAGACCATCTAAGCAAATACAGATCAGCTCTCCAGGGTGTAGAGATGGCTCAGTAGTTTAGAGTACTGACTGTTCTTCAGAGGACCCATGTGAAGTAGCTGCCTACACTGCCAGCTCCAGGGTGTCTGACACCCTCTTCTGGCCTCCATAGGCACCTGCATACACACACAGAAAAACAAATAATCTGAAAACAAAAACGGGTTAGCAAGATGGCCAGTGGTTGAGTGTTCGCTGTTCTTGCAGAGGACCGGAGCTCAGTTCCCACTTTAGAACAGGACCGAATGTTTTCTAATCACCTTTTCACAGTAGTATCTGGTGACACACTCTCTGAACTTGGCCTGTTCCTCCCTCAGAAGGAGCTGCCCTCTACCTCTGAGGTCTACCTCTGGGAGGTGTGCTGCCCTTACCTGAGGTCTGCCTCTGGGAGGTGTGTCTGAACGAAGGCAAAGAGGGCTGAACTGACGATCCTCTCCAACTCCATGCTCTGTCTTCTGAAGACATACAAGATAGAGTTGCCAAGTCTCTGGCCTGCCTCCACCCACTGGGCCACGGGGCAGCAGCCCCTGCTCTCCCTTCTGAGGCTGAACCAGCTATTGATGTTGCCCTCCTAGCTCCTGCAAGCAGAGCCACTCCCATGGCCACCCACTTCTACCTCCTCCAGCTCCAGACAGGGTACAACACTGTCTCTAGAAAATCCTCAAAGGGAGTCGTGCCTCTCCCCATCTACTGTGGCTAGAAGCTGAGGTCTCGGGGTCACATGCTTCCTGGCTAAGGAATCTCATCACTGAAGGGGCTACATGGCCCCCAACTCCAATCACAAGGGGCCCCATTGTCTGGCCCCATAAAGAAGGAGGTCTCAGGACCAAGCACAGCCCTTCCCCCTTCCAGGAGAGGCCACCCACTCTTTGCACAAAGGGACTTCTTTTTTTTTGCTCTGGAGCCTATATAAAGGAGAAGTCCTACATGGATTCTCTCCTCTTGCCAAGTCCCTGCCTTCCCAACAGTCTGGGCCATGAGAGACCTTTGTCATCTTCTAGGCTATAGAGTTCCACAGTATGGTCCTTGCCCACTCTGACCCTCCCTCCTCACGCGCACTACCCCATGCCCTTGCTGTTCCTTGCACCCGCTTATACATTGGTGGGTCCTAGCGCCCACCAAAGTCTCTGTATTCAGCAAGTCTAGGTAAATTCTTGCTGGCTTAATTTAAAAGCTTAATTCTGCTTTTAAAAACAGATTTGTTTATTTAAAAATTCACTTATTTTATATATGTGAGTACACTGTTGCTGTCTTCAGACACACCAGAGGAGGACACCAGATCTTATTACAGGTGGTTGTGAGCCACCATGTGGTTGCTGGGAATTGAACTCAGGACCTCTGGAAGAACAATCAGTGCTCTTAACCACTGAGCCATCTGTCTAGCCCCAAGATCTATTATTATTTTCTGTGTATGAGTGTCTGCCTGAGTGTGTATGGACACAAAGGTACACGCCTGGTGCTCATGGAGGTCAGAAGAGGGGCCAGGTTCATTAGAACTGGGTTTTCAAACCATTTTAAGCCACCACGTGGGTGTTAGGAACTGAACCTATGTCTTTTGCAAAAGCAGCAAGTGCTCTTAACTGCCAAGCCAGATCTCCAGCCCCCATTTCCATGTTTCTGACTCTCGCAAACGCTCAGTGAGAGTTGGGAGTGCACAGATGGTAGGAATGGCTCAAGACTCGGAGAACCAAATGTCAGCCAGTCCTCTCATTTAGAAAGCTCCAGAATCCACCTACCCCAAACTCCCCTCCACAGGTCCACATCCCCCGACAAACACATGCCATTCACTCAGCTACCACACATGAAACTTGGGGGTACCCTCGATCTTGCCCTCTCACCCTTCCCTGGACCCGAAGGATCAAACCAAGTCCTACCGACTACACCCTCTCCCCGTCCTGCTAACTTCTCCCTCAGGACAGCTCCCGTTCCTTCATCTCTGCTCGCACTTCTCGGGCTAAGGTTCCCAGTTATTTCAGGTTTTGGCCTACTGAGGTTTAAGCATATACTCCCCAATTTTGTTTCGAACACTTTATATATAGTTTTGCTCAATATTTGCCCTTTTAGCAACACCACCTAGGTCTTCTAAGATCACAGCCTCTGGTGGCCTCCCGCTCTGCAGGGATTTCTTCCCTGGCCCCCTGCTTCTGTCCCCTTCTCTGCTGCCCTCAAGGCCACTACCCTCCTTACCCTGCTGCTTTCTCTTAGCAGTGGTCCATCTGGGTCCCTCCTTAGGCACAACTGTATGTCATCAACTCCCAAATGCTCAGTCCCCTGGTTCAGCCTGTGAGCTGTTCTCTCTATACATTACTGACGACACTATATCGAAAGCTCACAGGCACCTTACACTTTGCACGTCCCAAAGGGACATCCTCTCTTACTGATCCCCCAGGGCCATCCTCCCTAAATGCATGTCCACACACAGTTCCTGCTACAAGTCTAGGAATGAACGGTGACACCACCCTGCCCTTGCTTTCCACCAACCAGTTACCAACTCCTGACTACCCTTTAACACATCTACTATGTACGTGGGTACAGTGTAGTGTAGTGTGCAGTGCTGTGGGATCGTGGGTGGGCTTGCTAAATGGGGTGTATGTATATGGAGGCCAGAGGGTGACAACAAGCTGTCTGCTTCAATGACTTGCCTACCTTTTTGGTTTAAAATAAGGTCTCTCTGTTTAGCCCTGGCTGTCCTGGAACTCTTTTTTTTTTTTCCCCCCGGAGCTGGGGGTCCTGGAGCTCTCTATGCAGCCCAGAATGGTTAGGGTTTCTCTGTGTAACCCTGACTGTCCTGGAACTCAGTACTCAAGAGATCTGCCTGTCTCTGCCTCCCAAGAGCTGGGATTAAAGGCATGCTCTACCAGGCATGCACTACCACTGCCCTGTTTGAGGCAGTATCTCTTTCTTGATGAACCCAGAGCATTCCATTTTGGCTTTTCTAACTGGCCTTGGACCCACAGTGCTGGACTTACAGGTTTGTGCTACCCCACCTGTTTGTAAGGTTTTGGGTTTTTTGTTTTGTTTTTGTTTGTTTGAGACAAGATCTCTTATCTAGTGTTGGCTGTCTTGGAACTTACTGTGTACTCCGGGACAGTCTTGAACTCACAGAGATCCACCTGCGTCTGCTTGGGATTAAAGGCAGGTACCACTATGTCTGGCTATGCCTGTTTTTGTTGTTGTTCTTAGCTTGGGTGCCAGGGATCAGAACTCGGCTCCTCATGCCTGAAGCATCCCCTAGCCCCATATCTTAGTTCCTCCTCAGCATCCACGTTGTGCCATTTCTCACCTGCAGGAGCTTCCTGGAGCTTTCTCTCTCCCTGCTACATCTCTTCCCCAGCCATGTCTTCTCCACACCATAGCTATATGAGTTACTTAAAGTCCGGTAGCTGGGGCTGGAGAGACAACTCCTCAGTGAAGGGTACTTACTGCTGTAGCAGAGTAGCAGAGTTTGCATGTCACCATCCACACCAGGAGGCTCCCAATAGGGTCTGACGTCCCTTTTTGCCCCACCTGAACACAATGCAGCTTTTAAAAATGGTGATGTGGTGGCTCACACCTTTAATCCCAGCACTCAGCAGACAGAAGCAGGTGGATCTCTATGAATTGAGTCCAGCCTGGTCTACATAGTGAGTGAGCCACTTTTAGGGCTCGTCTACTCACGACGACCCAGTACTCTCCAGACAGAGTAACTTTTCCTTACTTACCGGGGCTTTTCATAGCCATAGTTAATGAATTATTTGAACCATGTTTAATGTTTCTTCCAGTTGTTTTATGAAGTCGAAGACAACTCTCCTGTTTCCTCCCCTGGAACCTTGCTCCAACCCTCTTTCCTCAACATCCTTGGGAACTAGGTGCTCAAAAATCAATGACTCCTGTCTGTACAGATGATGAGTGAAACCCACTGAGTTTAATGGAGCAGCCAGAGTTACCTGAGTGAACTGCCCAGTTAGACCTAAGTTCAGGGGATGCAGCTCAGCAGTACAAGGCCTGCATGTGCAATGCCTGTGGCTGGACTCCTCAGCAACTCTCCAGAGTCAATTTAGGGTTAATGCTGAGGATGAGAGATATCAAGATTCCCACAGAATGTAAGGATGTAGCTGTGACAGGAAGGAGGACTGAGTAACTCCCATCTCCCAAGGAGATGACCATACTGTGACCCTTAGCCATGGGGCAGACCTTAGCCATGGGGCAGCCTTAGTGCAGGGGCAGAACACCTTTGCCCAGGCATTCTAGCCCCATCATGCAACTCCCCTGAAAAGGTACCCCCTCCAGACACTTACCCCACCTTCACACCCTGATTGTTGACAGTGGCCTGGAAACCTCTGCAGGGAAAAAGAAACTTGGCTGCCCATGAAAGCCCAGTTTCTGAGGAAGCTTCTCCAGGGATATATGGGGTGTCTCTGGATTTCTAACCAAAGGGTAGAGGTTGCAAACTGTCTTCAAAGGAAAAGCCTTCTTCCGTCAAGGTCCTGTGGCTGGCTTTTCTGCTAAGGGGCCATCGCCTCTCCTCTTGTTCTTGGACTGATCAAACATGGCCCAGATTTTAGCATCTGCCACATCTCCCTTCCTTCTCTCCCTTCTCTTTCCTCCCAGCTTCCCTGGCATGTCCTTCCTGCTTGGGGTCACTTCCTAATGTTTGTCTCCCCTGAGCTGGGGAAGGCCTGAACTACTAAACTGGCTTCCCGAGTCAGCCTGGGCATCTTGTTTTTGTTCTGGAATAAAATCAGGATTTCCATGGAACTTCTCAAATTCCAGATAATAGCCCATAGGACCCCATTACTTCTTGAGAACCCCAAACAGAGATTACTGTTTGGCGGTAACCTATGAAATGTGACAACCATTCTTTGAGGAGTTCTACTAAAATAGCTCTGTTGGGGGCTGGAGAGACAGATCAACAGTTGAGAGCACTTGTTCGTGCATTAGACCTAAGTTCGATTCCCAGCACTCACACGGCTCACAACTGTCCAGAATTCCAGTCCCTGGGGATACAACACTCTCTTTCAGCTCCAAGGGTACCAGGCATACATGTGGTATACAGACATACATGCAAGCAAAGGAGTAATACATATACATAATACATATTACATACATATAATTTGATGAAATACATCTAAAGATAGTAGGGAAAACATCTCTGATGAGGGTGAAAAGCAGCATCTACCAACTGCATATAAAGCATGGCATTAACTTTCTTAATCCTTGTAGCAAGCTTTAAAACGTGGGTAATTCTATTCTGCCTGTTACCTGAACGGAAATGAAGGCACTGGAAATTTGAGAAACTTTCCTAAGGTCACAGGGTAGGTTTAATGGCACAGGGAAAGAAAGCCTGGCACCAGAAGCCTCTGTTAAACACTGCACCACCTCTCACAATGCCAGTGGTGTGGCCTCTCCTGCTTGGCCATCCATCAGTCTTGTCTAGAACAGATTCTTTGCTTGTTCGCCCCATCTCCCTGTTCAGAACAACTTTCCCCCTGTGCCTCTACAAGCACGATTCTTCAGAAATCACTTCCTCTCTACAGCCAGCTAACTCAGCTACCATCCCCACTGGCCCAAGATGGCTTGAAAGCCTCCCAAAGGAGTGGGTACCGGCCTGCACCTTTCAGACACTCTATTCGAGGGTGCAGGGCTAGAGGGATCCTCTGGGCAACTTGGATTGGAGAATGTAGTGTCATGCTACTCCCTCGGAGTGGAGAGGCACTTACTGAGAGCAGGCCACGTGGATGGAGAATTCCTGGGAAGCAATGTGGGAAGGAGTCCTGGGGAGCTAAGGGAGTAAAGGGGTCCTTAGCCCAGAGGTCTTCACTACTTCTTCCGTGCCCTTTAGTAAAGACTCGATGAAGCGTAATGAAGGACTTAGCAAATACTATTTCACCTTGATTCCCACGCCAGGTCTTAGTACCAAAGCCATTGTGGGGAACAAGGGATCCGGCCATTCAAAGTTAGGCAAGTGCACAAACCCCGGGAGGTGAAGCACAGAAAGTAGAATCCCCCTGATGGCTGACCCTTGAAGCAAGAGCTTTTTATAACCGTTAGCAGGGCACTCAAAAACTTTCACAGTAGCTGCCGGAGGACAGCGATGCAGTAGCCGCCAGTGGAAGGGGGTGAGTCACGTGACGAGATAGGCCTGAACAAACTAGATGTTCCTCCATACAGGCCACGGAGACAATTAGAGAAAGGGGTCCGGCCGACACCCCCCCCCCGGGGGGGGTGTTGTAAGGGAACACCATGAAGTGTAGGTACCCTGTGTCAATGCTCTCTGAGACTCTCCTAAGGCTGGAAGGGAAATCACCTGCTCCGTCAGGCGCCGCCGGCGACTTGTCCCGCGCGGTGCAGTTCTTACCCCCTAGCCCCAACAAGGAGACCGAGGGCGGGGCCAGAGCAGTTCCCTTCTGGAGGATGACATGGTGGCCATTTTTGAAGAGGGCAGTTTGCCCGTACAAAGGCGGGGCTTCTCGCCTCATTTTCAAATATACCCGCGTTTTGAACCGGCTCCTCCGGCGGCCATTTTTGTTTTGGGTAGAGAGGCATGACTGACTTGTTCCCTTTTTGTCCGCTAGAGGTCCCGAACATTTCGGCATTTATTCCTGAAAGATTCCAGGATTTCCTTCCCTGCCTTATTTCCTCGTCACCAGGAGCCCCACCTGGAAATCCTATAGATTTCCCTTTCCTCTTCCTTGTCTTTCCGGTCCTTCTTCAATCTCTGTGGGTCACCGACTGGATGTGGTGTCTCCTATTGCAAGATCTAAAGATCTCCCCCATATTCCAGTATGTGTTCGATCTGGCTTCAAGCCCTGCCACTCAGTCAGCTCTTGGGGTCTCACTTCCAGGACCTTATGTGTCCCCTTTGTCCCTTATAGATGTCTTCCCAAGATTAACGTGGCTTACAGGGTCTTTAGCAGGTGATGAACATTAAATGCTTGAAGTGAGGATAGAACTGAACCCGGGTCCAAGACAGCCTGCAGACCCTCTGCAGCCACAGTGTCCTCTTGCCTACGCTGGCAGGGCTAATAATCTAGAAGAGACAGGGAAGCTATACACCAGGACCCAGTAAGTAAGTCCTCAGCTTCTGCTTTCTCTTCCTGCTACCTCAGCTTCCCCACACTGCCCTGTGGGGAAGCCCACAGACGTGCCTTCTTTTGAACTAAAATGGGTCCCCTTCAATAGGGGGACCCAGGAGCTGCTACTGCTGGCTTCTAGAAACTCAATCCCAGGGGAAAGTCTCCCCAACCCCTAGGGACTGAAGCAAAGAGATTTCTGCTCTCTCTTCCCCCATGCTCCTCACCATGGGCTCCCTCCTCCCCAACAGGGTGGGTGACTGCTGAGAAGGAGAAGGAAGGAGAAGAGGGAGGGGCAGGCTTGGCTTCTCCCATAAAAATACTGTTGCTGCCAGACTGGCGCTGTGAGGGTTAATAAGAGGTGGGTGACAGCCACTTTGAACTCTGGCCAAGCAGGCCTCTGGAAAGGAACCAATGGTCTCCCCCATCAGCCCCAGGCTCCTGCCTGCCCTCCCTTCTGGGTCCCCTTTCCCCCTCCCCTTTACCCATTGCACAATACAGATGACTGTTTATTCCTTACCACCCCCATTCCCGGAACCTACAGGTTTCCTCAGCAGAGCTGCCTCTTGTTCTAACCCAGACCCCTGCATACCCAAGGCTCTACCCTTCCTCTCCCATCTCCCATTCTTGCATAGTTTGCTACTGGGTGTAGCTAGATAGCAGAAAAGATAACCCTGAACCCTCAGGGAATAACAATGCCAAAGATTTCTAGGGGGAACCTCTCTATTCCTAACTCAGACTCTGGGGAGACCTAACTCTGTGCAGCTGGAGTCAGGTTCTGGGGCCCCAGAACAGAAGGTGGGCAGAGGGAAGGAACTGCTACAGACAAAAATGTCAGGTGGCACTTCCATGAATTTCTAAAATGGTGGTCTTAAACCTTCCAAAGGCTGAGGCCCTTTAATACAGTCCCTTGTGTTATGGTGACCCCCTGACCATAAAATTGTTTTTACTACTACTTCATGAGTGTAATTTTTATTGTTACGAATCACATTGTAGGGGTTGGGGATTTAGCTCAGTGGTAGGGCACTTGCCTAGCAAGCGCAAGGCCCTGGGTTCAGTCCTCAGCTCTAAAAAAAAAAAAAGAATCACATTGTAAATGTCTGTGTTTTCTGATGGTCTTAGGTGACCCCAATGAAAGGGCCCTTTGATTCTCAAGGGGTTTGCGACCAACAGGTTGAGAACCATTGCTCCAGAAAACCATCTGTTAGATATACACAGCTAATGTGGCCTTGCCCTTAGTTCCTGGTTTCCGGTCTCCTAAATTCTTATTTTTTCTCCTTCCCCAAGGTGGGAGCCAACTTCACTGAGTACTGCTTCAAGCCCTTGGCACAGAGGTAAGGAAGCCAAGTGTTGCCTCTTCTCTCCTCTTCCCTTAGGTGACTTTTGTAGGCTGCAGGGTATCCTCGACTGAAAAAGACTAGGAGCCTATGCTGTAAATAACTCTGGCTTATAATTCCTCAGGCCCCTGTCTCAGAAGCTGGAATTGGGGTTGAGTTCAGCATCAAGAGGTTCCCGGCATTAGAAACAACGAAAGAACCAGAAGGCTCATGTCTGGGGGTGCACTCATCAGGCACTGAAATAAGGAAGGAGACACTTGGAAAAACGGGTGTGGGGGGAGTGTCCCCAGCTCTGGCTTGAGGTCAGAAAGGGCTCTCTGGGCAGCAGGCAGCATGCCCGGTCCTCCCACACCTTCCTCCTTTCTCAGAAGAGCCTGCATGGGTGGGTGGGGCTCTGCCGTGCAGTATGGGGGCCTATTTAAGGCGCTCTGGTCCACCACATTGCTTACAGCAGATCCAGCCCTAGGGATGCCAGAGAAGAGGCTTTGTGGGTAAGTCCTGCTCCTCTCCCGGGACTCAGCAGGGGAGGGTGACTCCTGAGTGGCTGCTTTTGCTGTCCCTCTCCAGGGACAGTGCCTGGCTGTCACTTTAATTCTCTGGCAAATGGAAGCACAGCTCAGGGAAGTTTTCCTCCCCATTCAGCCATCCCCAACTCAAGATCTCTGTCCAATCGGGAGACTTTCCAGGAGCTGACACTCCTAAGCTACTGTCTTGGAGACCCCACCCCACCCCACCCCACCCCACACGCAGCCGAGGAAGCTTTTTCAACTGCAGATATGTGCCATCATCAGGTGCAAATTTTGGCTTTTTCCCCAGTCCCTCAGCCCTCTAGCCCCTATACGTGGCCCATCAAGAGCACATCTGGGCAGGCAACACCCAGCCCCTGCCAACCTCTGAGCCCCTCCCTTAATGCTCTTGTCTTCTAGCTGTGGGATCCCATTTCTCAGCTCCAAGCTCAGCACCCACCAGAGAGAGTGGGCAGTATTCCGAGCTCTCGGGCTATACTGAGTCTCAACATGTCCATGTTAGGGTGTGGAGAACATTTATAGAAGGGGAACCAAGGAGATGGTTCAAGGTACTTACCACAAAACTCGACACCCTGAAGCCCACATGGTGGAATTGAAAAAAAAAAATCTGATCTCACATGCCCTCTGTGCGTGTGTATGTGTGTTTGACATCCACAGAAGAGAGCTCTGAAGGGTGGGCAGCATCCAGGCTGAGAGAACTTTGGCCACCTGGCCCTGAGAACTGAATTCCATAGGCTGTGAACTCTAGCAGACGCCCTAGGGACTCAGTTCTGGTGCCTGGCTGTGCTACACCATCGATACCAACGGTTTAGGAAACCAGATAGCTTTCTCACAGCTGTCCACAGGCGCTCCTGGAGACTCCTTGGCCAAACCTTTTGTTTGCTTGTTTAATTCTGGTTCTTTGAGATGGGGTTTCTCTGTGTAGCTCTGGATGTCCTGGAACTTGCTTTGTAGTCCAAGATGGCCTTAGACTCACAGATCTGCCTTCCCTTGCCTCCCAAATGCTGGGATTAAAGGCATTAGCCACCACCTCCAGGGTCCAAACATTATTAATAACACTAACTTGGGGGTACTCTTCTGCTCAAAGGCTTAAGTGGCTTCCCAATCAAATCTCTCCTTGTGTGTGTGGGGGGAGGGTATAGGCTCTGAGACAGGATACCTATATAACTTAGAATACCTATAAAACCCAGCATACCTACATAAGCAGAATATCTAATTCACCCAGGGTACCTATCTAACCAAGAATAACCTTGAACTACCTCTTCCTGCCTCTACCTCCCAAATGTTTACAGACATGCTCCACTCTCTCAGCCCTCCATCTGTGTGCTGTCAGTCCTCCACGATGACGTCCACTTAGCTCTCAGGGCAAATCTTCATTGCTATCTTGTCAGTGATAACTGCTGCTTTCTCCTCCTGCGGCCCTGCCTTCACTCTTGCTGCATCCTGCTCAGCCCTTCCTGGGTTACCTCATCCCCATCACCGTCCGTCCATCCGTCCATCTGTTCGTCCATCTGTCACAGTCCTATCTGTCCTTTGAAACTTCCTTCGACTTCCCAACAGTGCATGGACTCCCCACATTCCTCCCCAGTGGGGTTGATTCATAAGCCCTTCACCCCGGTAGGTATCTCACCCAGGGTTCTGCACAGCACAGTTCCCCAACAAACGTCCCTTGCATTTTGTTGCGTGTCTCATGTAGGAAGAGGAAGTTTGACCTCGAGATTGAAATCAATCAGATTACACTCTCTTGTAGCCTCAGATGAGCTGTTGGATTCATATAGGACGGTGTCAGGCTGACCTGTGTGTAAATGGGAATAGTAATTATATCCACATCGGAGTTTTGTGAGCACGCACTTTAGTGAGTTGGTAACTGTCTGCACAGGGATTTAGTATCGTACGCAGCACACAGAGAGCCCCCAGGATACACGGAAGACATTGGCTCCTATTCCTTGGAAAATATATTTATTCAGTGTGTGTGTGTGTGTGTGTGTGTGTGTGTGTTGGGGGAGGTAGTGTATGCATGCTACAGCGTGCTTGTAGAGTCAGAAGAAAACTTGAGGGAATTGGTTCCCTCCTGTCATGTGGGTCCCAGGGAGTGAACTCAGGTCACCAGGCTAGACCTCAAGCAGCTCTACTGGCTGAACCATCTTGTTAGTGCCTTGTTGGTTTTTGTCTTTAAGTAGCATGGGTTCGACGGTAAGGACAGTTGCTGAGTGAAGTTGGCATTGAGATTTACCTGCCAGGCCTTCCCTCGTGATAGGCCCCAGACCTGATCCTGCAAGGGCAGGAGATGTGGGTCTGAGGATCGGGGATAGTTTGGTCTGGTCCTCCTGGGAGCTGAGAGTTCTGCATTCCCACCTACGGACATGAACTTGCATGATTGTAACCCTGGAGTCCTGACAGAGTGTGAATTGGGGCAAGGAGCTTTGAAGAACAGATGAACAGTCAGGGGCTGCAGCAAATCTCCAACCAAATAAGTCCATGCAGACACAGCACGGTTACAATATTCATAAGCTGCGCGCCTAGATTGGGCGGATCTACCCCTGCACTACTCTACTCCCCAGCAATGAGATCCTTGCTACTTGTGGCTTCTCGGGGCCACGTGGGTCCGCTCCACATTCCTTCCACCTCCTCTTCCTGTCCTTCTTCCTCTCTCTCCCTCTCTTCCCACACTCCAAAATCTCCAGCTCCAGCTCTCCCTTCCTCTGCCCAAGCACAGGCTCTAGGCTTTATCTGGCCAGTTAAAATGGGGAGAAGGTTCACAGGAAATCACCTGAGTTATCCACTCCTAGTCCAGGAGCCCCTCTTGAGAAAGCAGAATTAACGACGTCAGAACACAGACATCACCAGGACAACCCACAACCGTCAGGTCTCAGGCTGTCTGGGTGTTTTATAAGTCCTGTTCTTTGAGAGTTAAGTTCAAAGAAGAGATCAAACAAGGAAGCAATCAGCTCCCTGCAGGGCTGGGAGTGGAGTGTACCGATGCTGGCCTCTGTGGAGTAGCAACATCTAGCAACATCTGTCTCTAAGAGCCTAACGTAGGGCTCTTCCTCCTTCCATATGCCGGGCATAGGATAGGTAGGAGTAACTTGTGGGAAGCCAGGGGTAATTACAGCCACAGGGAGGCGAGTTTATGAACAGGGCAGACCAGAAAGGAGGGAAGTTAAAGACTTCAAGGGTCAGGGCCCAAGAAGATTGAGAAGGGGCAGAACGCACAAAACATGTTGTGTTGGAATGGTGGTTTATTTTAAACCACCTTTGTTTCTAAGGGTGATCTGAGCTGGCTGTGCTAACTCATGCCTTTAATCCCAGTACTTGGGAGCCAGACATCTGTGTGTTCTAGGCCAGCCAGGGATGGATAGTGAGATGGAATTCCATGTCATCTTCTCGTATTGGAGGGCACTGGGCATACATATGGTGTACATACATGCATTCCGGCAAAACCCTCATACACATGAAGGAAGAATAGAAAAAAATCAAAGGCTGGGGCTTTTTATCAAGGACTGTTTGCCTTAGAGCTAACCATCAGAGTTCTTTCCCCAGAATGTACGTAGTGGGAGGAGAGAACCAATGACCAGTTTTTTTTCCCCTGACTTCCTTAAGTAATATGTGTGTGAATGTAAAAATAAAAAATATCTAGCTATGATAATACACACACACACACACACACACACACACATCTCCCAGTGCCTAATAGGCAAGTCCTTGTGAATTCAAAGTCAGTTTCGTTTACATATTGGAGTTCAGGGTCAGCTAGGGCTTCACAATGAAACAGTCTCAAAAATAAAGGGCTGGAGAGATGGCTCAGTGGTTAAGAGCACCCGACTGCTCTTCCAGAGGTCCTAAGTTCAATTCCCAGCAACCACAGGTGGCTCATGACCATCTGTAATGGGATCTGATTATATACATACAGATTATATTTATATACATAAAATAAATACATCTTTAAAAAAAACAGTGGCATGTGTATGTAGTAATTTGTCTTCAAAACTTCTTTTAAAATGATCTCAGGGCTGGAGAGATGATGGTTCAGGGGTTAAGAGCACTGACTGCTCTCCCAGAGGTCCTGAGTTCAATTCCCAGCAACCATATGGTGGCGCAGAACCGTTTGTAATGGGATCTGATGCCCTCTTCTGTGTCTGAAGACAGCTGTAAGAGGCAGAGGCAGGCAGATCTCTGTGAGTTCAAGTTCAGTCTGATCTACAAAGCAAGTTTTAGGACAGCCAGGGCTATACAGAGAAACCTTGTCTCAAAAAACCTAATTAACTAATCAATTAATACTTTAAAATAGCTCTATAAAGTAAAATAAAAATTATATTCCTATTTCTCTCCCAAATCCCTTCCATTATTTCCATTTTTAAAAAAATCTACTTTTTTATTGTTGTTTCTTTCAAGACAGGGTTTCTCTGTGTAGCCCTGACTGTCCTGGAACTCTCTGTAGACCAGGCTGGCCTTAAATTCAGAGATCGCCTGCCTTTGCCTACTGAATGCTGGGATCAAAGGTGTGCCTCAGCATGCCTGGCTATATCCCAGAGGTTTGTTTTGTTTTGACATTTTACTTATTTTTATTCATTTATTTAATGTGTGTGTCCCAATAGGATCTGAATTCCGACCTCAAACCCCACATAAAAAGCAGGGCACAGCGGCGCATGCCTGCGACCACTGGGCGTGGGAAGAGGAAGAGGAAGGAGACAGCTCCTTCTGGTACTAGCCTGTTAGCAAGCCCCTAGGAGAAACCTTGTATCAAAAAACAAGCTGGGGGCTGGAGAGACGGCTCAGTGACTAAGATCACTGACTGCTCTTCCAGAGGTCCTGAGTTCAATTCCCAGCAACCACATGGTGGCTCACAACCATCTGTAATGAGATCTGATGCCCTCTTCTGGTGTGTCTGAAGACAGCTACAGTGTACTTATATATAATAAATAAATAAATCTTTAAAAAAAAAAAAACAACAAGCTGGGCTGAGGAGTGGGGCCTGTACAGATGGCTCGCCCTGGTGCATAGCAGTGCTCTTCCAGAGGTGGCTCACAACTAATTCCAGGCGGCATCTAACAACACCTCTGTATCCTCAGGCATCTGCAATCTACATGCACACGCACATGCACACACACAAACACATAATTAAAAAATAATTAAATTAATTCTTTGTTTTTTGGTTTTTTGAGGCAGGGTTTCTCTGTCCTGGAACTTTCTCTGTGGACCAGGCTGGTCTTGAACTCACAGAGATCCACTGCCTTTGCCTCCTGAGTGCTGGGATTAAAGGTGTGTGCCAATTAAATCTTAATAAGGTTGACGCTGATGGTATGTACCTGTGCACACAGGAACAGGCACACACACGCAGCCAGTGGTGAGACGAAGGAAGGACATATTAACTAAGTCAACACACACACACACACACACACACACACACACACACACACGAGATAGTCTGGCTCTGGTCTGGAACTCAGATCAGTAGATCTGTATCCTCCTAACTCTGATTCATGAATGCTAGGATTAAAGGGGTGCTGTACCCAGCCCATCAACAACACTATATTGAAATACCGAATTTTCCAGACATATTTAGGAGAAAAAGACCAGTCAGGTGTGTGCCCATGTATGCTCCCAATAGGCTTGAGAGGCCAAACCTACTCCTACTCCATCTTGGGACCAACCTCCATCTTAAAGAAGAAAAGCATGAGAAACTTGACCTGCAGTAGAACTCAAGCTGTACCCGAGTACCAGGAAGGACCCCACAGCTTGTCCTTGACCCAGAGTTACTCCCTAGCTACCTCCTAGCAACAGTCAATCAAAGATTAGTCTGATTGTATCAGATGTACTTTCAGACCATCTGTGATTATTCATGGTCTTGTTTCAGAACACCCACCTGTCCGCTTACAATAGACATTCAGTTAGATACTTGCCAACCCCCTCACTTACTCTCATTCCCTGAGAGACCTTGTCCTGCTGAGGGTTGGAGCCTTCCCCTCCCATCCTGCTGTGTCAGGGTTGGGTTGTAATAAAGAGATCCTAACGCTGTTACATCAGAAGCAGCTCCTTGCTGGTCTTTTGGGGTTCATGAACACTTCCTGCCACAACAGGCTTAAGCAGGAGTATTACAACCAGTTTGAGGTCAGTCAGTTAAATAGCAAGACCTTCTTTATCTGAAAATTAATTAAAGGTTTAATAAAAACTGGGAATAAAGGCATCATGGTGCACACCTTTAACTCCAGCACTTGGGAGGCAGTGCTGGGGTGGCTGAGTTCGAGGCCAGCCTGGTCTACAGAGAGGGTTCCAGGACAGCCAGGGTAACACAGAGAAGCCCTGTAGTAAGATTCTGGAATTGTGTTATTTTAAGAAACACAGAGCTATTATAAGAATTTTTGTCTTAATCCCAGATGTGGAATATGGGGCTGCTTCAGATTGTCCTCAGCAGGTGACAGATTTGCCAAGTGCTCTAGCAGGGGAATGATTTTTGTCAGGGGCAGACGGTTTCTGCAATTGTGCAGTGTTTGGAATTCTGGGAACTTTTCAGAAAAAAAAAATATATATATATACTTACATATGCGTGCTAGCACCCAAGTGATGTGGTGGGTCCAGGGAAAAAGAAGAAACAAGAAGATCAGATATCCTGACAATGAAGATTAAACTTGAGTTAAGGAACTCAAAGCTCCTAATCAGCAGGAAGTAGTCTAAGGACACGGTTGTAGTTCCTTTTCTTTCTATACTTTCTTCTCTCCTAATGTTAGGGGCTTGAAAGGGTAGGAAAAGTGTGGGAGGAAAAAAAGAACCCACAAAGTAGCCAAAGACAAGCTACAAAGACCTGTCTCAACAAACAAACAAACAAACAAACAAACAAACAGGAGGACATTCAGGCTGGGCATGGTAGTGCACACCTTTAATCCCAGCACTCTAGAGGCAAAGGCAGGTGGTTTCTCTGAGTTCGAGGTCAGCCTGATCTAGAGAGTTAGTTCCAGGACAGCCAGAGAGAAACCCTGTCTGGAAAAAACAAAAGAACAAAACGAATGACATCCCTCTGAACATCTAATCTTATATGTTTTACAGATGTGATAGTTAAGAGGTTCAGAGAAGCTAAGGACACGTGGCTTGAAAAAACGTCAGAAGCTCTAACCCTAGCTATCTCATAGGCGATGTTTCCCACATATCAAAACTATCCTAGGTCTTCAGATGATGTTTGGAGAGTGAGGCCAGGCCGGCAACTCTAGAAGATTGTCCACTGCCCACTGTGGAGGTGCTACTTAAGAGCAGGCCCTGGGAGTCAGGCTACAAACAGAGCAAAGACTCACATTACACAGATGGCAAAATGCCCACTTCTCTTATCTTGCAGTGGATGCTGGACTTCAGTCGTCCGTTTACTTCCTTTTCCAAGCTGGAGACTGCTGTGGCTCCCTCTGCTTTGTGAAGAGGGGTGTTGTGGTGCAAGGGAGAGAGAAAGGCAAGTGGGAGCCACACAGAGGGGAGAAGCAGCATTCCAGACACTGCTTTCACTTCAAGACCCTCTGGACCGAGCACCTTTCTCTCCCTGCCTGGTCCAGCAATAACTCAAGGGAAATCAAATACAGACTTGGGGAGCGCGCACCTCCAGGACGCGCTGAGACGCTCATTTTGGTCCTTGCTTTTTCTTCGGGCGGCTACGCTGCACCGCCTCCGGAGCGGCCGGGCGGTCCCCGCTGTCCCCATCCTCGCCGCTGGCTGGCCTGCGCACCACGCGCCGGGCCACCTTGTATTCGGGCTCGCCCACGCGCGGCTCGGCCCGCAGCAAGAACTGGCCGCCGCGCTGGGTGACGCGCACGTCGGTGCGTGGGTAGGTGCCGTAGACGCGCCGCAAGTCGCGGCGCACCGCGTCCGGCAGCGGTAGGGGCGGCCCCCGCATGCGCTCCACGCGGCCCCAGCGCAGCTGCAGCTGCAGACTGCTGCCTTCGGGCCACGCGGTTTCGCGCGCAGGCCCGGATGGCGCGGACAAGCCGGAGGCGGGGAACGACGAGCCAGGGGCTGAGGCACCCGGCGGCGGGAAGGCCCACCAGGGTGGCGTGGAGAAGGCGAGGGCCGGGCCGGTACCATGGAAGCAGTGGAGTTCTCGCGGCACCGTGCTCAGGCCCACCGGCCGGCTGCAGAAGTTGTGGGTCTGGATGGGTGGCAGCAGCAGAGGGGCGGGCAGGTAGGTGTAGGTGAGGGTTTGCAACCGAGGCCAGAAACCCTCTCCGGGCGGCCGGCAGACGTAAGAGTACATGACCTGGAACTCAGATGGCGAGCATTTTTACTGGGTCCAGACCTGTGGTAGATGGGTATGGATACATAATTTCTAGCAAGCACCTCTCACTGGTTCCCCCCACCCCTGGCTCTTGCCTGGCTCGTGCTTTGTGAAACATTTTCTGGGTCAGAGATTCTGCTCCCCACCTCCTCATCAATTATTCCCGGGCTGGGGATGTAGGTCTGTTAATAAAGAATCTGACATACATAAATCCCTGGGTTCGGTCTCCAGCACCACATAAACGGGTGTGGTGGCTCCTGTCTGTAATCCCAGGACTCCTAGAGGCAGAAAGACCTGAAATTCAGTCATCCTGTTTGAGAACAGCCAGGGCTACGGGTCGGAAAACAATCAATCTGTCAGCATTCCCTTTAGGCTCCGCCCCACAGTTACCTGGCAATAGCCAGGTATGCCTGACTCACTATAAAAGGGACTGCTTGCCCCTCTCCTCACTCTCATGCTTGCACTCTTCCCCTCTTCCCCCTCTCTCCTCATTTCCCTCTCCCTCTCTCTCTCACCTCAGGGGGAAGGGATGCCTTAGCGTGGGCCCACAGAGGCAACCCCCCCCCCTGCGATGCCGCTCCTCTACCAAACATATCCCTGGCTTCTTTTCTATTTTATAAAACACAGCACAGTTCCTCCCCACGCTTTTTTTTTTTTTTTTTTTTTTGGTTTTTTTTTTTGGGGTTTGGGACCGAACCCAGGGCCTTGCGCTTCCTAGGCAAGGGCTTTACCACTGAGCTAAATCCCCAACCCCCCCCTCCCCACGCTTTTAAGCCCCGGCCCTTGTTATCTTTCCCCTTTTAACCGTCCCATCCGTTCACTTGCCTCCTTCAGCCTAATGGGATTGTTTTCCAGCCTTTGGGAGTGCCAGAACAGTCCAGAACGGAGCTTCTCCACACCGCTTTGCAGTTCTGTTTCCCACTTCCATGCCCAGCCTCAGCCACACCTCCGTTACTAGGCAGAGAGAAACACCTTGAGCTGGCTTGGAGCCGGCCAATCTGTCCTAGGTAGAAACTAAAGTACAGTGGCTCCAAGCTAGAGGCAGCTGCTGCGTGAGCTCACAGACATCACTCTCTAGACCACTGAAAACTTCCCACCTCCTTTAAGCCCCGGCACCACCACGGTGACTCTCAGCCGCCTGCAACTCCACTTTCAGGGGATCTGGTCTCTAAGGGCTCCTACATGCATTCATGGAAGCAAACTTATGAATAAGATAAATACCAAATCATAAAAGAACGTTCTGGATTTCATACGAACTCAATGGAATCAATTATAAGGACTTCAAACATGAAAGAGGTCCAGAGTCATACGGATACCATCCAGAAAACACTACCCACCATCGTTGGCTTCATAGATGGAGGAGGGTATCAGGAGCAAGGAGTACAGGCAGTGTCTGGAAATCAGAAATCGTGAGGCAGTAGATTCAACCACAAAAGCCTGCAGTGGGGACCCGAGTCCAACCAACACCTTCCTGTTAGCCAGTGGGACCCATTTCCGACTTCCAGCCTCCATAACAGTTAGGTTTGTCTTGTCCTAAGCCGTTTTCAGTTTATGTTCCACCAAAAGGACTCGTCTTTATATAACATGAGTTCTGTAACTTTACCCTCTGGAACCAGCATCTCTGGAATGTTCAGGATTAGCCCTGGGTTGATCTCCCCCCCCATCAGGACTGGGCATAGTTTCTACTGTTTCTACTTCCTCAAGGAATCTAGCCTCACCTGGTTGGTGAAAGACGAGTGCACGACGGACCAAGCTCAAGCCAGGACTGAGAAGGCGAAGAACCTGCGTTTTATACTGGTGTCTTCACGCTTCGCTGGTCCAGGGAGTTTTTAGGTACAAGGATGGACCAACCATGGGTTGGTGTTCATTCATCATTCTAGAAAGAGCCTTCATATTTTGGGAATGCTACACTTTCTTCTCTTAAAAATACTTAATTTTATGTGTATGTGTGTGTGCCTGGGTGTATATCTGTCCACCATGTATGTGCAGGAGCCCACGGAGGTCTGAAAAGGAAGGGGTTCAGTCCCCTGGGACTGGAGTTACAGATGGATGTCATAAGCTGTCATGTGGGTGCTGGGAACTGAACACGGATCCTCCTGAAGGACAGGCAGTGCTCTTAATTGCCGAACAGGCTCTCCAGTGCCCTTCGTCTCCTTTTGAGACAGTGTCTAGCTGTGCAGTGCTGGCTGGCCTGGAACTCTATCTATATGTGTATATGCATACTTATGTTCTCTCTGTCTCTCTGTCTCTCTCAATCTGTGTGTGTGTGTGTGTGTGTGTGTGTGTGTGTGTGTGTGTGTGTGTGTGGATGGGAGTGTGGCCTGGGAGGCCAGAGTGTCTGATGCCCCTGACGCTGGAGTTTCAGTCAGATGTGAGGCATTTGATGTGGGTGTGGAGAACTCAATTCTTCCTGCAGGAAGCGCTCTCAGTTACTGAGCTCTCTCTCCAGCCCCATTTGAAGATTTATCTTCTTAGTTACATGAGTGTAGATGGCCAGGGAGGCCAGAAGACAGTGTCACATTCCCTGGATCTGAGGTTCCAGGCATAAGCTGCCTGATACGGGTTGTAGGGAGAAAACAGGTCCTCTGTAAGAGCCCCAGACTGCTCTGTTTATTTTTTAAGACAGGGTTTCTCTGTGTAGCTCTGATTGTCCTGGAATGAGCTCTGTAGACCAGGCTGGCCTCAAACTC